>NC_050588.1:0-1200000 GCF_013368585.1 Megalops cyprinoides | reverse complement strand
CGTGATCACGAAACCCAGGAAGGAAGTGGTGTGCTGATGGAAGGCGCACTTCTCCGCTTTCACGTACAGGTGATTTTCGAGCAGGCGCTGCAGAACGCGGCGGACGTGCTGTACATGCTCAGGCAGGGAGCGAGAGAAGATCAGGATATCGTCGAGGTACACGAACACAAACTGGTTGAGCATATCTCGGAGGACGTCGTTCACCAAGGACTGGAACACGGCTGGGGAATTCGTCAGACCGAACGGCATGACCAGATATTCATAGTGCCCCGAGGGGGTGTTGAACGCCGTCTTCCACTCGTCCCCCTCGCGGATCCTGACCAGGTGGTAGGCATTACGGAGGTCGAGTCTCGTGAAGACGGTAGCGCCCTGTAGCGACTCGAAGGCGGACGACAGAAGAGGCAGGGGGTAGCGGTTCTTGATGGTGATGGCGTTGAGGCCCCGGTAATCGATGCAGGGACGGAGGGAGCCGTCCTTCTTCCCTACGAAGAAGAATCCGGCCCCCGCAGGAGAGGAGGAGGGGCGAATGAGACCGGCCGCGAGAGACTCCCGGATGTATTTATTCATGGCCTCGGTCTCTGGTGGCGATAAAGAAAACAGTCGCCCCCGAGGGGGGGACGAGCCGGGCAGCAGGTCGATGGCGCAATCATACGGGCGATGAGGAGGCAACGAGGTGGCGCGGGACTTGCTGAAGACAAGTTTCAGGTCCATGTATTCGGGCGGCAGCGCCGACAGGTCCGGGAAGTCCTCGGGAGCGGAAGCGATCGACGACACCGGGGTAACGGCATCCCGAAGGCAGTGGGAGTGGCAAAAGGGGCTCCAGCCCAGGATTCGGTTGCCCTCCCAGTCGATGTGGGGGTTGTGTCGCGCCAACCAGGGGCGACCCAGGACCACGGCGGCTTGCGGGGAGCGGATGACGTTGAGAACAATCTCCTCGCGGTGGTTGCCCGAGACGAGGAAGTCGACCGGGGGAGTGGCGTGGGTCACGCGAACCAGGGGAGACCCGGTGATCGCGTGGGCTTCCAACGGCAAGTGCAGGGGAACGCGGGGCAGGCGCAGCTGGGTTGCCAGGTTGGCGTCGATAAAACTGCCATCCGCCCCGGAGTCAATCAGGACGGAGACAGCGTGGCTCTGACCTCCGACGAGCAGGGTGGCTGAAAATAGAGGAAGGGTCTGGGGGGAGTGACGCAGGGGGGTTACACTCACCTGCAATCCCCCCGCTGCGGGTGACCGCTGGCCCTTGGCCGGGCAGTTCGCCACAAAATGGCCAGGCTGCCCGCAGTATAGGCAGGACTGGGTGCTGATTCGTCGTTGTCGCTCCGCGGGAGACAGGCGGGTGCGGTCGACCTGCATCGGTTCGGAGGTTCCCGGGGATGGTGGTGCAGGGCTTCTGGCCGGCATCGGGAGGGGTTGTTCACGGACGGAACCGGGCAGGCTGCTGGACGCTCTCTCCCTGCGTCTCTGCGAAAGGCGCTGGTCTACGCGGATGGCCAGGTCCACCAAGGCCTCGAAGCTGGCCAGCAGCTCCCGAGTAGCCAGCTCGTCCTTGATGGACTCCGCGAGACCGTGAAGGAAGGCGTCCAACTGGGCCTCCGCGTTCCACCCGCTGGTGGCAGCCAGGGTGCGGAAGTCAATTGCGTAGTCCGACACCGAGCGACGTCCCTGGCGAATCTGCAGCATTTCTCTTGCTGCCTCGCGGCCCTGCCTGGAACGGTCAAACACCCTTCTCATCTCATCGGCGAATCCGGCATATGAGTTGCAGAAGGGAGCGCCGGCGTCCCAGACAGCAGTACCCCACTCCCTCGCTCGTCCGGTCAGCAAGGTAATGACGTAGGCGATCCTCGCCCGGTCTGTGGGGAACGTGGAGGGTTGCAGCTCGAATATCAGGGAACACTGCGAGAGAAACGAGCGGCAGGTTCCCGGGTCCCCCGCGTACGACTCGGGGGGTGGCAGCCGAGGCTCCCGGCCGGGAGGCGCTGGCGGAGCCGGTGGGTAGACAGCCGCTGGCGGAAAAGGTCGGCTCTCCTGGCCGAGCTGCAATTGGTGCAGCCGCGCAGAGACCTCAGCGAGGCTGGTGGCGAAACCCTCCAGGGACCGGCCGATGGAATCCAGCTGGTTCTGGTGTCCGCCCAATAGAGCACCCTGGAGCTCTAGGGCCGTCCTCAGCTGAGGTAGGTCCGCTGGGTCCATTTGGCTAGTTCGTTCTGTCAGGAACGGGGATCGGGACACAAGCGCGGACCACCGGGTAAACGAAACCAAGCGTTTAATGACAATCGTTAGGCAGTTCGTAGTACAGGGGCAGGCAGGGTTCAAAAACACGGGAAGGCAGTCCGGGGGCAGATCCAGGATCGGGAGTCGGTGTAGGCAGAGTCGGTAACCAGGAGGGCAGAACAGGCAGACGGGACCAAAACGGCAGGCGAAGGGCGAAGTCGAAAAAACAGGCAGGATTCCAAAACAGCGATCAGGCTTCAGGTTACTAGAGCGGGAACGAGACAGGACAAACTCACTGCAACGAACTAGCAACGAGACAGAGACACGTAGGGAAGATATAGGGCTGAGGTAACGAGGAGATGGGAGGCAGGTGAGCAGGCAGGCAGGTGCAGGCAATAAGGGAATCAGGTGGGCGGGGACCCGGCGGGGAGCCGGGCGGGGCAGGAACACAAGGAAAACAAAAGCACAAGGACAGGGAAAACAAAAACACTGCGGCTTAAGGGGGCGGAGCCCTGACAATTGAAGCTGAGCAGGGCATCTCAACTGACCCTCCACGGTGCAGCTAATGACTGCACCCCTGCTGCTCAGGAATTCATCAAACTGAAGAATTACCCCATCACCACCAACGTGGAGATGGTGAATGATGGTGCCGAGTCCGCGCTCTTCAAGCAACTGTTCCAGAGCTGGAGCATCAAGGACCAGACAGTGGGCCTGGGAAAGATGCACTCCGTGGGCAGAGTGGG
The DNA here is from genome assembly GCF_013368585.1 of Megalops cyprinoides. NCBI lineage: Eukaryota > Metazoa > Chordata > Actinopteri > Elopiformes > Megalopidae > Megalops > Megalops cyprinoides. The sequence continues at coordinate 1,197,046 of NC_050588.1, read as the reverse complement.
TGAGGAGTGTGTCTAACCCTAACCCTAACCCTAACAACGTCCCTCACATTAACCCTAACTCTAACCCTGACAACGACCACAACCCCAACCCTAACCATAACCGTAACAACCCTAACCCTAACAACCCTAACAACAATCCTAACCCTAACAACAACCCTAACCAGACCAAAACTCGAAAACTAACCCTAAAACCCTGACAAAACCCTGAAACCCTAACAAAACCCTAAAACCTAACAATCCTAACCCTAACAACTCTAACCCTAATAACCTTCACCATAGCCCTAAAACCCTAACCCTTTTGGGGTCTGTGGTCCCTGTTTTGAGTAATTCACTTCATTAAACTCCCAATCATAATCATAACCCAGCCACTAAGCACAAGTTAAAGTGGAACAAAACATACACTACAGCACCTACTCAGTGCTTTTGGGCTCTTATGATTTTATCTATGCATTTTATTTACACTCATCTTCAAAAATTTGAACTAATTATATATTTGAAATACTTATACATAAAATATATATATTTCATATTATATATACTTATCAGGGTTTCTGTTAGCCGGTAATTACCGTTTTTTGCCTGGTAAAATTTATAAAAAAACAATAAATTAAAAACTTGCCAGTCAAAATGTCCAGTAATAATACTCATACAAAACATAGCTATAACGAAGGCTATTCCTAAGCAGGACATTTGTGTTTTGACAGTGTAACAGCCTATTAACAGCCTACAGTACTTTTTTCCCGCAAAAGGGTGCGTTCTTTTATTGCGCAATACTTGCTACTAGGCCCACTTCTCTCTGCAGAATTGAATTAAGACGGCGCTGCAAAGTTGTCTGGAGGAGGAGAGAGTGACACGGCTTATGCGCATTGCAAGCTGCAAAGACACATTGGACACATTGATTTCAGGTCGGCAGCAGAGGACTTTGCCGCAATGAAAAAAAGGAGAAAATAAAATGTTAAAATGCCATGTAGGCCTAGCCTTTTTTTAAACAGGCTACAGATGTTATAGGTTACAGATGTTTCATAATAGCCTACATTTTAGTGGCTAACGTTAAGGTTTTGCTCAATCGTTTCTGTTTATTTTGCTTAATCGTTACTGTTCATTAAGTAGTCAAACTGATTTGAAGTCGTCATTCTTTCATTAGCCTAGGTGTACATTATATTTGCGCTTGTAACATAGACTGTTGAAACGTCACCACTAAGTTTCAAATTTGTCCGATAAAATAAATTCTTTCCGGACACTGGACTGCTAAGAAAAAGTCCTAGCAGAAACCCTGATACTTATGTGTATCATTGAAATGGTGTGAATGTTAATGAAGTAATAGATTTAATACATTTATGCATTTGCATTGTTCTTTGTGTCTCACTGGAAGATGCCCATAACTGAAATTCTGCCCATAATCTGTATGGTTATCATTTGTCTCGCTCCCCAATGTGTTGCAGCCAAGGTGGCCCATGAGAAGTTTGACGCCACGTGGCTGCATACCATGCCGGGGGTCGCTGCACAGGAGCGTATGGTGGACGATGGCACTGGGGAGGTGGAGGTGAGAGCCATCTTTGTTTCGCGGCACTCAGAGGTCAGGAGCGTTCGGCCCATTCCTTGACAGGCGCGTGATCACGGTGGTGGCTGCGCGAGCCTGCATGAGCGAGTGAATGCAGTCATTTTCCTGGCAGGGCCGCCTCCATGTGTTTCCTCGCTCTCGCTCCAGACGCTCTCGCTCTCGCTCCAGGCGCTCTCGCTCTCGCTCCAGACGCTCTCGCTTGCTACCTGCTGCTCCTCACCTGTTTCGTGCTCCGCACTTCCTGTTGCTCATTCCCCGAACGCCAGACGCAATATGCTGATCGGTTAGGACCCAGCCAGGACCCAAACCCAGAGTACTCGCCGATTCTGACACCCTCACAAAAATGACAGACGTAAGTAGCCAGCTAGTTACATACGATGGCTTCTCGCAGCTCTGTCTCTCCCATCCTTAGCTCTCCTCCCTCTCACTGTCTCTCCTACTCTGTGTGCAACATGTTTAGTTATTCCTTCTCCGCCATTACTACCAACTTTACCTGTGTTAAATGCGAGCTTAATGCTAGGTTGACGGAGAAGGTAGCAGAATTAGAAGCACGCATCCGCACCTTATACGAAATTAAAGCAAGTGAAAAGTTTATCAAATCGTTTTCAGTACCGGATGCATCAATTAGCCTTTCCCCTAGTTCAACCCCGACAGAGGCTTCGCAGCAAGGCGAGTGGGTTACGGTTCGGGAAAATAGATGCAAGCGCAAGCCCCCAGTGCACCACTAACCCTCGGTTCATGTTTCCAACAGGTTCTCCCCCCTCAGTAACACACCTGCTGAGAAGCCTGTTAAAAGGCGATTCTATTCTTAGAAACGTGAACATAGAGACAGTGTGACGGAGTGCCGTCACTACGGTTGAGTATGCGCTTTGACTGCCATACCAACGAGCCTGGCTCTTTGGCGTCGCGGTCAAAGTTGCATGTTTGGTACCCTATAGACCCGGGTTCGAGGCCAGGTGGGGTGACTGCTCTCGCCCTTTGCTACAAATGGTGTCAGGGTGGGATGGCTTGCTGTGAGGCCATCGGAGGCGTACCCGGTGTGTGAGCCGTATGGGGGACTCCCAGGTTCAGTAAACCCCGGTGTGTGAGGGACCCCAGAGATGGGTGAAGCACGGTGTGAGGGACCCCAGAGATGGGTGGGGCACCCTGGGAAGGGAGAAGTATGGCAAGAGAATGCGTTAGGGATGCCATGGTGTGTGAAGCGCATGGGTGTGCTTCCCGAAGGGGAGGGCAGTGTGACGGAGTGCTGTCACTACGGTTGAGTATGCGCTTTGACTGCCATACCAACAAGCCTGGCTCTTTGGCGTCGCGGTCAAAGTTGCATGTTTGATACCCCGTAGACCCAGGTTCGAGGCCGGGTGGGGTGACTGCTCTCGCCCTTCGCTACAGACACCAACGACCATAATCAATTGCATTCCTGGAGCCAGAGCTTCTGACACAGAAGCCAATTTGAAAGTGCTGGCTAAAGCTAAAGGTAAAAGTAAAGCTAAATACTCTAAAATTGTTATTCACGTCAATGTTCACATGAGACAATCGGAAGTAACAAAGTTAACTATTAAATCAGTGTGCAGGATTGCTAAACAAATGTTGGATTCAGTCATTTCCTCTGGCCCCGTCCCCATGCGGCGTGGTGACGAGATCTATAGCAGATTAACGTCACTTAATCGTTGGTTGTCTGAATGGTGCCCCTCTAACAACGTGGGTTTTATAGATAATTTGCACAAGTTTTGGGGGAGGCCTGGTCTTTTAAAACGAGATGGCATCCACCCCTCGAGGGAGGATGCAGCTATCATCTCTAGAAACATGGATCATAGTCTGAATTCCTCTAAACCTTGACTTGTCAGGGCCAAGGCCAGGCAGCAGACTTTCTGTCCTACACAGATGTCTGCTTTTTCCCTGGAACCACCACTTAAAAATCCCATAGAGACAGTGTCTGTTCCACAATCCTCCGTCCCAAACTTCTTAAAAACATCCAGTAGGGGCATTTGTGCTGATAATTTGATAAAAATTAAGTTTGACAAACCTGAAAGTACTACCTCTAGACAAATGGTCCTTAAGATTGGGTTAATAAATATCAGATCGCTACAACCTAAAGCTTTATTAATAAACGAATTGATTACTGATCACCAATTTGATATCTTATGCCTGACTGAAACATGGCTTAAACCTAATGACTTTGTTGCTCTCAATGAATCAACTCCTCCCAGTTACTGTAATCACCAGGTCCCTCGACCTACTGGTAGAGGTGGCGGCGTTGCTGCTGTACACAGCTCCAAACTCTGTGCCACCCTTAAACCTGGCTATAACTTCCATTCGTTTGAACTGTTAGTACTTAGCTTTGCACATCCTGACAAGACTGCATTTCAGCTATTCATCCTTGTAATAGTTTACAGGCCACCTGGCCCTTACAGTGTTTTCTTATCGGAATTTGCCAACTTTTTATCTGACCTGGTTGTCAATACAGAAACAGCTGTAATAGTAGGCGACTTTAATGTGCATATGGATAATGAACATGACCTGTTCAGAACAGCATTTTTGTCCATCATTGAACCTATTGGACTCTATCAAGCTGTGGACAAACCCACACATTACCGCAACCATACTCTTGATTTGGTCCTCACACATGGAGCAGACATTAACCAGGTGGAAATTATGCCGCACAATCCTGTGTTATCCGACCACTATCTCATCTCTTTCAATTTACCACTAACGTGCTTCACATACATAGATTTTCTTCCAGGTGCACGTTTTGCTCTCTTACAGCAAATGTCTTTATCGACGAGCTCCCTACATCATTCTACCTGCACAATGAAATCTCCTCTAGTTTATGTTCAAACCCTAGCTTAACTGAAATTAATCTACTCGCAGACAGTATTGACTCTACTTTGCGTCAAACTCTGGATGCCGTTGCTCCCCTCAAAAGGAAGAAAATCACTGACAAGAAGCTAGCACCTTGGTATAACGACCATACTCGTGCTCTCAAACAAGCTACGCGAAAACTCGAAAGAAAATGGCGCTCCACCAAATTACAGGTTTTTCTCCTGGCGTGGAAGCAAAGTCTCCTAACCTACAAGCATGCCCTCACAGCTACCAGATCCAATATTTCTCTACCCTTATTGAGAGAAACAATGACAATCCTAGGTACCTGTTTAGCACTATCGCCAGATTAACCAAGAGTCCTGCATCAGTTAACCCTACCATACCAGCAATTTATAGTAGCAGTTATTTCATGAACTTCTTTGATAGTAAAATCTTAAAGATAAGAGACACAATACAAAAATTCTCATCGACTTCTGCCTCCTGCCTGGCCAGTCCCATTCCAGATTATGTAGGTATGTCTATTAGACCCGCCTCACGCTTTGACTCTTTTATACCCATTGAATTTAGTGACTTTTCTTCTTTTATCAATTCATCCAATAACTCTACCAGCCAACTTGACCCCATACCAACTGGCTTCCTAAAACAGCTACTGCCTGCAATTGGCACACCGCTATTAAATCTTATCAACGCCTCCCTTATGTCTGGACACGTACCTCAGCCCTTCAAAGTAGCAGTTATCAAGCCTATTCTGAAAAAGCCTAATCTTGATCCCAATGACCTGTCAAACTACAGGCCCATCTCAAACCTTCCATTCCTCTCAAAAATTCTGGAAAAAGCAGTATCAAAGCAACTCTGTGCCTTTTTACACTCTAACAACATTTTGGAAGTTTTTCAGTCCGGATTTAGGCCTCACCACAGTACGGAAACCGCTCTCCTGAAAGTGCTCAACGACCTTCTACTCTCCTGTGACAATGGCTGTATCTCTCTTCTTGTGCTGCTAGACCTAAGTGCAGCCTTTGATACCATCGATCATCGTATCCTCCTTGACTGCCTCAGAAACCTGGATGGCATAAGTGGACAAAACTCTATCAGAACGATATCAGTTTGTCTCCATTAACAACAAATCCTCCGCTCGTTCCAGAGTAAGATATGGTATACCTCAAGGATCTGTGTTTGGGCCTCTGCTCTTCTAATTATACATGTTGCCTCTTGGCGATATCATCCGTAAACATGACATTAATTTCCACTGTTACGCGGATGACACTCAGTTATACATATCAGTCAAACCCGATGTCCCTCTGAATATTTCAAACATGGAGGCCTGCCTAACAGATGTAAAGAATTGGATGGCCCAAAACTTTCTCCTCCTTAACCTGGACAAAACCGAAATATTGGTCATAGGCCAAAATTCAATCAGGAGCAAACTCACTCATTTTACACTGGCCCTTGATGGTGTCTCCCTGGCCTGAGTGCAGCCATCAAAGACCTTGGTGTTGTTATTGATCCCAAGCTCTCTTTTGAAACTCACATAAGTAACACCTCTAGGACTGCCTTCTTCCATCTGAGAAATATTGCTGAAATCAGGAAAATCGTATCAATTAGCGACGCTGAAAAACTAATCCACGCCTTTGTAACATCCAGATTAGACTACTGTAATGCCCTCTTGTCAGGATGTGCAAACGTCTCATTAAAACCCCTTCAGCTGGTGCAAAATGCAGCTGCTCGAGTCTTAACCAAAACTAAACGCTTTGAGCACACCACCCCAGTTCTGGCTTCTCTCCATTGGCTACCTATTAAATACCAGATCGTTTTTAAAATACTCTTACTCACATTTAAGGCTTTAACACCCCCCCCCCCCCCCCCCCCCATCTTAAGGACCTTCTTCACCCATATCTTCCGCAGAGAGCCCTTCGCTCCCAAAATGCCGGGCTTCTCATCATTCCAAGAGTGGGCAAAACTACTGTAGGCGGTAGAGCCTTTTCCTATCAAGCCCCTCTCCTGTGGAACAGCTTACCCTCCGAGATTCGGGGAACAGACTCTCTCTCCACCTTTAAGTCTAGGCTCAAAACATATCTATATAGTAAATCCTTCAGCTGAGGGACATGGCCTGGTGCTGGTGTGGATCATAGAGTCTCTGGTGGACTAAGTGGTCATTGCTTTCATGGACCCTGTGCCATGATCTGGTGTTGACTATCTTAGGGTCGCCCTCATGACTATGCCGGTCCCTTGCCTCCCGTCCCCTAGGTATGCTGCCATAATGTTAGCCTGCCGGGGTTTTTCCTTGTTGCACACCTTTTTCTCTGCCCCTCCTGTCCTGCCTCTCTGTTCTACATCCCTGCCATTCTTATCATCCACTAACCACTGTTTTCTGTTTGCTTCCTATCCCTGCTCTGGGCTCCTGTCCGGAGCTGTAGCCCAAGCGTCTCATCCCGTTTTCCAGTCCTGCTACCTCGCTGCCCTGCCCTGCCCATCAAAGCCAACTGCGTTCCAAGAACTGGACATCCTAGGAGACATTCTTATTATCACTCTGCTGTTAACTACTATTGTCTGTCAATCGTAAATGTCTTAAAGTACATTGCATAACTTGTCTTTAACTCTATCTGCCCAGTGCCGGCCAGAATCAGATGGGTCCCCCCTCTGAGCCTGGTTCTGCTCAAGGTTTCTTCCTGATAGGGAGTTTTTCCTTGCCACTGTTGCCTTAGGATTGCTCTCAGGGGGTCTCAGGCCTGGGAACAATGTAAAGCTGCTTTGTGACAACTTGTGTTGTAAAAAGCACTATACAAATAAAAATGAATTGAATTGAATTGAATTGAATTATAAAGGATGCCTTTGTTTGATCCGGTTTAGCCACTTACGATCCCAATCCTGGGACTGACAATTTTGGAAAATAGCTGTGAGATGCACTGGACTGCGGCCCACCTGGAGCGGGTGTTGACCCATGCTCAAAGCTAATAACATTTCCTTCACACACCCTGTTCAGGTGTGGCGGATCGAGAACCTGGAGCTGGTTCCTGTGGAACGACAGTGGCACGGCTACTTCTACGGTGGCGACTGCTACCTGATCCTGTACACCTACAAGATCCATAAGAAGAAGAACTACCTGCTCTACATATGGCAGGTGAGCTTGCTGCTGCCATCTGCTGGGGGGAAAGGGAAACACACATTAAAAGGTAGCTCCCTTGTATGTTGTATGTGGGCTGTAGGTGGGTCTGACGCATGATTCATGAAGTGTGTGTGTGGGGGGGGCTTCTTTTAGGGCCGGCATACCTCCCAGGATGAGCTGGCAGCCTCGGCATTCCAGGCGGTCAGTCTGGACCAGAAGTATGGTGGGCAGCCTGTGCAGGTGCGGGTCACCATGGGGAAGGAGCCGCGTCACTTCATGTCCATCTTCAAGGGAAAGATGGTTATCTTTGAGGTGAGTACCTGCCTGTCACTAACCCCTCTGTCTAGATTAAAAACCTTGTCCCAATGACAATTGAGCAGCAGGCATCTGGTGCTAGCCTTCATGTCCTGCCAATGTTCCAGGGCTGACTGCAGTGCCCATCGTCTCCATAGTCTTAACGTGAAATTCCTCCCACTCTTCCTGTGTCCCTCAGGGCGGAACCTCCAGGAAGGGGGGTGCGGAACCTGAGCCGCTGGTCCATTTATTCCAGGTCAGTGGCTCTGAGCCATCCAACACCAAGGCCATTGAGGTTCCAGCACTTGCCGCCTCGCTCAACTCCAATGATGTGTTTCTGCTCAAAAGCCAGACTGTCAGATACTTATGGTGTGGAAAGGTGAGTGGGATGGGGGGTGGGGGGGGGAGTGAAGAGAAGGAGAGAAAGAGGGAAGAATGGATGTAGAAACAGAGAGACAATGTCATAGTAAGACAGGGGGAGGAAGGGATTAATAAAGACTGAGAGGCCATCACACTTTCCCTTGCTTTGACAGGGGTCCAGTGGTGATGAGCGGGCCATGGCTAAGGAGATCAGCTCTGTGATTGGTCAGGGCACTGAGGAGATTATGGCAGAGGGGATGGAGCCCACCGAGTTCTGGAATCTGCTGGGTGGGAAGGCCCCTTATGCCAGCGACAAGAGGTAACATCCTGACACCCTCAAGCTGGCACACACAACCTAAAATTCGGGCCTAAGAGTGTCTTTATAGTCCTTTTTCTGGGCAGCTCTAAGAGCAGGTATTAGGTGCAAGCAGGGGTTTGATATGACCCATCCACTCAGTGGTCCTCAGCCAGAACTTAAACTGCAGCTTTGTCATTTTAAGAATCTGATCTTGAATTTCCCTTCACTGAAATGTAATATCAAAGATGCACTGAGTCTATCTCTAGCCTAACTCTCGGTGTTGTATTGGAATGTGGTATACCGCAGCACCCTTAGCGGGTGGCACACTTGACATGCCAGTATAGAAATTGGCACAGGCAATCAATATCCATGAAAATGGCCCTTTGAATGGAGATGCATAACAAGTGACTTATTTGCCAAACCAAAACTTACTCAATATGTCACAAGGCTCCAGTGCTTGAATGGTTTAGTTCAATTCATTGCAGGGTTAATGGTTTCCAGATAAACCACCACTCATTTCATGTGCAAAATGATTTTACTTCCTCATCTGAAGGTTACAGCAAGTGGTTCTGGATCACCAGCCACGCCTCTTTGAGTGCTCCAATAAGACGGGCCGCTTCATCGCCACCGAGGTGACCCAGTTCACCCAGGATGACCTAAGTGAGGAAGATGTCATGCTGTTGGACACATGGGATCAGGTACTGTACTCAACAGTCACCTCAGGTCGCACAAACATATGGGACCCACCTGGATGATTTTGCATCAGGATGCTCACTACGCTGTGGAGGTGGAGAAGGGGAATTTATTTCAGGCAGTTAAACTGGGGTATTACTAGGTGGCCAAATTGAGAGATCTTGATGGAATGGAATGTTTCCCTAGAACAGGGTTTCCCTGGGGATAGCTGGTGTAGGATCTGATTACCACCGTGAGCCAGGGCCTTGTTTTAACGTCTCCTCTGAAGGATCAGGTGAACGTTGTGTGACCAGGTGACCTGTGGCATTCCAGGTGTTTATCTGGGTGGGCAATGAGGCCAATGAGGTAGAGCATAAGGAGGCAGTGGTGACCTGCCAGGAGTACCTGCGCACCCACCCAGGCTCGCGGGACCCCGACACCCCTATTGTCCTTGTCAAGCAGTCGTTTGAGCCCCCCACGTTCACTGGCTGGTTCACAGCGTGGGACCCATCAAAGTGGAGCGTGAGTTTCACTCTCTCCTTGCCTTTGACCCCTGATCTCTATCCCCTGGCTGCCCCCAAGCCTTACTTACTGGCTGTGAGTCAGGCCTGCCTCATTTAGCCAACTTTACAACCTGGTGACAACAATTGATTTGTCTGAGATAAGTATGCATGGGACTGCCACTAATTGGAGAGGGAACCATCGTTTGTATTGCTTTGCACTTTGTACTCTGGACTGTATGCTCTGTTCTTTTTAATGTTCAGCATACATTATCTCAGTCTGGAGCATGGTTGTCACCAGATGTGCTTTCAAGCCTGACCCACGGCTGGTAAATAAGACTGTTTCCAGCCTGTTTCTCGATTTGTTCATCATTATCACAAGTGCTTTTGCCTCTGTCACAGACAACTGTATCCTGATGTCCTCTGATTTGCCACCTGATATGCCACATAATATCACATCACCTCAATCCGTGTTTCCATTGTAGGGAGGAAAGACGTATGAGCAATTGAAGAAAGAGCTGGGGGATGCTGCGTCCTTTGCCAGGATCACAGCTGTAAGAGAATTATTAGCAATATTTATAATTACTGATACGGAATTCTCTGGCTCACCTTGGCTGGCTAACCCCTTAATTGAAATATCCAGTGATTCTCTCTGTGCAAGTGCTTGAGGAATGTCAGAGAAACTGTAAATGAACAAACAGTAACTTACAGTTGTTGTATTGTTTACCCTCAGGATCAAAATGGCAGCTCTTCTCAGGCAGATGGACCTCAAATTCACCAGAACTACCCAGCAAAGGACCTGGTCAACAAATTGGCTCATGAGCTCCCTGAGGGGGTGGATCCTGCCCACAGGGAGGTGGGGCTAACTCAATCATTTTAAACCCTGAACTAAAGATGGAGGGAGGATTTTTAAACTGCATGGGGTTTGCATTGAACATATTCTGAGTACTTCTGAGATCATTACAATAACATATTTTTGACAAAGCTGATGTTTATTTTGGCCAAATAATTTTTATTTGGTCATAACTTTTTTGTGTTGATTATAATTGATTTATTTTTCTCTCTTTCCCAGAAATATCTGTCAGACATGGACTTCTTTGACTTGTTTGGAGTCTCCAAAGACCATTTTGCTAGTCTTCCTCAGTGGAAACAGCTTAACATGAAGAAAAGCAAAGGCCTCTTTTAAAAAGGGATTTCCACATATATATTCATTTCTACTTTTAAACTTATTTTGAAAAGCATTTAAAAATAATGTTTACAGTAATCATTTTTCTGCTTGACTTCTCTCCAATACTTTGATCTTATTATCTATCCACAAGTCTAATAAATGTTTGTTTTTATCTTATTCATTTGTTGAGTTTTTGCTCAATACTATGAACATGGGCAGGTGTTGATATCATATTTGTTATGGTCCAGAGTGTGGAGCTATCAGATAATGGATGCTAAGCACAGGACATGTAGGAGACTAGAACCAACTATAAATGTTTTGGAACAATTTAGTTATTCTCTTCAGCAGTATTGTTAACAATCTTAACATTTGCAATCACTTCATTCAACACATAAATGCAATGCAATATCTGCATTACTGTTTTTTTGCAATAACTGCATCATTCCAAACTATTACTATACACTCTTTTACAATGCTCGAACACCCCAGATCTCGAATGAGCTGATGTAAGATGTGATTCTCTTTAGTTTTATTCATGATTTACCTGTTCCACTGAGTTTGTCACTAACCTGTGATGTAGTGTCACTAACCTTAAGTTTGAATACCCTGCTGTTCATCTACCTACCACGCATTTACATGCACATCCAGTGGCTTGGTAGATGTTCTTATCCAGACTGACTTACTAAGAAAAGGTACAAAACGTTTATATAACAAGGCCACATGAAAGGTGCATTCAGAAAATCACCACACCTGACTACCTGTCGGTCCACCACAAGGTGTCATTACAACCAGCACCTCACTGAACGCAGAATAAGTACTATAGTAAAACATTCTCAACAACAAGCCCAATAACAATATGGTGCAATTTTAAGCTAGGAAAAATGCAAACCTGAACAGGTGTGTCTTTAGGCTGTGATGGAGAGTGGACAGCAACTGTGCTAACCACTATAGGAGCTTCATTCCACCACAGTGGGACCAGAGCAGACAGAAGACATGGCTACAAAGCAAAGTGGTCTGGACTGTATCTAGCATATATATAACTTTTTATTTGCCACTTAAGGAAACCTACAGTTTTTACCTCACATGGTGACACAGCACTGCAGTAAAAGCATATAATGCAGAAGAAAATATGACCAAGGAAATGAAATGAACCACCTATTATTCACCAAGTTACTCATCACAGTATATTGTATAGAAGTATAGAATAGTGTATATTATAGAAGTATAGAAGAGTGATTTGATACAGAAGCTACTTTGAACTCACAGAACTTCACAGAAGAAGCAACCCCTCTCCAGTAACAATTTTAACCCCCAGCAGTAAACCACTGAAACTGATTCTCATTACATCATAATTGACCCTCATTACATCACAATACATGGGTCTGGGGAAAAAAAAAAGCCCACACAAATATTGGGGGGGGGGGGGGGGACGTGTTCCCCCCAGTTCCTACACCCCTGATGAATTGTAATGTTCATTCACTATTGTTTTTTCAATGTCGAAAAGATTTTTAACATACTTCCTCCATTTTGTTCTGTTTTTCTTTTTTGTGGACATCCTGTGGCATTCCAGAGCCCTTATCTCATTTGATTGGGCTATTTTTAAAATGTATACTGTAAGTTGAAAACTGATGTCCAAGGACAGTGGTAGGGACACTGTGCTACAGGAGGCATTATCTTTTGAATGAGACCAGACAGAGTTTCTGACTCACTATGGTCATGAATGTAGGTAGCGCTCCGGTGTCCTGAAATTTTCACACAGTTTAATTTGCTAAATAAACTCCTCCTCAGCTGATATGTCGTAAGAAGTGTGGTACAAAACATCTGCCGTACATTACCCACGGGTGCTACAGATGGGTAACAAGTAGGGTTGCCACCTTTGATTTGTGAAAAACCAGGACACTTGGACCAATTTTTTTTTTTTTTTGTGGGGGGGGGGATTAAACCATATTTGCAAATATACTATGTTAACAGTTGTAGGACTGCCTATTGCCTCTCTTACCTATATTTGTCCTGACGCAGACGCACTCCCTGAGGCAGCTGCACTCACTCTGGACTCCTTTGTCTGCTGCTGTCTCTTTCTACATTAAATAGATTTTTTACTTTAAGTAAACATATACTGTGTAGTTATAATCTACTATAAAATCTAATCATATGTCCAAAGGTATACTCCCTTTAGAAATGAAAACATGATTAGATGTATTATAATAGATTATAAACAACTATTTAACTTAATGAATTTGGGAAATCTAACACTGACATGTTTCACCTCTTTTTCGCACTTTATTGCCACAATCCGTAGATAAATGGCTGTGGCCGTGAAGCACTCCGTGGTATACACTGCTAAGCTCCGCTATTGCTATCCTATCTTCCTCTGGTGAACCTTTTTTTGTCATAGATGTTAAAATGACTAGATTTTTTGCGTTTGCTTAATACAAAACTCCGGTGCTTCTTTGTTATTGCATGATTTCCAGCGCTGTTTTTTCCTTCATATTTAACTGAAATTTTGGCTGGACACAAAACACACTTGGCGAAGAACGGGTCTCCTTGGGTCGGCCTTACCCATTCAGAAAAGTTTTCTCTTTTCGACCAGTCTGAGTTGTAGCCTACGTAAATCGTTTTTTCTTTGACGCTGGTGGCTCGTCCGATTTTGTTTTGTCGTCCTCCTCGTCCGTCTCCCCCACCCCACCACACCCGAGCGGCAGACCGACAGCCTAGGCAGTTACTAGGCAATAAGGTAAGCTTTAGTATTTCCGCTACCAATCAAATAAAAGTATAGCCGTGGCCAATCGTCGCTGTGTTTTACCTGTTTTTACCCGTTTACGAGCACAAGATTGGATGTATAAACATAACCAGGAAGAAAACAGAATAGTAGTAGAAGGAAACCAAATGAGGTTTTATTTGAAACTATGAAATTCAAAATTAGAAGTACATTTTCGCAAAAAAAACCTGGACAATTCGTGTCCCGGGAAAGATTATAAATTTTCCGGGACAGTCGCTCAAAAAAGGACAATCCCGGCAAAACCGGGACAAGTGGCAACCCTAGTAACAAGTAACATTTGAAATGAACCCCCTTCCTTTCTGTAAACAAGGGCGTAGGAGAGAGTTTGATATTTGGTATTGTATATTACTGTATACGTAATCCCAGTCCTTAAAGGAGCATATATCTTGATTGAAGAATAAAACAATATCAGGATGGCTTGAAATAAGAAGGTATGCACGTGTAAACATCGCTTAAGAGCTGCACACCTCTGTTACTACTATGCTCATCTGGACATAGGAGATGCACATGCAGTTTCTAAAACTTAAAATGTCGACTGATTACTGTGGTGTTTTCACCACAAACTTGGTGCGGCGAGTAGCCCAGAATACTTCCTACGTCCTTGATTTACAAAGGCGGTTACCTCGTGAACTCAAATGTTTTTTTTTTTTAGCCCAGTGCTTTTTAAACGACTGTTGTAGCCAGAGCCTCTGGCTGTCTCGTCCCAGGTATTCTGCTGTGTCAACGAGCGGGAGCCCTGTGTTATCTTCGAAAATAAAAAACCTGTTTAATGGGTTTACTGTGATAATGATCCAGTCAGTGAAAGTGGCGCGCTCACAAAACGTGATCAGGGAGTACGATATTCCGTTTCCAAATTAAACTTTTATTTATTGGGGGGAGACGACGACGACGACAAAAATAGCCCACACAAATATTGGGGGGACGTGCCCCCAACCCCCCCCCCCCCCCCCCCCGGGTTCCTACGCCCCTAACTGTAAGCATTTAATTATGTTTAAAGTAGTTATATAAATTCATTATTAAATACTAGCAATAATAATAATTATTAGAAGTAGTAGTATTATACCATTAGCCAGAGCATCCTACATTTACGACATTATGCAGTTACACAAACCAGGTATCTCCTGACTGTATTTAGGAAATTACCTTCCCATACGCTATTGTTACGCTATGGATCCAGACCGGCAATATGTGAGTTAAAAGGTTTTTTATGCCACGCAGGCACGCTTTATTGTAAAGTTCTGGATCGTTCTAGGACCAAACTAACCGTGTAACCTACAACCTGTATTTCAACAGCAGGTTATTCGGCGAACACTGACTGGTCCGAACTATTGTAAATCACCTGCGTGAAGTTGGCACCCCAAGTATTTAAAAAGTTCGAAATGGTATTACTGTTCGTTTGTGCTACGTTTGTGCAGTAAAAAATTTCGTTTGTGCTGCTATGGTTTTTTAGATATAACAAATTATATTGCATGTGCTGTGACGTCACCCAGCACCCCAACCTCCTCCGAATTGCTCCAAAATGGTCTCGTTCGTTTGTGCTACGTTTGTGCCGGTTTGTGCCGTAAACATTTTCGTTTGTGCTGCTATGGATTTGTAGATATAAACATTGCATCTTTTGGCAATGACGTCACCCAGCACCCCAAGCTTCTCCGAATTGCTCCTAAATGGTCACGTTAGCTTCTGCTACGTTTGTGCTGGTTTGTGCCATGATAATTTTCGTTCGTGCGGTCATGCTTTGGATAAACACTGTACTTCATGGCAAAAATTCTGTGACAACTTCCAGAACGCTGCTTTCTCCATAACGAAGAAAGTGGCTTCTACTGTGCAACGTTTTGCTGGTTGGTGCCCTGAAAAAACTTACATTACATTATTTCCTGATAGGCCTACACAGAGCGCTTCAATGCCAAGAGCAATAACATTACGTGGAATCCCAGTAAACTTACGTTGTAGCGCTATTTGGCAATATCCAACACTTAAAAATGACAAGCACTTGTAGCTATTTTTTAAGCCAGCTAATTACTTACAAAGCCTGAGTTGCATTTGCTAATTAGCTGGTGAAGGTTAGTTACATAGTAGCCGTCAAGGTAATTAACGTTGTTGAATGACGTAGCGTGCATCTGCACTTGGAACTTCTCTTTCGGGGAAGGAGGTTTGGATTGCGAGCGGTCCCTCTTGACCTGTAGTGCCGTGATCACCGTCTAAAAGGGAAAGGATGGGGCAATGTCACATTTAATGATATCGACTTTGCTTAGAGTTAATATCTGAATCCAACCCAATCCACAGAGGCTATTTTGGATTGTTTCCAATAAAGTTTGAATGGCGTCAGCAATGATCACGTTATATCCGTCTAAAAAAACATAGCAGCACGAACAGATATGTTTAGCCTACGGCACAAACGTCCGGGTGTTGGTGACGTCACAGTCCATAAAATATAATGTTTAGCCTATGCCTTAAACAAAACATACAAACGTATAGTTAGTTAGCTAGCTATCTATTTTGGACAATTTGTGAATCATTACACACAGTGTTTTACAACACTAATAGCTCCCTCTGAGCCGATTAGGCCTACAACTTTGTCCAGGTTGTAGCGTTATTCGCGTCAAATCTGTGCTACTGACTAGATGTAAGTAACTTAAAAAGTAGGACAAATATCAGACAGAAACATTTAAGTTATATATATATATAAGTTATATACAGGTCAAGAGGGACCGCTCGCAATCCAAACCTCCTTCCCCGAAAGAGAAGTTCCAAGTGCAGATGCACGCTACGTCATTCAACAACGTTAATTACCTTGACGGCTACTATGTAACTAACGTTCACCAGCTAATTAGCAAATGCAACTCAGGCCTTGTAAGTAATAATTATACGGCTCCTCAGAATGCAGTAGAAAGTTCCATTGAATTGAATGGGCCATCCCAACGTTCGGAGCAATTCGGAGAAGGTTGGGGTGCTGGGTGACCTCATCGCCCAAAAATATGTTTATATCTACAAATCCATAGCAGCACAAACGAAAATTTTTACGGCACAAACGAACGAGACCATTTTGGAGCAGTTCGGAGAAGCTTGGGGTGCCGGGTGACGTCATCGCCCGAAAATGCAATGTTTATATCTAAAAAAACCATAGCAGCACAAACGAAATTTTTTACGGCACAAACGTAGCACAAACGAACAGTAATACCATTTCGAACTTTTTAAATACTTGGGGTGCCAACTTCACGCAGGTTTCTAAATCGACCCCGATCCACGACTGAGAATGAACTGTCAAAACGTTGTTGTTTACTATTGACGTGATAAACAATTGGTGTACAGTTGTTAGCTGAATATTTTTTTGTTTGATCGTTCCAACACGCAATTTTGCAGGCAACACACGCAACAGTTGTGCCTCTGTTGCCCGGGGGTGGGTGACTATCACCGTGACGTCACCACGCAGAGCTTAGCAAACGCACTTTCTGAAAGATACACTGCAAGTTGAAAGGCGAAAGGGGAAGAATTAAGAAAGAGATCAAGTCGGACTGATACATTTGGTGACATCGATCGGGTAAATGAATTTTACATGCTATACATTTAGTGTACAGTCTGATTTCATTATAAACAGAAACGATCCACATTTGTTTGTTTTTATGTTTTCGCTCAGTCAAGATGTCCCTGTTCAGCCGTGAAGGGAAATTACGAGAACGATAGCAAGCTAGCTGTAGCCTCCACTCACTGCAGGATAATCGGATTGTTAACTTCCGCAGTAGAGAAGCTTTAGTGCGTTGGTTGACATTGGTCTTCTTTATGAATGTAAACAAAACTGAAGAAGTGGGCTGTTTTTTGTACAGTTAGCTAGCCAGCATGCTAGCGGCTAGTTATGCAGCGTATCTGGTGTTAGCCAGCTGTAGCTGGTTAGCCATCGTCAACTTACATTTAGTGGACGTGGTGAATCTCATCGGCACGTTTTTAAATTTTATATTTAGCTAACGGTTAGATTGTTAAATCAGGTAACGTTCGTAGTGTCTGTATTTAATTCCAGATCCATTTTATCTTGCTAGGTAACGTTAGCTGTGGGCCTAGGTAGCTATAGCTACTGATCTGACTGCCCTGGTAACGCCCCCTGTTCGTTTATGTCAGTAAGGTAAAGCACTAATGTTATTTAACTAACTCGGTTTCCGCTGCCCTATGTTTATTTTTTGTTAAATACGTTAGGAAAGTGGTGAAACCGATCACTTAAGTCTAACAGTGTGCGCTTTCTTATTTCAACAAAACCCTGTAGCGCCTGGCCTGATGTAACCTAGTTAGACAGGCACGTTATCTGATTACATCAACATTTCATCATTAGCTAGCTGGACTAGCGAACTAACAAGGGAATGCACACTGGAGAGGCGTTTGAGTACAATTTAGCACTAGCTAACGTCAAGTCAGGCAGTCGTATTAGCCTGGCGCTTGATGGTTGAACAGAGGAAAACGTGTCACTCCTCGGTTTCAGTTCTTAGCGTGAGCAATCTTAGCTAAAATAGCAAATAGGGCATTAAAACTACGCAAACCACAACATGTATGTGTACATAGAACTGGGGAGGACTTTGGCACTGTCGCAACTGTGTAACTTGGCTAACTGAAAACATTACGATTATGTAACCAGGGTAAGGAGAAAGTGTGTGTACAGAAGCGGTTTGTAAAATTTCCTGATCCGTGGTAGAAGATCGGCAGTGTTGTAACCACAAGGTGATAATCTACTTCGTTGACCCTCTTTCTAGTTTTAATAGTTCCTCGTTCGCTGCGTGGTTGTCACCACACACAAGATACCATGTCGGAAAAAAACAAGTGAAATGTTCTTTTCTTCACACAAGCAGTGGATTTCGTATTTGTAAATACCAGATTGGTGTGGTCACATCTTAACTACGACTGGGATCACATGTGCAGGTTAGAGTTTGTTATGCCACTGTTCCTGTCCCAGAAGTAAGGTTTGAGCGTACTGGCTCACTTTTGTTTCCACTTCCTTTTCAGGTAATTTCATTCCAGAGTCAGATCACCATCAGCTGTTGAAGATGAATGTGTTTGACCGCAACATAAACTTTGATGCCCTGTTTAAATTCTCCCAAATGTAAGTGTTTAGGTTACCTCCACTCAAAAGAGTTTACATTTTTGCTTGAATTGCACAAGTTGGTTGGTTTTCATTACAGCTTCCATTTAACTGTGGCTCATCAGACCATTCCCTTGCTGTTATTAATAAAATAACCAATATTTATTTATTAAAATTGTCTTCTGGTAATTGTATATGTCTCAGTCTGGATATGTGTAAAAGCCATCATATATGTAAAAAAATCATATATAAACACTAACTTCATAATGGAGATCTTGTTGATTTAACTTTTTTCAGTTACATCACTGGATCATTTAGATTGCTTTTGCTCAGCATATGTTCTTATCCAGAGAGACTTGAATATCTTGTCATTTTACGTGTTATGCCTTATGTTACGTGTTATTTACGTGTTATGTGTAGGAGCAGGTGGCCACCTGGGACTTGAACCTTTTGGTTATAGTACATAGTACATTGTCTATAGTCTATAGTTTATAGTACATTGCTGCCTGTAGGTGTCATGGAGCATAAGCCAAGAACAAAAAAAAAGTAACAATGTAAAAAATGTTAAAAAAAAATCATTACACACACTGTGACTTCCAACAGGAGTTGTACTTACATCAGTTATTATTCAGTTTCACTGTTTATGAAACTAATGCTTCAGAAACTCGTTCTGGCTGACTGTATCTGTGCCTGCCCGGGCCACACATGTATGGAGAGATAAGCAGCACAAGGCTGCCTTTGGCTCTGATTCTATCTCTGTACTCTTTCTCTCTCTCCAGATCCCACTCCACCCGGCAGCACCTGAAGAATGTGTATGCCAGCCTGGCTGTGTGCATGTTTGTTGCTGCTGCCGGCTCCTACGTCCACGTCATCACGCGGCTCTTCCAGGTGAGCCTGTGCCTTAGTCTCTCCGGGCGCAGGCAAGGGCCACAGCCACAGTGCAATGCCCTGTTCAAGTGATATTTAAAGCATAAAATGGTTATTTGATAGAGAATTAAGAAAAAGGCAAGGTGTAGACTGGAGCTCATTGTATATGGTGACATTTGGTGTTTTGCAAGGAATTATTCTGAGTGAGGGTGTGGTTTGGGAGTCATTGTACTTGATGCAAGGTTTAGGACTGAAATGGATGCAGTTCACAAGATTCGCTGTCCTCATTCTCAGTTTTGACCTGCAGTAATGTCTGTCTGCATGTACATTGTGGTAAATGCTGGAATGTCAATTGAATGCCTGCGCCATCTTGGGTTTCGGTCCACATTTTGGCGTTGCTGTGCCGGTTTGCTTTGGTTTGACTCCAAGGCACGCAGCAGCAGAGCGACCTGACCCACTGGAACAGGATTAACAGCACCTCAACTCTGTTTCCTCCATGCATTTTTCAGGGCGGCCTACTGTCCATGCTGGGATCTCTGGGAATGATGGCGTGGCTGGCCACAACACCACACAGCTCGCAGACTGAGAAGAAGAGGCTGGCCATCCTTGCTGGATTTGCCTTCTTTACAGGTAAAGTTGTACTGTGCCGTGAAGAGCTACTTTCCAGCTAGCCTCAGAGTCACTGCTGTGAAGTGGAGAGTAGCGAAAAATCATCGCTTGTGGCAGGCAGTGAAGCGGCAGTGAAGTATGTCATTGGCGTTTGCTTCCTGTTTGACAGGTGTCGGTTTGGGGCCCGCACTGGATTTCGTCATCTCCGTTAATCCGAGGTGAGAAAACAACCTTGTTTCTTGTCCTTTTTTTAAAATAAATTAATTCAGAGTGTATACGTTCAAATGTGCGCATTGATGTAGGTTTTGACTTTTAGCGTTGACAAAGCTCCGTGTGCCTTCAGTACCGAAGAAATGAGAGACTTTTGTTCACGGTTGACTGTTTGAAACGCTCTTGTCGCTTCCTTGTCTCTGTCCAGCATCGTTGTCACGGCCTTCCTGGGCACCTCCATCATCTTCCTGTGCTTCACCCTGAGTGCCCTCTATGCCCAGCGGAGGAGCTACCTCTTTCTGGGGGGTAAGACACGCACTTGCACGCATGCACATATACATGTGCGCACATACGCTCACAGACAGACGCATACACACAGACAGACAGGCATGTGAGCTTGCATGCATGCACGTGCGTGAGTGCACAGGCATACGCATACAGGCAGGCACACACATACACACATACACACAGACACACACACATGCGTGCACGCGCACACACACATACACACACACACCTACACAGACACTTTCAGAATTGAAAGTGAAAGCATTTACATTATTTCACAAAAATATCTACATCTGAATCCATATCTCTGTGGTACTTTGTATTTCTCTTTCATGTTTAGTATACTGATAACTATTAAAATATATTAATAGTGAATTTATGGTTTTAAAATATACAGTGTGTTTTTTTGTGTGTGCTCTTTGTATTCTCAGGGACACTAATGTCTGGCTTGACCATTCTTCTTCTGGTGTCCCTGGTCAACATGTTTTTTGGATCCGTCATGCTTTTCAAGGTGAAAGTCAAGACAATGTGCAATCAACCCTTCTTTGCCAGAACACAAGAAGGTTGAATGACAAGACTAGATGGCTTATCCCATCTGAGCACATGATTTTCACTGTAGTTCAGAGTGTATCTAGCACTGTGTCAAGCCTGGTCTTCTGCATTCCCCAAGGTCTCTGCTTCTATGAGTCCTGATAGCCTGTTCCGTTCAAAAATAGATGTGTGCATAAAACATACTTCTAAGTCTCAGTGTGAAATTTACATGTAATTAACTTCCATCTGTGTCCTTGTGATCTGTGGGCCGAACTCTGATTGATGTTGCTTCTCTAATCAATGTTATTACTCCTTTTTAGAATTGCTATTAATCTGCCTCCAGTCTCCTTTTGCTGAGACTGAAAAAATTAAACCTCTTTATAACTTGAATATATATGGGTTTGACACCTGGAACCAGTCTTGTTGCCCTTCTCTTTGCTTTTATGAGAACTTTTCTGTCCCACTTGTAGTGTCCAGAATTGCACACAGCACTCTAAATGTGGTCTCAGGAAGGCATTTATGCTGACTCAGTTCCTGTGTGTCTGAGCCTTGCTGTGGGCGTGGTGTAATTATCTTTTATGGATTTACAGGCTCATATGTACCTTGGACTCACCATAATGTGTGGGTTTGTGCTCTTCGACACCCAGCTCATCATTGAGAAGGCAGAGATGGGAGATAAGGACTACATCTGGTAAGGCCTCCCTTAAATCCTCATTGTTTGTCCCTGTTCACCGAGTTTCTAGGCTTGGATGTAGGCCTGTACCAGAGTGCAACAGGACTGCATCCAGTAAGAACTGATCTTGAAAACAATTTTTTTCTGATCAAATTTTTTTCTGATCTATCTGAATGTAAATATGTCTGGCTTCAGAAACAAAGATTTGTTCAGCGTAAATCTGATTGCTTGTGACTTTTTTGTTTCTCCATTTTGAAGGCACTGTGTGGATCTTTTCCTGGACTTTGTGACCATCTTCAGAAAGCTCATGATGCTGCTCGCCATGAATGAGAAGGTAATGTCCTACTGAAAAAGTTGAAACTGCATTGAAAAAATATCCCATGTGTCATGATGAGGCTCTCTTTTGCAGTTAGCCTGTGACTGTGCAGTATGCACATAACAGCGTACACACATACTGAAAGGAGGTGTCTGTATCTGTCACACATGACTGTGATTTATCCAACCAGCTGTGTGAACTTCTATTTTGGCTCTCATTAGGGGCTGTTCATACTTCCACTATGATGGGTTCTCTCCTTTACAGGACAAGAAGAAGGAGAAGAAGTAGGCAGGAGAAGTCAACTGAACTTTAAGTTTAAAAACCAACAACATTCTGACCAGGAATAGTATCTGGAATGCTTCTGGTGCGTTTTCCTTCTCCTCTTAGTCATTGTTTTGCTTATTTTAATTTCGTATTTTGATATAGCGTCTTAATTTGAAAATGGTAGTGTTTGGATTTGGCTTCACAGAAGAGTTGATATTTGAGAATTGATGTAATAAAGTCCCTGTGCAGTGATTTCTATTTTTATTTTATTTTTGTTATTGGAAATATTGTGATGTGAACTGAAACAAAACTATTTGTATAGTTCCTGTCACTCAGTTGTTATTCATGGGCAACATGAACACCTGTGATGTAAGAATAGAGTGGTGATAATGCCGTGAGTCAAACAGGGCTTTTGAGCCTAAAATGAAATCTATGAAAAGCTGCTTTTTATATGCTTGCCATTAATACGAAAACTCTGCCCCCCCTATGTGTCTGAAAGAACTCGGATGATGGACAAAAAAATGAACTGCAGTCATTGATGCTGCAGTGATTAAATTTGTCCAACTGGGGGAGCTGTTGCTCAAATAGAAACTGTATTTGGTCACGTTAGTACAGTGGGTGTTAATGCTGTTTCTTTCTGATTCTGCTGTCATTATGATCGATAGGCAACAGGGTTTTTGGGTTGCTTGACTGGTTGTCATTGTCACCCTTCTCCTCAAAGCTTTCTCTTTCACGGACAAGTCTACTTTGACTCGATTTTTGCCAAATTTCATTTTAGGCCTTTTTGTGTTTGTCATTGTGCAAGTTGATCCCCAATTTCTTTGTGCGGATTTGTGCTTTCTGCCATTTGGAAAACCTTTGAGGGGCTGTTGAAGACTATTTATACCGAAAGAAATTAAGAAAATTTGCTCCAAATTTGTCATATGACGTATACTTGAATCTGAGGTCTGAGTGCACTTTGTAAATGTTTTAAAGGCCAATGCATACATAATTGTGTGACACTGAAAGAACTTGTCAGTGTCAGGGGAATGCTTTGGAGAGCTGTTTTCTCCTTTGTAAATGGAAGCCAAGGTCAACCAAGGAAGCAGAGAGTTAGCTTATGCCTTCCATGCCAACAGGGTTCAGAGAAAAAACACTCATCTCTTTACAGTCTATAGGGTCTTCTCAGACTGCCTGCTGTCACATAGCATTGCATGTCCTTCTGCGTGATTGCTTGGGCAGCTTCACCTACCTAGGGTAGGGATCCATTCAGTAGCCCTGCCTCTAAATTGCACAGATCTGCCTCCAAATCGCACAACATGTATTCCATGTCACATGGCCCTACTTTAAGACCCGCCGTAAGATCCGTCTCCAACTTGCTCAGACCCAACTCCAAGCTGTGCAGAGCCTGATGTGGTAGTACACTGCATGCCGACAGTGGTTTGGAAGATGTGTGAGAGGAATGGCTCGTATGGGAACCTTTCTCCCTCGACCTATCCTATGTACAGGGCAGCGAATAAGTACTTTCTGTATATGTGTGAAAGGTGTGCTTGATCCCTGCAGCCACTGTAATTGCCCACAGCTGAGATCATTACTGTTCTGATTGTTCCAGTTGATTTTGATAGCGTTTGTTAAGGTCGCTGGTGGTGTAGCCGTTTACACTTAAATTAATTACAATGTGATGAGTCCCCCTCCCCTTCCGCAAATCAGCCCATCACTCTTGTATGATTTCCAAGTGCACTTTAGAGTCCAATGAGTAGACGTCTTACAGCTGCCGAATCAGGCCACCGTTTTCCAGAAAAACTCAGGTCTCTCCTGGTTCCCACCTGCCCTGAATCTGAGCTGTAATGGCATAACTGTGCAGGGCCCTTTTCAGAAATGCAATGTGCAGCTAGCCTTCCAGGGCTGAACTTTCAAGCACTTTCCCTTCTAAAGATCGAAAATTGTCCATGGAAGAAGACGTGGCCATTTCCACTCTGTAGTTGTCAGGGAAGACTCCTATTTAGAAGACCAGATGAATTCTGTTAATATCATACAGTATGTGTTTATAGGGGGGGTGGTTTTGGAAGTCAGTTTGTCTCATCTTACATATACACTAATCTTTTAAGTACAGATTATAATACTACTACTATTAATAATGCTTTGAGTGCTATGCCTCACACCTAACAACTGATTCACTATTGCTCCAATAATCACACTACCCTCTCGTCTATTATTGGTTTATTTTGTTCCAAGACCAGTTCAAGGGAAGCGGTCAGAAGGGAGATGTTTTATTGTTACTCTCCTCTGAGCAGTTTTCTTGCAGGTTGCCTCAGCTTGGTTACCGCAAACTCACTTCAGACATCTCTCCTAGTGTTAACAGTTTTCATACACTCTTCAGTTTCTCCCACTGAGACTTTCATCATACACTCATCACAGGTTCATTCTTTATGAAACATTTTCAATGGCCACGCTTCATCGGGAGCTTCAGTAGAACTAAGAGTTAGAGATGTAAATGTCGAGTTACACCCTTTTCCTTGGTTACTCTTTATTTCCTTAGAAGTGCCAATTACATTGCCAGGTTAACGAACCATCAGCAGTTAGAGTGCTAAATAATCTGTTTTTTTTTTTTGAAAAGAAACAGCATATCCTGATAATGTGAAGAGCAAGCTTGTTTTACCTTCTGGAGATTGGTGTTATAATTTTGCTCAATTAATGTACAAATTTAAATTTGCTAAAATAAACTTTGATTAAACTAGGTGTCTTTCTGTGTAGTCATTATGCAGAAATGTGATGCGTATGTTGACAGCGTCAAACTGTTCATCTCAGAAATAGTCGTTTACTGTACACAGAAATGCCGCAGACTGGAACTCCAACATGCATGCATGTGTAACAGATGGACATTTAGCTGAGCATTGTGGACTTAAGTCTGGTCTAAATACAACTCTTTAAATGTGTTCACACAATCACAATTCACAGAAGTGTATTTACTCACATGGAGAGCATCTTGACAGGCATGCCATAGAAGCCAGCCTCAGGATCAGTTTAAGCACTAATATGATGTCACAAACCAATAGGTCAGGCCCTCAAATCGGGGTTTAAGATGCAACCAATCTGAACACCATTCATGATAATGGGTTACCTCCTCAGTATAAGTGCAAAAGAACAACAAACGGTAAGCACTTTATACTGTATATACACAAACACACACAATGTATTAGTGTGTATATTAGGGTCCCAGTTGAAAAACATGGTAGTCAAACACTTCTTTGAAACAAAGGGAGGCGTTTGTGGGTGTGTGTTGCACTGGGTTTGTAATTCTTGGGTTCAACAGGAAGTGCTCATATTAATAATGAACAGAAATTGTTCAACAAGGTCATCCTATTAAATAGGAGGGTTGTACTCCCATTTTTGTGGAAATGTCTTCAGGACAATAGCTTTTTTAATTCTATAAGATGATTGTGCATTATGGAGAGAAATGCTGTACCAAAGACTCTTGGCCCACAAGCTTCTTGCCTGCTGTCAGTTCAGCAAGTTGCTGCCACATGTAGACAGAATCATTGTCAACTTATGTCAACCGTAAAATCGGCGGTTGAGATGGCTGTATGTACCCGCTGAGTATTTACGGTCTTGTTGACTGTGGCACTGCTACTCAGCAAGACTTGAATACAGAAACGAAAAAAAATATAGCTGCAAGCAGCAATAACGGGGCCAAGTGCCAAAGCAGGCCAGAGTTGCCATGGCAAAATGATGTTATTACATCATGCATAACTATAAGCATTCACAAGCAGTTTCATGTGAAATATAAATCCCAACTTATAAACAGTTATTGGCTTAAATACTTTTTTGGTAAATACGGCACCCCCTAGAGGCAAAATACCACCAAATTTTGTGTGCATCCCCCCAATGGGGTCCCAAGTCCATGTACCAAGTTTGTTTTTGATACGTGAAAGCGTTGCAGAGATATGAGTTCACTTCCTGTTTGGCGGGTTCGCTGCTGATTTCCATTGGCTGTGTTGGGCGAACACTTTCAAAAATGAAAAATCCATTCGATAACTTTTGTGAGGATTGGTCTGAAGATCATGTGTGCCAAAGATTGGAGAAAATTTGTGACCTGTGAAACTTTTTTCGTGTTTTTGAAAAAATCCAATATGGCAGAAAATATTGATATCCAATATTGACATCAAGGATACGTTGAACTCGGCTTGACCCAAGGATTCCAACGGTACCTCATTTTTGAAAATCGGAGAAACGGTTCAAAAGTTACATGTGTAAATGCAGGTCCAACTAGCTAGAGCGCTCGTGGTGCAAATATGAAACTTGGTGAAAAGAATCAAGGGAGGGTACCGAATCAGTGTGCCAAATTTCACAACTTTTTACCAGACGGTTCTATGGGCTGCCATAGACTTCAATGATGGAAGAAAGATGTGTAATAATAATAAGAAGAAAAGGTAGAAACAAAATGGTTGCCTCGCAGCTTCGCTGCTTGGCCCCCAAAAATCTTTTTCGGTCAAGTGCGAAAAACCGCCCTAGTCGTGATCGTGCTTAGCACATGGGGTATGGCGTCAGATTTATGTCAAAAGTCACGAGCGCAGAAAACATTCTCACGCATAAAGCAGCCACCACGCACGATAGAATTTCTGCTTGGCGAGCGCTGGAGGGCATACGTGCTCGCACGGGTTAACTCTGCTCCGAGATTGCGTTACACTCGCGCAAAGTTGAATTCTGCTTGTGCGAATCGACCTGAGTTTTGACAATTTGGGGGCGGAAACCAAGGCAGGCATTGGCCCTCTTACGATTGGTCATTTTCAATGCAGTCACCCACCCACACCCACACGGCCTCCTTGAACCTTGATTGACAGCTTCCGTTAATTGAACGACAGGCATGTGTTTGGCCAGAGGCTTGTCATTTTACATTTACATTTATTTATTTAGCAGACGCTTTTATCCAAAGCGACATACAAAAGTGCAAATAGGCCTAGTGGACAAACAACAGGCACAAGGGCAAGATGTGTACAGGTCATAGGCTACAATGCAGATAGTGCTGAAGCTGAGCGCAAGGTCAGTGTAGCGAGACAGAACTAATCTGATCTGAGGTTACAAATATCACATACAGTCACTGGGACAATAAAGTGCTGCTATACTACCTAGGCAAATACGTGCTACAAAATACAACGTAAGAGATAGTGCTACAAGTATGAGCCAAGAATCTTAGATCTTAGGTCAAATGGCAAGGGTGTCAGTCCAGGTAGAATCTGAAGAGGTATGTCTTCAGTCCACATCTGAAATTTCAAACAACTGAGAAATTTCAAACAACTGAGTCCTGACAACAAGTTCAGAGTTAAAGACACAGTGGACGGAACAATGGCGGCGACACCTGAATATTTACATGTAAGTGAGACTGATAGATGACTTCGTCTAACAACCCAGTAATTTACTTATTCTGAGGTTTGGTTGGAACATGTAAATAGCTATTACGTTAGCAATAACGTTAGCTAATTAACGTTAGCTATGCTTCCCCTCTCATTCAGCCGATTGCATGCGATAGACCAAAGGTTAAGTAATGTTAAAGTAAGTAAATTGCTGGGCTGTTAGACGAAGCACTATCAGTATCACTTACATGTAAATATTCAGGTGTCGCCGCCTATGGGGCGCCGTTTGTAAAAATGTATACACTGATTTATCCTGCACAGTTTTTGCACATTTAACATTGTCAAATGTAAAAAAAATGCAGTACAATTTTAACCTGTCACTTTTTCATACATTTACAGACAAATTGATGCAAATCTGTCAAAGTGTTTTTCAAGGGTAATATTTTTCAATAATGAAAAATATGAAATAATAACTTGTGTAAATATAAGTGTTAAATGTAAATGTTAAATGTAAATGTTAAATATAAATGTAAATGTAAATTGATGAAAAGTTAGCAAGAGCTAAATGAGCTCCGGCTAACGAGATAAAGGGACACATTTTTGGAAATGTGTGTGAAAATTTGCTCTTATGTAGTCGTAGACAATACAGCACATGATGGTTATGCGATGACATATGTCCGTCACGGACCAGAAACACAGTCGGTGAACTCGTAGTATGTTAACTTGCAAAGAAACTGCTAGCTATTACCTTGGTAAGGTTACTAGAGGAGAGGAGAGGAGCTCAAAGATGTCTTTACAGACATCTTCAACACCTCCCTGAGCCAGGCAGTTGTCCCTACCTGCTTCAAAGCAACCACAATAATACCTGTGCCAAAGAAGCCATCCATCCAGCTTCAATGACTACCGCCCTGTTGCACTGACGCCCATCTTAATGAAGTGCTTCGAACGGTTCGTCATGCAGCACATCAAATCCATCCTCCCTCCCTCCCTGGACCCATTCCAGTTTGCATATCGAGCCAACCGGTCCACAGATGACGCAATCTCCACTGCTATCCACTCAGCCCTCACCCATCTGGAAAAGAAGGGCTCATATGTGAGAATGCTGTTCATAGACTTCAGCTCAGCATTCAACACATTCATCCCCATGCAGTTAATTCAGAAACTGGATCACCTGGGCCTTAGCACTTCACTATGCAACTGGTTACTGGACTTCCTCACTGGAAGACCACAGGCAGTTCGGGTCGGCAACCACACATCCAGCAACATCATACTGAATACTGGGGCCCCTCAGGGATGTGTGCTTAGCCCCCTTCTCTTTACGATGCTGACCCATGACTGCACACCAAAGTACAGCTCCAACATCTTCATCAAGTTTGCGGATGACACAACTGTGGTGGGTCTCATCACCAACAAAGATGAGGCTAACTACAGGACAGAGGTGAGCCAACTTGCCAAGTGATGTGGCGACAACAATCTCTCCCTGAATGTGAAGAAAACAAAGGAGATGGTCGTCAACTTCAGGAGAGAGCACACCCAGCATCATCCTCTGACCATCAATGGTGCAGCTGTGGAGAGGGTGAGCAGCACCAAGTTTCTGAGTGTGCACATAACAGAGGACCTCTCCTGGTCAAACAACACCACATCACTGGCCAAGAAAGCTCAGCAACGCCTCTACTTCCTCCGCAAACTGAGGAAAGCCAGAGCCCCAGTTCCCATCATGTGCTCCTTCTACTGTGGCACCATTGAGAGCATCCTTACAAGCTGCATCACTGTGTGGTTTGGAAGCTGCACCACCACCAACAGGAGAACCCTGCAGCGCATAGTGGATGCAGCAGAAAAGATCTCTGGTGCCTCACTCCCCTCCCTCCTGGACATCTACAACACATGCCTAGCCCGTAAATCACAGAGCATTGCTGGTGACCCCACTCACCCATCGTACATGCTCTTCAGTCCCCTCCCATCTGGGAGGAGATTCAGAAGCCTCCAGGCCTGTACCTCAAGGTTGACGGACAGCTTCATCCACCAGGCTGTTAGGAAGTTGAACTCTCTTCCCACCCTCAGCCATCTGCTCCAACACAGAACTGAACTTTGACCCCCCCCCCCCCCCCCCATACTGAAGTCTAGACTATTCTCCACCCATTCCTACTCCCAACATTAATCACGCACAAACTCACACAGATCTACACAGTCACTTTACTTATATAACAGTCTACATCAGCTGCTACAATCTGTTATATTTTTATATTTCTAAACCTACTATGTGCCTTGATGCCCTTGCTGTAAATATTTGTAGCTTGTCCTGTCACAAATGTCATACATTTTTATTTATGTCTGTGTTATTGAGCCATTTGTGTTTATTGTATATCTGTGAAAATTCTTGTTCTTGTCTCTCAGTGTCACTGTGTTACGTCTAACTGTTGTATTGTTACTGTGGGTTATCCTCTGTATGTCCTGTGCATATTGGAGAATTGACAATAAAGTTGTCTCCACATTTGCATATTAGATTTATATTTAACATTTAACATTTACATTTATATTTAACATTTACATTTATAACATTTACATTTAACACTTATATTTACACAAGTTATTATTTCATATTTTTTATTAATGAAAAATATTACCCTTGAAAAAGACTGTGACAGATTTGCATCAATTTGTCTATTAATGTATGAAAAAGTGACAGTATAAAATTGTACTGCATTTTTTTTTACATTTGACAATGTTAAATATGCAAAAACTGTGCAGGATAAATCAGTGAATACATTTTTACTAACGGCGCCCCATAGTCGCCATCGTTCCGCCCACTGTGTCTTCAGCTCCGAACTTGTTGTCAGGACTAAGTTGTTTGAAATAACAAGCCTCTGGCCAATCACATGCCTGTCGTTCAATTAACGGAAGCTGTCAATCAAGGTTCAAGGAGGTCGTCTGGGTGTGATTGCGTTCAAAATGACCAATCATAAGAGGGCCAGTGCCTGCCTTGGTTTCCGCCCCCAAATTGTCAAAACTCAGGTCGATTCGCACGAGCATAATGCAATCTCGAGAGCAGAGTTAACCCGCGCGAGCACGTATGCCGTCCAGCGCTCGCCAAGCAGAAATTCTATTGCGCGCGGTGGCTACTTTGTGCGCGAGAATGTTTTATGCGCTCGCGACTTTTGACATAAATCTGACGCCATACATGGGAGGACCGTCAGATTTTCACTCCCTGGTTTTCATTCCATCTGGAGTGTGACTCACATGTGATTCAATGATTGGATGAGAACCCATAATCGGTCCGTTTTCTCGTTTGCGTTTCACATTTTTGTGAAGAGGCAAACCCTCTTATCCACACTGACTTGCAAGACGAGGGTACAACAGCGGCTATAATGAAATCACAAGAACAACGGTACACACAACAGGACAGTCCACATCTGAACATGTATCACTCTACCGCACACTGCTGAAATATCTCCTGCCATTGTAATACAGTAATGATAGAATGCGTTTCAACAAGCGCATTTGATCCACCGATGTCCATGTGGCCACTCCCCTGCCTGCACGAACGTACTACGAAAAAACAGGCAGTTAGCCTAAACCTGCAGGGGGGAAAACGGCCAGGAGGTCAGTGTGTCATTGCTATGAGGTACTGTTTTTACCGTTTATCCAAAGCAGTGCGAAGATCGCTGACAGAGTTCCCACGTCAAGAAAGACACCTGATCTCAGTGTGAGCCCCTTGGGACATTCAGTATGTTACATATTCTGTGTCTATAGGACCCATTTACGGTGGATGTTGTAGCTAGCTGTTGTAATATTGCTTCAATACAACGTTTCACTTATCTGAAATGTGATATAAATTCCACTTAAAGTCAATTCTCATTTAAACAATAGCATGTCAATCCAGGACAGTAAACACATCCAACTTTTAAAATAAACCATAGAAATAAAATGAAGAATACAGTGAAATAATTCATCAGTATGACACTGTGTGTACAAAATAACAGGGTACATTGTTGTGCAATTTACAATTCTATGCAGTGACAGGAAAACACAGTAAGAAATGCACTGTGGTATAATTCACAGTTGCCTATATCCTGCCAGCAGCTCTGGCATTTTAACAGAAATGTTTAAAGCGCCAGTGTTCCGTAGTGTTGTCGTTAGTTTCTCTTTTCAAAAAACTGTCCTGTTCTCATTGTTTTTAGGAACTGATCGTGTCGGGTCTGTCTTTATTTCTGGTATACTCATAGACATCTCTCCATCTGTCACTGTTAGTCACACTGCACCAGTGGATGAGCCAAACACTGAAGCAGAAAAATCGTAGCGTTCTTCCAACAGCAATACTAATACTTGGACAAGTGCAGTTTATTGGATTCTATGGCTGCTCATGACATCATGACATGACATCTTTTCAAACCAAATCCGTTGGTGTTATCCGTGCTGTTAACGCTTCCTATGATAAGAAGCTTTAACAGTGAAAGTATTCTCCCAAATGAATCACACGAGGCACATTTGGGACATAGATGAATCTCACTATGTGCATTTACTTTTTCTTTTTCTTTCTTTCTTTTTTGGCTGATGATTATTATATTGACAATTTAACACATTTGAGTTTGGACTTGTCAATTTCACTAGGTACCCGACCTATAAAAACCTATATAGACACTAAGGATCTGTATTGGTATGAATAGTATATTCATTTAAATGTGAATATTTGATCAATTGTTCAAATTGTCCAACCATGAACTTTTGGATTCCTTGAAGCAGTGCATGAAAGTCCAGGTCTTTCTGTGTGAAGACTGATTCACTGCTGTGTGATCTTTGTCCACCCACACATTCAGGCAAGAAACTGAAGAACATCGATGAATCACCTGCTGTTTCACTCTGGGTTCTCTGGCTCTCCTTCGGGAATATTCATGAAGAAGAATAAAGCTCTGGATTCTTTAATGTTAATAATAAAGCATTCGATCCAAGTTAACGATCTGGTGATTGAAACATTTGAATAATCAAACGTGCTAGTGTCCCTCTGACAACCAATGTCCAGCCTGGCCCAACATGGTGTCGCAAACCATTTTCGCTCCTGGGGAAACCTTCAGCAGACACTGTGGTGTAAGTTTGCTCTCCGCTGTTTTTCAATCATTCCAGGGAGCAAAGAATTGTGTCTGAGTATGTAAATTAATGCAAAAATAAATCACCTTTTGAAATCAGGAAGTAGTTCTACTGCATGTCACTTGGTGTCTGTATCTACATAGGCCTACAGGTTAGTGGTGCCGTATGGGCATGAAGTTGGCAAACCAAGCTCACAATAACTGTATAAACAGATTAATTACTATTCTGTCTCTACATTTTAACCTTTTTATTTGGTATTGGTAATTAGTAATCCCATTTATTTTCTAAATTCCAGTCAGTCATCATTTGCACAAACACTTTAGTTTGGCCTTTTTTACAGTTTTGAACTGATTATATCAGTTCAATATTTGTTTGTATTATCATGGAAACAACATCAATTTCCACAAAATATCACTGTCGTCTGTATGGAAATGAGTGACTGCAGGGCAAAGCATCAATGCCGTAAACCCCTCCATGGAAGCATGCTATCACAGTATCACGTGGACTCTTGATAACTGATGAATATTTTTGCTTCTTAATTTTTTTTTCTGGTGTTGCTTTAGTAATAGAGAAAAAACATCTGTGTACACATCATATTAAATTAAAGCTCATGTTGTGTTGTGCTTCCAGTTTTCTGTGATGGTAATATAAGGACTGCTGAAGGGGTCATAAAGTAAGTATCACTGTGTATATATGTAGATAATGCCAATAGCTGTGACTGTTGATTAAGTTATATATATATATATGTGTGCATGTGTGTGCATCTTTGTGTGTGTTTGATATATTCATACAGTAATGAAGCCCATTTTAATGTTTTATCACCCATAACATATCACAAACAATAAGATTCACTGCAATGAATAACTTATGTTTTAGATGCAGAAAATATTTCAGTAAGAACACATTGACTGATGCTTAAAAGGTGTCCTCCAGGTGAATAAATCTACTTTAGGCTGATAAAATAAAATTTTTTTCTCCTTTGCAGGAACCTCCCCCACACTGGTAGCTGATTCATCCTAGATACTGTGCACATTGAGTAATATGATGAGGCCAGCTACCACCTGCAGCTGGACTCTCTTGGGTAGCTCTGTGTTTTTTGGCTTCCAGACTGAGTGCACTCACAATGCTTCATGATATTTCTTCCCTCTTTTGCTCGCTGGTCTCTCCACTCACTTAATGCCAGCTGTCACCTACAGCAACCTGTGGCTGTTCCCTGCTCGGACTTTCACATCCCATGCAGGGTCATTACAGCAGGTCCTCCAGATTCTGTTCCTTGACATGCCCAAGAATGAATGTATCAGTCATCACGTTAGTGATAATCACAATTCACAGAAGTGCGACTTCAGTGCGAAGAGGGTTGCTCCTGACACATGACCAGATTTTTCAGTCAAAAACAATGTAATAATGTGATGAACAAGTGATTGATATGTATATTCATGCAAAAGTGCTGTTAACCCATGAAATAAATGCTACAGTGAGTGGAGGTGGCACAATGCTCTGTGGCCTGGGAACAGGAAGAGAAGGTGGAGGAACTGAAGCCAGGAAGGGAGAGAAGGAGGGAACTGGGAGGGAGGCCGAGAACAGGCAGGGAAATGTTAAACAGTGATGGAAGCGGAGAACAAGCAGGGAAGCTGAGAACAAGCAGGGAAACCAGCAACTTGAATGACTGTGTGTAGTCAGTACAATACACAAGCAGCTGGGTAGTGAACAACCGATTTATTAAATATCACATTTGTTGTAAACTGGTATTACACCAACATAGACCATTTAACATACTGTCACTTAGGTTAACATACCAGTTGTAGTATAATTAGAGCAACATATCATAGCTACTGTTGCTAGCTAGCCTCCACTCCAGCTAAAGCCAAAGTTAGTTAATATAGGATTCCGATAAAGAAGTAATCAGTGCCAACTGTGTAATTGCATATTTAATGATGTTTGCTATAAGATTCAGTAAAGGGTACATATTACAAACTATATAGCATATTAGTATGCTGTATGTTACTGTATGATCTGGGGACACAGCCATGGTGATCAAAAACATTGGGACAACATTATCCAAATGCTGTGTTTAAGATACTGCTTGGAAGAAACAGGCAATCTCCGTACAGTAATCTGTTGGGCTCCTTTACAACATGTAATACGGTACCCGGTGGAGTGCAGTGGAGCATCATTAATGAAAAAAACCCATTAGAATCTGAATAGAGTGTATCTGTTATCTCCCACTAATTACCTAAGCACTTGGCCCATAAAATGTTTTGAGAAAAAAGTACACAGTTCAGCCAAGTATCTGGATGCCAGTCAACGGAAATCAGAAAGAAAAGCACTTTTTGAGTCAAGACCAACAAATCATATGCAGCTGAGAAACCGGACATCAAGTTACGTTTGTCACATTACAGAAATGAGTGGGAACCAACCCCAGAAACTATCATGGACATGCTTACAGCTAGTTAATGTATCAAAAAATTATTTTGTGAACAACAGCAGCAATTCACATGGTCACATTCAAATAATCAATATGTCATGCTATTTTAGTTTATTTGATAAAAGATCATGTAAAAATACTGAATACAAAGAATGCATTTTTTCTATGATTGAAGAGCTTGGCTGAGGACATTTCTCAATTAAGAGATAATCCTGGAAAGCCCTTGGATACGCCTTGAGCCTTGAACACTTTACAACTCTCCCATTCCACTACAAATTTCACCACAAATATACAACCTTTCAAGCTCCTCACCCATCTGAATATTCAGACACCTTGGATTTTCTAGCCTTAAACCACAATCTTGTTTCTTCCATCCTCTGTAGAAGGTACGTGGTCACTTTTGACAGTTTCACAAATAGTAATATCTTTCATCTGTACAAATCATAGAGGGTGACCATGCCATCAGCTGCCCTCTGACCTCTGAGCTCCGCCCCAGTCAGCTGAAGGGTCAGGCACATGGCTATGACTAATGGATGAATAATATCCACATTCTGCCAGTCAGGCAATGACCTACAGACCTACAGTATGCTTTAAAAAAGAAAAATAGCAGGCATGGACTAAACTAGTTGATCGCCATTAAGCACTTGATGGCTAGCTCATTTTAAGATGGAATGCTTCTTTGACGAGAAAAATAAAAAGACAGGTGAAACAATTTGTAAACTGAAAAAGATTTACCGCAAGTGACGCTGGGAAAGTTTATTCCTTTTGCATATGCTCTTATCCACAACAGCTTATAAATCTGAGAACATTCAGTGTGCACCATGAGGAGTATAAACAGGCACAATGAAGCAGAAAAAAGCAAGTAACACATTCAAAGAACTGTAAATGACCTCCCCAACCTGTCTCAGCCTCCTGAGATATGTGACCGAGTCAGCGTGTTTCTCTTCAGCTCCCAGTCACACCGGAGCTGGCACAAGTGGTAGCGGTGTTCAGTGGTTGAACGCTGGCAAGCATTTAATACAAGCGCTGAACGTTCCTGTGGCACAGCCCCCAACTAAAAACACACAGAGGAAGCCTGAAAGTAATGCACTTTAAACCATTTATTACATGCCTGCTTATCTGACACACAACAACACTGGAAGGATGAGGAAAGAGATTCTGGTGTTGGGGTGCTGAGTTTTGAGGCCAATGGATGACGAGCCCACAGAATTCTGGCTGGAGTGTTCGATGTACAGTCATGGGTCTGGAGAAATGGGTGTTAGCCGATTTCTGCAGCCCAATCTAGATAGCCTGTGAGAAACATTGGGGTGGAACAGGAATGCAGAGGTTGTAACAAGGAAGCAGATACAGTTTAGAGGATCTGTTTAGGCTAGCAGGGATGGGGGAACAGCAGTATGGCCCTTCAACCTGAACCTCAGCTGCGCTGTGTGCTATCCCATATTCCACCATCATCATTCACCTTTATAGAGTCTGGCCTGCCTATTAGTAACTATGCTTCCATTACAGCATCTACATGACTGACTGACTGACTGCCACAGGGGTTTACTTGGATAGTATCTTGAATGTTGTGGGAGTACATTTACAAGTGGTCTTGACATTTCAGTGAATGATTGAGGGGGTAATATTAACTAAAATAACATAGCCTGCTGGAATTTTATTGTTTCTCCTCATTCAACTCAGCTGTTTCCCCAGCTCCTGGTACTGTCCATTTGCCCTGCATTATCTGTGACAAGATGCTGCATGACATGTTGGCATTCTGGGGGCAAACTCATTGACACCACTACTGCCTGCCACATTCTGGGGGCAGAGGTCCTCTTCACATAGTTCAGTGGCCAGGGATCTGAGGCCTGGTGAATCTCTAGCATAGCAGTGAGAACTTGGTCAGTGTGTCCAAATTATTCACTTTGAGCAGGATTCAAATGAGTCATTTGACAGGAGGCCCAGCCAGACCAGCCCTGCTAGATCACCACAAGCTCTCTGTCTATTACGGTGTTGCAGGACAGAGCCTTCAGCTTCAGTTGCTAGAAAAAGTATTAGAGACCTTTCTGTCCATTAGGGGATTTTGTAGCTGTTTGTTTCAGACCCCTAAGTTGGTGGAGACATCCCACAGCTATTATTATTTTTTTGTGGCTTAGCTAGAGGTCGTTCTTCAGGTGCATCTTCAGGTGTGGTCATGCACCCCGTCAGGGCAGCCCCCCACCTGCATTTTCCACCCTGAGCAGGGGGTGCAGGGGAGAAGGGGGGCCGCCATCACAGCAGGGTGGCCAGGGCACCTGTGGCGAGCAGCAGGGAGAAGTGGGGCCGGTGGGTAGGAGCGAGGGAGGTGCGGGGTGGACGGGGCCCGTTGCAGAGTGGCGTGTTGCAGCAGCTGATGCACACAGAGCCCACATGGCCAGGCGAACAAAAGGACTGGTAGCCGGCTGACACGATCAGGCAGGTGGTGAATGAGGCACAGGCCTTGCGGTAGGACACACCTGCGGAGGGAGGGGAGAGAGACACGCAGGCGCAGAGGGGTTAGGGCAGTTGGAGCTAGTCGATAAAATCCATGCTTCCCATGACTGTTCAATGACAGTGATAAACATAAACACCTTACTGATTATTTTCTTTCATTGCTGCAACAGCCAAATTGCTGTAAAATCTGCCCACTTTAGACATGGAAATGCAACTGAAAATGCTTTTTGAGACGCATAACTTCAATGAATTTCTGCACAGACACAAACTTGCAAGTGCTCTTGACAGACACCAATGACTTTTGGTAAGTGGTATTCATGAATAATTTGCCAGTGGCCTGGACAATTTGTCTGTGATATCCGCATGGTCTACTAACCCATAGGTAGTACATAGCATGCTAATGAGACAGCATGAAGGATGGACATATTTTACTGACTACAAAAGACAAACCAGTGTACTTACTGTTTTTATCATTTGAGTGTGGACAATC
Source organism: Megalops cyprinoides (assembly GCF_013368585.1). NCBI lineage: Eukaryota > Metazoa > Chordata > Actinopteri > Elopiformes > Megalopidae > Megalops > Megalops cyprinoides. Next base: position 1,158,896 of record NC_050588.1, on the reverse strand, counting down.
TTCAATGGCTTTTCAATGAACAGTAGAATACTTGACCACATTATATTCATAATACCTTACATTCATATTCATAATTCATTTTGTGCCATTTTTTATTATGATGAAATCCATCTCTACATAAAGGCATGCATTACAAAATTCCCTTGAAGTTCAGGTGTAATAGAAAGGATTTGTGACCATAAAATTAGCCTATGAAAGCGAACATCTGAAATTAGTTCCGACCATACAAATCAGATATGGAAACAAAACCCAATGCAGTCTTTCTGATACTGTCGATTCATGACTTTGCCACCAAACGGCCAAGTTCACAGATATACTAGCCAGGTGGGGTGGCAGTGTAGCATAGTGTTAAAGACCAAGAATCATAACCAACAAGTTGCCAGTTTGATTTCCCACTGGAACACTGCTGCTGTACCCTTGGGAAAGGTACTTAACCCACACTTGCCTTGGTAAATATCCACCTGTATAAATGGATAACTGTCAAAATCGTAACCGGTGTAAGTCGCTCTGAATAAGAGCATCTACTAAATGCCAATGTAATGTAATGTAATGTAATGTAATGAAGTACTTTCCTCCAACACTGTGCCCATGCAAGGATTTTGTGGTGACCCTCTCCCCTTTCTGTATTTTGTTATGACCTCCTACTTTGTATGCAGCTGTGTAAGTCATATGTGGTGTAACTGACCCTTGCTGCCCATCCTCATGGATTCATGTGAGACAGCAGGACTAATGAAGTTAGCACACCAAGCAGGGGTTTTACATAGGGCTGGGGCAAAGACATACAGCGCCAGGCTCACCATTCACCCCCACCATGACCTCCTTCTGACAGGCATTCTGGATGTTGGCTGTGCAGTTCACGATGAACTGGGGGGCAGAACAGTCGTTTTCCAGAAGGGTCTCTTCACAGTGGTAGCACTGCATCTGTAAAGGCCAGGCTGAGAGACACATGCACGCACAAACACACACAGCTACACTTGATCAGGATGAAGAAAACTTTGATTACTTTTGTTGGGTTTGTTTTTTTGTATATATTCATATATTTATCTAGTTCCTTTTTGGTGTCAGAGCCATGAGATGAGAACACCCTGTCTGACCTACCCACCCCAATCCCCAGCATAAAAAGCCAATTTGTTCCACCTCTGAGGACTCCAGGTCCAGCTGGGTTCAAACCAGATCCATAGAGCTCAGCTTGCATCCAAAGCGAGTGTCTAGGAGGTTTGCTTAGGAGCCAAAAAACACACTCTAAGAATTAGACTCCAAACTCTGAAGTCAATCATGTAAATATGGTGTATAGATGCTTCCATTGTGTGTTGCATTAATGGACATTTTCATGGAATCACTACTCATTTGCATCCAACCTAATCGTCTGTATCCTGTCCACGTAAGTAACTCAAAACACTAATCAGGCTACAATCATAGCTCTATTAATCACATTAACACCGAATCTATGACGCGTGCAGCATATTCTAAGCCAGGCTGGAACCTAATATATAGCCCACAATGTGTTATGGTAGGAGCACCTTACATTTCTTCATATACGTGATCATACGGACTGCACTTACATTAAATTAGACAAGTTTGCTGATTAGTTCACAGACATCCACGGCAACCATCACGTCACTTCGTCATAAAAAATTCTCGATGACAGACGACTTAAATCATTTCTGTAAGACTTGGAAAATGTTATATTTTTTTTTCCAATGAATTCCACGCTACGTTAAAGGGAACTTTGACTAAAGCTTACGCTGACATGTTTCTCCACATAAAAATGAACAAAAAACGCGCGCGTCAAAAAGAGTTTTGATTACACAGGCCTATAACCACAAGAGGGAGCCGTCCTCATCCACTCATCTCCGCCTCTTCCCCCAGCCCGGTTTTTTTTCCTCTTAGCATGGACAATTTATGAGCTGTGCCCTTTTACATTCTCATAATCCTTGAGAATGATAAAATGCTTGCGGTACCTTGTGGCTTATTGCATTCCGAGCGGTATAGCCTAACCCCATTTGGTCACCCTAATAGCCTGTCCATAATGTGAACAGGATTGCTTGTGGTGACATGGGGTGCTGGGGTGATAAAGACAGGGGTAACACGAACCCACACTCCGTAATCCAGCACAGTTAGCGCGCTGGAGCTACTTCTGTGATTCAAGGCATCTCCATGCATCGTCCCAGCATCATTCCCTTTTCTGTGACGGTGCTCAGCCACATTGTTCGGATAGCTAACGTCATAAAGCTCTTAACGCAAACACGATGAAACGGTATCATTTTATAACATTCCACTCTTAACATTATCGAGCAAGTGTGATATAAATCATATTTCTATGCACTGCATAAATCTATGCCATGCCCTAGATCATTTAAGGAGTCCTACCTACATTTATCACAGACGTCATCAGACAGGGTCACAATGAAATGGATGGTAGATATAAAGCTATTCAGAAAATTACACGCTTAGTTTTCCAATAAGAAGTTATCTGAATCTGTGAATCTGCCTCACATCACTAATTCCATAAAAATATAACCACGACAAGTGTTTACTGAACCTGGCCCGGGGTCCCCCTGAATGTGCTAGTGTTTTTTTTTTTTGCCCGCTGGATCTTATATCAGCTCTGACTTAAGCATCTCCAAACAGTTAATATCTTTAAACCCTCGTTCCAGTCAAAGAACTGTGCGATGTTATTTATATAGGTTAATATAGGTAAACTGTTTCTTCAGAGTTTTTGCAGCATAATGCAAAGAGTAACACATATTAGTCTTCATTTAGCGATTCGCGTTTCAATGGATTAAACGGAACAATTTCGACACTTAACAGCACAAACGCACCTCCTGACAACACATTTCCCTGAGGCAAACTCACACGAGCTGTCAAATCTAGATAAGAATTGAATTAACGTTTCAGTCAAATCTAATAAATTAACACACAGCACAGGTTGGGACGCTTGCGTTGGGAAACATTATTAATCGCTGGTGTGTTTCACAGTAATGAACACTAACTTTACTCCCCCAAGAGAAAATGGCCTCTGAGAAGATAGTAACACTGGATATCTCATCTCGTCATATCGTAAATAAATTAAAGTGAAATACTCTTGCGAGCAGGCGACATATCAGTCGTGGACGGATGATAAAATAGGATTTGCACCATATCCTTGTCACTTCGCATTGCGAACAGTAATCCGACGCCTGCCAGGTTTTCGGTGGTATTAAATGCGGTCATAAAGCAGGGGGAATTACTGACTATTTTTCAACGCAAAACGTTTTTAACGAGATAACCGTTCATCAAGAGATATAAAATAATCTGTATTAGAACTCCATAACAATAGCCAGAGAGATTCAAATCAGAAATATCAAACAACTGTGGAATCTGTGCTCTTAAAATGTATCCTACTTTTACGCGTGAATTAAAACCACAATCACTCGCGTAACACTACCTGTGGTGCAATTGCTTGGTTGCCAGACAATTAAACTTTATAACAAGCTAAAGATGATGCATCCCCGCTGAAGACGTTACGTACTGTACTGGTGGTTTTCGATATGTGCGGAGTATTTGGGCCATGTTCCTGGTCAGTTTTGTCTCCATGACTAGTGCACTGCATATTCATATACACATAAGGTCTACAGGTTTGGAAACGGAAAAGTGAAACAGTTCAACTTTACCTGAGCTTAAAACGCATCCGCACAAAGCAGCGTAGAAAACGAGCGACCGCATTTTCCCATGTCCATCAACAGCCACCCCGCTGTCTTCGAAAACAGAGGTTTTAAACGACCCAAGCCATCCTTGAGATAAGTGCAGTTTTTGTATTAGTAGTTTGTTGTTGTACCAGAGGAAAAGCAGCTGCAAGAACAGCAGTAATAGTTTTTGCTGTTACGATTTAAGTTCTGTCAACTTGGTTTACATGCGAGAGCAGTAGCCGCTCGCAGCACAGAGGCACTCTGTCACTGTAAATGAGGCTGGAGGATGCTCTCGCTGTGTTCATCCATAGACATGCATATTAACTAGACTCGCCCTCGCGCTTTCAACGAACCCAAAGAGCCCGGGAAGCAAACGCAGGTGGACTGCACTGCGCATGTCTCTCTGTCTTGACCAATAATAAAGTCGTCCCAATAATATTTTGTTCCTCCGTGGGAATTATTCACCAACGATTCGCAGTTTGCTATGATTTTCTGTTTATTTTACATCCATATTCCCCCTGGAAAATGCTCTTTGTTCAGCGTTTTGTGACAGTGCAATTATAAAGTATGCAACATCAAATAACATTGATTGCAACAGTTCCTATTACAGGCAAACTGTCAACATAAGAACATAAGAACATATGATGACGAGAACAGGCCATTCGGCCCAACTAAACTCGCCATTTCTTAATTAAAGAGTATCCAAAACTGCATCAAGTCTAGACTTGAACACAGCAAGGGTCTCTGACTCAACTACATGACCTGGCAACCTATTCCATGCATTGATAACTGTTTGTGTAAAATAATATTTCCTTATATCAGTGCGCAACTTACTCTTAACTAGTTTCCACTTATGTCCTCTTGTTTTACAGGCTGAACTCACCCTAAAAAGTCTATTATAGTTAACCTTATTGATTCCTTTTATAAATTTAAATACCTCAATTTTAAATCACCCGTAAGCCTCTTCTCGCTTAGTCTAAATAGGTTAAGTAACTTGAGTCTTTTCTTGTAGCTTTTATATTTCATGCCAGGAACTAATTTAGTTGCCCTTCTTTGAACCTTTTCAAGAACTTCGATATCTTTTTTATAGTGCGGTGCCCAGGACTGCACAGAGTATTCCAAGTGAGGTCTGACAAAGGCATTGTATAATTTCAATATAACCTCTTTAGATTTATACTCAATACTTTTGACTATATATCCCAGCATCCTGTTGGCCTTTTTTTACTGCTACAGCACAGTGCCTAGATCCTGTTAAGCTTGGGTCAACTATTACTCCCAAGTCTTTTTCAAATTGAGCACATTCTAGTTTTTTTCCACCCATGAATTAGTCTTGTCTAAGGTTCTTATTTCCCACATGCAAGACTTTACATTTATGTAAATCGAATGTCATCTGCCAGGTATCTGCCCACTTTTGGATGCTGTTTAGGTCTTCTTGTATTACCTTAGTTGATTCTATACTGTTGGCTAGACCCCCTAGTTTTGTGTCATCTGCAAATTTTACTATTTTACTACTAACCTCTGCATCAAGGTCATTTATGTATATAAGAAATAGCAAAGGCCCCAACACCGATCCCTGCGGGACTCCACTTCGTACAGGACCCTGCTCTGATACAATTCCTCCCACAGTTACAGTCTGCTTTCTATTAGACAACCAACTTCGAACCCACTCAGTGATAGCTCCTGTAATTCCTGCAGGTTTCATTTTCAATATGAGCCTCTCGTGCGGAACTTTTTCAAATGCCTTTTCAAAGTCAAAATAGATAATATCATAAGCTTGGTTTGAGTCCAGACATGCTGTAGCTTCCTCAAAGAAGTCCAAGAGGTTTGTTAAGCACGACTTCCCTCTGCAAAAACCGTGTTGGCTATCATTTAAGACACCATTTCATTCCAGGAAAAATTCCAAATTATCCCTAATGATGGATTCCAGTATTTTGCATGCAATACAAGTTAAGATGACAGGCCTATAATTTCCTGGATCAGTCCAGTTCCCTTTCTTGTAGATAGGTACTACACTGCCATGTTTCCAGTCATCTGGTATTTCTCCAGTTTTAAGGGATTGCTTAAAAACAACTGTCAGAGGCTTATAAACCACCTCTGCTAGTTCTCTGAGAACTCTTGGCTATATTCCATCAGGGCCTGCTGCCTTATTTGTTTTAAGTTTTTGAAGTTTATCTAGTACTCCTGCATCATTTAAATCAATTTCCTCCATAAGTCTCTGAGAACTGACTATACCTGAAGGCATGTGCGAAAACAATTCATTTTTATTTGTATAGCGCTTTTTACAATACAAGTTGTCACAAAGCAGCTTTACATTGTTCCTAGGCCTGAGACCCCCTGAGAGCAAGCCTAAGGCAACAGTGGCAAGGAAAAACTATCAGGAAGAAACCTTGAGCAGAACTGGGCTCGGAGGGGGCCCATCTGCTTCTGGCCGCACTGGGCAGATAGAGTTTAAGACAAGTTATGCAATGTACTTTAAGACATTTACGATTGACAGACAACAGTAGTTAACAGCAGAGTGATTATAAGAATGTCTCCTACGATGTCTGGTTCTTGGAACGCAGTTGGCTTTGATGGGCAGGGCAGCGAGGTAGCAGGACTGGAAAACGGGATGAGACGCTTGGGCTACAGCTCCGGACAGGAGCCCGGAGCAGAGATAGGAAGCAAACAGAAAACAGTAGTTAGTGGTTAGTGGATGATAAAAATGGCATGGATTTAGAATAGAGAGGCAGGAGAGGAGGGTCAGAGAAAAAGGTGTGCAACATGGAAAAACCCCGGCCCTAACATTATGGCAGCATACCTAGTGGACGGGAGACAAGGGACTGGCATGGTCATAGGGGGAGACTAAAACAGTCAACACCAGATCGCGGCACAGGGTCCATGAAAGCAATGACCACTTAGTCCACCAGAGACTCTATGATCCACGCCAGCACCAGGCCATGTCCCTCAGCTGAAGGATTTACTATATAGATGTGTTTTGAGCCTAGACTTGGTGGAGAGAGAGTCTGTTCCCCGAATCTCGGAGGGTAAGCTGTTCCACAGGAGAGGGGCTTGATAGGAAAAGGCTCTACCGCCTACAGTAGTTTTGCCCACTCTTGGAATGATGAGAAGCCCGGCATTTTGGGAGCGAAGGGCTCTCTGCGGAAGATATGGGTGAAGAAGGTCCTTAAGATGGGGGGGGGGGGTGCTAAAGCCTTAAATGTGAGTAAGAGTATTTTAAAAACGATCTGGTATTTAATAGGTAGCCAATGGAGAGAAGCCAGAACTGGGGTGGTGTGCTCAAAGCGTTTAGTTTTGGTTAAGACTCGAGCAGCTGCATTTTGCACCAGCTGAAGGGGTTTTAATGAGACGTTTGCACATCCTGACAAGAGGGCATTACAGTAGTCTAATCTGGATGTTACAAAGGCGTGGATTAGTTTTTCAGCGTCGCTAATTGATACGATTTTCCTGATTTCAGCAATATTTCTCAGATGGAAGAAGGCAGTCCTAGAGGTGTTACTTATGTGAGTTTCAAAAGAGAGCTTGGGATCAATAACAACACCAAGGTCTTTGATGGCTGCACTCAGGCCAGGGAGACACCATCAAGGGCCAGTGTAAAAGATTGAATTTTGATTTGATTTCTGATTGAATTTTGGCCTATGACCAATATTTCGGTTTTGTCCAGGTTAAGGAGGAGAAAGTTTTGGGCCATCCAATTCTTTACATCTGTTAGGCAGGCCTCCATGTTTGAAATATTCAGAGGGACATCGGGTTTGACTGATATGTATAACTGAGTGTCATCTGCGTAACAGTGGAAATTAATGTCATGTTTACGGATGATTTCGCCAAGAGGCAACATGTATAATGAGAAGAGCAGAGGCCCAAACACAGATCCTTGAGGTATACCATATCTTACTCTGGAACGAGCGGAGGATTCGTTGTTAATGGAGACAAACTGATATTGTTCTGATAGATAAGACCTAAACCAAGATAGGGCCTGTCCACTTATGCCAACCAGGTTTTTGAGGCAGTCAAGGAGGATACGATGATCGATGGTATCAAAGGCTGCACTTAGGTCTAGCAGCACAAGAAGAGAGATACAGCCATTGTCACAGGAGAGTAGAAGGTCGTTGAGCACTTTCAGGAGAGCGGTTTCCGTACTGTGGTGAGGTCTAAATCCGGACTGGAAAACTTCCAAAATGTTGTTAGAGTGTAAAAAGGCACAGAGTTGCTTTGATACTGCTTTTTCCAGAATTTTTGAGAGGAATGGAAGGTTTGAGATGGGCCTGTAGACAGGTCATTGGGATCAAGATTAGGCTTTTTCAGAATAGGCTTGATAACTGCTACTTTGAAGGGCTGAGGTACGTGTCCAGACATAAGGGAGGCGTTGATAAGATTTAATAGCGGTGTGCCAATTGCAGGCAGTAGCTGTTTTAGGAAGCCAGTTGGTATGGGGTCAAGTTGGCTGGTAGAGTTATTGGATGAATGGATAAAAGAATTCAATGGGTATAAAAGAGTCAAAGCGTGAGGCGGGTCTAATAGACATACCTACATAATCTGGAACGGGACTGGCCAGGCAGGAGGCAGAAGTCGATGAGAATTTTTGTATTGTGTCTCTTATCTTTAAGATTTTACTATCAAAGAAGTTCATGAAATAACTGCTACTATAAATTGCTGGTATGGTAAGGTTAACTGATGCTTGGTTAATCCGGCGATAGTGCTAAACAGGTACCTAGGATTGTCCTTGTTTCTCTCAATAAGAGAAATATTGGATCTGGTAGCTGTGAGGGCATGCTTGTAGGTTAGGAGACTTTCCTTCCACGCCAGGAGATAAACCTGTAATTTGGTGGAGCGCCATTTTCTTTCGAGTTTTCGCGTAGCTTGTTTGAGAGCACGAGTATGGTCGTTATACCAAGGTGCTAGCTTCTTGTCTGTGATTTTCTTCCTTTTGAGGGGAGCAACGGCATCCAGAGTTTGATGCAAAGTAGAATCAACACTGTCCGCGAGTAGATTAATTTCAGTTGAGCTAGGGTTTGAACATAAACTAGAGGAGATTTCATTGTGCAGGTAGAATGATGCAGGGAGCTTGTCGATAAAGATATTTGCTGTAAGAGAGCAAAACGTGCACCTGGAAGAAAATCTAGGCTCCGAGTATGTGAAGCACTTTAGTGGTAAATTGAAAGAGATGAGATAGTGGTCGGATAACACAGGATTGTGCGGCATAATTTCCACCTGGTTAATGTCTGCTCCATGTGTGAGGACCAAATCAAGAGTATGGTTGCGGTAATGTGTGGGTTTGTCCACAGCTTGATAGAGTCCAATAGGTTCAATGATGGACAAAAATGCTGTTCTGAACGGGTCATGTTCATTATCCATATGCACATTAAAGTCGCCTACTATTACAGCTGTTTCTGTATTGACAACCAGGTCAGATAAAAAGTTGGCAAATTCCGATAAGAAAACACTGTTAGGGCCAGGTGGCCTGTAAACTATAACAAGGGTAAATAGCTGAAATGCAGTCTTGTCAGGATGTGCAAAGCTAAGTACTAACAGTTCAAACGAATGGAAGTTATAGCCAGGTTTAAGGGTGGCACAGAGTTTGGAGCTGTGTACAGCAGCAACGCTGCCACCTCTACCAGTAGGTCGAGGGACCTGGTGATTACAGTAACTGGGAGGAGTTGATTCATTGAGAGCAACAAAGTCATTAGGTTTAAGCCATGTTTCAGTCAGGCATAAGATATCAAATTGGTGATCAGTAATCAATTCGTTTATTAATAAAGCTTTAGGTTGTAGCGATCTGATATTTATTAACCCAATCTTAAGGACCATTTGTCTACAGGTAGTACTTTCAGGTTTGCCAAACTTAATTTTTATCAAATTATCAGCACAAATGCCCCTACTGGATGTTTTTAAGAAGTTTGGGACGGAGGATTGTGGAACAGACACTGTCTCTATGGGATTTTTAAGTGGTGGTTCCAGGGAAAAAGCAGACATCTGTGTAGGACAGAAAGTCTGCTGCCTGGCCTTGGCCCTGATAAGTCAAGGTTTAGAGGAATTCAGACTATGATCCATGTTTCTAGAGATGATAGCTGCACCCTCCCTCGAGGGGTGGATGCCATCTTGTTTTAAAAGACCAGGCCTCCCCCAAAACTTGTGCCAATTATCTATAAAACCCACGTTGCACCATTCAGACAACCAACGATTAAGTGACGTTAATCTGCTATAGATCTTGTCACCATGCCGCATGGGGATGGGGCCAGAGAAAATTACTGAATGGGTCATTCCTGTTATACAGTGACTTTTTCTGTCCCTATGATTTAATTACTCAAATTTTCTCTAAAATAAGTCACATTTATAACAAATGGCTTAAATTATATATTTTTTTCACCACTTAAACAGAGATAATAGATACTATTTTGTATTTTACACACCTTTTTATTGATATATGCATTCAATTTTATCATGTCCTCAGTGCAAAGTAATCAACTTCCACAAGACCTGTAAACCATGAAATGATAAAAACCTCAAAATATTCCTTAATTATGTTATAGACTAGGCTAAACTGCCTCTCATCATACATAAAAATCTGGTGAAATTATAGTTATTTTTTACCATTTTCTTAATTTACTGTGTGTCCCTGAAGTCATCTTCCACCCTGTGACTTGTACTTTCATGTACTTTTCATGTGTTACATGTACTTTCTCGCCTTCCAAAAAAGACTACAATTCCATTGGGACCATTTTCAGATAGTGACATCATTGTTTTTGGGCGGGAATTCAACTGTGCAAACTGAGATAAGCGTCAACTGTCACGCCTACTTTTTTAAAAAGTTTTTGAAATGTTATCCTGCTTGTCACACTCTTAAAGTTCCACCCTGTTAGGCTATATTATGGAGTATGTTTGTCCGGTCAAAAAAATTAAAAAAACATATCTGACATAGTTATAAAAGTTCTGTTTATCTGTAGGTGGTTAGCTAGCTAAATGTCAATCAATCAAAGAGCTACAGCTAACTTAGCTCAAAATTTTCCACCCTGTTAGATTCCACCCTGTTATACTCCGTTCCACCCTGTTATGCTCCTTTCCACCCTGTTTCGACAAGTTATTTTTAAATAATAATTTGACAGCAATATTAAATGTTTGGCAGATTTTTGTATTATTTTGGGAGGTGAGGAGCATTAACAGCATATATATGTTTTGTGCAAAATTTTGGTATTATTTACCATCCTGTTGGCAAAAATGGGTCCAATAAAGTACCGGTTCTTAATAATCAAGACATATTCTATTCATCAATAATCTTTTTGTTATTTTTTTCAAGAATAAAAATACTATGATGGCATGAGGGACATGTACTATCCAAGAAAAGGTCATTATTGTTTAACATTTACATTATTAACATTTTGTGATAACTATGTATATGTCCCTAACAGGGTGGAATACCTTCACGGCCAGTGTCTGAACAATCTACCCATAATTATTATTTTTTGAGTCCCTGAGCTTGACCAATATGTATTCCTAATAGATAAACAGGTCACTATTCTGATAGAATGCTAAAAACATGAAAAACATGTAATTATTTTTCCAAGAATTACGACGCCAAAATGTTACCGGATAACAGGAACGACCCGAATCCGACATTTGTTTAGCAATCCTGCACATCGATTTAATAGTTAACTTTGTTACTTCCGATTGTCTCATGCGAACATCGTTAGCGCCGACGTGAATAACAATTTTAGAGTATTTAGCTTTACTTTTACCTTTAGCTTTAGCCAGCACTTTCAAATTGGCTTCTATGTCGGAAGCTCTGGCTCGAGGAATGCAACTGACTATGGTCGTTGCTGTCTCTACGTTCACGTTTCTAAGAATAGAATCGCCAATAATCAGGGCTCTTTTAACAGGCTTCTCAGCAGGTGTGTTACTGAGGGGGGAGAACCTGTTAGAAACGTGAACCGAGGGTTGGTGGTGCACCGGGGGCTTGCGCTTGCATCTATTTTCCCGAACCGTAACCCACTCGCCTTGCTGCGAAGGCTCTGCCGGGGTTGAACTAGGGGAAAGGCTAATTGACGCATCCGGTGCTGAAAAGGATTCGATAAACTTTTCACTTGCTTTAATCTCGTATAAAGTGCGGATGCGTGCTTCTAATTCTGCTACCTTCTCCGTCAACCTAGCGTTAAACTCGGATTTAACACAGGTAAAGTTGGTAGTAATGGCGGAGAAGGAATGCACACAGAGCAGGGGAGACAAAGAGAGGGAGGAGAGCTAAGGATGGGAGAGACAGAGCTGCGAGAAGCCATCGTACGTAACTAGCTGGCTACTTACGTCTGTAGTCTTTGTGAGGGTGTCGGAATCGGCGAGTACTCCGGGTTTGGGTCCTGGCTGGGTCCTAACCGATTGGCGTCTTGCGTCTGGCGTTCGGGGAACTAGCAACAGGAAGTGCGGAGCACGAAACAGGTGAGGAGCAGCAGGTAGCGAGCGAGAGCGAGACAAAGAAACTTACACAGAGTAACTGTTTTGTGTATCAGCAATAGCTTTGTTATCGTAAACCATAACTCCATCCTTATTTTTTATACCTCTTATTTAATCCTTAACTATCCTTTTTCGACCGTAATATTGAAAAAAAGTGTTTAGAGTTGCTCTTTGTATTCTAGTGCAATCTGTCTTTCAAAACACCTTTTAGCTTCCCTTATTTTTTTCTTAAATTGAGCTCGCATATCACTGTATTCAATCTTATTACTATCTGAGCTCTCCAACTTGTATTTTCTAAATAATTTCCTTTTTTGTTTCAAACTGTTCGGTAGCAATTTATTCATCCACTGTGGATGCTTCTTTTCCAGCTCCATTCTTGCGGAATGAATTTACGCTGTACACCCAGAATAATCGTTTTAAATATGCACCACATTACTTTCACAGTTTTACCACCTAGAAGAGGTACCCAGTTTATATTCCTTGTATAATCATGCATCTTAATAAAGTCAGCTTGTCTAAAGTTGAATACTCTAGCACTGGAGAATGCAGACTTAACTTGCCAAAAAAATTAAAATGTAATTGAACTATGGTCACTTGTACTGAGTGGTTCCCCTACCTCAGTACTGCCGATTCTACCAGGATTATTACACAAAACCAGATCTAGGATTGTGTTCTCTCTCGTGGGTTGAGTAACAGACTGTATCAAAAAACAGTCATTTACAACATCCAAAAACTCTTCCTCACGTTTACCTTGACCTGACACAGCTTCCCAATTAATTGAAGGGTAATTGAAGTCCCCCATTATTATTGTCTCACCCTCCTGACATGCTAGTTTAATGTTATCAAAGAGCATACTATTGACGCTGCTGTCTGAGGCTGGTGGCCTATAGCATACTCCAACATTCAGACCTTTTTCATTTTCCCCCAATATCTTAATCCATATGCCTTCACTAACACCAAGGGGCTCCATTCCTGGTATTTCCTGAACATTAAGATTATCCTTTACATAGAGAGCTACGCCTCCTCCTCTTCTATTGATTCTATCTTTTCTTAGCAGCTTGTATCCCTCTACGCTGTACTCATCCCCATCCCCTGCACCAAGCCACGTATAAAGGCTTGCTTCCCTCTGCTTGCAAGTGGTACTGGTAGAATTCCAGAGAAGACTACCATGGAGGTTCTGCTCCTAATCTTCCCCGCTAGCTCAATAAATTTTTCTTGCAGAACCCCGAACCTACCCTTTCCTACGTCATTGGCTCCAACATGGACTATGACCACTGGATCCTCCCCCGCTCTGGCCAGGAGCTTGTCTGCACGCTCCAGGAGGTCTCCAACCTGGGCACCAGGCAGGCAACAGACCATGCGAGACTCAATCCACAGTTTTTGTAATGAGAAAAACAATCTACTCACATTTATTACAGACCTACAAAGAATATCACACGATTTATTTTAATTGCAATCATATTTGACATTCTAAAAAAAACTACGCACAGGTTTAATGTGTTTTTTCCCCAACTAAAAAAGTTCTACGTCCTAAGATTGAGCTTTCATCTGTCAGTGTTGTGTTTCTGATGAGACCATCTTGTCCTGTCACACCTGGGTGAAGCAGAAATATGAGGCAAATCTGTCCGCCAAGGCAACGTAATCCGAGTGGTCGTCAAACGGATAACACGGCCTTCTAATCTGACGTTCTTCTACAAAGGGGGGGGGGGGAGGGGGGCACGTCCCTCCCCCAATATTTGTGTGGGCTATCCCCCTGCCCCACCCAAACTAGTTCCCCAATAAATTGATTTCTAAATGAGTAAAAACATTATTTGTAGTGGTGTCACAACAACCGGCAAATTTAGAATAAAAGTTTAATTTGGAAACGGAATATCGTTGTCCCTGATCACGTTTTGTGAGCGCGCCACTTTTACTGACTGGATCATTATCAAAAAACACGCAAGAACAATCAAGTTGTTCTTTTCCCCGGGAAAAAAAACAGACATTAGATCGTTTTGGAGTAAAGACTGTATGGTAGATGATAGTGATAGGCGTGTGTGGATTTATTTAGCGACCAGTTTTCACGTTAGTCATCTTTTGAATAATTTGGCGATAGCGATTGTAGCCTAGGCTATTAGCTAGCTAGTTTCTGTAGGCCTACTGTTGAAATTACTGTATGTTAAATAAAATTTGATTTCAGGATACGTTGAATTCATGTTAAACGACGAGAGCAAGCACAGTAAACCCATTAAACAGGTTTTTATTTTCGAAGATAACTCAGGGCTTCCGCTCGTCGACACAGCAGATTAACTGGACGACACAGCCAGAGGCTCTGGCTACAACAGTCGTTTAAAAAGCACTGGGCTAAAAAAAAAAAAAGCATATGAGTTCATGGGGTAACCGCCTTTGTAAATCAAGGACGTAGGAAGTATTCTGGGCTACTCACCGCACGCTGTTTTCGGTATCAAATTCTCTATAGCCTACTATTGAACAGTATTCTGTTTGAGTATGTTGTAAATTTTCATATATAACGTTAGCTTGTTACTTATTTCGCTGATCGTTAATGAACAAGCTAACGTTAGCTAGCCAGCTGTTTTGTCACTGACATGGGCCTATTGATGAGGTAAACTTAGGTACTTTAGGTTAGGTTAGTGAGGTATCTGCTTGCAGTGTTCTGAATCGATTGTTCCACGAAGTGTTGGGTCATGTTAGGATCCTGTCTCCATCGACTGTTTCTGAAGAGACGTAACGGAGTGCAAAGAGATTAATCTTGAGTAAACTGGTGTAACGAAGCCAACAAACAGCGCGCAGGCTATATTTTCCGTTAGCACGTAGTTTGGTACTGTTCATAGTTAAAGACACGTGTAGTACATATTAATTATTTTATGGGACTGTGGTACTCACTGCGTTGCAGAATATTGTCTCTCAAAAAGCAAGCAGGGATAATTACTGCTGCTGTTACATTTGCAGTGCATCATCTTGATGACCATCACCATGTCTTCTTTTTTATTTGAATTTTGACTGGCCTACAGTGCAAATAATATGAACCATGCAGGCAGAAGTTGCCTATCTGCCTTTGTCTCCATTAGGTGTATACATACACACTTTATATAACCCTCCTTGAATGCCTTTCTTTGGTCTTTGGAAAAAGTGGAACCATGTGATTTGGGTGAGTCCTACACTTTGCTGTTAGGGAGGAGGACATGACAGCGTTAAATAATTCCAACTGTTTCCATCAGAAATTATTCAGAAATTATCTAGATTGACTTGATATTTTCTGCAGCAGTTAACATAAGTTCACTAAGGTTGTTGTAGCAAAGGGCAAGAGCAGTCACCCCACCTGGCCTCAAACCCGGGTCTACAGGGTACCAAGCAAACAGATGCCAAACAGCCAGGCTCGTTGGTATGGCAGTCAGAACGCATACTCAACCGTAGTGACAGCACTCCGTCACACTGCCCTCCCCTTTGGGAAGCGCGTCCATGTGCTTCACGGACCAAGGCGTCCCTCACGCATCCCCCACCATACTTATCCCATCCCAGGATGCCCCACTCACTGGTGCTTCACCCATCTCTGGGGTCTCTCACACCGTGCTTCACCCATCTCTGGTGTCCCTCACACACCGGGTTCAACCCAACCTGGGGGTCCCTTGTACGGCTCACACACTGGGCACACCTCCGATGGCCTCGCGGGAAGCCATCCCACCGCTACCACCAAATTCTCAAAAGGTAATGTGGTGTTGCGGTTGTAGGGGGGCAGTAAACCAGCCACAAAAGAATTTTCACAAGAAAGTTCTTAAATTTATTAGCACACATGACAAAACAAAAACAAACAAAACAAAAATAATAAGAGCAAAAATAACAAGCTAAGGCAAACTCAAGCCTATGGCCCTACTGGCCCAAGTACTGGCATCTCAACATGACCGGACCAAAACTCTCTTCCTCTCAGTCACCCGAGCTCAAACCTAGCCCCTGTGAGAGAACCCCAGAACTGAAACTATCCCCCCTTTATATACACAGGTAGGGGCTACCTTCTCCCCATAGCCTAAACCAAAGGGCACAGAAAAAGAGAGAACAAAACAATCAATTATTTAAATAAACAAACTGAAACAGTACATAACTATGATGAAAATTTAAGCAAAGCAGGTAACAACAGAATTCAAGATATAGACAAAACAGTCTGTCTGAATTAAGGCATGCATGAAACTGCATTAACTGCATATCTCCCCCTTTACCATGATTACCGGTGCCTCGGTGCGCTTTATGAAGCCCTAAGCAGCAGCCGCGCGCCCTTTCGCTTATCTTTCCCGGGAGATCAGGATGCCGACTGACGGTGAAGTTTAAACTAACATACTTAACATATTTTGAGTTGCATCAGCACATAAACACCAACATACGCTCAACCATGACGCATTTTCGAATACATTACACACAACCAAATAAACAAATTACACGTTTACATACCACCATAACATTCACATACTACTGTTTGGGACGTATATCAAAACTCCGCTCCGCTTTTTACCGCAAGCAATTTTCCTCGCGAAGTAATTAACAACGCGATAAATGGAATTAACGGAAAAACATGATGGTGAATGGACAAATGCGCATTATATTATTACAAACTGTATGAAATGTTTTGCGTGAGCGAGTTTACTTCTCCTTAAAATGTCCGACATCGGGAGAGGCAGACAAAATGGGGTGAGGAGGTGATGAAGGAGGGCCCAACTAACTTCATCACAGTTGTCATAACCTCGATATTTTTCATTTTGCATGCACAGCGCTCGTTTCCAATGGGAAAGTGTAGGGGGAAGTTAGTCTTCCTCACAGGGGCAATGCCAATTATGTAGGGACAATGCCTACGAGGTGTACCACTTACGTGTAAGGAATATCCTTACATGAGGTACCAATTATATTGGTGATAATTAAATTAAACACATGGAGGCGCCATACAGAATATGGCGTCTACCATAGTGGTTAAAATAAAATATCAGTCTCATAAAATATACTAAACTTTTAATTTGAAACTTCAGTTAATAAT
This sequence comes from Megalops cyprinoides, assembly GCF_013368585.1. Taxonomy (NCBI): domain Eukaryota; kingdom Metazoa; phylum Chordata; class Actinopteri; order Elopiformes; family Megalopidae; genus Megalops; species Megalops cyprinoides. The sequence goes on along the minus strand of NC_050588.1, from coordinate 1,141,772 downwards.
TAGATTAATAATCATAATCGAAATTACCACATCAATAGTTAATCTTCTATTTAGCTAACTAAACAAATAACACTGATGATTTAACAAAGAGGTGAAGGTCTTTAGAATTCTGATCAGCAGAGGTTGGCGATATTCATTCCACGTGTAATATTACAACAGACAACCTTGGAAAAATGCATTTATTGAAATATAAAATCGGTCGAGTCGGAAGACACATGTATGTACAGTAAATGGAGCACGTGTACGTATTTACACTGATGTGTAGAGTTGCGTGAATGTCTTGTGCGAGTGTATGAGCGAGTGTGTGTGTGTGTTCCTTTGTTCTGCGCGTGCACGTGGGCTGCGCGTGCTTGCTGAACACACGTGTTCAAAGAGAACAAAGGAACATGCGTGTGGCGGCGGGTTTGAGTTGCCCATGTGCATGTGTAAACGAACATAACGTCTGTTTGGTACAGGATATGTTCGGACGATTGATAACCGCGGGGTTATTCTGTGCGGATTAAAAGGAGTTACCGGGGGTTAGTAAAACGATACGCATGCAAAGACCCTACGTCTCTGTATGGTATCTTAACTAAGGCTGCGCGGTGAATAGTGTGTGACAAATCAGTTAGGAACAACGAAACATGGCTAGTTACATTACTCGTAATGATTTGAAACACACGGATGTACAACATTCATCGATGTAGCTAACAATCGGGTGTTTAGCTATGCAAAGTCCTATGCCCAGAGTTAATAGCCTACTGTAGCTCATGAAATGAGGTTCCAATCTTGTGGTTCCGTGGATTGTTTCGCTGGCAGTTCCGTCGTCGGAGAGCCAGGGCTGGTCTGGATGAGGGTTTCTTTCGGGAGACGCGCTGAGGTGGATCCGGTCGCACCTTTGTCTCCGGCTGTTAATAAGTTCGCGCTGAATCGCGGAGAATCTAAGCCAGGACAGGGCCTTCAGCTCGGCTGTTCGTGTCCCGTCAGCGTGGTGCGGCCTTCGGGAGAGTGTGAGGTGCGTCCACCGCTTCTTCGGATGCGGGGAGCAAGAGAAAGAGAGGTAGGCCCGTCTTCTTCGGACGTACGCAGCAAGAGAGGGAGCGGTACGTCCGTCTTCTTCGGCCGTACAAAAGCAAGAGAGAGAGTAAAGGAATGAACCCGGTTTTTACTAGCATCGCTGCAGGGGGGGCATTTCCTGTTTACTGTAACTGTTTTTTTGGTTGGGTGAGAGGTCGTAAAACTGCGTTTCACATTAAATACGATTTACGCATTACTGTCCGTAAAAGCTGAACGAATAAAATGGATGAATCTGTCTGTGGACGGCACTGTACCTGAAGTAGCACCCTTAACCTAGAGTTCTCGTACTCCCTCTCTTATTTTTGGCTTACGTTTTGGGGACATGAACATCAGGAAAGGGAAACAAAATGGCAACATTTTTTTTTAATTTTGCAATTCAAAAACATGACCAAAGACCAACTAGTTCCTTTTTGTCAAGCCAATAAGCCAAAAAAAATTACAGCTGCATGCTAGGGATACTTTTTTCGACTTTGCATTTTTCAAGAAAACTTGTCAATTAATTTTTGAGCTGGTAGAACAGTTCCGCATAACAGAATGAAAAATGCACTTATTAAATGTTTCAATGAATTCATTTTAAATGTGGGGCATGGGAAATGTTACACTTTCACCAGAGGAAAGGTGCTTTGTCTGGGTTTAGAAGAACTTGGTAGTGGTTGCTAAGCAACCTTTCTGGGCCCCTATGTCAAAAAAAGGAAAACGACTTTAATGAACTCAAGAAACAGTCATATTTTCAGGACACGTACTTGGGAAAGACCAATCTTCTTCCACAGCTGAAAAATGAGTTGGCAGTGACTGTTCGGAGAACTGGGCATCATTGGGTAGGAGTCTTTGGAGATGGCCGATTACATCCCACTGATGATCACGCCTCCTTCTCTCACCTGCTGGAACACCCTCTGGATTTATGTAGTGCAATGGTGGATATTTTGAGTCACAAGTCCTCATGTGTTTTTCTTTCACTGTTTCTTTCTTTTCCTGAGGTTAGTAAATCAATTTACAGTGTTTTTTTTTTTTTTTACAGATTTCTTTAAAATGGCCATGTTTTTGTTTTTTTACAACTGACCATGTCAGACACTTTTTGATAATACAGTTGTAAATAACTGACATTTGTGTAGCTGTCAGTTATGTATGCTTTTCTAGATGGCCAATCACTGAATTTAGGGGAAGCAGCTCATATGTGAGATCCACCTGGTTAATATAGCAAACTGTACACCAGACAGCTGTTGTGAAAAGGAGAGTGTGGGTAAATGGTAATGACCGTAGTGCTGTGAGCTCCAGTGCCATGTCACTCATGAGCGTAACATGACACTGGGTGAGAATGCTTACCTGAGGCCCATGACTCAGGTATACCTCAACAGAGCAAAGGACACTGACTGAGCCAGATGACCTAATGGCTCTGTGTGTCAGTTTGTGTATTATCCAATGTCTGCTGTATTCTAATGGATCAGCAAAATGCCTCTGATCGGTTTAATCCCTCCCAGATTCACGCCTCCAAAAGATTCAGTGGGTTTATTCCTGGTTGCTATCACACTCATCCCTCACAAATTGGGTAGCTTTTGTCTTGGAAAAAACACATTTCAAATGTATCCTCATCATGACTTGTACTGAACTCTTTGTAACAGTAACGTCTGTTGGAAAGGATTCACCAGCTTGCATGTGATTGCTAACGCTAATGTTCATAAAGGATTCTCTGACTTGCACTCAGTGGCTAACGATAATGTTCAGTTGCAGCCCGTTTTCAGTTTCCATTCTGCATCAGTAACCTGCCCACTGTCTGCTTCCTGACCTGATGAATGCCAGAGGCTTCCGTGAGATGGACTCAACCCCAGAATTTTCTTGTTCACAACCAGGAGGAGAGGAATGCAGTGCGTGAATCTGTGCAAAGGATTGTAGGCCATCATGTAGGAGTAACAATAAAACAAATAATTCACAGAATAATTGACACCAATGCGTAAACAGAGTAAATGATTATGCTCGCGAAACGGCGCAGATTGTCTGTGGTTTGTGTGCTTGCGAAAGCTACAACGTGAGATTTTTTAATCAACAAGGATGGCATTTATCGATTTAAATTACATTAAATGCTCATTACACATTACATCTTTTGTGAGGTCTGTGTTCTAATCGTCATTGTCCATTGCACACATAGAAGTTTATTCTCCTTCTCAGTAATTTAAATCGATCTAACTAAATTTAGCTCCGTTTTGTAATTTGAATTTTGTAACACAAGAAAGCTATAATGTGAAACATTTAAGAGAAAGCTTTGGGATTACTTGCCACTTAATTGTTCAAATTGCTATCCTTGTTAATTAAACAACCTCATGCTGTAGCTTTCGCAATAGCGCGCAATCCGCGCTGTTTCGCGAGCATAATCATTTACTCTATTTACGCATTGGTGTCAATTATTCTGTGAATTATTTGTTTTATTGTTAATCAAGGAGGATAAAGGGGAGCAGTTTGAAAATAATGATAGATTTAAAGGTAATGTTTCAGCCTCCCCTGTTTCCAGCTCACCAGCTGCCACTGCTGCAGAGTCACATCAGGGTTCCCTGGTTAAGAAAATCCTCACTAATACATCATCTATAAGCCCATTCACCTTTGTCCTGAACAGACATTTTCTTAGTACAATCAAAGCCATCAAGTGGACCTCTGTCTGAAAGATCAGAATCTGTTCTACAGGACTACAGGAAAGGAAATTCATCATTGTTCTCATAAAATAAACACATAGTAGTGTGTGGATGATGCATATTGATGCTAGGAAATGGTCATGTTTGAGGACTTTGCATTTGACTCTAAAGTAGTCACCTCAGACTTGTGCTTGCAAACTACTTAATAACAACAACCATAATAAATATAGCTGCAAGCAGCAATGAAGGGGCCAAGCACCTCAGGGCCACCAGGTAGACAACTAATGAGAACAACCCCTGACCAAGACACCAATCCATCGCAGGCTGAACAGACATATTGACACCCACTCTTACACTCACACCTGTGGGCAATATAGCATGTTCAATTGACATCACCTGAATGTGTTTGGGCTGTGGTAGAAAAACTAAAATACCCAGAGGAAAGCCACATGAACACAGGGACAAGGTACAAACTGAATGCAGACGCACCCCGAACTTGAAACCTCCATAATGTTAGGCAGTACTGCTACCCATTTGCACCACCGCACTGCCCCTAGTACATATATGTCAAACTATACCATAAAGACATGCCGCCATAGAGTCATGCTGCTATTCCCCTCCAAATGTTTACAAAACTGAGTGTATTGTTTATGGATATATGTTGTTTTAATTCTCTTTGTAATTTATATACACTGTTGATATAGGAGAAACCACATTTCATTCTTGATTGTATGCAAGTGCATGATAATATGACAATAAAGGAAATCTCAATCTGAAATCAATTTAATAAAATACACTGAGTAAAACAAGGCACAAGGATATATTTTTTACATCTGTTAGATGAAATTACCACATTTAAATAAAAATAAAAATAAACTAGTCTACTGGGATTTCTAATACCACTCAACATATCTCAATCTCAGATAAATGGCGCCATCTGCTTATTGTATAATGACATTAAAAAGCGTAGTCCTCCCATGTATGACAACCCCACTTTTCAGATGTAATTTCTGAAGTAGAAAAAAAACACTGTCTAACATTCAGGCCAATATGGAAAGTCCAAGTGTTTCTTCAACACTATTTAGTGTATTAGTTGTGGCAATAGGTCAAAAGGTGCAGGAGATGTGCCTACTTTAAGTGCTACAAACTGATTGTATCTTAGCAGCCATGCCATTTGGACATTGAACTATGTGTTCATTTTCCAGTTAGGACCTGATATGTAATGATATAATGACCTACAAAAAATTGGTCGCAATATCTGCTTTTCTTTGTGTGGTCTGTGCCTTGTGATGTCCATTAGAACAAAATGTCATTAAAATCTAAGTATAGGGACACATGGGTGTTTAAACCTGTTTTTCAGTATAGCACCCCAAAGTGGCCAAATTTCACTAAACTAGCTGTGTGGCACCCAGGCCTAATTGTAAGCATGTGTATCGACTTTTATGCCAATGAATAAAAGCATTGCAGAGATATGGCCACTCTTCCTTTATTGCGACTTCACGGGCGAATTTGTGGGTACACTGCGGCCATATTGTTCAACCTGGCAACTATCCTTTAACAACTGTTAAAGACAATGGAATTTCATTGGACAACAGTGGTTGCATCGTGTGCCCTAGCAAAATTCTTTGAATAACTTTTGCTCACACCCATCTGTAGATGATACTTACCAAATTTGGTGGTGATAGGATCAATGGCCTAGGACTAGTTCGCAAAAGTAGGTTTGTCGAAAATATGGAAAAACCAATATGGCGGACTTTAACGCCAATGGGTGCATTCGAATCGTCATGACCCAAGGATTCAGGGGAAAAAAGATCACAGCTCTAGGACAAACGGTTCAAAAGTTATAAGCAAAAATGTACCTTGAAGTTTGGCCTGTTGGTGGCACTACAGAGATGGATGGATTGACCCCATGGATTGAGGCCTGGATACTTTGGACTGTCCTCTGAAATGTGCCAAATTTCATAAAAATCCACCAAGGGGTTCTATGGGCTGCCATAGACTCCCAGAGGAAAAAGCCCCCAGGTCACCATTTGCCCTCTGACCTGTCCATATCCTTTAGCCACCAATAAGAACCCCAAAAGGGGCAAGGATATGGGACAATATAAAATTAGTGTGACCTCCCCCACCTCAGTACTGCACCAATATCTGTGGGGTGAAGAACTGGGGAGACCAAACCCTTGGGGACAGAGTATTGTGTTGTTGTGTGCATCTGTGCCTAAATAAGTACTATACCCAAGTTCAACCAGTTGTATTACAATTGTCTGTAGAGAGAGAAGGGTGATATGCATTCATATTAAATGTATATTATGTGTGCACGTTAATTAAGATCCTGTTATTACATCTGTTATTTGTACCGAGACAAAGTGTTTGTTTGCGTAAGACAACGCGTTAGCATTGCACATTGTTTTTGCAGTAGACTATACTGTTGCTGTCAGGCTTTCAGGTAGAAGGACCCAGGCAAAGACCAGGATGACACACCAGGTGTTTATTTGAGGAAAATCCAAAAATTGGAAGTAACAAACAGTCCAAGTCAAGACCAGAGAATCCACAAGCAGAAAATCCAAAACACAAGGCAAGTTTCAAAATCCAACAAAACAGGCAGAAAGTTAAAAAAAAAAAAAAAAACAGAGAGCAAAAGACAAACAGGCAGGCAGGCAGGGAGGGATGAAACAGACTAATAAACTGTGATGAACTGGCAGAGAAACAGAGCAAATACAGGGGTATAAATACACAGACTGGTGATGAGATAACAGGGAACAGGTGTGCAGGATGGGCTTCAGGTGGTGGGTGTGGCAGCAGGGCAGATAGGCGGGACAGGAAGTGCGGCGATGGGATGAAAACAAAAACAAAAGCACATGCACACAAAAAAACCAAACAAATGACATCCACACTGACAGACAGGAAGACAAAAACAACACAAGCAGGACATCATACAAAGGACTGACAGTTGCAGGGCAAATAGCAGATGAAACAAGTATTCTCCCATAAGTCCAGCTAGCTAGCGTTCATCAATTCCTCTACATGCATGCAGTGCAGTGAAATCAGAATGGTACACACCTAGGACCTCCTGTGGTCACGAACATAACTGCGTCCTTTTCTTAGCCTTGTTGCGCATGTGCAGTAGCGTAACACAGCCGGATTGTGTGTACTGCGGCTGTGAGAGAAGCGCTGCGCTGCTTAACCAAGAGTAGTGTACCAATTGCATGTGGAGAAAATTCATGATCGCATGATCCATGTACTTGTGTTGTTTAATGCTGTGGGAATTGTTCACATTCGTGACTGTACTGGCCTAGTTCTGTATTCCTGCTCCTTCCCTTGCAGGAAACCGCACACACACTCACAACACACACCCAACACAACCAAATACAACCAAACACTCTGTAAGGTGGATCCACACATACCACACATACTCCACTCCAAGCAAATCCTCAATAAAATTCTGAACCCAGAACCTGACTCCTGTGTCCTGACCGACAACCCCACTGTGACAGCAACATTAGCAGGAACCTAGTTCACGGGTGAAACTGCCCCCTCACTTTCAATAATAATAATAACAACAATAATAATAATAATAATAATTACTACTACTACATCTAATAATAATAAATTAGCGTGCCATTCCAGGCACTTGACAGTGAATGTAGAGTACCCACCTGGGTAATGCTCGGCAGCCATTTTGCACCAGAACGCTCACCACATATCAGCCGAGGTGGAGAAGGAGGGAGTCATTAAACGAGTCAAACTGGTGGGGTTGGTGGATGGCCAGACTGAAGGGAAGTGGCTGGGAATTTTGCCAGAGCAAATAGACTATGGATCCCCTCCTGGCTCTCGGTGCTGCAAACCTGACCTGCGTGCGGGGTTCATTTTCATTATTCGCAGTTTCATTCAGGCCTGACAGCTCTCCCTCCACCCCCAGCAGGGCAGGTCAGTGGTGAGGCTACTCCAGGTTCTGCTCTGCTGATTGGTTAGGCTGCAGTGCAACTGGCTCTGGGCCTAACATCAGCATGAGACATGGGTCTTTCAACAGCATAGGAGCATAAGGGAATAGTGGAGCTAATAAGTGAGCTGGGCATACTGTGTGCTAGGCTATGCACCTCTATGAACCAGGCTGGGTCTTCCACACAGGAAGATACAAGCTGTAGGTGCCTGGCGGTGTAGGACACGAAACTGTGGTCTGCTCCTCTGTCCATTATGTATTATTTTTATCAAGATAGCCCACAGATGCATTATCTATATACTGAAATTACACAGATGTCCTTTTAAACTTCTCCGAGTTAGAGGTGAACACAACTGCTTTTTCAAGATTGAAGTTCCACATAGTTGCAGCACTAATGAGGACCACGTCTAGACATCTTCTGTGATCTGGTGGCTTATTCCAGGAGACAGGACAACATTTTCCAATAAATGGTTGGAGTTGGGATTCAGGGTGGGCAAGCTGATCTCAGATCTGCTGTAGAGGGCAGAAATAACCGTGGCATTCCTGGTAAAAACATAAGGCACAATTCCTTGTAAGTTGCTTATTTCATATGACTATGCTCCCAGGAGTCTGCATTTCTGCTCACAGCCATCAGGAGTCACTGCACATATAGCACCTTTAGGCTGCGTAATATTGAGGAAAAGGAGTTTAAAACTACAAATCTTTAACTTTCTGCATTCTTCATATCAACAACCAATCTCTTTCAGCACTGTGTACAGGTTAGATGGCTGCTGTTGATTCTTCCTGGCTTAAGTTACATTTCTGCTCAGTAAAGAAGGAAATCACTTCATTTCTCTAACCTCATGTGCCTCAGGCAAAAGTAAATGCAGTGTCTATTAGTTTCTGAACGGCTGTGGTTCTATATGGTTTCCCTTCAGGATGAAATGAATGAGCCACAGAGAGAGAAAGTTCAGTGAAATGCTTTATTTCGGGATCTTGCTTTTAATATGGTCATATATGGTCATTGGTCTCATTGTTTATCGCCTTGATAAATACATCAACAATTGTATGGCTTTGTTAGGACTCTCGTGGAAATGCTATTTACTTAGCACCTTGACATTCTTATGTACAGTATGAGAAAACCAAAAACAAACAAACAAACAAAAAAAACATTCCAGTTAACTTTAGTTTAAACATGAAAGGGCACTGGCGAGGGATGGAAAGAAACAAAAAGAACAAATGGAAAATGGCTAGAGAACGAAAAAAAAAAAATCAATCCAAGTATTGCTACATACAAAATAAATGAGCACACTGCAAAATGAGTATAAAACCACATAACTCCTTAAGAGAGAGAGCCACTGAGTTTGTGAAACCAACGGTGTGGCTAATGTGAGCTCAGATACCACTCAGTCCAGGCCAGGTCCCTCACCAACACATGGCTTTGCAAGACAGAGCTGCCAAGTGGAGTTGGACCAATGTTTGGCTAAGTCAGGCTGCTAGTGTCACTGTCCCCGAAGCATGTGCATGCTAGCACCAAAAATTGCAGCACATTTCAGAAATGTGACCTCAGAGTAAAAGGGGAAACTCTCAGAGGAGAAACAAATGTGCTAGGAAGCTCCCAAAGGAGCCCAGACACCCATTCCAGTTTAACTTCAGCGCACTCCATGTAAATTGCACAGCATGAAAATAACATTTTGCCAAAGTGCTCGACTTTGTCAGCTCTGGCAGTGAATATTTTTTCAGAAGCAGCCTGTGCTGGTTGCAGCAGCTGGCTGGAATGTGATTGTGAAAGGTGTTTTTCAAAGTCCCTGTTTACCTGGGTGTGGCACTACTGAGACAGCCTGAAAAAAATTCACCACCACCTGCCGTGTGTGTGTGTGTGTGTTAGGAATGGAACATGTGTGTATAATGATGTTTATGTTTTACAGCTCCCGAGTAGCTTGTTTCAAGCGCAAACTGAGCCCTTAAGTATGGGTAAAAAATTGGCTGTATCATATGTAAAAAATGATCAGAGGTCCAGCATATTGGCTTCGTTCTGTCAGGGATAGGAGTAGGTAGATCGGCCAGGGGGGGACCATGCTGTCCTGCTGCACCCTGGGACTTGTGTGGATGTCTGTGAGATACTCAGACAGTGTATGCCTCCTGGTGCACCCTGGGACTTGCAGTGGAAAGTCGCTCGCCTCGCACACCCACATGGGTTCAAAGGATGTTGTTATGCCAGTGACAAGCTGAATAAGCATATAATTGCTGACCGCTAAAATGGGGAGAAAAGAGGGGAAAATGTAAAAATAAAAAAGAAACCAGTCTTTATTTCCACAGAATGAGGAAGGCCTCTCCTCTATGCCCTCACATGTGCTGAGCTCCAAAAGGCTCACTATTTTACAAAGAAAGGAAAAATGGCTTTCAGTGTACCATCCCCATAAATGAGTCAAAAGTTGGCTAATTGCACAGATTTCAAACGTACCCTCCAGAGGCTGGGAAATGTGAAGTGTGTGTGAGAGAGGGGGCCATGATTCATATTGCAGAAAGCACTGCAAGCTCTGGACAGTTAAAAAGCAATTTGATTCCTTTTTAGCTCCAGGCTTATAAAAGTGAACACAGTAACTGGGAGAGTCAGAAGTTCATTCAACGACAGGGCATCTCTTTTGTTATAAGTGCAGCAGTTTTCAATTATGAGTGAATGGATGACCAAGGAACAGACACAATATCCTTACAGAGGAAAGGAAAAAACATTTGAAGAGATGGCCCTCGATCTTGTTTTCCTACACTGAAGAGAAGATGAAGGCTGTCAAACGAAAGCTCTTCAGCCTCTCTCTGTATGAAGCCTGTGTCTTTACCTTTGCCTCCCATCTTTAACTCAGATACAGAATCAGGGGAACATTGACAGACTGTTAAACACAAATGTTATTAATTACCTCCGGCTGGCCGATCACTTTCACACATACTGCAGAGCGAGTCCTCGATGAACCAATCAGAACGGTGGGGGGCAAGATATTGGAAGAAACAGGAGAAAACGTGTGGTGTGGTTTCAAAATTTCAAGGCTTGGTTCAGCAATTTCATAAGGAACTTCTGCCAGAGGAAGGCAAAAACACCTCAAACTTTTATGAAACCTCGACAAAATTTCTGAAAGGGAAGGATGTCTATGCCCTGCAGGACATCGAAGAAGGCAGAGAGAAATAAGTGACAGGGTCCAAGTATAGATTGACAGAGGGGGAGGGGCAGAGGGGCCCCGCTATGCCTCCTGCAGTCAATACACCTACTCTACAGTATGTTAAGCACGTAACACAGTGGCTGCATATAGGGTTAGCCTGAGAACTGGCACAAGAACTGGAGGAAGGGGAACTGGAGGAAGGGGAACTGCAGGAAAGTGGGGTCAGACCAGTTTTCATGTATGAAAATAACTGCACACTTGCACTAGCTCATATGGCTAAATGACACTATGCTTTGCTACCCATACAGCTTGTAGCCGTGTACTCCCTTCTACCGTTATAGCACAGAATGTCTGAGTAGGCACTGGGTTACTGCCTGTTCGCGGGGCTGCTGGAGCTGCAGAAGCTGAAGTAGCAAAGTGGCTTGGCCTTTTGTTGTGCACCCAGGAATGCTTAATCACAGTCAGGCTGCTGTCAAAAAGCTTCCCCTGGAAATCTTGATTTCAGGTTGGTTCAGGTAGACTTGTGGACTGACCAGAACACAGTGAAGCACCAAAGCCCTGCATAAATTGAGGCCTACCTTCCGGTGAGTTAGCCTGAAGCAATGGGGATCAAAACTGGATCGATGCGCTTCAGCTGAACAACCACTCCTGCAAGGTGTTGTTTTTGCTGTCAATGTAGAGCCTCTGTGTGTGTGTATGTGTGTGTCCGAGAGTATGAATGTTGGAGTGAGCGTAGCAGCTTTAGAACAGAACCAGGAGGCTTCAGACCTTCATGGGACCACAATGGGTCTGCTTTTCACTCCAGTCTCATTACACTCAGCTGCAGTCGTTATTGGACCAGATGCAGATACACCCAGACTCCAGCCCCTGAGGCTGCCCAACCCAAGGGTTTATTCATCTTGCTTCAAAAATATAAAACTTTTTTTTTTTTTTTTTTGCCTTGAGCTGTTTTTCATCTCCACTTCTTTTGGGGCCATTTCATGTCCTTCTTTTATTGCTGACTTTTTAACATTTAATCACTTGATGCACAGATTGCTGACAGTAACACCTTTATTTGGTGGAATTGAAGTCGCTGCTTCTACTCACCAAAGACATTTTTTTTCCATTTCCTTCAAGTTAAAAAAGAATAATTATAAAAGGAAACAACAAAGTGAAATGAGTGACAAGAGTAACATTCACATTTACAATAAAAAAGTCAAATAAACTGAAACCTGTTTAGCAATATTTTCATACTATCTATCAATGGAAAAAATAAAATAAATAAAAAAGTCGGGGAGCACATCTGCGTGGCAGTAACTACAGTCGTCTTTTGATTCATGTCACTGGCCGCATCTCCACTGATCCTCCACTGTGTGTGTCTATTCTACTGTGACTCTGCGTTTCACCTGCTGCTTACCCCTACGGCTGAACTTTTCTGGAGCTGTCCACACCTGCCAGTATTATGTTTGCTTGTAGATACATGAGTGAGCTTTTTCAGTTGTTGGCTAGCTGTTCAAATTGTTAGCTTGTGATAGAGGAAGATATTCTGAAGGTTCTGCTTGTTTTACTCCTGTTTGAAGAGACCATAAAAAAGGTGGTGGTGAATGATTCTGGTTGTAAGCGGATCCACTGTGCAACAAAGAAAGTAAAATACTTGTTTACTTTCTATCATGTACTATAGATTACAGTGTGAATCTGACTGTGCTCCCTAGCTAAGAGTTAGCTTAGCATGAGACACAAATTCTGTCTGTGGCGTTTGAAACAGGACAAACACTATGTCTATGTCCGTTGCCTGTGCTTTAGGTGAACCTAGTGCTGTATCTTGGGATCTTTGGGGTCACTTTGCTGTGGGGAAGCCAACTTGCCTCAGGTATAGCTGACCTACAGTTAATTTGGGTCAGTGGAAATGTGGCTACAGGTGGTCCCAATACTTCCAGAGAAAGAGACTCCAAATCTGCCTCTGAACTCCACTGTCACTGAGGACAGCGGTAATGGAACAGTGTGGTAATGTCTACCTTCCTGAGGCCATTCCATATAAGTCTGGTGTGTTTCAGGGTGACCACAGGCAAGGCCTTGGAAATCTGGTCTAACAATGTGGAAAGCAGAGGGGTGGTGTATCTACAGTGGGTATGGCGGAAGGGGGCATGTGCGTGTCTCATCTGTCCATCCGTGTCGTCACCATGCCCGTGGGGGAAGGTCAGGTGTGCTGGATGTTGTCCCTCTTCCCGCTGCCTCTCCCTGTCCTCCTCCCATCCCACCCCTGTCTGGCTCAGCCCGCAGGTCTGAGGATGGCAGTACACACATTCAGGAGGGTGCAGACACACCATGGGGGGGGGTGTCTGGGGTGAGGGGTGTGAGGGCAGAGGGGGCATGGATTCTCTCCCTCGGTGCGCTCTGGGGGTTGGTGCGGGCTGTCAGGGTCATCCCTGGCTCCCGCAGGATGACAGGCTGTCGTACAGGGAGTCGCTCAGGGACTCCGGCGTCTCCAGTGCCTGGGTGCGACTGGGGGACAGGATGTCATCCGCACGCTCCTTTGCCAGCTCCAGGCCTGGCTCCTTACCCATCTCCGGGGCGCTGGGGGTGCGGCCCTTCCCCCGCCGGCCCATCCCCAGCTGGGGCGGCAGAGGGAGGCTGGCTGGGTCCACCTCACGGGGGGCTGTGGGGCCACATGGTTTCAGGTTCTTGTTAGAGAATAGGAGGGTGGGGGGGAGATGGGGGGCACAAAGTTAGGTGTGCTGCACTGTGGAAGCCAGTAAAACAAAAAGCAAATGTGATTCAATTTAAACCCGGTCATGGGGAGAAGACCTCTAACATTGGTTACATGCTTACGCAGGACAATGCAGGAAACAGCCCCGCTGAAACTGCTTTTCCAATACTCTACACTACAGGCAATGTAAAAACAAGGCATTGACACTAAATTAATTTAATGTGGAAGATTTGACTGAAAGAGCTAGGTTCTGCTGAAAAGCTAGGTTTCATGCTCTTGATTGGCTCAGTTCGCAAAAATACTTGATGTTTCAAACGCAGAGCCTCATGGCCGAAGTTCTATCCTGGTTGTGTTATCCTGGGACTGAGACCTGTAAAGAAGCAGCAGCTACACTGCATGTTTCAGAGGAGAGCACATGTTTAGGTCTGCCCCCTAGGACTGGTTTTGTTCAGTTCTGCTGATCTTGGTTCCTCTAGTCATGCCACCAGACTACTTCATAATGGATGAGATTAGTCACATGATTATTTTCTTATCCAGACAGAACAAAAAAAGAAAGGATGGTGATGATGGAGAATTCCGGAACATTCCACCCAAGAGACGGCCTTTCCGGTCCTTTCAGTTCGGCTATGATTCATGACAACGTCAAACCAAACAGGTTGACAATTTCAGAAAAATGTGGGCTACTTGTTTTTATTTAAGCCTCAAGTTGCCTGGCCTGATCTTAATGGATCTTGGTGACTGGGCTCTTAAGAGGACTCGTTTAGCTGTGGAGAAAATGTGCTAAAAACACTTGAGGTATTGCCATATCAACTGGGGAGGAGACGGGGCAAGGATGCAAAGCTGATTTAGAAAAAAATTAAATGGAATGAAAGCTTTCTCTGAGAAAAAAAAGCTTCCAAATGCTTTTTAAAAGATGTGCAATTACGGAGTGTTTCGAGCTTGGCTGATAATTGAGTCCATTCGGAGAATGACAGTTAGGGACCAAGCGGCTGTGATGTGAGATTTATTCTAATTTGGGTCAATCTCTGATTCTCTTGCTGTCTTGTAGTTTCCACAGCAACCTGTGCTGAGTGGTACAGCACGTTAATCATCTGAATTAAGATTGAAAGACGCTTCAAATCATTCTCCTTGTGCCCGGGATGCAGGGTGTTAAGGGAGAGGCTGCTAATGGCCCACAGCTGAAGAGGGTGTGATTCAGCCTTGTGCTTGTGTGGGTCTTGTGTCTCTGAGCCTCCACTACTCGCAAGCCTCTGCCACTCCTCTGACTGGTGGAAGGCCTCACAATCAGGAGGCCCAAAGTGACACATCTGTATGATTAACCACATCAAAAAGCTGCTATATCAGAGCTCACTGCCTGAATAAAGCTGGTATCTCAGAGCTCACTACCTCAGAAAATCTGGTATCCCCTAAGTAACAAAGCACTGTTTGTCTTACATTTAGGTCTGTATGTATCTCCATGGTTATGCCAGTGGAAGGTTACCTCTGGCTAGATGAGGCAGCACTCACCCTTCTGAAGGGAGTTCCCTGGACTGCTGGCTCCACCTCCTCCTTCACTCCCAGGTAAACATCAGCAGGCCCCGCTGAAGCTTTCAGGTTGGGGAAGGTCCAGTTCTTGGAGGGTGGAGATTGCACGTGTGCCTCATAGGAATCAACATCTACAGAGCGAGGGAAGAAGCTTAGTGATTAGGTCCAAGAAGACTCTGCTCACAAAGGCTGGAGAATGTCAGTTTTTCATATTTTACAAAAGCACTCATCTGCTGATTCTCTAAATACCTTTCCCAGTAAAAAATAGTTTTATCCTGGTAGCTTGAAGGAGACACAAAGTAAAAAATATACTTGTATATACAAATCTCTGGTTTCCAATCTGTCAAACACTGTGATATAGAAGTGGTGCTGCTGGCTGAAGTGCATTGTGGGAGCTGAAGTACCTAAAATACCTTCGTGGATGGTGCTGGACAGGTGAACGCTAGGGCCCCTCCCCTCCAAGGCGGTGCTGTATAGGGCGGAGGGGCTGACCTCCTCCAGGGAGGACAGCTCCCTTTCCAGGGTTCGAGCCTTGCGCGGAACCTTTGTCAAGAGCCCTGTCTTCCCATGGGAGGAGGCTGACTCCTGCTCCCCCGGGGGCTTCATCTTGGGGATGCTCTTCCCCGCTGCGCCACCAGCGTAGTCAGGCAGAGGGAAGGTACCAATGCCACTGTCAAGAGTGCGCATGGAGGACCCGGAACCTTGGGGGTCGTTTGGGGTTGTAGGGAGAGAGATTACCTTGCAAAATATTACCTTTACACTGGACTTCCTTCCGAAAGCCCTAAATTCCACCTGCTGCGCCTCGAAAACGGCTATATCCAATTTGCATTTTAATCAGAAGAAAATAAAAGACGACAAATATGTAGACGAACTCCTCAGCTTCCATTATTCTTGCTGCAGCTCGGAGTACAGCATGTGCTGAGAGACAGCTTATGTAAGATAATTTAAAAAATATTGTAGAAGCTTTTTTCCCCTCACACACAGAGAGCTTTTATTAGATCCCAACGCTGCTGATATTGAGGTGGAATGCCCAAAATGAAGCCGCCACACCAGCTTAAGCCCTTGGGTCTAAATGAACTAGCTGGCAGTGGAACAATACTTTGGTACGGCTTCTACTTGGCTCAGCACTAAACCCACCGAGGATCAGATAAATCTGAAGATACATTTTCAATTTATGTCCGAGACTAAGGATGCTGACTGCATTGTTTTCTTACCTGCAAAGTGCTGAGAATTGATGGACTCAGCCAAACTCTCATCTGAAGTGACATCATCTTTGCTGACCAGGTCTGAACCCTGAGGGACAACAGCAATGAGAATGGTATAGACCGCAATGCATAGGTCTACGTTCCTAAATGTGAGCTCCGTTGACAAATCTGCACTTGACAAAGTGAGTTTGCGGGAAAATGGAGGTAAGATGGAGTGATCCTTGACAGACACAAATATAGTATTTGCAAAACCTCCCATAATGCACACATCAAGGTTAAAATACATACTACTTTTACAATAGACGTGATGTTGTTGATGTTGTCACAATGTTGATGTGAATAAATTAGTACAAAGTAGAGAGATTATGTGAATGCTAACACAATAAAACATGGCTTCATTGGTTAGCTTTGCCAGTAACCTATCCCAGCTGCTAGCGGAGGTAGCCAACAACAGATGCTAGCAATACTACAAACACTGGCACAGCACAAGTCTGGAGACAAACAATGGATTAGTTGTTCCTGCTGATGTCAACCATCGCCTGCTTCTCACACGCTGTCACATGGTGACATCATCTCCTCTTAACACAACTCCCTGACCACCTGAATGATAAGCTCCTGAAATGCGAGTCGTATGGGCTGATTCCTTCATGAGTAGAAACAGAAACACTGAGGACATTTCAAGCTGAAATTCACATAAAACAGTAAATTCACATACTCCTGTTCCTCACTTTTCCAGTGTGCCTCTTGCACTGCGGACAGCTCTCTGGCTCCATTCAGAGTGATGCTGTTGTAACTCCTGCATTTCAGCTGCTATACAACAAGGGCTTGTAACCAAAAGGTTGCTGGTTCATTACTGTTGTACCCCTGGCCAAGGTACGCAACCCATAACTGCCTCAGTAAATATCCAGCTGTATAAATGGATAAAAATTTGTAATCGATTGAAGATTCTCTGGTTCAGAGTATCTACAGAATGACAATGTAAGGTAATGTAATTTTCATGTTAACTGCTTTCACGTGCTGGTATATGGGGACAGACAGTAGACACAAGGAAGATGCATGTTAGTGACAGGAAATTTAGCTTACAGATGTAGACCACGTGAATACACAGACAACTGGGTAACTGAAGCAGAAGTAGTAAAAAACTGTTCAAATTTATTACTCATCTAAACTGTAGTCCGCTGTCTGCAAGCTTGCAGTGGATGAGGGGCTACTGCATTGGGGGCTGGGAATGGCTTTTCAATCACATGGAGATTTACAGGTATGATACCTTTTCCATCTCTTCCCTGCTTTTGGTGTGACCTACACCATCCCTCTGATGGCCTAAGATGGGTCGTGACTTCTTGGAGTCGAAGGAGAGGCGCCGGTGTGCCAGGCCAAAGCTATTGGTGCCCCTCTCATCCACCCTGGTTATATAACAGCAGTGGTAAAAGGAAGACAATTAGGTGTTTTAATCAGAGTAGCGATTGACAAGGATTCACCGGAGAGCATGACTCATTGTGGACTCAACGTGATTTGAACAGGTGCTTAGCTGAGCTGTTGTAAACTGAGAATTTCATACACATTAGTCAAGTATTCAAAGAAAGCTCTGTTATGAGCCCAAAGTAATGAGACATTTAGTGAGAAATTTTAATTCAATCACCCTACAATGGCTTGTTCTTAGCTCTTATTACAGGTACATTTAAGCAATTAGTTAAAGTTTTTAAAAAGTTTAAAATTTTCAGTACTTCCACATGTGTTCAGCAGTGACTAAAATGAATTATTAATGACTGGCAAGTCATGGAAAAAGTAACAGTCCCTTAAACCTAATCAAAGTTAAACACAAACTACATTCCAATTACACTGAATTAGAAAAGGATGTGAAGGAAGTTAGATGGTACAGATGGCCAACTGTAGGACTGTTTTTCTCTGCTCAGACAAATGTGAGTTGTTATCACCTAAAAAAATGGTTAATTTTATCCAAGTGATGGGTGGTTTGATCAAATCCATACCTGTTCAGCAGCTGCTGCATGAAGTTGTCAGAGGCCACACCCCTGTACATGACAGACAGCTGGCCCTGGGCCTGATCCATCACCACCTCGCAGGAGTGGCCTCTACTGGGCCGGTCCAGGGCCACCCCATTCACGTAGGCCCGCTCCTCTTCCAGAGCCTTGCGCAGGTCCTCTGCCTTCTCCATCAGCTTGGAGATGTTCAGGCTCTCCACCTCCAGCTTCTTCTTGGCAGAGGCTTTGGGGTCCTTGGCTGCGGCCGACATGTTGAGCTTGAGCTTGGACATCTCTGGCTTGCGGCTGAGGGCTGGGAGCTTGCTCTTCCTTAGCCCAAACCAGCTGGCAATGCCATTTGAGGCCTTCTGCTTAGCCTCGGCTGCCTGCCCCCGGTCCTGCTCCTGTAGCTTCAGCACATTCTCCTCAATGCCCTTCATCACCTTCTGCTCAATGGCAGACTGGATACATGGGGCGAAGGCCCTCTTGTCCTCGTTGGCTTCAGCAGGCCTGGGAGGGGGTGGTGGTAGGTTGTCTGTATAGGTGGGGGTCTTCTTCTTGCCCGCAGTCAGCTTGGTCTTGTCTTCTGCTCGAGGGGAGTGCTTCTGAGCGGCGGCACGGTCCTCTTGCCCAGGTTTGGGCCCTCGCCCGCTGGAGGAGGCTTGGCTGGGCTTGGAGGGTGATTTAGACGGTACCTTGGTGGGGCTGCTCTGAGGACTGGGGGCAACTTTGCTGTTGTGAGAAAGGTTTGGGGCGGTGGCGCATTTTATGTAGTTCCGCAAAACCTGAGGAGGGTCTGGGGTGGAGGACGGGCATGCTCGCCTTTACCTTTGGGCCCTCTGGCTTGGCTACATAAACATACGGATTTCCTGTTGAGGATTTTGCTCCTGGTTCATAAGCTACACAGGGACCTGGGAACTTCAGGGCATAGTTACCAAGGTTGGATTTAGGATAAGGCTTCCCATCCAAGGAATCAGTGTATTTGGAGTGTCTGTGTTCAGACACACTCCGATCTCCCTGCCTCTCTGCTGTTTTGCTTTTCTCACTGTTGCTGGACAATACTTTACTGGTACTGGACTGTGCATCCTTCTTGTCTACTGGCTGTGGACTGACTATCAAGTCCTCTGAGCTCTTCAGCTTACCAAGAACTGCCAGGCGCTCTTTGAATGGGTGGTGACTGGACTCGCTTGGGGACCTCCCAGCTGTTGGCCTTTTGGGAACAGTGGGTGGTTCATTTCTCTTGACAATTTCTTGCAATTGGGAGGACTCCAAACCCTGTGAGTCAGGCACCCCCCTGTTCTGTGGTCTGTCCTTCATGCTGGAGTAATTCGAGATGCTCGTGGCTTTGTGGGAGACAGAGGACGAGGGCAAGCTGTGGTGGTTGTGGATCTTGTACCAGGCAGCACTGTTGGAGTCCTGGTCACATACCGGGTTACCTGCAGGGGACAGGCTATGATCACAGAGATCTGTCTCATCAAAAGAGCTTGGCTGCTTCTCCATGGGACCCTCGTTGTGAGGGTAAGAAGAAAAGTGGGGAGCCTTCAGTTGCTCAAGGAACTGGGGCCCCCCCTCCACCTGGCAGGAAGTGGAGAGCTCAGAGACATTCTCGTAGTGGGATACTTTGTGGAGGCCTCCCTGAGGATGGGGTGATGGAGCCAGCTTGGCATTGCGGCTGGCTTTGGGTGCTGAGTGGCTGCTGTAGCTCACCTCCCTGGTGGTTGGTGAGTTAGGGTCCTCGGGCTTAGGAGGGGAGGTGGGGGGCAGAGTGTGTGGCAGGGTAGTCCACCTTGGAGGAGGGAGGCTGCCCGTCTCTCTCTGTCGCAGTGGCCTTGCGAGCCAAGACAGGGGAGTGGTAAACCTCGTAATTGTTGTTTCGGCAGGGGATCTTGGAGCTGCGGGTGAGCTGGGGGCTAAGCCGCAGTGGGTTGGAAGCTTGGGCCCGCTCCCCAATGGAGGGTATCTTCAGGAACTTCAGCAGCCTGGATGGGGAGGAGATGGGGGAGGGTTTTACCTCATCAAGGCAGGATGGGGATGTGGGGCTGACCACTGTTTTGGTCTTTCCAGAGGGAGGCAGCTGTGCCTCTGTGCTGCTCTTTTCAGGTGCCAAGCCTTCAGAGTAAGATTCGACTACCTTTCTAGGGACTGGCATCTCACTAGGAGGGAAGTACAGGCCGTTGCAGACCTGCTCCTTGGTGTCCTGTTCACAGTATGTGATCTGAGAACCATCAAGGACCCCAAGGACAGACAGGTTTGAGGTAGTGGTGTAAAAGCCATTTTCCACACCAGCTACTTCGGGGGCCACTTTGAGGTAGCACTCCTCTGTGCTGACGACCTGCCCATTCATGCTCCGACTCTGGAAGGCTGTGGTGTCCATGTGCTTTGTGCTTATCTGGAGATCGCCTGATTCCTTCTGCATGAGGACAGCCATGCTGGAGAGTGTGTCCAGGTGCCTGTCTTCATGGGAATTGAAGCTCTCCGGCTCTTCAGGTGACGGGGGCTCCTCAGGATCCCCGTTGGTGTGGCCACCCAGCTCACCATCGTCAGCGAGCGAGTACGGGTGCAAGTCGGACCCCATGAGCTGCGGAAGGTCATTGGGATTAGCCCGCTTGCACCCTGGGGAAATGCTGCTCCTCTCCATTGGCAAGCTGTGGATGCAGGGCTCGCTCGTGCTGTTGGCGGGGTTGGCGGCGGTCTGCAGGCCTGTGCCATGTGCAGGCAGCCCCTGGCCGCCAAGAGTGTCCGATCTGGTGGTGTGCGAGGCACCGTGGCCTCGGCCGCACCGCAGCAGACTGTCCAGACTTTTCTGTGAGAGTGCCTGGCAGGACCAGCAGCTGTCTGGCCCGCGGTCCTCCCGCAGGGCCCCCTCACCATTCATGTACTCGTGGAGGTCCGAGTCCGAGCAGGAGTGGCGGCAGAGCGGCTGCCAGGGGGCGAGGGCTGCTCCCTCCGGGACCAGCACCTGGCCCAAGTCACGATAGGGGGAGAGGCCAGCTGTAGGACAGAATTTGAGGGGGTCAGTCTCCTCCAGCTTGCGGAGGACCTCCAGGATGTGAGCTTTCTTTTTGAAGAAGGGGGACAGGGCCTCCATGGAGGTGGCTGGACCCAGGGCGCCAGCTGTACTGTTCCGTGTGCAATCCCCGCTGCTCTGTACCAACAAGGACAATTCAACTCTCAAACTGCACATCCTCAGCTTCCTCAACTTCTAAATCCAGCAAGAAAGACAAATTAGACTAGGCACAGCCCATTGGCATGGCTAGGGTGGCGACTATTTTTTCTGGTCTTGAGAGTTATTGTTATTCCATAAAATGAACGTAAAATAGAAATGAAATTACTTGTCGCTTATGGACTAGTATATTTTTGACAGTCCCCTTTTTGCATGTTTACTTGGACAAACATGCACAGTTTAGCCATGTCATCAATACAAAATGAAACCACAGGGGCTGGACTCAAAACGCACCTAATTAACAGTCTCAAAATAAAATATCAGACAATGTCAGGGTAAATTAATACTGCAAGATTCTGAAGCAGAGGTTAGACAAATTTATACCAATATGAAAATATGGATTAACAAGTCTCCCAACCAGCTAGACAAAAAATAACATAAAACAGTAATAATTAGAGAGCATAAAAACTGAAATTGTTTAATTGAGTGCCTTTAGATGACAAAATTTTCCTTATCCCACACAACGAGGAGTACAAGGTTACATTTTACAGAGGAGCTAATGACAGGGGAGTTGTAAGGCAGCCACTCATTGGCATTAGGTTGGCGTTGGTGAATCTGACAGTGAAGTCACTAATGTGCTGCACAAATGACTCAGAGGGGGCGACAGTGGCAGCTGAATGCTACATCTTGACAGGAGTAGGAATAAATGAATCGGGGAGGAGAGGCACGACCAGGCCGCGGTTTCACATGGCCAGTCAACCCTAAGGAGTGCCTTTATCTCTAAATAAAGAAGCAATTAATTCTGTAATGTAGAAAAAAAGAGGCCTCCCCCCCCCCCTCTTCCCGCCCACTCCTCAGCCTCCTGGAGAATGGCCAATCTGTTCGATAATAGCAGGAGCTGGCACTCTCAGGAGGATTATTAAATTAAGAGTGATGAGTCAACAGACACTAGTATAGTTCTGGTGGCAGTGTGTTCTGTCTCCCAGAGTTCCTGAAAACAGAGGATGTCAATTTGACAATGGAGGGACAGGGAATAGCTGTGGAAACACCCACAGGGGACACATTATTGAGGTACTTATTTACTTTCACAAAGACACACTCTACTCTGCTATCCTCCAACCTAACCACCCAGCCTTACTATATGCAGTTACCTCAGCTTTGTAAGTTGCTCTCAATAATAGTGTTTGCCAAATTCAGTTGTATGTGTATGTTGTATGTTCTGATTAGCTCAAATCCTTTCCATACAATTTTAGTGCAAACTGTGGTCATTTTATTAATGGAGGGAAAGGGGGGACAGCCTAACAAACTAGCGAAGAAAGCTTAAGATTTCTGTAGGCAAGTCTTCAGTGTGGCAGGGACCAGAAAAGGTGAAGGGTTCTTTGGGATGAATGCTTGTATGGAAGGAGGGCTGAAGGTTGAGGCCGTTTGGGCTTGGTTGTTTCTGAGCATGCCCAGTGCAGTGCCTCTGGCTGGCCAAACTGACCACCTACAAGTTACTGAAAGGGTGGGGGAACGGCTGTCATTTTAAGCATAGAATCTACAGACCATAAATAAGCCTCTATGACACGCCAGGGATACGGGCCTACATCACCAGCAATTTGACGAGCAAAGGACAACGGCTGAAGACACTGGCTGCCTTGGACTGTGCTTTTGGATGGGGGGGGGGGGGGGGGGGGGGGGGCATTAGCAGCAGAAACTTTAATGAAACAAAATTACAGAGCAAGAGGAATGGAGACGAGAAGAGGGAAAGCAGCAGCCATAATCAATTGGACACCTCAGCAGCCCTCTGCTCCCTGAAACCAATCTGCAGACATCGGGGGTGAAATGACTTTTTTTTTAATCCCACGATTTTCAGATAGGGACTTGCTGCTGCACTCTGCAGTCTGGATAATGAGGTGAAGCAATTTAAAGAGAACGCATGAAGGGACCTGAAGAGGTGATTAGCTGAGCTGTTGAGAAATCAAAATTTCGCACAAAAAAGGGGCACTGTGTTAAACCGCAAGCTGTACTTGTCTGCTGTTGTGAGCAGCAAGAAAAAAAAAAGAGAGGACTGAGACTGTGACTGTGATGAGGGTGTGGAGACTGAGTGGGGCTCACCTTGGTCTGCCCTTCGTCCTGGGGCACCCCCGACTTGTCTGGGCCCATGAGCTGGGGCTCTGTGCTGTGTTCTGGAAAGGGAGCCAGCAACATCTGGAACAAGATTGCCAACAAAAGGGACAGTAAGAACACGTCTTTAAGGGCAAGACACTGTTGAAAAGAAAAAAAGTTCAACAATGAGATTCGACAGCCCCTTGTGACAGAAAAGTAACAATGAATGAAGTAAAAGGATCGTACGAAAAGCCCCACACTGCAACAAACATTCACCTCTCAATTTGATCACGAAGCACATACAGTATGGACAGTGCTGGACTCAAAAGTAAAACCTCATGAGAGTACCAAGTTGAATTAGTCTGATGATCATCAACAGCCCTACTGCTCTGGCCTGCATCTCAGATGAAAGGAATTTACCTTTGGGCCTACTGTAACAATTTGACGACCAGTATATTAGCTTGACAAGGGAGTCAAAACATACTGCAATTTCCTGGCCGAGCTGGCAGATAAAACAGACTTTTGTCTTGCTCAAACAGACCTATGTACCATTCTTATAGCTTGTAGCTGGCCATCTGAATTACCCAGTTTCATGTAGGTGCAACTGCTTGTTCTACATTGCTGGACTGAGGCGTGGTGTGTGGTCTGTATGTTTCCGCCAGGGAAAATGTCACAAAGGTGGGAGTCAGCAGAGGGTCTTGGTCATCCGGGTTGCATTTTTGGATCATTCCCTGAACTTAGCACGATTTTGTATTTAACCAATGAATATGTGAAAATGGCCGCTTGGACGGACAGTGTGACACTTTAATTTCTCAATTCTGCTTGGCCAAGTAAACGTTACCTGCCAACATACCACCGCCCAGCTGGTTACAGCTCACAGTATAAGTTGTCATCTGCAGTTTGAGAGTCCCTGAAGAACACTGCTCACAGACACTCAACTTTTCTTTAATGTCGCCCCAGTCACCTTTGGGCCTGCACTAACAGACGTGATAGCCGTGGCAGACTTCACACACACATTGGTACAAATGTAACCCTCCTGGTGCACAGAGAAATAAAGCACTGCCTATACTCTAAACTACCTTCCTTTACCTGGTTTCCCAGGCTTTGAAAATTATATCACCCCAGCAATTCGGCCCCTATTATGCACACCCGCACTTTCAGTAATTAAGTTTCATTGGTGGGAAGATGGCACCGCATTTCCTCTCGCTTATCATATTCACTGCAAGGAGTGGGCGCATAAATTCTGGGTATGAAAGGGACTATTTCCACAGGTAAAGATTGAGCCAGGACACCCAGCAGAAAAACCGAGTCCGGGGGGGGGGGTGTCGGGGACCGTTTCCATTTTCATTTACAGTAATAGAGTGTGCCAGTTTACCCTCACGGCAATTACAGTCTGAATTTGTGTGGATTAAATGCGCTATTCAGATTTCAGAAGCAGATCACCTCTTCCCTCTTCCTTCTCCTCAGAAAGAGCCTGCTGAATACTAATGGGGATGATAAGAGAGCCAACATTCTGGCCTACACAAACTGAGGGAGAGAGAGATGGAGGTAGGGGGAGAGAGAAGGGAGAGGGAGACAGTGAAGAAAGAAAGAAGGAATGGGACAGAGAGAGAAATAGAGTAAGAGTGTATAAAAGAAGACTGGGAGACTGGGAGGAGGTGGCACCCTTTTTACAGTCACTCATTGTAAAGAGCTCTTTCCACTCTCGAGGTCACTTACACGGTGTCAAAGATGGTAAGAGAGAGAGATCCAGGGTGGCCCTCCTTTAGTGTGACCGATGAAATTCAATTTGCCGCATACGTGAAACTACCAAATGTAGGAAGAAGTTGAAGTCTAAAGCTCTTTCACTAAGTTTCTAAGCAGAGGGAATTCATACTTTAGAACACAGCTCTTTCGCGTCACCTTCCAGAGATATAAAATCATTTAGGGCTTGTTTTTAGTGCCCACTTGCCTTACTCCAGGATTTAGCAAATTGCTAATCTGGCCCACAGTGTATTACTCCTCTGACATTCTCCTCTTAATGCCGTATATGTCCGCCTTGCGTGCCGGCTCATTAAGTCGAGGCATTAAATCGAGAGAGTGACGGTGTGCGGTTTTTTGGGGAAGCCAGAAGGACCAAAGAGCGGGCGGGAGGTGGGAAACACAATGACGCTAGTGCAATTTCAAAGAGGGTCACAGCGTAGCTTTTCACCAGTGCGGCTGATGGCTCCAGCTGGAGGCTGTGGATCTCTGTGAAAATTACATGAGTAATTGTCTGCATTGTTACGACTCTGCACAATTACATGAGCACTGATGTTGTACAAATGTGTTCAAGTTTCATGGCAACAGAAATTGTGGAATATTTATTTTATATTATATTTATTTTTATTTTGAAAAGCAAAAAATTTAGCTATGTAGTCACAGAACAATGCTTTTATTTCAAAGGCAGACTTTGCGGCTGCCTAACTCTTTTAACTCTACGGCTGCGTCCTGGTTATAGCAAGTCACGCCTTGTCCTTCAGCCATTGTGTGCCTGGCGTTACATAAGGAAGCCCCCTGTGCCATTACAGTAATGAGCCAGAGGGTAGTGGACTGAGGGGGCTACAGAAAACGACCAGGGCCCATGATGAAGACTCCGTACAAGAAGTCAGAGAGAGATTGTACATTCCAGAACAGGCGAGTACAAATGTGTGCAAACACCGCCATCTGGGGCCTGACGTCACAAGCCGCATCTCACCTCATACGGATGAAATAATGTGTGAATGCTGGTGCTAACCAGGGACTCGTGGACGGCAAAAAAAGGCGAAGGAGGAACATTTACTGATCTTCCCAGGGACACTGCAACTGATTGATTATCTAGTGCTCAAAATACATTTTTGATTGTCAAATCAATGAATCATCATTATCTGCAATTCAAAGGGAGGGCTTTACAATATTAATAACAATAACAATGATAGCAGTGATACAATAAACATTATATTAAACAATAAAGTGTATTATTAATAGCAACAACAATACTACTATTATTTTTACTTATTATCATCACTATATATTATGCAAGTTAAACACAACATGGTAGAAAGTGAATCAGAGAGACAGATGAGTAGCTTCACTGCTGAACACTAGGAGAGTATTAATGTTATTAAAATAGACAGTAGGCATATGAACGTCACTAAAACACCTTTTCCCTTTGAAACATTTCTGTGTCTGTTAATCACACAGAGCTGTGATGGGTGATGACTGTGAGCACTCTGTGTGCAGCATCCAGACATACCCTGAGGACTGTGATGATCTGACCGCAGGAGAAACACAATGGAGGGGGGGTGTTTACCCACAACAAACTCTGATCATTGATTCGGTTTGAGATGCCCCTTTCAGCCTCCTGATAATCACGCGTTCAACGGGCACATTTGAATCGCTCCTTATAACCAGACTCATGTTCAGCTGCAAGAGCTACCCAGAGCATCTCAAATGTTCACCTGCGGGAGATGTGAGCTTGGTGCACTTTGAAATTAAAATGTATGAAGTTAACCTTCGATATGGACAAATTGATTAAATAAATCAGAATAAAGCTCTTTAAAGTACATAATAAATCCACCTTTGGGTATTGTGTAATTTAAGATGGAGGACAGTTGAAGGAAGGTAAGAAAATGTTTAGCTAACTGACTAGTTAGTCAGAAAAGCTACATTGTGTATTTAAGAGTAAAGCTGCCCTCATAAGCTAACCTACACTATATGGACCATTACGCCAACAGGGACTGTAATGACATTGTATTCAAAAACATACTTTAATATGGAGTTGGTCCCCCTTTTGCAGCTATAACAGCTTCCACTCTTCTTGGAAGGCTTCCCAAGATTTTGGAGTGTTTCTGTGGGAATTTGTGCCCATTCAAAGCATAGCATTGTCCAAAATGTCTTGGTATGCTGAAGCATTAAGATTGCCCTTCACTGGAGATAAGGGGCCTAGCCCAAACCCTGAAAAACAGCCCCATACCATTATCCCTCCTCCACCAAACTTCACAGGTGGCACAATGCAGTCAGGCAGGTAACGTTCTCCTGGCATCCGCCAAACCCAGACTCGCCCATCTGACTGCCAAACAGAGAAGTGTGATTTGTCACTCCACAGAACACGTTTCCACTGCTCCACACAGTCCAGTGTCTGTGTGCTTTTCACCACTCCATCCGACGCTTGGCATTGGACTTGGTGATGTGAGGCTTGCATGCAGCTGCTCGGCCATGGAAACCCATTCCATGAAGCTCCTGCCGCAGTGTTTTTGTTCTTACATTAATGCCAGTGGACGTTCGGAACTCTTCAGCTATGGAATCAGCAGAGCGTTGGTGACTTTTACGCACCATGCACCTTAGCAGTCGTTGACCCCACTCTGTGATTTTATGTGGTCTTCCGCTTCATGGCTGGGTTGCTGTTGTTCCTAAACGCTTCCACTTTCTAATAATATCACTTACAGTTGGCCGTGGAATATCCAGCAGGGATGAAATTTCACGAACCGTCTTATTGCAAAGGTGGCATCCTAGCACAGTACCACGCTTGAAGTCACTGAGCTCTTCAGAATGACCCATTTTACATTACAAAAGTTTGCAAATGTAGACAGCATGGCTAGGTGCTTGATTTTATACACCTGTGGCAATGGGTCTGATTGAAACACCTGAATTCAATAAATAACAGGTGTGGCCAAATACTTTTGTCCATATAGTGTATTTGAGAGTGACCAAAATGCTGAATTGACCTGTGTTAACCTTGCTAGCTAGCCAGCTGACCAATTCCCTACACTATACAGCATAATATGAGAGCTGCTGTCTGATAGGAACAGGGCTCCAGACTAACTTTTCCATTGGTAGCACTGGTGCTACCAACTTTCTCAGTTCGTCGCACCAGCACATGATTTGTTCGCACCCTTTTTTTTTTGGTACAGCATGGTATTAATCAATGACCTTGCATGCTGATGAATAGTTTCTTTAATTTGCATACCCTAGTTTTGCATTGATGTAAAGACTGACAGTGACTCAAGACTTGATATTTGCAAAATATTTTAATCTGAACATTAAGTTTCTCTGCCACGAGGTCATCTTCTATTATATAATTTTAAAAGAAAATATAACAAAAATGATATCAAATAAAAGCAAATCATATGTTATAGGCAGTGTTGAACTTGATGACCATTTCATTCTCCTTCGTTGAATGATTACTCTCATCTAACTGCTGAAAAGAAGTGGGGAGGGGCTCAGTGTTTCGGGTGATGTGTCGGTCCCTCCAGGTTTTGTGTTTCTTACTGTCGTTGTGCAACTTCAAAGTTTCAAGCTTAAACTGTGTTGACCCGGTAACAAGTTTAGGGTTGCCTGCAATGGACAGGCCACATTGCCTACAACACACACACAGCATAGCATTCCCCTCGTGCTGCAACCATGGGTACTGCGTTAGCCATTGTAGATGAAAGTAGCACTTTTTCTTCTTCACTGGCTCAGTCGGTCTCTCCCTGCCTGCAGCCTGCACTCTCATTTTCAGTTGTGTCTGAGTCGGGTGCTCTCGTTGGCTCTCCCTCTCCACCAGCCTAGTCCTCTCTCTCCTCATTTTGTTTTTTAACCCTTTTGTGTGTACAGTCACACTGGTGTGATTAGCCGTTTAGCGCATATGCTAAAACCGGTGTGATTAAAACACGAGATTGGAACAATTCTAGCCATTTCTAGCTTTGAGGAAACAGTGATTTAACATTAAAAAAACATAGCAAATGCGGTGGGGAAAACTATTGAAAGCTTAATAATGCTAATGAAAACATAACTAACCATGTAACGTAACATGCGCGCTACATAGCATAAAATAAGTTTGAAAGGGTTGAAATAATCAGCTATAGACCGCTTCATCTTTGGAACACGGTAACAGCTAAATGGATTGTTTCATGCGTTTCATCATCGCACTCATGATGAAAGTGCAGGCAGGGAGAGTGCAGGTAGGGAGTGACTGACTGAGCCAGCGAAGAAGAAAAAGTACTACTTTCAACCACAATGGCTAACGCAGTACCCGTGCCGGAGGGGCACCAAAACAGCCTAATGATCATCATGCACTTGTGAATGTGCGAATGTGACCACGTGAAATTTTAACTCGTATACTTTCAAAAAATGGCCGCAGTCTGGAGCCCTGAATAGGGGGCATATTTGCACGTCGTACTGGTGCGCCTAGTTTTTAAAATTTAGTCGCACTGTCTCCAAAAATGGTTGCAAAATGCAACTAAATGGTCACAGTCTGGAGCCCTGTAGGAATGAACTGGAGTGTGTGAAAGATGTGAAATGTCACCAGAAAACTAAGTGCATTAGGAAGATTTCAGATTTCAGGAAAATGATTAGAAAAGCTACCTTTAGTGGGAATTTCCCATTCACTGTATTTATATCATGTGGCAGACGTTGGAATCTGACTAGTCAACATGGCACCCTGTTAGTGAAGAGAACTCTGCTCAGAGCAGAGCCAACATAGCACCCGGTAAAAGAACTGAACTCTGTCCGGGGGATCCTTTTACCTGCTGCGGCGGGCTGGGCTGACAATGCAGTTTCTGGTGGAAGAGCTCTGTCAGGGTCCTGTTCTGCCTCTCCAGGTCGAACACCCGCATCTTCAGCTTAATGCACTCCTCTCGCAGGTCCTGAGAGAGAAACACACACACACAAGCATCTCCCTCACTGCTGCCTGAACCTAACTGTGTGTGGTGCATCCTTGGGGTGGGAGCTGTTGTTCATAACTCCACGAGTCTGGTGAGCACTTTATGCTGATCTACCAGTTTCTCTACATTACACAGAGGGGGAGTGTTGTTGCGAAGCAGCCCAAAAACGTTCACACTACAATCTGAGATTGATCTAAGATCTAAAACTACGATCTCAAGCACAGATTAATATTATAAAACTGTCATGCAGTTCCTTATATAATGCCATGTCATGTACACATGACCCCTTTAAAAATGATTTTTTTTCAGGAAGGCAGCGCTTTCTTTGTGCAACATTGTAGCTGCTCCTAGGGGAAACAGTCCCTGCTGAAGCTCCGTGGGAGTTCTGCTCTGTTCCATATAGGTTTTCATACTGTTGTGGTCAGTCTCAGGATAAATCACTGAGGGCAGTGTCTCTTTTTCCAAATGGGCTATTTTCCTTTCCCATATTTGGGATATCGTCTTTGTATTTGTTGCCAACATGGTAAACATGTGTTTAGAGCTCTGAGCCTTACCTTTTGGTTGAGGAGAGCCTGTACCACATGATTGGCAACCTACAAATGGCACAAAGACACGGTCAGACATGTCCTGGGAATTTATTCTCAAAGCTCAACAGGCTGTGCTCTGCCTCTCTTACACTACTACAATGGGAAATCAACTTCTAAATTGCTCCACAGTGATAGGTTCCCAGTTTTATTTAAGTACCATATATATATATTATATGTAATGTATTATGTCTCCTGTTCTACTACTACTACTTCTGTAATTTCTATGTCTCTGTATAACACCTCTGTAGTGTCTGCAGCAAGGATGTCACACATCCTTGCTGAAGGGCTTTGCCAAGGTTCCCATGGCACGAGACCATTTGTCTCCGCCTGCCACTTAACTCAACCCTTTGATATGTATGACCATGGACTGTATATCATCACACCACACAACTTGATTCCTTAGAGATTCTCTCAGCACAGACAGCCCGAATGTCCTGAGTTTGTCTCTCCCTTGCGCATTGAAATAAACATCAATTCTCTTAAGAGAAGTCGTCAGCATGTTCTTCATCATCCTGCATTTGGGTCCACAGAGACGGGCAAAATATCCTAACAACAGTAACCATCCAAGCTAGGCCCAACTTCCATCACACAATCTTCAGTGAAAAGTTCACAGATGAAAGACTCACCTCATCCAGACACCTTTCGTATGCCTCTCTTTGGCTCTCGTTGGCCAGGGCCAGGGCAGAATTCTCAGCCTGTGCAGGGGATAGAGAGAGTGAGAGAGAGAGAGACGGGGGGGGGGGGGGTACCAATTACACTATGTTAGATCAAATCTGCACTATATATTATTTTATATATTTTATATATTATTATAGTTAGCGAGTGGGCGTGTTGATGATGTTTCTATCATGCGACTGGTGCAAAACCGGAAGGATACAAACATCTGCTTCGTACTCTTTTCAGCTTGCCTGTATATTGCTTTCCACTCTTTCGTTGATATTGCAGATACATCCAAATACATGTTATTTTGAGTCCAACGATCGTTAAAGAGATAGTTAGCTATAGCTATACTGCCAAAACTTGTCTCTTATGATGATTAATAACATTGGTTAGTAGTTTATTATCTGGTTAGTAGCTAGCTAAGCTGTAGTTAAGTAATAGTCATAGGTATAGTGAGGTGAACTGGTGACGTAACATTACATAGCGAACAACAAAAACTTACCTTCCTGTTATAATAAATGTATAATTAATAATAAATTATGTGTATTGGTAGCACCATTTGGATGGCTATATGTGATATTTTTTTATAGGCTACCCAAAAGTACAATAGCTATGTTCGCCTTCTCCTCCTCCGTGCCACATTATGTGTCCGTACCACCAAAAGGTAAGACATTGAAAAGAAAAAAAACTGAAAATACTTCAACTCACGAATATTTTCGTGAACTCGTCAGTACTTTTCAATTGTGGAAATGCAAGTGGCATCTAACTGGAAAATATCACGAGGAAATCTGGACGTTTCTAAACTCGCAATGATTTCACGCGACAATGTAACATACTACAAATGGTCGCAGACTGGGTACTACACTGAAAAACAGCATGTAGTATACAGTATATACAGCCAGGCGTCGCTTAACGTCCATGATACGTTCTGTGAAATAGGACATTATGTGATTTGGACGTTGTGCGAACACCATACTATATACAGTATATGGTATACTATGTACCGTACCATTCGCCCAGCAGCGCAATCGCTTTATTTCCATGAGACATGAGATACACGAGTTGCGTTCGGGAAGCGTTGCTTTGACTACGTCTGGTTACGTCCGCTACGTCCTGTTCTGCGATCGGGATTTTAAAACTTTATTATAACCTTATGGGACTAGGGACGTATATGCGAACGGATGTTGTCCAAATGATTGTTAAGCGGCGGATGACTGTACTTGTGTAGTACACAGTACACAGTATGCACTAGGCAGTTTCGAATACAGCCACTGCGATTTCTGCAGCGTACTTTTTGCGTCATGTCCCGCCTCCTGCACGCTCAACCCAGAGCCATGTAGAGAGAGAGTCGCGTCAACAGAAGTCCAAAATGCTTGATCGTCACGTGATTCACGTAGACTTCAAATAGTTCCAGGAAGTTCCAGCAATTTGAAAGCGTAAACACAGAGAGACAGAACTGCGATTTTTGGTAATTAGTAGTCAATAAATGCATTGATTTACAATATTTATATAGCACACCAACATGTGTATGGAGTTACATCAATATGTTTTTTAAGTAAAATTCTGTACTGTTTGAGGATTAGTGTGAACAGATAGCGTTACCTGCCTTTGTTGACATATTTTAGGCTTACGTTACCTCGGTTAAAGAGTGTGTTACTGTTGTTTATTGCTTTGAATTATTTTTTATTATTGTGTTCTTAAACTTGTATGGTAGTCAAGAGGAATCATATCCTAATGTTTATTGATATATTTAGAGGGACGGGAAGGGAGGGTAATGTAATCTTTATGACTTTCAGATAGGACAGAATGAGACTGACAGGTGACTATCAATGATTGTCATGAATTCATTAAATACATCTCAGAAACATGAATAGCATGTCAAGCAGTTTGTCTGTGCCCTTTCCTCTGTGTTGTCCTTGCATATAGTCTCCACCATGGTTTGCTGTGCTGCATGGGGATGCTCCAATCGCTCGGAGAAAGGAGTATGAATGTACGGTTTCCCCACTGACACGGAGAGGAGGAAAAAATGGTTGCCTCAAGTCAGCAGGGGCAATCTTACTATCGCTAAAGATTACAACAACAAAAAAATATGTGAAGTAATCATATTAATAGGCTGCTTGTGGTTAATATTATGTGTTGCTAACTTTGTATAGCCTAATCTGTTATCTAACGTTCCCTAAATCTACTAATTTAGTGGGGGATATTCCACTAACATACTTTAATGCACATGTTAATTTGATTCAGATGTGCTGATAATATACAATCTGATTCTTTAAACGTCTTACCCTTTAAAAGTGCATCACAAGTGCTCTATTCTGCTGCAACTCTACTGCGCTGCTAGTATTTGCTGCTAACTTCTGGGAACTATTGAGAGGCTCCATAATCCGCCATTGCTGTAAAAAAATGGTCCACTGGAGCGAACGGAGTTGACGCGACTCTCTCTCTCTCTACACGGTTCTGGCTCGACCCAGGCGCCACCCCTCGCCTAAACCAAACTGGAGTATTTCCAATAGGTGAGAACGCGTCTGACATGGACAATCTCCTGTTGTGTGCTACATGTGAGAAAGGGCAACTCAGGACAATGTCCGGAGAATCAGGTCAGTTCATATGCGAAAACAGCTGTAGACATCAATATTTCGTGGACACAATGCTAACGTGTTTGTGTTTTTTTTGTGGACAAAATGCGTTACAGTGTTACATGGTTTTGTAATGAATTTCTGCGTTTCGTAGCACAGAAGGCATTCTGTTTATGAAAGCAAAACATTGATGTCTATGAAATTTCAAGCAGCCTTTGTGTTTGTGGACGGAATGCCTTCTGTAACTGCGGAGTCACGCAATATATTGTGCTAAATCCCTTTCGTGCACATCATACTTTCAGTAATATAGCAAAACAGTTAAATGGACAAAATGAACATTCGATGGCACGGAATCATGATAGTATAGTGCATTCTGCATTTCATGCCACAACAGCATAAATGCTGGCCTAGGACATCTATTACGTGGACAGAATTACTTTTGTCTACAAAATGAGTTTCTTTCATCCACATAGTGCGAAGTGCATTCCGCCTTTTGTCCACAAAATGAAAAGCACAACGGTCAATTCAGTGCATGACAGGTATCAACCGT
Organism: Megalops cyprinoides; assembly: GCF_013368585.1. Classification (NCBI taxonomy): domain Eukaryota; kingdom Metazoa; phylum Chordata; class Actinopteri; order Elopiformes; family Megalopidae; genus Megalops; species Megalops cyprinoides. The sequence goes on along the minus strand of NC_050588.1, from coordinate 1,107,365 downwards.
TTTGTTTTCTGTGCATGAAAGTATGTGCTCTCTTCAATATTTCATAGATACACTGCTAACGCGTTTGTGTTTTTCGTGGACAAAACATGTTACGGTGTTACATGGTTTCTTAATGAATTTATACGTTTCGTAGCACAGAAGGCATTCTGTCAACGAAAAAAAGGTCTGTTACACTTGGTACCCCATAGTTAGCACCTGCAGCACAAACGCGACGTGCTACAGAGAGATGGGGTGGCTGTAACAATGGGGTCAGCACTGGGAGACTTTGACATTGGCAGGCAAAGGACATTCTGGGAATCTCCCCAGTTTGTTTCTAGACCTTTGGAGAAGAAGGGACAAAAAAAAAAAAAAACAGACCAAGTCTGGCCCTAATTACATATACATGAACACAAAGCAGACTGAATACAGCCACTGAGCACAGCGAAAGAACTCATCTTTAGGCTGGCCTGTGCTCCTTGATGGGTGCAGGATGGGTGGGGGAAGGGGTTTATAAGATGTTCTGGGAAAACTTCAGGTGCTGTGGGGGTTTGCGCGAACAGCCGACACAAGCACTTAGCGTGGTGGTGGCGGTCAGAGCGGATAAAATTTACGCTCAGATTAGGAACAGCTGACTGCGCCATGAGGGCAGATGGTGGCTCTGTCACTGCGCGGAGCTGGTAAAGATGAGTAAACTCTCACCAGCAGCCTTATTTGCAGCGAATAAATTAACAAGGTGCAACAATTTAACTTCATGCCCGCGGATGGGCAAAAGGAAGAACGGTAAGGGTTAATGCTTTATATTATTGCGCACAGAGCCCTTTTCCCCAAACACAGAGAGGAAGATTCGCCAAGCAATTATCTTCTGACTCTGATTCAAATGATGTAAAGTTAATTATCTTTCAGGTAGGTGCCAATGGCTGGACACTGGCTTGTGTCCTGCTCCCCGAGTGATATGTTGTGTCACGCTGGCATCTGTTAGTCAGCTGTAACCTGCGCTAACCCACATTGGCTGCGTGACGCTACTGCTGCTCAGGGATGCTCTGCTGAGCGTGTGCCACAGAGTGCTGCTGCTCACAGATTGCTTAAGCGACGATTCTGGGACGCTATCAAAGCTTGTGAGTCATTCTGCCATTTCCGCACGCCATTTTTTCAGCGTGCTCATCAACCTGAAATCTCACTGTTTCAAATGAGAGAGCTTTGACGGTAACTAGCTAGCTTCATCGATGGCGGTCACTAGGAAGGGGGCTCTGACAGACACTGATGTGCCTGAGGACCGTAGAAGAAAGCTTCTGCCACATCACAGAGCCACCTATGCTCTTATGGAGTTCATGTCCTGATCTACCAGTGGGGTAACATAGCACTCTGAATCCCAGCCTGAAGACATGTGATCTCTGTGATCTCTCTGGAACACTGCTTACTCCTTCATTCACTACTGCACTTCATTGTAAAGCAATTTCCGTCATCCTCTGCAATAATAACGGAGCTTCCTATTTACCATTATTTGAGGAGAGGGAGACACCTTGTTGAAAAGAGTAGAACAGCAGCTCATTTATGATTCTATTTAGACGGCACAATGCTTTTAATGAGAAAGTTCAAAATCAGGGGAAAATGTGAAACCTGATCACATCATGGTATTTTGCATGACCTTTTCCCTTATTTTAGCCTTTTCCTGTAATTATTTACAATGTCTTTATGGTATTTGGCGTGCATAAACAACATTTAGTTGTGTAAGTCCAAGTAAATGTACAGTTGTACTTCTAATTCATATTTTTACAGTGGCAAATAACACTAAAGGGTTCAATAATAATACATTTTAAAGAACTGTAAGACACATCAGAGTACTGCTCACCAATCTTTATCCCTCATCTATAAGAGATAGAAATCAGAGTGCTGTAAACTGATCTGAGTACAATATTATACAAAATAGAACCACTGCACAGTGATCTGCACGTATAAGAGCCAGTACCGCCAACTGATCTGAGTACAGTATTAAGAACAGAGATAAGACTACTACCTACTGATCTGCATCTAGAAAGGACAGTGAACAAAGTATCTTCCACTGATCTGGGTACAGTATTAAAGGGGACATAGATCAGTGCTTTTGCTGGCTCACCTCAAGCTCCCTCAGCCTCTCCAAAAGCTCCCTGCTGCTCTCTCCATCTTCCAGGTATGGCTCAATGTCGCCCTCTTCTGACTCAAAGGCCTCATCGCACTCCCTTAGCTCTGTTTGTTCAGACATCCCCACCTGCAGAGGGAGAGGTAAGTTTTAATCCATGATCAGCACATCTTCATTTCAGAAATACTTCATTTAGCAGATTCCTCAGCAGCCTTCCCTGTGAAAACATTTACAAACAAAAAAGTTATCAGCAAACAGTCTGCATGCAGAGAAACATAGTATTCACGTGTAACAGTGACACTAACATTGTGATGGTATTCCTGAGCAGTCTTGCAGCACAATCTAAGAGAGGCTGAGGTATCAGCAGCTGGATGTAAGATTTGTTCTAGCAGTGTGGTGTAGTCTGAAGATGTGGATTCTGAGTTGCCTTTAAGGTGATATATCAGGAGAGACTCTGCAGCACTGATGGCTACATGTAACTCCACCACCAGGGGGAGCAGTGAGGAGGAAAGGCAAGTCTGAGATGAGTGGCTGAAGTGTATCATACTCCATGTACCATGTTACATTACATTACATTATTGTCATTTATCAGAAGCACCTACCCAGATTGACTTTCATTGGTTACAATTTTATCCATTTGCATAGCTGGATATTTACAGAAGCAATTGTGGGTTAAGTACCTTGCCCAAGGGTACAACAGCATTGCCCCAGCAGGGAATTGAACCAGCAACCTTCTAGTTACAAGCCCTGCTCCTTATCACTATAACACATTGTTGCCCCCATTAAGCATATGCTAGTGTGGTAGATGTTGATGTAGCTCTTACGGTTGGCTTGTTTGGTTTCATGATTCTTTATTAGGTACTCTTTATGCTATAATATCAGGGCAGATATATCTAAGCGTGACTGTACTGCATGAATTTAATGCGTAGGAAAAAGTATTCTGAGTTCAGTTTTTCTGCATGGACTCAATGCATGGAGTCAATGTTCTCAAGCAATACTGCAATCTCCTGTCAATATTAATGACACTATTACGCTGTAGAATGACAGTGCCCATTATGTGAACAGGGTCTTCACTGATACTTTTTCTTGGAAACTATTATATTACATTGCATGCATTTCTGGAGTATTTCTGGAGTGAAACTTCTCCATTGTGGCTACAATGCCAGAGAAACCATTTTGGTGTGATAGTGGCGGCTGGAGAGCTATGCATAGAGGAGGGGTATTCTCTACCTGAACCTGTTTCTGAATATTGCACATGATTAACAAGCAGCCCAGTTTGAAAAAGGATCACCCACGAGCAGCTGGCTGCGCTTACTGTGTTCCAACTTAAGGCAGTACCTCTGTCTTAGTGCACTTCACATGAAATAATTTCATTACAATGACAAAAAAGCAAAAAATGATTTTACTTTATTAACCTCAGATCTCATTTTTATATTCAATAAAATTAACCCAGCCTTTTGGCTATATTTAGATTTTTTAAATGTCAAGTGTACAAACAATACTACCATATTAATCAAAATTAGCTAGTTAAGGAGAAAGCAAAGGAACCAGACAATGAACAACAGCATCTTTAGCTGTTTCAGAAGTTGGCAGCTCTTATCATCAGTACTTCCTGCCACCTACAGAACTGGAACAGGCAGAGCGAACCCATTTCTGCCCATAAAGAACGGGTGAGATTCACCTAATAGGCAGAGCTGATCTAATTGGGCAGAGATGACATGATAGGTAGGGTTGAGGTCATAGGCAGAGCTGACCCAGTTGGTAGAGCTGAAGGGCTTCCGTCCACAGAACGTGGCTAAGCAGTGAGCCTCCGTTTCCTCAGATAACCCTGGTGGAAACAGGAAGCCGCTTACAGCCAGGCGGTGAGGCGAATTTGTCACAGTGGCCTGCGGAGCTGGAAGCATCAACGGCTCTTCATTCAAAGCACACTCAGTAACAGCTGCTGGCAAGAGCCTACCTGCGTGGGGCTTCAGCTCTGATATATATATATACAGCTTCAGCACTCATCCTGTGAGTGTAGCGGAGCTGAAGTGATTAGCTCGTGTGAGTCCTGCGTAAAGCCTTAGGTAGCGGGTAGCAGGTAGCCGAGTGGTTGCAGCGGCTACGTCACTCCCTCTGAGACCTGGCTAAGTAGCGTTGTTGCCGACAGGCTAACGGCAATTTGCCTTTAGCTCAACTGGCAACGTCGCTGGCTTTAAGGGGTTGGCAGCGAGCAGTAAGAACCTCGGTTCGAAACTCGCTCGCTCGCCGACCCACGTAACATCATATTAAAAAAAACACAACGCAAGAGACCACCCGTTACATTGGTGCCGTGACCCGGATCACTGGCTAAAGCACAGCTTGGCCGCCAGTGGTCGCTGAGGAGTCAGAGGAGGTCAAAGTGGGGTGAGTGTAGCGGAGCTGAAGTGATTAGCTCGTGTGAGTCCTGCGTAAAGCCTTAGGTAGCGGGTAGCCGAGTGGTTGCAGCGGCTACGTCACTCCCTCTGAGACCTGGCTAAGTAGCGTTGTTGCCGACAGGCTAACGGCAATTTGCCTTTAGCTCAACTGGCAACGTCGCTGGCTTTAAGGGGTTGGCAGCGAGCAGTAAGAACCTCGGTTCGAAACTCGCTCGCTCGCCGACCCACGTAACATCATATTAAAACACAACGCAAGAGATCACCCGTTACATGAGCATGAGTACAAAAGAACAGGCTTCTCACTTAAACTGCTGAACATGTGATAAAAAATGCCATGATGCCATGTAAGACTGTATTTCACACTGACTCTTACTGATATCCCTTATGCAGAAGCAGAAAGTCAGTTAAAACTACTTGCTTTTCATGTCCCACACTGCTGAGCCAAAAGGTTGAAGCAAAGCCCTGGATACAATGCAATAAAGAATATAAGAGCCCATAAAGTCCTGTTGTAGACGATACAGTATTGCATGGGCCTCCTGACATCAAAACCGCCCCCTTAGGGTCTCTCCATTTGCTCTGTGACATCACCAGCTTTCCCCTTAAATTTCTCCTTGCTTTTGTGACACTGCAGGTTGCCTGAACTGTGTAAGCAAGGATCATAACTCCCAGTGAAAATGCAGCGCAAGGGTGTCCTCCTGCAGAGACAGCATGGCTGGCTTGGCTTTCAGACACACAAGCAATCACACACACACACACACAGCCTCCGGGACTGAGTCACAGGACTCTGCCGGAGCTTGTCGGATAGATCTCAAGCCTGCCCTGATGGATTCTCAGGCTGCAGTAGATGAACAGTCTCCTGTTCCCCATCTGATAGTGTGCCATTCTTAGCTCTGAACTGGCATGTCACTGAATCAGGGGACATGAGGCCACACCATGGGTCAAAGTAATTGATGAGGGGAGTCCTTAAGTGATTGTCTAAACAAAACGGAAAACATAATTCAGTTATGGATAAGATGGAAAATAAATCAACCATATAAATATGATTTCTGTAAGTGCACCTTGCCCCCTAAAATCAAGCTCAATATATAACATCATTTGCATCATGGTGACAATGTAAAATAAACTGGACCATCGGTAGGTACCTCTAACCATATTCATCCTCCTTTCCCCCAAACTTGTGTTTCAGTTGGGAAGACGAACATTCCCCCAGAGCATAAAACACCCCAGCTATTAGTCAGATGACAAGTGCTGAACAAATTAAAGCATGAAGTATCATGACCTGCTTCTCAGGCAAACAAAGGCTTACAGAGACAGAGAGCATTGGGACACACTGCCCTCTGCTGGCGAGGAGTGAGTGGTGTGTGGGCATTCTGCCTGCCACAACTCACCTGTCTTACCCAGAGATGTCCCCCTGCTTAAACTGGCCTCTGTTTGCAAAGTGTCCAAATTGGAGAGGAGCACCAGAATGTGCTAGTGGAGCAAGATCAGTGCATTCAGTTCCCTGGAAATTTTGCTGCACTCAGTTTTACACTTCTCCTCGGGTAACTCTAATAACACATCCACGTGACGTAGAGTGATCACACTCAACAGCCCCTTTCAGCGCAGGGGAGTGGGGTGTGAGGACACGGCCAGCAGAGAGAACACAGCAGGCTGTGCCAGTTATAAGACAGAGAGAGAGACTGTCTGTGGGAGACGCTCAAGAGGCCGTGTGACAGCACCGCTCGAATCGATACCCCTCCCCCTCTCCGGGGACTCCAGCAGGGGTGTCGGGTAGTGAGTAGATCTCAGCCACACATATTGAGATCATCTGCACGCCATGGTGGGGAGTGCCACTGTGGTGAGGTTCCTCTCGGTGTAATTCCTAAAGAGCCCTGGAGAGGGCACCCCACTGCATGCAGGTGAAAGCTTGAGGACCCTCTAACATGATACGCTAAAAACTGTACCATAACAGAACCCTTGCTAGACCAACAAAACCATCGGCCACATGAACACACAGACAAGCTGGTAGTATCTGCAGGCAGAATAGAATTATCACAGAGGAATTTAGCTGTGAGAGAGCATTTTATTGTGTGAGAGAGAGCGTGAGTATTACTATAAATTTCAAGCATTTAAGCATAAGTCTTCAGATCAAAATGTCTTTGAAAGGTGCTTCCAAACTTTTTACTGTTATTGTATGTATGCATGCGTGTGTGTTGAGACCGCAGGACAGGATCACACAGACAGACAGCAGCTCACCTATAAGGCTGGCTCCCCTCAACTCAGAACAGTCAGAGCGGCCGCGGTCACCGTGGTCTCAATCCGAGAGGCAGCAACCTGTGAGCATAAACCGTGCCATTACACGCACAGCCCTACGACCAGCCCTCTGATCACACAACATATCTGCTCTGGGGGTACTCCCTCATTGAATGACTTACACAGTTCCTCCCACAGTCCCCCGCCCCTTAAGGGAGGGGCAATAGCCTGTAACACAAGTTAATGCTGGCACAGAGCACCATTCTTCCAACAGGGCTCTGACTCTCACTCTGTTTACCACAGAATCTCTTTGACTGATTGACTCTGATTCTGGGCTTTTACTGACTCTCTCTACATGACACTCTCACTCTAGGCTGTGACTGACTGTTTTTGACTCTCCGAGTCTGGGCTGTGACTGGCTCTCTTTCACTGACTCTCTCACTCTTGGTTGTGACTGAATCTCTGACTTTGGGCTGTGGCTGACTGACTCAGTCTGGGCTGTGACTGACTGACTCTCTGATTCAGCACAGAGGAATGAACCATGACCTCTGTCCATAGCCTCAGAGGTAGCAGGCAGAGACAGCTATTCCCATGAAGAGATGTATCAATTTGTCATGAGCTTTCTGTCAGACACTTCCTTCCTATGAGACATGGACGGTTGGAAACAAGATATTTCAGATGATGACTATCCAAACATATTGAAACCACCAATTCAGCGCAAGATGCTCAAGACCAATATCCTACTGGCAAGCATGGCATGTTGTGACACTGTCTCACAAATACTAAAGACCTTTCACTCCCTGCTATTCTGCGTCACACCACAAGAAGGACCATCAGAAAGATGGCTCAGTGTTACCCATCAGTCGCGCCAGAGGATTGCAGAACAGCAGCGTAATATAAAGCAAGACTCATTTAGATTCACCAGAAATGGCACTGTGGCCAAGAGTAACACACCTATGAGGCATTTACTGGAGCTTCCGAACACCGAACGGCAGGGTTGGGGTAAGGCTGTGGATGTGAATGTCTGGGCGTCGTCCCTATGGAATGCATACATTAATTCAACAGGAATTTGTGGCTACGAGGTATTTGCCAAATATGGGCATCCTTCTGGCCACTTAAAGGGAGGGGGGGTGGATCAGGAAGGTTGAGATGCATTTGTGACGCACCCTCTTCCGCTGAAATGGTAAGGGTACAATAATATTTAAGACAACTTTCTGACTGGTACAGATTCCTGTGCAGAAGGAGGAGGAGTTAAAGGCTGAATGTAGGAAATGGAAGTTGGAAGATTCGGGGTCGACATAGGAGGTGCCCCCCTGTGCTTGTGTCCCCACCCCCTGCAGCTGTGTTGAAGGTCCCAGCGGACGCCATGTCTGTGAACGTCTTCAGCACGTACTCTGATCACTCACAACAGAGCAGCATTAACCCCTCCCTGCCTGTGCAGCCCTTTGGGGGACACGCTTAATCCACTTGGATCTCATCAAACCCAAATTAGATTATAAGCATCCTGCATCTGCCCCTTGCCCCCAGGGGCTGTTGCTGAGCAGAGACCTATTTCACCCCAAAAACAGGTGTGCTGGATGGTGGGAGATTACTCTGGTTTCATTTGTTTGCTGCTCCCTGGCCCAGGGGTAAAGTTTCACAATGTTGCAGCAATAATTATAAAATTGTCTCAATATCAGCAGTGGTAGCAGTGTGGCGTAGTGGTAAGGAACACAGCAGTAAAGACCAGTAACCAAAGGTTTCTGGTTCATTTCCCTACTGGGGCACTGCTGTTGTACCCTTGGGCAAGGAACTTATCCCACAGCAACCTCAGTGAATATCCACCTGTATAAATGGGCAACATATAAAAATTGTAACCCATTTATGTCACTCTTGAAGAGAGTGTCTGCTGTACAAGGTGATGTAATATGTATGTATACATATTACATGTATACATACATGTATGTATACATACATGTATGTATGTATATGTAATATCACTTACAGCAAGAAACTGAGTGGATTACTGTGAGTTTTGTTATGATGATGACACCAAAATAATGGGTTTTGGTGAAAATATGCCAGTAACATAATTGTTACGTTGAAGATGATGATGATGATATAAAAGGATCTCGTGGGATGTCGGCACTGGTGTGCTGGTGAGCGTTCCCACAGCTGTTAAACACACAGGCTGGCTGAGTCAGGCTCCACTGGCCTGTGAATCACAGACTCGCTGGGATTGGCCCCGAGGTGCAGGAAGTCAGACCTGCTCGGCTTCTCATCAGCCTCTCCACACGCAGCCCCCACCAAAGACCAGACACTTTAAGAAACATCTTTAGTCATACCAGTGCTACACCTGGGAGAGACCATTCCCTGCATGACTGGAGGGGTGGATTAAAGGTAACGAGGAGACAGCATTCTGCCTCTGGGGTAATTCTAGGTCTTACTCTTCTTTCCCCCACGTCACCCTGTGAACCTGCATTTTCCCAAAATCAGCCTGTGGATGCCAAACCTGCACTTATAACACCAGGCAACACTTACATGCATGTCTCCCATAATTAGTTCATCATAAATGCTACATATACACATATGATTTATTAATGAAGGCAGGGGAGTGAGCACAGCCAGTGTGTTACAGACAAAAATAAATTCACTGTGGCACAAGGCAGAGGGATTTTTAAAAAAGAGATTTTTAAAAAGCCTCCTTTGAATTTCAGAGAACTGGGCCACACTGCTCCACAAGATGAAACAAAGATAATTAGTACATAATTGGCTCAAATGGATTGATTTCCTCAATTAGAGAAACTCTGATTCATTTAAGTCAGAAAAGACACTGAACCAGATCTAAGGTGTAGGTAAATGCAATATGAACAGCAATAGGTGGCCTGTTTCACCATACTAAAAATTCTAATATCCATAACATGTTTGGTCACGTTAAACTATATTGGTCAACGTGACAGAAAAACCTCTTCGATTCCCTGCTGAAAACCATCCGTTCCTTATGACAGGGAAAATTAATGCTTCCAAAAATAATCTGCAAAAATATTTTTGGTAACCCCTGTTGACATGATTGCATGAACCTGCATGCATGATTAATTTCTAGATCATATCTAGATTTTTTTTAATTGAGCAATTACCAACTCCACTGCAGACTTAAACTCAGAGCATGTGCTTGTGCACTGGTAACAAACTCCAAGGGAAATCAGTTTTTCCAGCTGTCTTAAACCACTACTCTCACCGCAGGGTCAAAGCGCAAACTGCAAACCCGATAATCAGCAGTGACTGTTCTATTTTTACAGCACGATTGCACCTAAAGGAGAGAGCTGCCACAGACACATGGTGTTCAGCAATGAAGGGTTTGTCCAGCATCTGGCAACACTGCTGAGTGCAGTTGCAGCCGTGGTCCACTTACTTCTGTATGCAGTAACCCTCGGGTTGGTGTGCCGCAGTCGTAAGCCTGATGCGAGGAGTCTGAAGAAACTGAAATAAAGTGAAATGATTGAGTTCCCTTTCAGTGGGCAGCAGCCACCTACTGGCATCAGACAGGGAGGACCCTGAAGTAGGTGATGATGCTGCTGACGCCTGCCTTCCCGCCATTGCAGCCCCAACATGACCCCACCGACCAAGTGCCGGAATCCGACACACAGGAGAGCTCCAGTGCAGCACGAGGGGATGCCAGTCACCGCCCCCCACCCAGCACAATCAGAAGACCACAGTCTTTCTTAGACTCAAACCAGCACTCAATCTATGTTTGGAAACCACCCCTCTACTGCCTCTCAGAGCCTTGTGCCAGAAACACCCTCCAAAGATCCACTTGGCAATGAGAATAAAAGCAAACATGCACTTGCGTGCCAATGGCGGGATGTCAGAGTCTCTGGGCAGTGGCAGCCATCCTGAACTCTGGCAAAGACCCCAGGCCCACCCCCTGAGAGGCGTCTGTGGCGCCTGCCGCAGGTCCCATTGTTCCAGCGCTCACAGAGACAGGGGGTGGGCATCCTGCACCGACAGTCCCCGCCCACTGCAACAGCTGTGGCCGCCCCTCCCCTTCCGTCCTCTTCTGCTTCTTGGCATTAACCATCAAGTTGCCAGAGATGCCATAAAAGGAGGGTTATGTATAGGGAATGTCGTCCTGGAGACGGAAAAAAAGAGGGGGGGGACTACATGGAATGCAATGGGCCGCTAAGAGGATTTCCACAGTGTGTCAGCAACCTGCTCAATGGCAGACCATGCTGTGATACGCTCAAGGACAATGGTGCCTCGGCAACTGGGGCAGCCATAATAGAGAATCAATAACTGTGTGCTTTAGGGTTCGTCTTCCCTTCTTCCACAGAGAAGATTTCAGTGGTAAAAAAAAAGATTTGAAGTGGTAAAAAAAAAATGTGAAAGGACACCCTCTGCTGATGGAAGGTGAATCGAATCACTTTGGACTCTTGGTCGCCGATAGCAGACACAGCCCTTGTTTTACCCCACATCTGCACAAACGTCCTCTCAAGCCTTGTCCCAGATAGGAACAGACCCTGGAAGCTGGAGTTGAGCCTATGGGGGGAGGGGGCGATGGGGTAGAACAGAGGTCTACAAAAATGGGGGTAGGACCAGACTGATTCGTGGCACCTGCCGGTGTCTGTCAAGATGGGTGGCAACAACCCATCTTTCATGTTTACCCAGCTAGAGCGAACAGAGGGACCTGGGGGCAGCCACAACCCCCCTACCACCACCCACACCGCATTCAAGCACAGCTGCGGAATGCAGTCCCTCGGCCCTCAGGTTACGCCTGGGTCACCCCCTCACCCATGGCGTCAGGAACGCAGTCGCTGCCCCAAAAGCAAGAGGGGGACTCCCCAAAAACCTTTGCTGCCAAGGACAGATGTCGAGCATTTGCCACATACTGCAAACATTTGAAATCTCTGCTTTCACTTGTGCAGTGGGGGGGAAACAGTGCTGCTCTGGCCCCTGATACATTACATTACTGTCATTTAATAGATGCTCTTATCCAGAGCGACTTCCATTACAATTTCATCCATTTATACAGCTGGATATTTACTGACGCAATTGTTAGCGAAGTACCTTGCCCAAGTGTACAACAGCAGTGCCCCAATAGGGAACTGAACTACACCATACTGTTGCCCATGGTTAGATGGGACAGATGGGAGTCCCCTGACAGAGTGGGCCTCTAAAGCACTGTTCACTCCATGCTGGGCAGCAATTCTTCTTCACACTAAAGCAGGGAGAAGTGGCTCAGTGGCATAAAATTGGAGGCTTCCCCACTGGACAAACACAAAGGGAGAAGCTCTTACCAGCTCAATGGCAAGAGCTGGGTTGTGGTGTGGCGCTGGGGACTTCTTATTGAGATCACATCAGTGCCTGAGACGTCCAACAGACCAAAGCTCACCTGTGAAAAATCTCTCCCGATGGCTGCAACTATTGCCTCATTTTTCCATGCCAGAACTTTGAAAGCAGCTCCTGCAATTTCAGGGATGGTCTGTGGGCTGCCAGGAGGGGCTATTGATGGATCCCTCGGGCTTGCCTTACTTGGGTGGAAATTGGCGAGGGATGAGACAGAACTCACACCATGCAATGTGATCAGTCAGAAGGGGAAGAGGTTTGAGGCGAGAGCGGGGGGTGGGTGGGTAGAAGGCACCACTGACTACAATCAATGGAATGTGATTGTTTCTTTTTTTCCCCACCCTGCAAAATTCCTGACCAGCTAGTCTGGAAGGCATGATAGATGTTTGGTTCCTTCTCACTGGACAATAATTCATTCAAGGACACCCAGGGTCCTTCTCTGAATAGCTACCAGCACTCGATCTGTTGTCATTTCAGAATAACATTCAGCTCAAGCACAAAATGATGATTAGCAGTTTTTGAATTACTCTCAAGGAGAGATTAGGATAAAAACAACAAAAAAATGACACAGAACCTCTTAAATGTTCTAGTTTAAATGGAAGCTGGAAAAGCTGCCTGTTTTTCTGGGGTCTTGACACACGCGCTGTAGTAAACCACTTTGGGGCAATGGCAACATGGTCATCCCGCCTCCCAGCACTGAGCTCCTGGCCTGTCAGTCAGATGCACCCAGATGAACACAAATGCTCTGCATTCCTACACGCCTCTGCACACTTCCTGCCTTCCGATCGCATGCCATGATCTAACGGAGTCCGACAGGTCCTGGATCAGTGGTGTGCATGGATGTATCCTCTTCCCCTCTCTTATCAGTGCACCCTTTCTCTGTGATTTGCGTCCCGTTCAATTCCGCAAATGCGCCATTTGCATTCCTGCCTTTTGCAGTGACACTTTGAATATGAAATGTACAAACATTTGCATGGGGCAAGCTGAGCTTTCACATTGATAAAGTGCTTTACTGTTCTGCCTCTGACTCAGCTCCTGTGTCCTGGAGACCCAGGAATGACAGTGCAGACTGCAGAGTCCTGATTACCTCCACTCTGAGCAGTGACCGCGCACTCAGTGGAGTGAAGAGGAAGTGACTTATCGGGGGCCAGCAACATGCTGCAGGAGAGCAGCTGTGGGAATGCACAAGGGCAACTGTCGATTTGCACTTCTGCTGAAATGGCAAGGCAGTCTTGACCTGTCCATCCAGCAGCACTTTGTTTCCGATTCCTGCAAGGCTGCCAAAAGAGATGGCCTGGTGCCCCTGTGTAACCACGATGCCATTGATACAGCCCATCCGACCCCAGTAGAGCAACAAAAGCAACGCTACTGGCTGCGGGAGGGGGGCTTCCTTTCAATCTGCCTGTTTCTGTAATGTCGTATTGTTGTTCCACTGCTGCACTATTAAACACATGCCAACTTCATTTGGTTCCACACATTATCAAGAGTAAAGATGCTAATATGTGTTTGGTGTATCATGAGTCCCACATATTATCAAAAGATGCTAATTTGCATTTGGTCTTGAATGACACACATTAACAAGAGTAAAGGTGTGAAAACGTGTTTGGTCTGTAATGAGCCCCGCACATTATCAAGAGTTAAGATGCCAACATGTGTTTTGTCTGTAATAAGATCCATAAGATAAGATCTACCATCTAAACACTAACACATTATGCTACAGCTAATGTTATTAATAATGGTAATAATGGTCAACGGTGCCCCAGTAGAGAGGGTGAGCACCGAGGACCTGACATGGACCACTCACACTTCCACCCTGGTGAAAAAGGCACGGCAGTGCCTCTATCACATCAGACTGCTAAAGAAATTCAGACTGCCAAAACAGATTTTAAAAACCTTCTACTCTGGTGCCATCGAGAGCATTCTGGCAGGATGCGTCACTGCCTGGTATGGGAGCTGCTCTTCACAGGACCGTATGGCCCTGCAGAGGGTGGTGCGACTAGCTGAGCGCACCACAGGGACCATTCTAACTCCCCTCCAGGACTTGTATACCAGGCGGTGCAGCATCAGAGCCAGTAAGATAATGAAGGACCCCCATCACCCAAACCATGGACTATTTCAATGGCTGCGGTCCGGCAGACGCCTCCGCAACCTCAAGGCCAACACTGGCCTCTTTTCCACCAACACGAACTAGGTGCTAGTTCTGGGCTGGTGCTAGTGCCAGTTCGGAGTTGCTTCATCTTGCAAACCTTCTAAGAACTGGTTTGCTTTTCCACGGGCTACAGAGCCACCATAGAGCCACGTCATTATGTCACTGTATACGTTTCTGCTTTCCCACTAGCGCCAAGCTAGCAGTGGTGGACGGTGAGCTGGAAACAGGGGAAGCTCAAACACTACCTAAATAGATCATTACTTTCAAACTGTTCCCCTTTATCCTCCACGATTAACAATAAAACAAATAATTCACAGAATAATCGACACCAATCTTAAGAATAGAGTAAATGATTATGCTCACGGAACACCGCAGATTCTCTGTAGTTTGTGTGCTTGCGAGAAAGCCACAATGTGAGATTGCTTAATTAACAGGGATGGCATTTACAGATTTAAATTTCGTTAAATGCACATGACACATCACAGCTTTTGTGAGGTCTGTCTTCTAAACGTTATTGTTCATTGCAAGTTTATTCTTAGTAATTTAAATCCATTTAACTAAATTAAGATCTATTGTAATATTAATGTAATTTGAATTTTGCAACACAAGAAAGCTATAATAAGACACATTTAAGAGAAGGCTTTGGGATTACTTGCCACTTAATTAGTCAAATTGCCATCCGTGTTAATTAAACAATCTCATGCTGTAGTTTTCGGAATAGCACACAAATTTCAGACCTGCCGTGTTTCAGGAGCATAGTGTTTCGCTAGCTTGCAGCGGGAACAAACAACAACAAAAAGAAGAAAACAGTGCTTTAAAAACAAAATTGTCCACCACACTTTATACAATGTTAGCCTTTTGTGAAGCCAAATGTTAAGTGACATTGGTAGGTGAGTCAATGGCAATGTTAGAAAGTAGCATGCTAACATTAGCTACTGTGACCAAGGTTACAGTAGCTGGCTAGCTAGCTGTTGGTCACGACGAACGTCAAACGTAACATTGATGTGAGAAATTAGTAGCTATGCTTGCTTGGCTAATGTTAGCTGACCAACAGCTAGCTAGACATCAATGTTACGTTTGTAACACTGATGTGAGAAATTAGTAGCTCGCTAAACAGCTAAGAAATACATAGCTGGCTGGCATCGAGGCGAAACATTTGAAAAATAAAACTAGTTTTTCTTCTTCTTCTTTTTAGGCAGACTAGACACTACACTAGTTCTGACTTTTTTTTAAAAATGCCGGTCACAAAGTTTTAGTTGGTCTTATTGGTCACGATAATCCCGCCCCCAGCCCCTGACGTAGCGGTTCTTTGTTTTAGACCAGCAAAGTGTTGGTGCCACTCTCGAACCAGTTTTCCTGGCTGAGAGCCGGTTCTTTGGCTGTCGAAACACGAAGAACTGGTTCGAGATTAGGCACCGGCTCTGAACCAGCCCTTGAACTGCCTTGGTGGAAAAGGGGCAACTGAGAGGTTCCATAGGAACTTCTTCCCCCAGGCCATCAGAACACTAAATGCAGCTCATACAGGAGTCTAACTCCGTTCTGCACATTTTTTCTATGTCTTGCACACTTTTCTATTGCGTTTTATATCTTCCTTAAGTTTTTTATATTTATATTTTTTGCAGGATATATCTTTGCAGGATGAATGGTAGGGCTGTAAGATTCATCCAGCATGGTGGCTCAGAGCAGAGTGGATAGGTGTGGCCGGAAAGTCCATTACGGTGCTGGAACATTACTGTTAAAAGCCCCATTACACCATTGCAGACACACACGATGGGGCACTACTATTACATTAAAATACCAATACAGTAAGAGTAATAACCATGTCTGGGCACCTGTTGCTGTGGTTTTGCCTATGGGGGCTTACAGGGAAAAACTATGACAACAGACATCACAATCGTCCCTGTTTGCTACAACGTTAAAGGAATCGCTTTTTAAAGCAGTGACAGGAGCTACTGACAGCTAGCGCTACGTGAATTCCACTGCCAGAGTCTGCTTCGCGTGCGTCCACATGAACAGCAGGGGGAGGCATGGAGACTTAAGATGCTACAGCTCCATTCATGTTTCAGTTCAGCGAGACCCACCCTGGCATCGCAATGCAACCTTATACACAGTGAAGACATTGCTCCCAATTCCTTACAAGCCCAGCTATTGCCCACCGGAAGGCTCCAGCTCCCGAGGGCCCCGCAGTTGTTGGATGGCACGTGTGTCTGTAGAAAAACAGGAGTGTTTGTACACCTGGCACCAAAATAGCTCCTCCGAGGATGCCAGGCTCCAAACTGCCTCCCAAGGAATCTCTCCTCCTGAGGCTGAAGCTGTTGGCCTGAAGGGAAAGTTTATCCACCAGGATAGCAGGAGTGTGACGTTTTAAATAATGAAAAGAATTGTGCTGGGTGACCCACGAGTGGTTGCATCAGAGTGATGAGCAGTGCCTTGCAGCCCTTTGATTACCCTCGGCTGTCTGCGCGTTCCGAGTGACGTCGAGAACACAGAGCCATCGTGCACCGGGGCGGCACTGTTTTTCACAGATGTCGCACGTTCCATACATTAGCCAGAGTTACCAACTCACAGAAACAACAAAGAAAACAAAAACACGGCAGAGTAGGAAGAGGAGGAGGAAGAAGAAGTGGGAAAAAACTGCCTACTTTTGATGAAGACCTGAATAATTCATCAAGGAGAATCTCAAATGGAAATAATTCATTAACAGATGTCTCACTCAAACTCGCTGACTCTTGCTAGCTTGATCTTTGCCGCAATTACGCACAGAGCTTTTTTTTTTTTGGATGACAGCCTTATCCATTCCTGATAAAGTAGTTGTTCTGTTCCCCCCTCTCCCTGCGTCTCAGTGTGGAGGGTATAAATCAGTCAACACCACCATTGTGGTGCAAACACCCCTACTAAGACAGAGACAGCTCAATGACCTGTAAATCTCTAGGCTCGACAGGCACTGAAGGGTATAATCTAGCTATTAGACTTGTGACAGTAACTGTTGGGGTGTGATCAGAGGTGGCAGCATTGAAAGGACAGTACTAAACTGAAAGACAACAGTCACCAGGGCTTTTCTCTCATTACACTAATGACATCATGACAGAGACATTTGACACACACATTACCAGGTTGAATCCCTCCAGAATCACCAACTGTCACACTGTATGTAGTTCAGTACAATCTGAGATTTAGTATGAAATGGTTTTTTTTTCCCCAATTCGGCACAAATGTATGGCTTTCTGTGGCACCATTTGTTATCATCTAGGGGGCCTAGTTATGTCAAGTTGTTCCACAGATTAGCATCAATAAACATGGAAAATACGCTGCACAAAAATGTACATTTTATCCGATGGACAAAATAATCCTGTCTAATCTTACTTATACATGGCAGGACTGCAATGATCTGAATCTTTGCTTTATCGTTCCTTTTCTATTAGCTGTAATTGAACATTTAAACCCTATTTAGCTCAAAGCAATCCCAGACAGGGAGTTGAACCAATGTCAGTCTAAAACCATCATCTTAATATCATTTTCTGATCGTGTTTTTACCCTGCAAAAGGGAGAATTGTACATTCTGTCCTACTCTAACTGAGTAGCTGCACACACAGAAACAGCTTTCAGTCCTATTTTATTGTTTTTCTAAGACTGTGATTAATATGTCAAGGATCCTGGCACCAGGAGATAAAAACTCGCAAGTACCCGATTTTGTCACTGCCTGTTCATTTGCATGGATGGTTCTTTTTCAGCGGGTGAGCAAACAAGGAGAGTTTCTATATATGTGACTGAACATAAAAGTTTAATAGCAACTGACCATTAAAATAAGTGACTTTTACTGAGTCATTTGGTACCAGGTAAAATGTGCACTGTGATCACTGTGAGCGCCATTCTCGAGCTTATGAGTTTTTCCTCTCACACATATGCTCCCATTTGGGAGTCATTATCAAAAGGGGTGTGATGTTAATTTTCCAACACCATACAGATCACACACAGCTGTGCCCTAACAAGACCAGTCAAAGTCCTCCCAACCCAGAGACCCCACCAACCACAAAAGAATATAAATTGATAAGAACAGACAGGACATCTATCAATGCTTCAAAAATAACTTCAGAAAAATTAAAGGGCTTTTGGATGAACTAATCTGAAATGTTTGGATGCCTACAATAATAACAGAGAACTGAAACTACAATTAAAAGTGAATTCTTTTAAATAATAAGGGACTCATTTCATCTGTCAAATACATGCAAGGAAAGGCACTAATCATCATTTAACAATAAGCTACCCCACAGAGAAATGAAAGAATGGATGTTAAAAGCTCATTTGTTTCCTCTCGAGGAGACAGGAAGTGAATATTGCTGAAAGACCACTAGACGTTTTTGGTTAACGGATGAGGAAAACGAGCTGTTCTTAATTTACATCATTAGTCTTCTGATCCATAGCCAGAAATGCTGTGTTCAAACGGCAGCGAATGCCCATGACTGGCATTTTCAGGCCAAGCGCAGCCAGAGAGAGCAGGAAGGGAATGCCTCCAACACTTTGAATTTAGATCCCAAAAATCCAAGGGGCAGCTTCTCTCACAGTGGATGACAGGAAGCATAGATGTAATTTTGCTTTCGTCTGTGCAATTCTTGCTATTCGTACCAACAGTGGCTTTCTCACTGTCTGCCTCCAACACGAGAGG
This sequence comes from Megalops cyprinoides, assembly GCF_013368585.1. NCBI lineage: Eukaryota > Metazoa > Chordata > Actinopteri > Elopiformes > Megalopidae > Megalops > Megalops cyprinoides. The sequence goes on along the minus strand of NC_050588.1, from coordinate 1,088,508 downwards.
TACACATTCTGGTCTCTGGCAAACCAATCATTCAAACGAGGAGTATCTCAACATCAAAACCCATGACACAGCAGGAGGCTGCCACGTACCAAGATGAGTTCTACTCTAATGCAAATCCACTTGCACTGCATCGTAGCAGAGGTGATTCTTTCATCTCACAGCCCCAGATGCCATATTTAACCCTTCTGTACTGTTTGGGGTCATTTTGACCCCATTCAATCTTGAAAGTCTGTAAAAACATGCTTAAAATGTTTTTTTCGCACTTGATATTTCGTGACTTTTCCTAAATTAGTGGGAACAACTGATTAACATTAATTTTCATGTAATGGTCTGTTTTGCCTGTCCTGTATACACTTTGGCTTTCGGGGTCATGTTGTTTGGGGTCAATTTGACTCCAAGCAAAAAACATCAAGATTTATCAGTTTTGCTGACTTTTTCCTTCCACTATTGTTTTTACTGACACTTATGACACAGTGAATGAATTAATATTATCTTCTATTAGTAGTATACCCTCCTTCCCTTTATCTCATTTTCACTCCCACACCATACGTCTGCTGGTACATGCGCACATGCACACCCAACACTGACAGCACTGCAATTGTTTCTTGCTGCCCCAAGGAAAATAAGGATGTACTCCTTATGAGTACAATGCATAATGATGCAGTTGTGAGTGAGAGAGATGACAGAAAGCCTCAAACGATTTTCAATTACAACAAAACGAAGGGTGGGGTTGACAATTTGGACATGGTGACCACCACATATAGCTGCCAACGCATGACTGCCCGTTGGCCGTTGGTGATTTTTTTTCCACATTCTTGATGTGAGTGCATACAATGCATTTGTTTTATGACGCAAGATAAATGGAGACTGGAACAGTACCAAAATGAGGAGGATCTTCCTTGAGCAGCTAGGGTACGCCCTTGTAAAGCCTCAAATTGAGCATCGTGAGTGCCTTCCAAGAGCACCATCAGCTGTCTCTGTGGTGAGGGAGATTCAGAGAGAGACAAATACACCACTTCCACAGCCCCCCAAAACCAAGGGAAAGCATGGCAGGTGTCAAGTTTGTCCTCGCAAAAATGATGCTAAAACTTGTCACCTGTGCATAATGCCATAATTACATATGCAAAGTGCACACAATAACTCTGTGCCCATCTTGTATGAAGTAGGACAGGGTGAACTGACTTGTGCATCTCTTTTACCACTATTGCCCTAGCGTCTTGCGGGGCCATGGAGCCTTTCTGTTTCATACCCTTCTTGCCCTAGCGCCTTGTGGGGCCATCAACCCCTACCCCTCCTGCCTTAGCGTCTTGCGGGGCCATCAACCCCTTATGTTTTCTACCCGTACGACTCTCGTGTCATGTGGGGCCATCAAGCCTTTCGTAGCGCCTTGCGCCAAGGTTGGAAGGGGTCTGTGTCTGACAGTCCTGTTGCCTGGGGAGTGTATGTAGTGTATATTTGTATATAGTTAGTTTGCTCTCTATTTTGCATCTTGGATATATGTATGGAGGGATGAATGCATGGAGGGAATGTGTCCCTATTGGAATAGTAAGTTCTTACTGAGACAGTGGCACTGTGATGCTCGGTTCAAGAGGGGGGTCTCACAGTTTCTAATAGCACCCTCACATGTATGTAGGCCTACAAGGATTGTTCAGATTTCCTATATGCAATTCAAATTGTTTATTTAAATAGGATTGGCCCTTCTGACATCAAATATTAAGTTATTTCATTTTAGATAAACAAGAAATAAAAAATAATTTACCTATTTTTCAACACATTTTGACTTCTGTATGGCCTAAGCAGACATTTTTCATGTGAGATAAGGAGTTTAGGGGGCTCTTTGCAATTCACTCAGGGAATTTAAGATACTCAGTATAAGAACAAAACATATTTGAGTAACAAACTTTCATGGAAGTATATTTTTAATTATATTTTAACTATCTAGACTATTGGGGTACCCCAAGACCTGTCAGGGTGTAAAGTCTTTTTGAACAGAACAGAAGGGTTAAATCGGTAGTGCTCAGTAGGGGTGTGCAAAAATATCGTTTTTTCGATTAATCGTTTTTTAAAATTCGTCCGATTTGATATCGATCTGTAAAATTTATGGATCGATCTTTTAGGCTAATATGCATTTTTTCCCGTTTTCTAGGTTCATTTCCAAAATGGTTAAACATAGCCAGAGAATTAAATAGATGGACTCCGACATAGCCTAACTGTCGTATTAAAGGCAATTACTAGTCCCCCCCTCATTAGATGTCGCTCTCATTTAACTTTTAATGTTTAACGACCTGCGAACGCATAGAGGAAACCCTGTTACATCAATTTTTTTTAACTGTGATGCGACCTCTCAGTGTTCACCATGGCTAACCCTACGGTCACACGGACGACCCAGGAGAGAGACAAAGCGACCAGCTGCCATTCATTTTCAATGAGAGTTGGCGATTTACAACGACAAGACACAAGTGGCCTTTGGCTTTGCAGCTAGGTGGGGCTAAAATAGACTAGACTCAAGTTCTGTTTTATGCAAATACTAAGCGATGCGACACGGCGAAGGCAGCGTGACACACGTTGCTGAAACGAATGACCCAACATTTTGGTGCCAGTCAAACATGGAGGAGAAGCTTATCATGGCAGTGTCGGGTTTCCCCATAATCTACAATTTGTTTCTTAATACTTACAGAGATATAAATTTAAAAAATGATGCGTGGAGAAGGGTGTCCAAATCGTGGAGATTTATCTTTAATAGAGTGCACAACCACTACCTAGCTACCTAGCTAGCTAGCTAAACTGAACAGCAGCACTTGCTCACGATTGCAATATAATTTAGCGCAATTCAAGAGAAACGTAGTTGTTCATGTTCGTTTGCTAGCTAGCTAGCTAGCTAGTTGTTCATATTAGGCTAGCAAGAAAACGTTCACAATTGCAAAGTTGCTACTGGCAGTCAGCTACGTTTTGCCAGTCATTGTAGCTACCTTACAAACCAGCTTTCCCTGTGCTATCTAATGTAAACACATTGCTGCTTCGTGTCATTAATAAGTAGGCAATTATACATGTTGTTTTTGTTTTTAAGTAACTATACCCATGTGGTCCTCAAATAAAAAGATTTTGGTATACAGCCATGCATCGCTTAACGTCCACGATACGTTCTGTGAAATAGGAAATTATGTGATTTGGACGTTGTGCGAACACCATACTACACTTATCAAGCCTATATGGAATAGGCACGAGATTGGATGCTGCTGCTTACGAGTCGAAGCATATGCTGTTATACGATAAACTTTTTTATTGTAAGTATGCAAAGTTCACATTAAAACAACGATAAAAAGTACAGTAGGCTAGCCTACAGTACATACATAAGGCATTAGCATAGGCATTTATTATAACTATCAAGACATATGTATTATATGGTATACTATGTACTGTACCATTATACGCCTGGCAGCGCAATCGCTTCATTTCCATGAGACATGAGATACATGTGTTGTGTGCGGGATGCGGTGCCTTCACTATGTCCGGTTATGTCCGCTACTTTCCGTTTTACAATCAGGATTTAAAACTTTATTATAACCTTATGGGACTTTGGACCTATATGCAAACGGACGTTGTCCGAATGGACGTTAAGCGGCACATGACTGTACAAGCCTTTGGCCTTTTCTTTAGTGATTTTCACAATTTGTTTCCAGTGACTCTGCATTTGTAAATTTGTGTTCCCTTTAGAGCTTTTTAAACATCTCTCCTAATATGGAAAGCTGCTATAGTATTTCAGACCTCATTCCTATCAAATCTATATCGAATCGGAATCGAATCGAATCGGATTGAATCGAATTGTTACCTTGTGAATCGGAATCAAATCGAATCAGGGCATCTGTGGCAATACCCAGCCCTAGTGCTCAGAATAGAAAGCATTTGATTTATGTTTAACAGAGTTGTGTACGAGCCTGTAATTCCCCAAGACAATGCTGGAAAGCGCTGGGATAAGAGGGCACCCAGGCTGTCGGGCAAGCCTCGGCTACCCCCTCGAGTGACACGAGGGGCTCCCTAACCAAGAAAGGGGGGGGAGGACCCACCTTGAAGTGTTCAGCGTCAGCTACGTGGGTTTGAGGGGCCGGGCGCACACGGACTCCAGTAGGGGTGGACGAGGGGTGCAGACGGGCAGTCCCACGCTCATCGCGCTCCTGCTGCACTGGCTGCGGTTGGGGGCACTCCCGTGTCACAAAGAGGTGGGGACAGGTAGGTCGGTCAGGACGTGCTGGGAGCAGACCCTAAGCCTGCCAACACACAAACAAAGGAGACAAATGAGGAATTCCTCTGGACAGAGTATGGGGACCATTTTTTTTTAAACTGTGCTTATATGCGCATCCTTCATAAACTGAGTACCAAAATGTTCTGGTGGTCTGAAAAATGCAAATGTGCCTTATTTTTATCTGTTCCAACCATGAAACATCAGAGGATGTCAAGGTTGGAGCTTGGAAATATAATGATCATTACACAACAGGTAACGCTGCAAAAACGACTCGCAAAGTTACATACTTCTGGGCAGCCTTACCGAGTCTTTTTGCCTGGGAGACACTGATGTTTGTCTCACACTCATCACACAATTCTACAGGGGCACTGGGATGTACAATAACATGACCCCTGACCCCCTGCCACACAAGTAACAGGATGCAGGGTTCAGTGAGTTCGCCACTGAGGCCTTGAGCCTGGCAAGAAAGGCAGAAACACATCATTCTATGCCATGACCCACCTGACCTCATGACCTCATGACCAGCCCCCCCCCCCCCCCCATATCAACCAACATGTACCCCTCCCCCACCTTAAGACCCCTCAAAAGAGTATAAACTCTTAAAAGCTTCTTAGGGAAACTCCTCTTATAAACATGGCAGCTGGCCAAGTTTATGCATCCCTTTTAGCCTTGTGGAAACAAACGTTCCACAGATCAGTAGAAATGAGGGATGTCAGAGCTGTAGTCAGACTAATGATTTAGCTGCCTTCTGGATTCTAATTCCACCTTGCATGTCCTGAATTCAGTAATGTTTTCACCACATGGAACCAAAGCCAAAATGGTGCATTTTAACATGCTGTTCTGAAAACTAAACAAATGTAGGGAATTACAAAAACTTAAGTTTGCAAATTCAACTATTCACACTCAAAAAGTTGAACCATATTTCCATCACATCTGATCTGTTATATGACACAAACTTAAACTTAATACTCATCACGTTTGTGTATGTGTTTATATATGTGCACACATATTACCCCTATACACGACTGTATGAAATTTTTATATATTTTAATTTAATGAAGTGTTTAATCAGGGGCTCACTGCCCAGCACTGGTGTGTCTGCTTGATAATGCCACCCAAAGAGAGTTACATGTTTATTTTATCTGGGACAAACTGAAAGAAAAACAGCAGCAAGTGAGGGTCAACATTATTACAGCAAAGCTCTGGCAAAACATTTGGCAGGGTTATCGGTGCAGGTCTCACTGTTAGGGCTTGCAGTTAGAGATAATCTTCATGTTCTCTGCTGAAAACATGAAATATATTTCCTGCCTTACTTCGTTTCGGATCCTGTGTCCTCCCCCCTCTTTCCAGCGCTGTTTCCAGGCCTATTTCTGTCCTTTGTGTTTCAGCCACACTCAGCCCTCACACTGGAGCCGTACCCAGATAAGTCATACTAAGGTCAACTTAGTTCTTCTCAGGAACAACCTCGTGGACCCCCATCAGACAGGTTTCAGAGCTGGCCACTCAACGGAAACCGTACTCCTGGCAGTGACAGAGACTCTCCACACTGCTAGAGCCTCCGACCTGTCATCTGTCCTCATCCTCCTCGATCTCTCTGCTGCTTTCGACACAGTCAACCACCAGACACTAATATCAAAGCTGTCAGAGATGGGCATCTCTGGGACCGCCCTCTCTTGGTTCAAGTCCTACCTGACTGGTAGATCCTCCCAGATCTACTGGAAAGGTTCCACTTCTGCACCCACCCCTCTCACCACAGGGTTCAGTACTGGAACCCCTACTCTTCTCAATTTATATCAACTCACTTGGCTCAGTTATCAAATCACACGGCTTCTCCTATCACTGTTACGCTGATGACGATGATGCAACTCTTTTTCTCTTTCCCTCCCTCTACCCCCCAGGTCAACGAAAGAATTTCCACATGCCTGGCTGACATCTCCAAATGGATGTCATCCCACCATCTGAAGCTGAGCCGGCCCTTCCCCTTTGCAAGACCTCTCAATCACCGTCGATGGCACCACAATACCATCCTCTCAATCAGCAAAGAGCTTGGGCTTCATCCTCGACAGCAACCTGGACTTCAAGGAGCACATTGCTCGCACGTCACAGGGCTGCCGATTCCTCCTCCACAACATCAGGAGGATTCGTCCGTTCCTGACAACATACGCCACGTAGCTCCTTATCCAGGCCACAGTGCTCCCTCGCCTGGACTACTGCAACGCTCTCCTCGCAGACCTCCCAGCCTGCACCACCCAGCCTCTGCAGCTCATCCAGAACGCAGCTGCCTGACTAATCTTCAACCTCCTCAAATTCTCCCACGTTACTCCCTTGCTAAAATCCCTCCACTGGCTTCCTGTCGCTGTCAGGATCAGATTCAAGACCCTGACCCTCACCTACTCTGCAATCAACAGGACAGCCCTTACCTACCTCCAAGACCTCTTCCAGCCCTACACACCTGCCCGGCCCCTGCGCTCATCATCACACAATCGCTGCCCCCCCCAGATCAGTGCTGTTGTAAATTGCTATGTGCTTTTGTGTATTGTCTTCTTGTCACCGCCTTTACTCTGGCACTCATTGCGCTGTTTGAAGTTGAAGTTGCTGTTTGAAGTTTGAAGGTGTATTATTGTTATTAGTTGCCCTATACCCTGTAGTTGTACAAATTGGATAGTATTGTGTCCTCAAACAGAACTTGCTCTCAGCTGAGAACTACTGTCTCATTGTGGAACTGTACATATCCTGTCCCTGTACTGTCGCTATACTTACTGTATGCAATTTTGTACGTCGCTTTGGATAAAAGCGTCTGCTAAATAAATAAATGTAAATGTAAATGTAAGGTGAGGCTCCTGTACAGGTGACTCAGGTGGAGCTACTGGTTCTGGAAGCTCTCTGACTGAGAAGTACCTGGAGCCTCTGGTCATTACTGTAACAAAAACCCCATGTTCTGCCATGTCACTGCATTAGAGAAAAATGCTCCAGACTGCATCTTTACAGACTTACACATATGGGTGTCTCTGTAGACTGCCTTACACATTAGTGTGTCTACAGACTGCCTTACACACCGAGTGTCTGTAGACTGCCACAAACAATGGTGTCTCTGTAGACATACATGATTTGCTTCATCAATGCCCCTGTATTTCCCCTTCCGTTAGATTCAGGGTGTAAAATCCCGATCATCGTGTGTGTGTGTGTGTGTGTGTACACGTACACAACAAAGGCTGTTCCTACACAAACCTTCGGCAGACCGCATTCAGTCTCCTGCCTTCATCACTGTCATTCCACTGACCTGGATCTGTAATGACAGCTCTCTACCCCCGATTTCAATTCTTTGGGCTCTGATGATGGGTTCACCTTGTCAAAGCGTGTCACCCACGCTTGCCACTTACGCCCTCTGACCCCCGCACCCACCACCCCAGGCCCCCTCCCCAGTTTGCACACACCCCCTTCCCCCTCTAACAGCCACCCTCAGGGTTTGTAAGTGGGACAGCTGGTGAAAGAGGATGGGACTGTCACAGAGGCCCAGCCCCCTGGCGGAGCATGTGTCAACTTTGCCATCACCACCCCTCTCCCCACCCGCCAATCTAACCAGGGGGCATGGAGGGTGTGCGAACGAGTGAAAGAGTGAGTGTTCTGAGACCCCCCTCCTCTGACCTATATACCGCCAGCGTCGGCAGAGACCTGCGTCAGATCCTTGCCAGAGGCTTCGTGGTTTTGGCGCTTTAATTAACAAGTGCCCGGGAGCCTATGAGAGAGTCAGTAAATCCAACTGTAAGTCTGCTGTGCTCCATGGTCTCCTCATTATAGTCCATACAACAGCACCATATATGTACATATGTGCTGTATATGCATACTCCTGATTGACCGGCCTTTGGAGCTTGCACAAACCTATGTCATTCGTTTATTCATTCATTCATTCATTTGCTCACTCTGTCCCTCAGTTACTCATTCATTGGGTCACGGAGGTCTTCCTGACATACAAAGTACCATACAAGCAGACCATTCACACCATAATGTGGGAAATGGTCAGCTGGTAATGGAGTGTTTTATTTCAGTCACATTTCCACACAGTTAGCCAATTAAACAGCCAGCTTAGACATGGAGGCAAGCGATGGGCCATCACAATGCCGGCTTTCACAGCCCGGTGATCTGAAGCTTAACTCATATACTGACAAGCAAGACCTTATTAATGAAGCTGTTCCACAAAGCAGTTAAATATAAATGAACAAAATGAAGTTATTCTGGTATCTGACACAAAGGGGATTTTTTTGGCTTTGATTCCTCTAGATGCGTGTGGTATAACAGTGCAGGGCAGGCAGTGAACGCACTGGAGCCTGGCTAAAGAGGAGAGAACAGAGAGGAGTGGAGAGGGACAAGGGAAGGGAAGGACAGAACGGAAATCGACCGGAGAAAGACAGGAGAGGGACAGTGAGCAGAAAAGGGCAATAGAGTGGGCAGGTACTGCTGAAGCACAGAGAGAGTGGGGAGAAATAGGAGAGAAATACAGTAGAAATAAAGTGATATAGGAATAAAGAAAACAGAGAACTTTCTTTACCATGCAGGGTCCTCCAAACTGTCAGACCTTCAATACAAGTCCCGTTTCACTTGGAGCCCACAATGTAAAAGCAACGGGTAACCAGCTGTTCCTAGAGGAAAGCGCAGAGTGGGGGGGAGCTCCATGTAAACCCCCCCTCAACCACTCCTGACCACCTCTGCACCTACACAAACAGCTCTGGGTTTACGCTCTGTTGACCAGAGGATGGAGAGACACAGAGAGAAAACGTGGCCCTCCCACATCTGTAAGCAATATCCTTGCGCAGTATGCGAGCACTTATGGACTGGATTAATGGGCCTGTTGTTTTAAAAGCACAGTGACCCCTTTCTCAAAAGCAGCTTTGATATCAGACACAGCCAGGGCATAACCCACCGGTCACTAAGCTTCTTATGGGCACAGCTCTGCAGCGATTAACAGGTCAGAGCCTTGATAGACAACCCATTACAGGAAAAAAAAAGACTTTCTGTGTGCCCGTTTATTTTTCTGGGGGATTCTTTTCAAGTGTGACCTTAGCATTTTGATTTTGTGTTTTGGAGGAGATGTTGTTTTTTCTCCCTCCTACTTCCCACTGAGTGGTGTTCACCAGGCCATGAGTCCGGTTTGGGGTAACTGCGCTTTCAGAGTTGGTTTCCACATGTTTTTTTTTTTTTTACAAATCTGTTTATTTATGGAAATTGGTGGTATACAGAGAGTAAAAAGGGAAGCATTAAAAGTACAATCTCCATTTTTTTTTCCTCTAACTCCAACATCAACAACATTAACATCATCCAACAATACTTAGAACTAGTATGATGAATGTACAATATTGTTATTATTATTGTTATAATAACAACAATAATAATAATAATAATAATATAATAATAAAACAAATACAAACCCCCACAATAATCATCCAAAAAAAAAAAAACTACCTTATGCCCTGGATGCCTTTGTATAGTAAATAGGTGAATAGGTGCTTGAGAGCATTATCATATGTACCGCACACTCTCAAAGACAGTGTGGAAAGCTAGGGTAAGCTAAGTGGACTGTGTCTCCAATTCTTTTAAGTTATCAAAGTAGTTAATAATAGGCTGCCATCTCCGGTAGAAATTCCTCATTGACCCTCTCAATGAAAATTTATGTTATATATATATAATATGTTATAATAATAATGATGAAATAATTATGTTATGTTGAAAATAATAGTTATGTTGAGAGCCTCAGATAATGTTTTGAACACTCCAGACCAATAAGTTTCAAGGGAAGGGCAGGACCAAAAAGTGTGAGTACGATTTGCAGGAGAAAAAGAACACCTGCTACAGCTTGCATCAGCCCCCGGATATATTTCAGCCAGTTTCACTTTACTATAATGTGCTCTATGAAGCACTTTAAACTGAATGAGTGACAGGCGGGCACAGGATGATGATGAATTAACTCTTTCCAGTGCATGGTCCCAATAATCTCCCAATTCCATTCCTAACTCCTCCTCCCAACCAGACCGAATCCTAGCCAGGTTGTGGTTTTCCAAAGAGATCAATTTTTGATATAAAACAGATATAATTCCTTTTTCTGGTTTTAGAAGCGTCATGTCTTCCCAGAGTCCAAGCTCCGGCAGGAGGGATAATTAGCCTTGAGAAAGTGCCGTATTTGGAGATATTGAAAAAACAGTTGTCTAAGGACGTCATGCAGTCTCTGTAGATTTTCATAACTGTCCAGTGTTTTAGAACTATAAAGGTCCTTAAAACAGTAAATACCCCTCCTCCACCATTCCATGAATGATAAGTCCATAATAGAAGGACGAAAAAGATGGTTTTTGTGAATGGGGCCAAGGATTGAGGCAGATATTAATTTGTAATGAGAGCAAAATTGGTTCCAAATTTTCAGTGTAGAGAGTACTACAGGATGAGAGGTGAAGTTGGAAGATCTTATAGGCGAGGATGAATAAATTAAAGCCCTAAAGCTAGACTGCTTGCATGACTGTTCCTCAAGAACACACCAGCTTATATGAGGAGAGTGCAGCCAACAGACTATCTTTTGAATATTTGCGGCCCAGTAGTAGTGGATAAAGCTGGCCAAACCAATTCCGCCTTTGTAAAAGGTTCTTTTATTTTTAACTCTGGGTGCTTGGTTGCCCCATATAAATGAGGTCACACTTTGATTAATTGATTAAAAAAAATGATTTAGTAAGAAAAAGGGGTAAACATTGAAATAAGTATAAAAACTTTGGGAGCACAGTCATCTTCACTGCATTTATACAACCTGTTAAGGTAAGTGGTAGAGCAGACCATCTTTTAAAATCATCCTTCATTTGGTTAACTAATGTGTGTAACTTGTGAAATTTGATGCATGAAGAGAAGTGAAAGATTTGGTAATATTAATTCCTAAATATTTGAAACTGGCATCAGAAAGGTGGAAAGGAAAGGAGGGTGCTAGACTGGAGGGAGCTGGAGAGTTGAGTTTAAAACAATCACTTTTCTGCAGATTGAGTTTGTATGCAGAAAACGTCCCAAACTCCTCCAGGATAGACACGATTGAGGAAGCAATGGTGGTTGGGTGACTAACATAAAGCAACAGGTCATCAGCGTACAGTGAAACCCTGTGTTCAACCCCCCCTCTAATTATACCTTGAAATGCTGATGTGGTTCGTAGGGCTATGGCAAGTGGCTTGATCAGAGTCAGTTTCCACATGTGACGCATCGGCCGCACCTCTCGGACCCATGGCCCATTGAGGCCTGCAGGAAACGCCCGCCTCTGACCCATTTTGCTCGAATCAATTAAAGCTGCATTCCAGCCTGTGTTTTCTCTAGCTTTAAACACTGGTTTGTTATACCCCATGAATAGCATATTAATAGGAACCAGTTGGGTTGAGGAGAACTCAGGCCGGGCTTGCCAGGCTGGCTTGATCAAGATAAGAGGTCGCACTTGAACAAATGCATCCAGACTGCAGGGGAAAAAAAAATCAGTTTACAGAAGGAAGGCCAGCAAATGCAAAGTGGAGCTTTATTTGCTTTCTTCATCACCTAGTTTAAATGTAACCACCAGTGATTTATTTTGGTTCCTTATATCTACTATAAAAAGCCACATCAGGTGGCTGTAGAAGAAGTAAAACCCACAGAAAGTACTTGGTTGGATGTGACACACAGCACAAGCTTGGTAACTTAAACAGTATTATACAACATTATTATACAGTATTATACAACATTAAACAGCATCCCTGGGGGCTGCGGCATTTTTTTCTTTCTAGACAATTTTCAATGCATTTCCTGCTCCAACAAGCTACAAGCCATATGTGTAATTTCAGCGTTTCAGCAGTTGTGCGTGGCCTTTGAGCGGCGTGACGCAAACTCATGCAGCGGCTCGGCTGTCACCTCGTAAGGGGCTGCATAGCTGGCAAGGGAGCACAAAGGAAACAGGAGCATGAAGGTGGGGCGGTCTCGTTTGTTTCCTCCAAGCATGTGCACTATGTGGAAACAGGAGCCACATCGTAGGAAGAGGGGGGCCCCCGCTGTGCCGGGGAGGCACTGCTGAATATTTCTACATGCTAAATCTCTCCCAAACTCAGAGCCATGGCAACCACAGCCCAGAGAGAGGTGGAGGGAGAGGAGGGGGAACGAGCCAGAGAGATAGAGGGAGAGAAAGAGGGATTAGCCAAAGATGGAGGGAGAGAGGGGAGGATGAACTGCAGAGAGATGGAGGGAGAGAAAGGATGGGCTTTGGCGGCCCAGTTATACGTGTGTGTGGGGACATGTCTGTGTGAGTGTGTGTGTACATGTGTGCATCTGTATTAGCAAATGTATCTGTGCACACATGTGCGTGAGTGTATTTCTGAGCACACTTGTGTATATGTGCATGCATCTCTGCTTACATGTGTGTTTGTCAGAAGTGAGTCAGAACCGATTCTTTGGGTTATGGATCAACACTAAGACCACTGAGATGAACTGCCAATGCTGTGGCAGGCCTTACCGTGACCCTGTGGCCCTGCGCTGACAAATGTGGTTTAGAGACAGGACCCAAAAACCAAAAATACACCTCAGCCTTGATGTCAATCAAATTCCTGTTTGAGATGGCACCGAACTGAAATAACTGCTCCCTGAGGATAGGCTGAGCATTCGGCAAAACTGGATGTTTCCGAGAAACCTAGTGCCACATATACTGTAAACAGTATATCTCTATGGCCAATGAACCCTAAAGTGACGACCCAAGAGTGAACATTACCATGTGCTTCAGAGCCAAATTCCTGCCCCTGGTAGAGTATCCCAAAATGGGAGCACACTAGTCAGGAAGTTGCAGATGAACGAAATCAGACCCCCTCCTTCCTGGGGCAGGCACAGAGCAGATGTGGGTGAAGGCCTGGGGAAGGGGGTAGGGCTTTTCTTTGTGTAGAGTAACGGTGCCTCACACATTTCCTCTTATGACATCATAATCAGACCAAGCTTCCTGTGTCCGCCAACGCAAAGCATGTTTCACAGGCCGGAATCCATTACCTTCCCAAAGGGGAAAAAAAAAAGTTTGAGTGAATTCATGAATTTATAAACTGGTATGGCCAACACTCAGAAGGAAAACTGGTCTGTGGAAAAACGTGCTTCACATGTGGTTGAGGCTCCACTTCTGCCCCTGTAGAGCACTGAAGATAAGGGACTGTGTGTGACTGGCATCTTTTTGTGGCCATCAGACCAGCTATGGAAATGTAAACACACTGTGACCCTTGTTTATCCAAAAAATAACACATTAGTTCAATTTCCCTAAGGAAGCCATCTAATTTACTAATTCTTACCTGAAACATTTTGATACATAAAACGCATGAGCTGCATCCAGAGTCCCGTGCCTTAGCGTTCATAAGTGCTACTCCATTTATGAATACCGGGGCTCCATGCCCCCTGCTTCTGAGTTTTAAAACCTCCATTGTATTCTTTCTGTGCTTGTATGCGATTGTATGCATACCGACTATGAGCATAATCCCTCTTAGATTAGTGCATTTTATTATAATCAACCCCCCTTCCACCCCCTGCAACATGCTCACACGTTTGTGAGGGAGGAACAGGAGTGTACAATGGAGGACATAATTAAGCTTTAAATCAACAGCATGGATTAGCATAAGGAATAAAGGGCTGTGACACAAAAGTGCAAACTCTAGGGACCTCCAGAACGGGGAAGAAACAGGAACAGGCCCTCTGCTCACACTCCCATCCTGCGGCCAAGGCACCGCTCTGTTTGGGACATCCGCGTGCCAGGCCTTCGCGGGCCATCTGGCAAGCATGAGCACGGGGCACTGTCAGAGTGCCCCGTGCAGGGATTGCTGTCATGGGTGAATCCGTGACGAATGGGAGCAGTGGCTGATGTTACCCCCCCCAAAACCAAACTGCAGGGACTTACATTCGTGGACCCCTGCCAAGATTGCAAGCGCATTCTCTTTTCCACTGTTTCCCCTAGCACCAGCTTATTGCCACGCAAGGAGTCCCCAGGGGGTACTTGCACACACGCACACACGCGCACACACACACACACGCACACACACACACGCACACACAAACACACACACACAAACACACACACACAAACACACACACACACACACACACACACACACACACCATGACAAAGACACATAGGCGGGAACAGGAGCTTACCAATGGTTTCATGCAACTCCAAACTCCAAAGCAGATGATAGCTTACCCCTGTTTTCATGCAAGATAATGTTATATCTGCACTTATCTTGTATCCTGCATGTATATCCTCTCATCTTTCTCTGATTTGTAACATGAGGAGAAGAAAGAAGCAAAGCTAAACAAAGCTTCGATCTCTCCTTGCCCGATCGCACATAACGTGGAGCAGGCACGACACAGGTTGAGCAGCAACGTGCATAGACCCTCACTGTCACTAAGCTCCAAGAGTTAGGGGTCTGTCAGACAAATGACATGAGATGACCTCTCCTTCCAGATTCTTCCTACTACACTCAAATTTGCAGTCAGAGTTTCTTCTTCTGCCCATTTTCTACAGAAGCACCCGCAATGAAATTGGACTCATGTTGCAAAAACAAGCAGACCAATCGAAAGAGAAGTGTTAAAAAAGATTTGCAATTGGATGGTGGCTCAGTGTTATGCTGGAAATTGAGGCGGAGCTCGGGTGGCCAGAACTTCCTTCTACCTGTTGAGAAAACACTGAGCAAACACCGAGCTTTGGCGAGTACCATGAAAAAAATCATTTCTGCCAAAGGTAGCACTGTAACAAACACCACAAGTTGCGTGTAGTGAGTGAGTGTGTTTGCAAACCATCACACACGACAGGCAATTGGTGAGGAGTCAAATATAACCTCCCTGGCAACAGTGTTTGTTTTCAGATTTTATCTCCCAGTGAAAAGAAAATATACATCCTGCAAGCCTGCAATTATGCTCCGTGATTACAGCCATTATTTTGTCACAGAAAATCTGGATCTACATAATAGAGCAGTCACAGTAACTTCACACAAAAAACACAGGAAACGTGAGCAAAGGAGGAAACTTCAAAGAGGGAAAAGGAGCCGTTGTCCCTGAAAACAGGCAGACGTCTGTGAGCATGTCTCCTTGCTGCGGGCTTATCCACTTTCTCCCATACATTAATCCTAAGATTTAATAAACTGATTTTAAAAAAATGTGACATACATATGCACACAGCCACTAAAATGCAAAAATTTGGCTTTATTTATGACACAGGAGGGAAATACAGGCCGATTTAGTTCCGAAAGGAAAAACTGGACAGCGCTTAACGCTGGTGCACCTCTGACACAGGAATAGTCAAACTCAGACCGTGAAATTGTGATTGGGGCATAGTGGTAAGGAGCAGCGCTTGTAACTGAGAGGTTGCTGGTTCGATTCTCTATATGGGCACTGCTGCTGTAACCTTGGGTAAGGTAGTTAAGCCAGAATTGCCTCAGTAAATATCCAGCAGTATAAATGGATAACATGTAAAACTGTAACCTATGTAAGTCGCTCTGGATAAGAGTGCATGCTAAATGAGAATAATGTAATGTAATGTAATGTAATATTCACCATTTACTGTTACAATGCTAACAATATTCCAATATTGTGAGACAGGGTGTTTATTTATATTTGTGGAGTAGTGCTTCATGCTACAGCTATACATAACTATGTCACACCTGTAAACACAGCATCCCAGAGGAGCTCTGTTGGCATCATGTAAGTAGACTGAGAAGTTGAGTCCATCACAGGCTAATAAAAATCACACAAATTCATCCTCCTCCATACATGCTGGAGAATAAGTTTACGTAACTTTACATTATTGTTATTTAGCAGACACTTTATCCAGAGCGACTTACACAGGTTACAGTTTTACATGTCATCCATTTACACAGCTGGGTAGTTACTGAGGCAGTTGTGGGTTAAGGACCTTGCTCAATGGTACAACAGCAATGCCCCCACAGGGAACAGAAACAGCAACCTTCCACTTGCAACCCTGCTACTTACCATTATACCACACTGCTGGACATTTTAAGCAAAGCACGACTGAAAGTGCTGTCTCAAAGAGCCATCAGTCGAAACGTGACCCGCAATCATCACCCGAGCCATATCACAGATTGTCCCATCGGAAACCAAGGACACGGTGTATGTTCCCCTTGGTGTCTAATGCGCATTTTCGTACCGATGGCCAGACATGCAAAACAGTTTAACTAGCTGTTTATATACACACTCAACGTTTATAAGATATTTCAAGTTCAAACTAGGTGAAAGTGGTTACTAACAGCCATGTTCAAAAGTCACATTCCTTAGTCATGATAAGTTATAAATCCCCATAATCATCATGGAAGTCACACCTTAGATTTGACTACTCCTGCACATACTAAACCAGTCCATCTGTATTTATTGTAGCTTCCGTCTCAATATGGAAAGACAAGATTTTTACACCATGGCATTTCCTCAAGCCTGAGGTAAAACTGTGAGAAATGACAAAGGGAGCAAAGTGAAGTTCAGACTATGGAGGGAGGGTTCACGTGTTTTCCTTTTGTGCTATCTGCAGCAGCCTCCAAGCTGTGATACATATTTTCAATATTTAATGTGTGCAGCGTTTGTAGGGCAAAAATCAAATCAATATTTAAAACAACATACGCCATACGCTAAGTGAATGTAATATATATGATACGACACATGGTCGGTGCTCCCGGCAGCGTTTATCTAAATAATGCTTCACCCCCACGCCGCCGTGTGTTTTCATCATGCTACCCACTGGAAAACTGGGATAAACAAGCATTCATAACTAGGCCACCAATCAGAGGAGCTGTGTTTCTCTCAGAGCTGGCTTGCTGTCTCTTTAAGAACATAATTTCCTATGCACATATATTTCTCAGCAGTGCTCCGCATAATTTGGGACTAATGTAATTTTTATTTGCATCAAAAAATTGGACGCAAAACAAGTAAAATCCGTAAAACAGAATGGAAATTTAAATCACTCTCGCATGTAGCTCTGTATTGGCACATCACACGTGGGTTTCAGATGGGCAGAAAGCATCAGCTTCCCTTTTGCAATACCTTTTGTCTGCAGAGACATTTCTATTTAAAGCAGTTGAATTTAGGAGGGGTGGGGGTGCAAAGAGACAAAGCAGCTGCAGTCCTTCAGTGAGGGATCTTACAGTCCAATATTCTCTAAGATGCAAAGAAGGAAATATCTGAATATTTCTCTGCAACAGGGAGGATACAGCACAATCTTAAGCCCAGAGCCGGTTGCATCAGGGCCACCATATTTGCAAAATGTGTCACCATATTTATTTAGCAGGATTTTAGACAATGAAACCAGCCTGCTGTTGACCTTCTTTGTTCCCGAATTGTGCTTTGTATCAAGGCTAAATGCACCAGCACGTATGCAATAGTATTAAATATACTGAAAATACACCTAAGGACTCTGACCATAAAGTTGCCCATTGCAAAGTAGATCTGGACAGCCATTACACACAGTGCTGCTGAAAACATTGATCACAACAGTAAAATTCCATTCGCACAGGACACAGCTCCAGTAAAATACCAGTAATTTGTGAATGGGGTAAATACCACAATTATACCCTCAGGATGTTTCTGGCACGTGACATAGTGAACAAATTATTAAAATATTATTCAAACAGATTTCAGGTCAAACTCTATTGGTTATGTTGTTTACTCTTGGTGAGCGTAAGATCATTTCCACTAGAACAGGCAACTAGACCAATTGTATACTTTTTCTTCTGAGAATCACTTGATCTCCTGTTCATCTGCTATTTTGCAGTACTACTCACAACAACAAAAGGTGTCTCATATGCTACAAAGACAAAGCCACACCCAACAATTGTTTTTGGCTGGTAGTTGTTTAATTTGGGCAACCTACAATTTAATGGTATTATTCCAGAAACATTCAGTGGTGTGAACATGGGTCCTGAAGCAATCCTGTGATTTTGTTTTCTGAGCCACTAACACTGGTGTGAAAGAGGCTTTAGGCTGTATAATGACGATTCACTCCTCATTAATGAGGCTGTGTTGCTGTCAGTAGCTGTAAAGTATGAGGCACTGGGGTGTACACACGAGTGCACCAAAAACTACAAAGAGAAAATGCTTTCTCCAATGCAATTTCAAAATGGCAACCACTGCCCCTGCCTTCAATCTGTCATGGGTTACACCCAACGCTGGAGTCTAAAAATAGCTCCCTTCTTTCCCTCATGCTCCGCCTTACATAACACACCGGAGGCGCTGCGATTAAAATAGACCGTAAATGTTAAACATATACATTCAGTGCAGTCTGGCTTCTGGTCACATGCCAGCTCAGCAGCAGGCACGTGTCTTTCATCCAGCGATCTGTTCCGGTGAACACCTCCGAGTCCTGAGGGCCCTCCCAGCCTTTAACCCCACAGGCAGCAGAGGCTTCAGGTTAATCCATTTGTGAATTCCACACCCCTGCCCCAGAATCTCCTGCACAGGTCACCTGGGATCACCTTGGGTGGCCAGGGTACACAGGTGGAGGGGAGTGCAACAGCATGCCCCGATGCTCTGACCTGTACTTTAGCTTAATCAGCCTGTAGTCGTATGCAGTAAAATGACGATTATTTCAACAGTTTAAAACTGGAATTTACATCATCTTTAGATTAGCAGCAATTCAGCTGAACGTGGCCTTGTTTCTTTTGCATTTCGACTATTTTAACCTTGACTTATATCAGCGCTGGTCTCTGGGTCATTCCATATCAAAATCACCCAGAGGGTCCAAGGTCACCCTCTCAGATTCCCCTGAAAAGTGCTCCTATACCAAACTTATGGAGAAATCCCAAATATTAGGTCTGTATCTCTAATAGTTTTGATATTACAGCCCTTTGAAATTTTGATCAATTTTATGCATTTTTCGGAACAAGCCTTTTGGTCCAACTTCTGACATTCATAATTCCTTTGATATGGCATGTACAGCTTAGCAGGAGTTAGCATTATCTTGAGAATTAGCATTAGCATGTGGGTAAGTGTTAGCATTAGCATTTCAGTTACTATTAATATCAGCATTAGATGCAAGGTTAGCATTAGCTGGTGTGTTAACAGAATATTGAACTGGGGAACATAGGACCCTGGGAACATAGATACACTGTCATGCTCTTGTTGCTGTACAAATTCAACCAGAACACAAATATTACATAGTTCCCAGTTTCAGAATTGCCACATAGACTTATTTCAGTAAGGGGAACATACTACCCCTTCATAAATTAATTCAAAATAGTGAATTTTTTTTCAAGTTAGGCAATTTTTTTGATTGTCAGAAGCATGTCAAAGCATTATCACCAGTAATGGACAAATAATCACAGCAAGAACGTTTTCTTTTCAGGACATAAACAATCATTGTAAATACTGTTCAGATTCACAGTGACAGTAGTCAATACTTTCATAGTGACAAGTCAGCATTTCAGCAATATTAAAAGCTATTTCAGATCAGATCAGATCAGATCATCAGATCATCTTCAGATATATAGAAACACATGGTAAAAATATGAAAATGATGGTTGAACTGCCGATATGGACAAATGAGGACATGAAAATTTGAAAATCAAGCACATTTCAAAAATTATTCTGACAGTCCAATAACAGTAATAAATATGGTTGTTGCATAAACATGGCCTAATATGTCATAAATGACAGGGAAAAAAATGAGCGCTTTATCTAGCATACTGTTGGAGTGAGAAGCTCTCAAAGGGGGTGTCGTTTTGTTACGTTTTGAATTTTCTGCCATATTCAGAGCCTTGTAGGAGGAAAAGTACATAAGACACACCTGATTTTTGAATTCTACAGAAAAAGATAGCCCTACTCACAAAGTTTCAAGGAGCTATGAATGTCGGAAGTTGGACTGAAAGACTCGTTCGGCAAAATGCATAAAATTAATTAAAATTTCAAAGGACTGTAGTTTCAAAACTATTAGAGATACAGACCTAATATTTGGGATTTCTCCATAAGTTTGGTATAGGAGCACCTGTGAATTTTTTCAGGGGAATCTGAGAGGGTGACCTGGGAAATTTTTCTCAAACTGGGCGATTTGATATGGAAAGACTCCTCTACATTCTCATTTCCTCATGTTACACTCCTACGGGTGAAGGAGGGCCAGCGGAATTACACATTTTACAAAGCGCTCTGGTGGAATGAGGAATTAGTATATTTATGGTAGGTGTGTAAATAAAAACAATTAAATGTGTTATTTCAACTTTCAAAAGATGGCAGACTCTTAGATGGCTTCAACTTGATCTGTTGAGCCAAATATTAGACATTAGTAATGTAAACTACACTAGGTGCAGGTCTGGAAGCAGCAAACGCTGCACATTAAAAAACAGACACATGCACGTAAAAAGGTGTTTTTTGAATAAGAAAAATGACATTTAAAATATAAGCAAGTGGAAATAATTTCATAACATTCATTTTTATTAAAGTTGGATATTGCTAAATAAAATATGATTGCAAGAGGATTACAGGATGTTTGTCCCAGCTTTTTCGTTCATTATGTATCATTGTCTTTTGTTCCATATTTTAGGGTCAATGGGATTTCAGGGTATGGAGGAAATAGAGATTTACTGTGTTGTGCACATAGATAGACACACACAGTCCAATGATGAGCCTAGCTGGACTGAATGACCCGTTTTCATTATGAAATGCCTTTGTTGTGTAGCACTGCATAAAGAACACATTGGAAGGTGACTCCCTCCTTCCCTGAGGGCCGGGACATCCCAAGCAGCGGCGAGCGTGCCACCTTCGTCCCTCTGCTGGGGCTCAGCAATGTGGCAGCATGGTGTGGCTGTACATCTTGCACTGGCAGAACGCTTTGGGAGGCCTTTTGCTGTGAGATTCGATCCACAGAAAACACATTGCCTGCCTCAGAGACCAAGGACCTCCACTAAAAAATAAGCCAAAAGGCTAAATGGCTGAACAGGCACGTCTCAACAACATATACATTCAAATCCTTTCAACTCTCTACGCTCTCATGAATTGTGGACTTGACTGCTGTTAAAATATACTGTATCAATATATGCCAATATTATTCATGCAAAAATACATAGAGGAAAATGTGTTAAACAAAAACTTGAATGAATTGTACAGATGTTACCAGCCTGTGTTTGTCCAATGACCCCTTCGGTGCTGAGACAAGCGATTCACTGGGTCATTTATTCCACATCGCTGGTGTTACTGGTGTAGCAGGAGACAAATCCGTTAAGCAGGATTTGGGGATTGCAACATGATTATAAAAGAGTAAGAGAGAGGGAGAAAATTGAGATAGGAGGGGGGTGGGGGAATCGACAAGAAGAACTAATTCTGTACCTAGATATGCCAGATGATAACGTTTGTAGATTCATATGCAACAGACCATTGCTGCTGTCTTCCTCTATAAGGCTTTTGCTCCAGACCTCGCACTGATGTGAAGATCTCTCACCTACACCAACTTAGATGCACCAGCACAGGTGATCTTCTGTGATCTAATTAGATCACACTCAAAGGCACCAAATGTCCTCAAATGTTTCACATCCTCTTGTCAGGTTTCACCATCCAGACCAGCAGAACAAAAAAAATGTTCATAAACCACCCTTAAGACAATGCATTCTTGTTTTTGCCAGTAAGTCTGACATAATTTTTTCCTCAACAATTCAGTGTTTCACTACTGCAAGGACAGTGGAGCTGATGTCCCAGTTATATGGAGGATGAGTAGGGTGGCGATTTTTTGCTTCCTCTCTTAAAGAGGAAGCCGTTGCGCTCTCTCCCCCTCCTCCTTCCCGATGCTTACAGTCAGAGCACAAACTCCTCATCTAAGAGCTTCTGTCTCTTCCCCTAGCTTCCCTCTGGACTCAGCGAGCTTGCCATCTCATTGGCCTGACCACAGCTGTGAGCCAGGAATAGGAGAAACAGAAATGTACAAGAGGCACTGATACTACAGAGCCCAGGTTCAAGCTTCACATGACCATCAATAATTCACATCAACAGGACTAAAATGATGAGATGGTAAGTCCAAAGAAGAGACAGGGGAAGAGAGAGAAAGAGGGGAAGACTATGGGCAATTACAGGACCGTAACAAAACACTCATTAAGATCACAGGCTGAAAACAAGGAGAAATACTGAGTGGGTGGGTGGTAGTGAACTAGCACAGCCTGGACTGTGGCACATACAGGCAAGCATGCGAGCCCACAGAGGGGGAAGTGCACAGAATAGACTTCCCTGTTTCACTCAACTCAATACATTGCAATCCACAAGACCGATTCCCCAAAAAAAACTGTGCACTGGACATCAAAATTTAACATGATGCAGACAGAGAGGGACGGGAGACATGACAGGAACATCACAGAATCATGAGTCTCTGACTGCCAAACGCTTGTTTAAACTGAGAGAACAGCTCACTGAACTGGAGGGCAGAGGATCTTCCTGCACAGTGCAGTAGACCTAAAGACTGGCTCTGCAGTGGCAAGCTGTCAGCTTTCTTCAGCTGTCTTCCATTAAAACCAATATGAGCTGAAGTGCTGGGAAGCAGACCAACATCAAAGGCAAGGGGAGAACCAAAAGGAGTTCAGATTAAACTGCTTCCTGGTTCATTCTTTTTTCTCCCCAAATCATGGGTGTGGCCTGCACTACGAATAAAACCACAGATGACACCCCATTGGATGATGCTTGGAAAGTGCAATCTGCTTGCTTCCCCTCACGTTAGCTGGTAGAAGTAATTACTTCTCTGAAAGATGTGGGCCATTTCAAAAAGATTTGACACACATCTGCAAGCAGCTAGAAAGGGTGGTAGTTTTACAGTTATAGTTTAACTACTTCACAGATACTCTCCTAGTAAGGGCTGCCAGAAATTACATGAGAATTTTAAACATGCCTTAAAGTAAATGGAGGGCTGGGGTAACAGTGGGGAGAGAGGGCAATTTGTAGTAGAAAATCTCTCCTTCTCTCTGTTGGTTTAAATTAAATGAAGTCTCACACTAATCAAGTAGCTACATCATCACGTGGAAGATATGAGATGAATTGGGACCATGTGGCTATAGTATGGGGCACTGCCAACTCAGAACCACAACAGACAAACAAATGTTACAAGGCGTGATGTTTAGCAACAAGCCAAAACACAATTTGGAGTAAAACTCTTCATTAAAGCTGGCATATTGTGGTAACGTCTAGAGCAGCCCTACATACTTACAGAGCACATTGATAACCCGGAACCTGAGGGCTGGGGGATATGGAGCTGGCCCCCTCCAGATGCCTCTGCAAGGAACAGGCCTTTAACAAACTCCACTTTGGGTATGAGCAGACCTGGGGTAAAGCTCTTTTGCACTTTCAGCTCTTTGACATGAAACTGGAATGTTGTGCACTACTATTCCACGAACAAGACCACAAAGGCTTAATATTTGCTCATCAATACATGTTACCATGTGTTTCAAAGAACAGACTTGGATAAAAAATTGGTTCCCTGATCACTGCTTAGGATAATTGTCATTATTCAGTTTTGCCCAAACAAGTAGCAGCAATATTTGTTTCTGAACTGCAGCTGAAACGCAAAACAAGGTTTTCTTTGTTGGCGAGGGACCTCAGTGATCACTGGTTCTAAATAGTTATGCTGAACAAAGCCCATTCAGAGAACAAAGCATTTTTAAATTGGGGCTTGCATCTCATTTTGGAATGCCTGCGGAGAAATAAGTTGCACTATTCCTATAACTTAAGTTGGAATGAGACAGATTGCATCTCTGAATGAGCACACTGAAATAAAAAATGATTGGATGGGGTTGCCCGATTAAGCTTCAGGGTATTCCAGGTAATAGTTTACGACGCTAATTGCTCATGTGTATGTCTATAAAATCAGCCACATCCTCATTACAGTTTGCTACCAAAACTAATGTGGGCTAAGTGACTAACAAAACTGCCATGACATGATGAATGGCAAAATAATGCAAATAATTACCAATATCTGAAAAATTTTCCTTAATTTGATACAAGCACACATAACAGAAAAGGAATGAGGTTACACCTGTGGTTGTTAAATATGGACCCTCAATCATCTGGTGTCAAGAAAGACACAAAATTATGTTCTGTGCTTAATGCAACCCTAAACTATAAAACAAAAGTATTTTCAAATTGTGCATTACTTTCCTATTGAGTGAGAAACTGTCTAAGAAGCAGAAAACCCTCCCTTGCATCATTCCTCCAAGTTTCACTCCAGAATTTCCCTTCTCCAGTGAATTAGAAGTAATGAACACGGTTTCCTGCAGTAAGACAGTATTTTCACAATGTCATTACAAGCCCTCCATGCAACTTCAGATAGTCGTTTGAACTTGCTAGACCAAGCACACCATTTTTTATTTAAACTGGGATGTTATCATTGCATAAAATGTTAGCCGAAACAGTCTATGATCCTTTCAGATTTGATCCTTTCTGCCTCCAGTCTTCAGCAAGCACAAGGAAGTAGATTTCGCCATTTCTCTCTATTCTCCACCCATAGTATCCAGCTGAGGGCAGGTTTTCCAGGAGTTCTGCGACATTAACTTCTAAAATCTAACTCTTCTTTGCTTGCCACAGACCTTGAATACTATAATGCAGGCGGCCCCTTCCAGTTCTGTGGCTCTGGTCAAGGAGGAGGCCGTACCCAATCAGAATTGCGTAAAAATGTGTGAACCAATATATCTTGGAGAGACAGTGAAACATGGAATGGGGGGACTGAATCAGAACTCTCAGTTCTCAGTGTAGCAGTGTGGTCCAGTACTCAGGACATGCAGTCAGAAACAAGTGTCAGTTGGTTGTTTCTATATGGCAAGAGGGGTAAGGTAAACAGAAAAATAATCGTTTAATTGTTATGAAAGGGTCTGTAAGCAGCACCTGCTGTCAAAGATAACACCTACAGATATCACTGACAAACAGCTTTGCCTGTTGGATCACAAGAGTTGTAATGTATATACAGATCTTGGTGTACTAAAGACATACTTTAGTAGGGCTGCTCCCTAATAGTCAACTAAACGTTAGTCGATGACATTGGTCGGTTAGTCGCAGATAAAAACCCCCTCAAACTCCATTCGGGAGCTGCGCCTTGTCGTTAAAAAGGTCCACAAACTAAAACTATGACATAAAACTATGACGGCCAGGAAATCATCCAAAGTGTGGGATCATTTCCAGCGTGTAAAGGACGACCCCAAGAAGGTGACATGCAAACTCTGCATGCAAAGATTCGCCTATCATTCGTCTACCTCAAACATGACTTATCATCTGAAGCATGTAGGGTAGAGCCGGTACTAAAGTAACGTGACGAAAGTAACACGCGATTTTCTCCGAGTCCATAAAAGTCTGATATGCCTGACTGTATCAGCATGTACAGCATGCAACACTTACCAGAACCCCGAAAAATCGCGTGTACATCATGTTTTCGATCACGGAAAGTAAATTCACTCAAGCGGAATTTTTTTAATGAAGTTGTGTCTATTGTTTCATGGGTCATAGTCATGATCATTTGACAGTAATTAGTACTTTAACACATCCTGAAGTTTGCAATGTCAGAGTTTTTCAGTTTAGAAGCAAGTCAGGTTTATTCCGAAGTTGTTCCAAATTTGTACAAAATAGCACCTGGTATTGATAGAACACACATGTGAGTTGTTGATCACAATGATAATTAGTTTCTGTCTGTAACGTTATCTTTTTTCATTAGCGTTATTAAGCTTCTAATAGCTTTCAGTAAGCATTTGCTGTATTTTTGATGTTAAATCGCTGTTTACTCAAAGCTAAAATTAGCTAATTTTTTCCAATCTAGTGTTCTAATCGCACCGGTTTTGGCATACATGCTAAATGGCTAATCACACCAGTGTGACCGTACGCAAGAAAGAGTTATTCCATTATGCTAAATAATTATGGGCTAACTAACATTAACCAACTGCAAAGTTAAGGCTATATGCAGCTAAATAAATATATCGTCATATGCACTATTAGGCTTATCCAAGTGTTCGTGGGGACTGGGGAAGCTAAATTACCTCGCTTACTGCATGTTTAACTTCATGTTCTGTTTTTTTTTTAACATTTGTTTTCTAAGTTATTGTGTTGGTGTTACAAGTTACATTACATTACATTACATTACATTAAGGTTATTTGGCAGACGCTTTTATCCAAAGCGATTTACAAGTGAGGAACAGCAAGCAAGCTACGGTAGTGTAGGAGACCTTGGAGTAAGCTTTAATTGCAACCTAAACAACTAAACTCAGCTAAATAAGTCAAGGAAAGTAGAACAGAGAGGTAAACGAGGTGAAAACACAAGGATAGACAGGCACAGAAGACGAACAAGTAGTGACAAGAGGAAGAAGTGTGAGGCAGTAAGTGCGCGGAGTTCACAAGTTCATAAGTTGTGTTATGTTATGTTATGTTATAGGCTACTGTGTTGAAATAAATTACCAAAATATTCAGTCTCCTTGCTGGTTGTTCCGACACATTCAGAATCATTACCGTTTTTCCCATTAGCATTGCTATTAACAGGCGGCTTCGTGCGTGAGCTTGTAAAATTTATATTTTAAAGTCTCATTATTACGGTTTTGTAGGCTATTTCTCTGTAAAGTAGCACACTATTAACAATGTTACTTATAACATTCTTTCCGAGCCCTGGAACTCAAACCATTTTCTGATGTCCCCAAAAATAATCAACATATAGGCTATTTAAACAATTAAATTAATATCATAAACGTGCGACAACTAGTCGACTAATGGCTTGAGCTAACGACTACTAGTCGACTAGGAAAATCTTTAGTCGGGGGCAGCCCTATACTTTAGTAAACACAATCTCAACTGGAGAAGACATCTTAAAATAAACCACTGGGGTCAGGAGAACAGTAGCCCTAGCTAAATATTCGTAATTTCTGGGACGTGCACTTTTCAAAGGAATAAGATACATATCCTAAATGATATATCAATTTACAAACGATTGCAAAGTTACAATCATGCTTGTAAATCTTCACCAGCTTCTGGAATATAAATTATTCTTAACCTAAACCTGGAATAACCTATTCTTCCCCTTTCTTTTCTTCCAAGCCAGTTAAATTGCCAATTGCCAGCTAACTGCTGCTTAACAAGTTCAGTACCTAAAGTGAGTGTGCCATTGAGTTTAAAATCACATCCCAGAGCCCCTCTGGGGTGGTGCTTCAGTCCAGGAAGAAAGACAGAGAGAGATAGAGAGAGAAGGACAGAGATGATAAGAACTAAGTAGTTGGTTATTCTACCATAAAAGAAATTTAAACCTGAACCCAGCTTCATTTACTGTTTAATTAAAGAAATTGGCTGTTGAATGTGTATTCTGTTGTAAAGTGTATTTGCAGTTTAATTACACTCCAGAACTCTCCGAACAAGACAGGATGAATACAGCAAACCAAGCAAAGCTTGTAGTATTAACGTTAGCCATGTGGCAAGATGGACTGACACACACAATAACTCCGACACTGGCATGCACTGGTCCAGACCACAGCGAGTTTGTAGATGCAACAGCTGATACAGTTTTATGAGTACACACTCAATGCTCTTGCCATGTTGATTGAAAACTTGAGAACTGTACTGTTTGCTTATCTTAAAACACAACTCTGTTCCACTCCTAACTGTAACTAACTCCTAACTAAAAAAAGAGGGAAATTTTCCCCCTTTAGAAAGAGAATAATTTGCAGGCCATATTACAAGTGCATACATTACAAATTCATTAATTCACCACTCAAATGTTTCATAAAGATGAGATTTAAGATTGAAGCATACTTCCTTCATCAATGGAATGGTGTCACAACAAAACTACAACCATTTTGAATCACACCAACATATACCTATTGTGGAATTTTTGTTACATTTCTAGGGCAACTTTCCTCACTTTGTGAGACGTTATCTACACAAGTCATAAATTTACATTTACATTTACATTTATTCATTTAGCAGACGCTTTTATCCAAAGCAACTTACATAGGTTTCAGTTCATAAATAATTTGCCTAATAAAAATAGTCACACCTGAAGAATTATTAATTAGGAAGAACTGCAACCCTGACATCTTCCATTTAAGTGACACTGTATTACTTACATTTTTAGTAGTAAACACACAAAAAAATGAAGGCTGTTCCAGGATTTTGTGCTGTTCGCAGTGAGTGTTGTTTTGTTTGCTTTTTAAATTTGGAATACCCGTCTTCTCCCACTTTAGAGTGGCCAGTTATGCCATAGAGATGCAGCTCAAGCAGCTACCCATCCGGGAGAGGGCAGGCAAACACATGGAACTAGACCAGTTTGTTTCTCTGGCGTGGGTTCCCCCCCATCACCAGCTGATGACACTGGCGGGACCAAATCTGGGCTGTCCAGCTCAGCTTGCCTTCAAAGTTCACTTAGGCCTTAACCTAGAACTACTGGGGAGCCTGTGGTCTGGGTTATTACTGTCTTGCTTTGGCATGACCCATCAAATGGCTCAGTCAAATAAACATCTATGTAATCTAAAATGTAGGCTACAGAATAAACTTATTACGTAAAAAAACATGTTTTCTGTTAAAGGAAGCTGGTGCCGAATGTATTTTTGACTGATTCATATCTTTTCACATGAACAGAAAGTATGCTCTGATTGGTCAGTTTCTTCGTGTCCACATCAAGACCACTTTGGCTCAGATTAGACTTATTACGTAACAAATAATAGCAGTAGAAAATGCTATTGGTGTAATATATAAACTTGAGTTGTATCTAAATGGAAATTGACTGCCATTATTTGACAATGTCACTCAATGTCGACACAGTACAATGAAAGACATTTATATTTTGAATAAATTAATTGTATTTGTTTCTTGCCACACTGACAATGCTGAACAACAGTAATGAAGGTGCTACGAAGGCGGATCCATAGTGCATCTCTCTAATCACGCATGAATTGAAGCGACGTTTTTTCCCCCAGATCCTTACTAACAATGACTACTGAAGGAGCACATTTGATATTTGATCAACACTGACCAGATATTTTAGTTAGCATGGTTTAGATGGTTTAAGTTTGTCATAGACTTTTAATTAAGTGTTACTGGTGCCATGGCATCACATATCTATAATTATATAGCAACTATACTTTTTTGCAGAAAACGGGTTTCTCTGTTCATGTAATAAGCTTGTTTTCCCCTTTCCCTTCCTTCATACCTCTTAATGGCTTCTAGCTATTTAAACCATTAGTATAGAGTAAATGCCCTGAAAAATCTTGTTCCAAGTGAGATGATGGATTACCCGTCAATTTGAGGGTGAACGACAAAAACAACGGCAACAGAGGGAACAGAAACGTCACCTGATCAAAGAGAACGTGCGTATAAAATATGTCAACAGGAGTCAATGGCAAATGTCAAACCTGTCTTTTGCTGTCTTAACTTTCCTTTTGCACTTCAACGATCCGTTTCCACTCGTCTCTTTTTGTCATTAAACATTTTCCCATTTCATTCTTTTTTCCCAAGAATGAACTAAATGTGTCAATTCCAGACAACGACAACGATTCTAAAATGTTAGTGGTCAGGACTGAGGGGTGGCTTGCTCCCTCCGCATTCACCCCCCCCCCCCCCCCCTCCAAACCTCGGACCGGTGCACCGCCAAAGCACCACCTGGCCGACAACACGCCCTCAGGGAAACACTGGATGTGGTCTCACAAGACTAAATAGACTGCTTCCAAGATACCCAAGACATACGCTATCGACAAGAAATCACAGACGCCTTCCTGACCAGAATGCAGCCAAACAAACACAAACTAGCAATCTAGCTAGCTGGATGGCTAAAATGGTAGATGCATAAGCTAACATTACCTACTATAATTTTTTGAAATAGCTAATCAGCGGCAAACATTTTAACCAAACACAATATAAATTAATATATAGCTATGTAAAGGAGCCAGATGGCTAAATAGATGTAACGTTATAGCCAGCAAGCTGGCCTATTCTTTCAGATCTGATGACGTTCACTAACCAAAATCCCTTACCATGTTAAATTTAGAAGCTATATCTAGCTAGCTCGCTGCCCAGAAACGCAGCACTTCACTCATCCACAACAGCACTGGCCAAGCCAAATTGCAATTAATGCTTCTAATCTTAGCCAACGTTACCTAATGCGCCTGCTGTCGACAAGTAAATTGCAAGATTCTTTTACATCCACGTACAATGGCATGGCTTGACAAAAGGAATGGTAAGCTAACGTTATCTGGCTAGCTAGCTAACTACCACTGTCGCATCCACACGGAAAGCCAAAGCATGCTTTTTCGGCATAGGTAGCTACTGTTGGCTAGCTACCCTAAAGATGGTTTTGTCGTATCGCTGTTAGTACCAGCCCATCTGCAATAAAGCAAACACAGCCGCATTAAATGCCAGTGGAAACAAACACTAACCTCATTTGTCGGATTCCGCAGAAAGCTGTATGTGGAAAAGACGTGCAAATGTTACGGTAAATACGATGCATACAAAATAGTATTTTCTTTTATTACAAAACCACTTGCTTTCGCGTTGGACAGACAGGGAAAACCGTCTCAGAGGTCTTTCCGCGTTTGGAAGCACTCTTCAGGAAAAGTGATGTCATTGCTTGAAATTGCACTCGCCGCCCCCTCCTTACGGAGTAGCCAATCTCTGTGTGGTCCAGACCGCTGGTTTTTAAAACTATTTGTATTTCGCTTTTTCGTCAAATGTGCATGTTAACTATTTGAAGTGTCAAATCTTTCAAATATTCAAATATCAAATTTCAAATATCAGCGTTACTTAGATCAGAGAATTCAAAGGAATGGAATTATGTTTGTATGCCTCGTCCATAGTAGTGCCTGCTAAGCACAAAATAGTAGTTTACTAGAGCAGATTCGTCTTCTGTCACACAGGTCCTAATACACGACTTACCAAACAATATGTAAAAGATGCTTTAAGAAGTAGCCCTAAGTTTCCCTTGAAAAATTCAGCATACATATGGAGCCATCTAGCTATTCTTTATGTTAAACTGGAACAGAGGCATAAATTATGGTCACATAAACAACAATTACTTTAGATCTTATAATGTGTTTTCTGACTCACAATGGTTAGCTGCATTTCTTTTGCTTCAGCTTTACGGGGGCCAGTATCCAGTCAGGAGACGTGTTCCTTGCCGAGAGCAGTCGATTGTAACCTTGACGGTGCAAGGTCAGTGAGCTCGATCTGCGCCGTATAGACAGCAACAGTGCGAATCAGGTCAGATAAATTATAACTAAAAAAATTAATACCAAGGGCCTGGTAATAAAACGTGCTTGAAAGGGTCACAGAAATCACAGAAATCTGCTTACTCACTTTACAGCTTGGGTCCACGTCCAGAAGCAGTTTGTGAGTTCACCTTTAGGCAGGGACGCCGCTAGAAATTTTGGGCCCTATGAAAGAATATTGGGCCCCCCAAATCTAGACCACCCACCAACCCAGAAAACCCATTTAACGACCCAAAGTTCAATAATTTGTAGACTGGTAGCTCTAGTGTAGTCAGATAGTCAGAGGTACGTGAGTGGCATCTCTCA
Source organism: Megalops cyprinoides (assembly GCF_013368585.1). Lineage (NCBI taxonomy): Eukaryota > Metazoa > Chordata > Actinopteri > Elopiformes > Megalopidae > Megalops > Megalops cyprinoides. Next base: position 1,056,786 of record NC_050588.1, on the reverse strand, counting down.
TTAGTGTTATTTTCTAGCAAAAAGACATGTGAATTCAAAATCAGTATAATTCTTACCAATGAACACGAATAACATGAATTCAACGTATCCTGAAAGCAAATTTTATTTAACCGACAGTAGTTTCAACAGCACAGAAACTAGCTAGCTAATAGCCTTGGCTACAATCGCTGTTGCCAAATTATTCAAACGATGACTGACGTGAAACTGGTTGCTAAATAAATCCACACACGCCTATCAATATCATCTACCATGCTTAGTCTTTACTCCAAAAAACGATCTAATGTCTGTCTTTGGATCCATGTTTCCAAACCAAAGCAAACGCGCCAGCAAGACCATAAATTCACGTGACAATGGTGTGTCGTCATCTCCACACTTTATAACTTTGCGCCCTCCGAAATTGTGTGTATGAAATACGATAAACACGTAGTCACTTTGCACCCCTAATTATAGCTCAGTTGAGAGAAGATTCTGAAGTGGGGAATAATGAAAACATAAGCCTTCTTATATGTTCAATGTCATTTAAGCCTATAAACACTATTTTTAGAGATGCGATTTTTAAAAAGTTGTTTTTAAGGACAGATCGCGTGGTTGCGTGGAATTATTGTTCGCATTTTATGTTTTTATTAATGTCCATGGATTTTATTTCATATATTAATGATGAGGGAACAGATTTTGACAAGGTAGCATATCTCACCTGAATAAGGTGTTCCCCTAACGGAGAACTAAATGTATCCATCCACAGTCACGTGACAGCTCGCCCTTCGGATAGTTCTTTAAATTGGTGTTGTTTGTAAGTATCAGTAAGTTTGTCGACAGACAAATGAGTTTGAGAATAATTTAAATGTATTGTCTCAAAACAATCAACAAACAAACAACAAAAACCATTGAGTTTGGACGTGGGTTCAGACATACTAATGGTGTAGGCTAAATGCGACATATGACCACTGCAAAACACAAAAACAAGGAAACAACATTAAAATAACAGAACATTAATAGGAATGTATGCTATTGTATGTGCGCCAAGACATATGAAACTAGCGGCAGCACGTTTGGGCTATTTCGCTTTCCGTACATCCAGTTGTGTTTGGGTGCTTCTGGAGCTTCCGTGAACAGACATGGCTTTCTCAAGGGGGAACCTGAATTCCTAAAGGGAACGGAATCGGCTGCTACAACGGACGTAGTTAGAGCTGTCCACTTGTGATCGGATCACCAAAGACGCATGTTAATACCAGGTGTGAACAGGGCCTAAATTAATTTAACTTGTTAGTTAGCTAGATCATCCAGGCAGTGGTTAAGCCACAATAGTAATGTTGGCTAGGTAGCTACGTGTTAATGGGCATAAAAGGAAGGTCCGTAAATAAATATACATTTCTTTGGGAAAAAAACACTGGGTGACTAACTGTCGGCCCTTTGTCTCCCTCTCAGCTTTCTGTTGCCTCGTTTTTCGTTTTTGATATCCCAACTTCTTCGATGACGACATGTCAAATCTAGTGACAGTTCACCATCTGTTCTGCTTGTAAACGCACCTACTGGTAAGCAAAGGTTGTAGCGCGCTCTGTAATCATTGCTGGAAAATGTACCTGCGCAAGACTGAACCATGCAATGAACACAGAGAGGGGTGAAATATGAAGGCTATCCTGATAATTTAGCCAAAATGGAGAAACAAACCACAAGTTTGTTTCATTTGCAACTTTTTAATAGATAAAGTTATAATTTTAATGAGATTAACGTACTTAGGCCTATGATAATAATAATAGTGTCAGTGCTGGGCCCTTGGAATCGTCCAAACCTCCCACCCCCACCCAGGAGTCTTTGAGTAACCTGGGACAACTAAACGTTCAAAAAAAAAAAAAAAAAAAAAAAAAAAAAAAACAGTAGGCTATATGTTCTCTGATACAAGTCCACGATCACATTTCAAGAATTGAGTTTATAATGGGAATAAGCCAGTTAGGGAGGTCACTCTACTGTCACTGTCATTTACTGTTTATTGTCATTTACTGAAATGACTTACTGTGAAATCTCTATGCAGCAATGTCAGTCCCGTTCCTGTTTTATCCCAGGATTCGGACAGGAAGGTGAAATATTTAAAGGTCAGAAAGCGCGTGTCTGGAGCAGGGAGAGTAATGCAAAATCTTAATTCTGAAACGAGGCAGTGAATATAATGAAGTGTAGCCAGCACGGTAACTTCTAATATTAGCTAGTCGGTAATAGTCTTACGGCAGGAAACTAAGAAATGCCACACTGCCATGTGGCTTTTGGCTTTGAGTGAAAGCATGTGTTTGGTTATCGTTTTTGTCGCTCCAGAATAATAAAATGATATGCCAACTGAAATGGTAAAAAAAAAATGGCAGGATAAAGTAATACATTCAGGGGCGAGTGATAGTTTGAGTACTGGTAGGGCCAGCTGGTGAGACAGTGGTCAAATGGTAGATGACACCCTAGAACTGCAATCTGAGAGGAATAAAAATTGGCTTCAAATAAGCACATAAAAGGCATTACTAATTTTATGTTATGGTAGTCTTAAACGATAAGGTATGAAATGCTGCCTCATTCGTTAAAAGCGTTCTTTTACCGCACTACCATACTCACCCGTACACACCGCACCATAGTACTTTGGCTGTCTCTTGTCCTTACAAGAGCAGATAATTTATGTAATTGAAATAATTTAGTTTAGTGTGTTTATTTAATATCTACGCATATATGTGGCATTTCTGTAGGTCATCTCATAAACTGTTTATATGGAGCGTGATTTGTGAAGTTTTCTTCGACAGATATTTTGTTAAGCTTCATATTAAATAAGACAGGAGCTATTCGAATCTCAGTGGCAGCTCTGTGACGAGTTCACTGTTGAGAAGTCATAGCCGGACAACACTCGGTACATTGCAACGATACAGAAGAACCTGAGATACAGAGGAAGAGCGTTCTGAGCTGGAGAGACGCTAACAGATTCTGTGTCTTAACCTCTTGAAAGGTATCCATTGCTAACTCATGTACCAACGCAGTGAATAGGTTGACTAAACTTATCCATCAGGCGACAGCAGGTAGGCCTAGTGGAACAGAAGAGCATTTTTAGTTGAAACTGAACCCAGTTAAGCGGAATTTAATAAAAGGAATTCCACTCAACCTGATCGAATTTTATCAGTGTCGGGTGAAATAGGCTCGCTGTTAAGTAAGGGTGTGTGCATGGAAATGACACTATATAATTCCAACTAAATTGGAAAGTCCAACTGGATTGGCGAATATCACGAGGGAAATGGACGAACCAACATCATATTTGCGGGTGCGTTTGCAAGGTTTCTTTTTAGTCATCCCACGAAATGCAGCCAGAAGCGTTGTTTATTCAATAGCAACCTTGTTGATATCCCATGAAAGGTAGAGGACGACCACCTCGGAGCGTTTATGAAAGGATGAGAAAGGTCAATGCGCGGGAAAATCTATGACGCTATAATGGCACAGCAGATCATATTACATATTCAAAGTCATGTCGTTCAAGTGACAGATTGATTTTCTACGCAGCATAATGTACCTAGAGATTACAAGTGAAAAGCAAGTTGTGACAAAGATAGTGCTTTGCAAAAACGTGTTTGCCACTTTGGGAGTCTTTCACCAGGGGGCTGTTGACAAGGAAAACAGTGACAGAACAAAAGCTGGGTAGAGATTTGACAAGCGCCATCTTTTAAAGACATTTTGAACCTATTTAGGCCCCAGCCTTCACTTGACCTTTTGAGACATTTGAGACGTATGTCAATGTCTGTTAAAATTTCACTGTAGGAACATTTTTAGTCCTATGCCAATGTCTTGAGAGATGATATACTCTGAAAACGGACAGCCTAGCGACATGCAGCGTGTTGTAGCAGAACCGAGAAAAAATAAACCGTGAGAAAAGACCGTTTTGACAATGAATACGCCAGTGATAGAACTGACATCGTATGGGTCATAGCTGTGTTGTAGCCTTAATTACGATCTTATTGTTCTCCTTTCGTTTACATCACATTAATGAGTAAATCAATGTAGCTATTTCTAAGTTGTTTTTTTTTTTTCAAGTTTTCAGGATGATCAGAGCAGAGAACTATGGATGTCACTGCATCCTCCGCGAGAGGAAACAGACGAGATGGAAAGTGTGGGATAAGACTTTTTATTATGGTTCGGACTCTAATGGCATCGACCTTTACAATAACAGGATACAGAGATTCCCATCCTGGTGTTTTTCGTCCCCTGTATCACCCTGGCCTAGAGACATTGTCCCAGCTACAAATCTGGCCTCCCCATCTCAACACAAACAAGGCAGAACAATTTGCAGAACGATTTGTCCACACTCCACTAGTTGTTCGCGCAAAGGTTTGCGCTGCAGTCGAGGCTGGCGCTTTGAAGGAGCAGTACGTCAATTTGCAAAGTTTTTGTTGAAAAGCGCCCTCTTGTGTCGCATTGGTGAAAGGACATTACCTCGACACCCATGGGCTAAAAGAGGATGTTCAGTGTACCAACGTTAAGATATAACAAAGAGTTTAATATTTCACTGTATTGCCCCCAAAGGCACGGCAAGCTCATAAAAACACACCTCAGCACTTGTAGTTCCACATTTCCGTAAACAGGAAGCAGATACACTATACTTGTTTCCCTTCTGAAAGGCCAGTGCTTACTCTTGCTACTGGCTAAAAATAACCGGTCAAAGGAAATGAGGACATTGCAATACAACACGATTCCGATTGTTCTGGAATATGCGGAGTTTGACTACAAAGCTATGAAGCAGACAGTGGTCAAATTCTCATTAGTCTGAGTAACTGGAAAAAGAGTCAATACCAGGAGGGATGTATATTTTTCTGCATTATTGCTACAAGCTGCCTTTGATAAAGTGATTTGTAATTAATAGACAGAATCCATTTCACATTAGGAGAGCCAGCCATGAACAAAAACAGAATGCAGACACTCAGATTTCAGTGAAGCAGCCATAGTGAGATCTCTTTGTGTTCATCTAATCACACTGGATTTAAATAATCACAGTCATAGTGGTGGTAGAGCCAGCAAGATTTAGGTCCTGTGTGATTGCATCGGCATGTGAGATTTTCAAGTCTAATGCATCAGTCTCTATAGGTCAGCATAAAAGACTAGAGTGCAGCGTTGAGCTACGTGTGTAGGTGCTCCTCAGGTGCCATCTGCTGGCACTGTGCTGAAATCCTGTGTGCTCCCTACTTCAGGTACCTGATAAAGCTTAAGGAAGCATAACCTGACAGTCTGGTAAGTCTGGAGCAGCATGTGGTAAATCCCATGTAATTCTCATAATGCATGTCTTTGTTGCTCTTGTGCATCAGCTCTTTTTGTATCATTCAATACGTGTCACCAAAGCTGAAACTATTCAAAATAAAAGGAGAAGCGAATATTCTCAGTTCCCATTTGAAATCCACAGCTACAATACAAGCCAGGGCTTGTATTGGGCTCTGGAGTCAGGGCCTTCCAGTAAAAGTGAACTAGTATTTTCCATATTGTGCTGCTATGACACCATATGTGAAGCTATACCCCCAAATTGCACCTCCAGCCCCAGAGTGCAGCCCTAAGTCAAAATTACTCCCCCAGCTTCCAATTGCAACTCCAGCTCCAAGGCAGTGCCATACAGGAGAGGCATTGCAGGCCTTATCCCTTTACACTGAGCACACTGTGAGGACACAAGCTGGGTTACTGTCCTCTAACACTTTGTCCCTTACGTGAAGGTACCAGATGCAGATTTTTTAAAATAAATTTGTGTCTTTCATTAGTATAAAGGAAACAAGATATAAAGATACTATTGATTATGAGTAATTTCCATCTTTCTTCACACATGTGGTACATGTGCAACTTGAAGAGCCATTTTAGGACATTCCTCTGGAGATTGTAATGCTTTAGAAAAAACAGGTGAACAGTGGTATAAATCTTTGACATTATAGGGAATTTTGATGGTGACCTGATATCATCAATAAGAAAGACTGTTTACAAGTTCTTGAACTGAATCTTTCATTACAGTTATTAACATTTGAAGACTAATTTCTTTGCATGCAATGCTAAGCTTCTCCCACAAAGCAATAAATCATACAAAGATTTACTTTGTTGTAAAGTCAGTCATTCATTACCAAGTTTGTCCTAGGATAAAAACAAATAGGAAGAAGGTGCAAACCAGTTCTTTGGAATTGGTTTTGATCAGGTTCAAAGCAAGAAAAATGCTGGATGCAATACTGCAATGTTGTATCCCTAATGCCCCATGTGTCCTCTTGCCCCCTTGGTTACAGATGATTTGGAGATATGTGATTAAAGGAATAGTTTCATGACAGTGAGAACAGTGTGCAGCTATGGGGTTTTTGGTGGGTTACCCTTCTCAGGCTTGCATATTGAGACAGGTATGTTAAGGGGTCAGACTCTGCAATGTGATTTTTCCAAACTGCCCCAGGTAGAGAGGGCCTTTCTCACACTATGAACCACACCTGTCTGTTCCCCTGGTAGACTACCACCCAACCTAACAGGGAAAGATGTTCAAAAAGACTGACTCATGTTTATGCACTGAGATGAAACAGAGACGCGCATGAGAGTTAATGCTTCAGCAGGATGCATGGTGAGGGGCCGTGACTCATGGGATTCAGGACTGAAATGAAAGAACCTAGTTCCATTAGGAGGTGAAACAAGAGGATAAGGCTGATGGTAAAAATGGGAGCAGAAAAGGGAGATTTTTTAAAAAACTGCTCCTTGTCACTGCATTGGCTAATGCCTTTGGAAATGAGAGGTAAAACCATTAGACATGCATGCACACAAGCATACTCACAGGCAAGCACAAACATAAGCACACACACACAAACAGACATAGTAGTACTGTAATTAGTAATAATTAACAATAATTTAAAAACATTGTTACCAGTGTTTTTGTTCAAGACTGGGGTAATGTTTATGAGATGGAGTAAGGTAATGATAAACTTCATGTCAATAAAAAGGCAATACTTTTAAATACAACACACTTAAAAAGAACAGAGGATACATAAGATATTCTAAATTTTTCCTTGCTTTCTTATGGAAACCAATGCTCTTCTTTCCTGTAGCATCCTAGGCAAGTGTATTTCAACCATGAAGACAACTTGGTGTTATTCTGAGTTTTAGTAACATTTCTGGCATTTTTACGACCATTACCATGAACTTCTGCAGTTTACGATGAACTGAGTCCACCTAACAGCATTATGAATCACACACTTTTGTGGTAGTGACATTGCAATTACCCAGATTTCTATACACCGTATTGATTATGATTTGATATTTCCATAATTATTATTCATGTGATATTTCCAACACATGATTTGAATTTATTTTATTGCGTGTAGCATAGTGGTTAAGGAGCAGGACTCGTAACCGAAAGGTTACCGGTTTGATCCCCGCTGGGACACTGCTGCTGTACCCTTGGGCAAGGTACTTAACCCACAATTGCCTCAGTAAATATCCAGCTGTATAAATGGATAAAATTGTAAAGAACTGTAACCTATGTAAGTTGCTTTGGATAAAAGCGTCTGCTAAATGAATAAATGTAAATGTAAATGTGTTTTCTTTCAGGCTGTGGCCATATTGACAAAGTGAGATGCATGTATTGCTGAACATGTGTGTATTTTTTTAGACCTCCACTACAGTAGGTGGCATAAATAGGTCTTTCTAATAATAACTCTCCTTGAAAGTTAATAGAAGAATAAGAGCATAACTCCCATTGGTTTAAGTCTCTGTCTGTCAGCCAGCGCCCAGGACGTGGGACTTTACGAGACAGGCGACGCTGCGCAGCCTGCAGGACGAAGCGACTGGGGGAAGAAAGCGATCGAGCGACAGGTACGATCGTCAGGTCGTGGATACGGGGGGGGGGATAAAGAGTTCTGGCGTTCGGGTGTGGCGCGGCGTTCCCGTATCGAACACCTAGTGTCCAGTCTGGGGCGCTATCCAGTGTTTTATTTCCGATATGATCTAGGGGAAGCGCTTGGAGGGGGTGGGGTACCTCTGACTGTTTAGTTGGACTGGCGGTGGTGGGGGAGGGGGAAATAATCATATTTAGCTACTGTCAACAGTCATAATCAATCCTGCCAGGCACTGTATGCAGTTCTCTCTGCCTTTGTTGTGTTTCTCAGGGCCGATCGCGTTGTATTCTTCGTTCCAGTACGCCCAGGCGCACTAAAACGCGATGTGTGAAACACGGATAGCTAGGTAGCTATCTGAGGATGGTGAGGATTAGCCAGCTGGGGAAAACAAGGATGTGCTTATACTGAATACAAAACTGCTTCTAATATTTGCCGTACAAGTAGATCCCACCGATCAAGACAATAAATTCCTGTTGAGTATCCACTTACCAACAACAGCTAACGGTAGCTAACTAGCTTGTGTCTCAAAACAGTTTATTACTTAGTGACGAGCAAGCAGGCATCTTACCAAAAAATATGAATCTTTACCGTCTTAAGTCGGTATCGACGTAGGAAACTTGCAACATAGTGTGCTAGCCAGCTAGCTAACTAGAGAATATTCTCGTAGCTGGCTAAGTAAGCTAACTTGTATTCATAATCGTCAGATCAACGACCATAATTTAAGTCGTTCAGCTAATGTCAGCAAACGTTATCTGAACTGCACCAAGTTAGATGGGTGGAAGTTAATTTTAATCGCGCTGCCTGATCTAAAACATATCGCTGTAGTCATCAGTACACATTTGATATGTAGCCTAGGTGATAATTCTGGATTTTTTCCTGACATGTTCTCACCTGAAATGAACCAGGCTAAGTACGGCAGCAAGTTGGCGAACGTAGAGCCACATAACAAAGTGTTATAACAATTCATATTAAATTTAAACATGATTTCGAAAAGGCTAATTGGGGCTTCAGTCCAGAAAAGTAACCTGCCCGTTACGGTAGTACAGGCTACTGTTAAGGTACTAAATTACGCCGATTTGTTTAGAGCCTGCACTTTTTTGTCTTGTAGGTTCCTAGTTTTATCGACCTGGCGGAGGCTCCATCCTTTCAATAGGGGCACTCTCACTCTAGTCCCCTCCCCGTCCTCCCGACCCGATCCCGACCGTCACGAAGCATCCTCTCCCCGAAAGCTTCCCTGTGAGCCGTAATGGCAGGGCGCCCGTCGCGACCCAACGGCCAACCGCAGCCCAGCAAGGTGTGCCAGTTCAAGCTGGTGCTCCTGGGGGAGTCCGCCGTGGGAAAGTCCAGCCTGGTGTTGCGCTTCGTCAAAGGGCAATTCCACGAGTACCAGGAGAGCACTATTGGAGGTATAATGGGCGTGCGCGCTGAACTAGACGTGGACACGTACCCACCGCCTAAGTCTGCATGCAAAGCAGGTTTTCCTAATTTAGCAGTAACAAATTTAAACACCATGTTGTTACACAGTCTTATGAGCTGCTGTTGAAAGGTGCTCAAACTGTTTTTGTAAACGCTGAGAAAAGAGAGAAGCTTGACAGGTCGTTTTATGGTTTGATTGGATCAAGCACTTTCACACACTTAGGAATTGATAATTGACCCCTTACAGTTCATGCCAAGCCTTAAGATGTTGCTAAATAGCTATTCACACCTCTTGTGAATGATAGTATCTGAGACAAGCACATTCTTCCAGCCTCATTCCTCAATGACCCTCAAGGTCATTCCTTTTAACTGCATGGAGCCTGATTCATTGTGATATTCCTGGCATCTTGGCCTAGATATTACATCTGAAGATTTTACTTTTTGACTTTACATTTTCACTTGATTCTTATTGCAGTGTGTTCTGGGTAATTCATTGGAGCACAGCAATCAAAGTTAAGCTGGGGGGAATTGATCTGAATAGAAGCAAGCACACATGCGGTACACCTACAGTGTGATACGCCTCATATACATGACACGCTCACTTTAATGCCCCTTTTCCCCTGGCAAACCATGCGAGCCAAGGTGAGCCAAGCCAGGCCGTGCCAGAACCCTGCCAGGCCTTGCGGACAAACGCAGCGTTAAAAGGCGACTTGTGGGCCTAATACCTCGATGGCCACAGCAGGCAGCTCGGCTTCACAGAATCCCCCTTTAACGTTTTTCTGTTGCCAACATACAGTATCTGAGCTGTTGCAAGTTACATCATCACATGGCAGCAGTGTGGCATAGTGGTAAGGAGCACAGTTTGTAACTGGGAGGTTGCTGATTTGATTCTCTGCTGGGGCACCACTGTTGTACCCTTGGGCAAGGTACTGAACCTAGAATTGCCTCAGTAAATATCCAGCTGTACAAAGGGATAACATGTAAAACTGTAACTCCTGTAAGTCACTCTGGATAAGAGCATCTGCTAAATATTAATAATATAATGTAATGTAATGACTGGTAAACCCTTGGGGTCCTCACTTGGCATGGCAAAAAAATGCCATGCGAAGGGAGTGAGTGTGGCTTCAGTGAAAAGGGGGCAGGTTATGTCCAATTACAAATTTAAACCAATGTGTGTATACTGTGTGCACAAGATGGATGTATACAGGAATAAACTGATCAAATGGGTATATGCTGTGTGTATACTGTGGACACAAGTGAATTGAATGTGTGTTTGTATACAGTAGACCTTCAGCTCGATTGAGTGTGTGTGTCTGTGTAAGACTAATACAGAATTAGCATAATTCGTAGCTAATGGAAAGAGGCCCTGTTTGTAAACTGATTAGTGAAACTTTAAGTAGCGCTGTCCCTTTTTGTCCCTTGTTTTTCTCTTGCTCTTGTGTCCATCCCTTTCTTTTCGTCAACTCCTCCCCTCATCCTTGTCATTGTGTCACCTCTCTCCTTTCTGGCCCCCTCCCCCACCCCTCCACCGGCCCCTTTGCCCGGCCCAGCCGCATTCCTCACGCAGTCGGTGTGCCTGGACGATACCACAGTCAAATTTGAGATCTGGGACACGGCAGGCCAGGAGCGCTACCACAGCCTGGCACCCATGTACTACAGAGGAGCCCAGGCAGCCATTGTGGTCTACGATATCACCAATACGGTACACTTTTCCCCCTTTTTCTGCATTTTCCCTGCTTATTGTTTACCCTTGTAATAGTTGCCAATTATGCATTTAAGCTCGTCACTATGGCAGCTACAACCGCTGAACCCATGTGGGATGAGGCACCTGCAGATACACATGCACTCCTACTGCAAACTACAAGTCCCAAATTGCAGCAGGGAGCAAACGCTGTCTTAGTAACTCATAGGTGCCCATCCAGGTCCCACACAAAACCAGTTTTTTTCTGCTGAGGTGGGCTCCCAGTCACTCTTCACAAATGACATGGGTGTTTCAAACCCGTGCTATAGTGCTCACCCTTCACTTGAGAGAAGCACTTTTACTGTCTGAGCCATGTGGGAGCCTTCCCCATCCTTTATTATGTCACCATCATGTCGTTCTCCATTTTGGGGCTATGTGGGTGAAGTGCAATGTGGTCTCAGATGTATTCATGCTGAGGGCAGCTGCTGACCCCCTGCTGTGTGTGCAGGAGACGTTTGGGCGTGCTAAGACCTGGGTGAAGGAGCTCCAGAGACAAGCCAGCCCCAACATTGTGATTGCCCTGGCAGGGAACAAAGCGGACCTGTCTGCCAAGAGAGCTGTGGAGTATGAGGTACGCCTCTGATTAAACCAGTCAGCCAGACTGCAGTTTGTGTGTCTATATATGTGTGTGTGCACGCATGTGGGTTTGTGTATGTCTGTCCGTATCTCTGTGTTTTTGTGACATCTGAATGTGGATACGCATGTGTCTGTGTCTGTGATTGTGTGTGTAAGTGTCTCTCAGTCCTTGCTTGTTTAGTTCTGTTTCTCTTTTGAAAACACTCCCTACTCCGATTCACCAATGTACTGTGATTCCTCCAGGAGGCACAGGCATATGCAGACGACAACAGCCTCCTGTTCATGGAGACCTCCGCCAAGACCGCAATGAACGTCAATGACCTGTTCCTGGCCATAGGTGAGCAAGTACCCTGCACTGAAAAGGCTCACAGGGTGCCCAGGTCTTAGTGCCCCCACACAGCCGAAATATGTCAGAGAACTTAATCCTCTGTAAAGTGTGGCACAGAGAGTTAAATTTCACAGCACCAGAAATCTGATTGTTTGCATGTGGAATTTTGTTTTTATCGGGTCATTACTCTCTGGGCAGCCCTCCTGTTTATAACAAGATTGTGTTCTCAAGAGTATCGCTCCAGTGAGGTACAATTTCCACAGACAACCACAACGGGGAGCCCATGTCACAGTGAGAAATGCATGACTGAGTTCAGCGGGCAGGGTGCAGAATGGTGTTCTGTGAAGATGCTGGTGAGAGGGGAGGCCCACGGGTTGCAGCTGGGGCTCTGGACCTCACCTCTAACCGGCGCCTCCAAAACACCAAGCACTGGTCCACTGCATCGCCCACTCAGCTTCTTTCATTGTAGCTCCTGGACATGATGCAGCAGTTAGAAGTTGTGGTGTTCTCATTTCTGATCAGTGTCCTGTTAAATCCCTGTAAACTTACCTGTGAAAACTGCCAATATTTGTTGCTCTGCTTACTGGCTCTTGAATGACCATATTTTCTTGCTTCTCCCTGCTGCTTCTTTTCTAGCCAAGAAATTGCCAAAAAGTGAGCCACAGGGCGGGGGAGGGGCCAACGCGGGCCGAGGAGGCAGAGCGGGTGTGGACCTGAGTCAGCCCAGCCAATCAAGCAAGAGCCAGTGTTGTGGGAACTGAGGGGAGAGGGAGAGACAGAGGGAGGGAGGGAGAGAAAGAAGAAGGGAAAAGGGAATAGGGGGAGAAGGAAAGTGAGAGGGAAGGAGGTAATCAAGGAGAGAAGGATAGACAGGAAGGGATGGAGAGACAAAGGGAGGGACTGATTGAGAGAGATGGAGAAACAGAAGGAAAGAGGGAGGGAGAAGGGGACTAGGAATGTGCTAATATCTGGGCTGAGGTAGAGAAAGAGGAGGAAGATGAGCACAAAGTGGGAAGAAATGAGGAGTCTGGCATCATAACCGACAAACTGATTCAAAACACACATCCGAACTGAAGTCACAATCCAGAGCTCGTGTCTGGCCGACTCTCTCAAAAACTTGGGGGAAGTTTAAGGGAGCTAGGTTTGGGGAACTACAGCTGAGCGGCACATGCAGCGTGTTGAGACCGAAGGACATCAGTTTCCTTGCAGACCTACCCAAGACCCCCAAATGCAGTTCGTACAACCTGACACCGCTTACCAGCATAGGCCCTAGATTCTAGAACTTCTCTGCCTCTCAAGCATCCTTGAGCACAAGGTCTTGTCTTTATTTTTCCTTTTTGTCATTCTTTAGTTCCTGTTGCAGTGGGGTTTTAAAAGAACCGTTCCAAGGGCTTGCATATGGCAAAACAGCGACTTGCCCTAGACGCTGGCGCCACTGTTGGACGGGTGTGGGAATGCATGGGAATTAACTAACACACGATTCATGTGTGGACACCTCCACTAAAAGCACAGTCTTCATAAAGCACTCCAACACCCCACATTTCAGCACAACATAATGCTGTCTCTTTCTTGCTTTCTGTCACCTGCTCCTTCCTCTCCAGTAATCAAGACCATGTTTAACGCTCCATCTCTTTGTGCGGAGAATACAGGTTCATGTGAAGTATCGTTTATTTACGTATCCACTGTTGTCGCAGTTACCCACACAGTTACGCTAAAGAACGAATTTATGGAAAAACCACCGTAACCACCCCCTGCCCCCCACCCACACACGCCCCACGGCAGGAGGTGCGTGGCTGTTGCTCTGAACCAACCATCATGCGCGTTGGCGTGCCATTGGCGAGCCAACAGCAGCCGCCAGCTTTTGGATTGTGCTGCACGTGGAAGGACTAGCTGCTAACATTGCTGACAGGCAATCTGACAACACAAAGGGAGTCAAAGCGACAACCTTCCCCATGTTTTAGTTTTTAGGTTTTTTCCCCCCTCCAGTTAATGGGTCATTGGCCTACTCGTCAAAGGGTATATTTTCCGAAATGTGATCATTGTGCCTATGCACAAAGTGTAGGGATACTGCTGTATTCTAACCATCTTTCTTATCGCATTATACATAATTTATACATATTTTCTCCTAAAAAATCAAGCCTTTGCTAAAATTGTATAGATGCATAACAAAATATATATTGGAAAGTGTCTTTTCTTGGCTTAGAGGATATAACCAAGGTAAAGAAACAAGGTGACCATTTCCACAGTGTATTTAATGTAAGTAAAGAAATTATTGCAAACAAGTCCTGTCTTGTATGTATGAAAATAAAAACTGCCTTTCATAGTACGCAGTCTTGTCAGTCAGTGTCCTTTTGTGATTTTATATGTTAATCATGGCTTACTTCTTTCAAAGTCATGGAAATGCTTCTTATGAAGGCATGGGAATCTAGCTACCATTGATGCAAGCCAGTCATCACCTGACTGGAAAATGTGTTATTCCAGAAACAGACACGAACCCCAGGATGTACATGATATATTTATTCTTTAAAGAATACATTTAAATGCATGTACACTTAAAAGTTCATGCATTTAAAACTACTTGGTGCAAGACCTGTTAAAAACCACTGTCCTCCCATTGCAGAACTCAACAACTGTGTGTGTTCATTTGCTAAGTGAGGCAGTTTCATAAGACAGCCACTGAAGCGTGTTAAGTGGGTTTTGTACCATAACCTAACTTCAAGTGCAAGCCAAAACCATATTTTACACATTAGTGCTTATTGGAAATGTGTAAGTGTCAAATAACCCACATTAAACTAAATTACACTAACTTGTAAAAGATAAAAGTGGTAGTGAAGAGTTTAGTCAGCAAGCCAAAAGTTAAATTAAAAAAGGTAATAAAATGACCAAATTATAAAAAGATATTAGTCAGGGCATGGCCAGACGGCGCTGGTAATACAACACAACTGCAGTAAACATTCTGGTGTTCAGAAGACTTGAAGGTACTTAAAAAAAAAAATCAGGCATCACAGGATATCAAATTAAAAAGTTCAATTTGTTAACAGTTCAGTTTCAACACTGTCATAGGCACATGATATAGTGTACTACAGCTATGAACTTAAAGGCTTCTATAAAAAGGAGATATTAAAAAAACATGGATGTTTCCGAGTGGAAAGACGAGAGAAAGCACAAGAGAAAATTAGGAACTCAGAATTAATGCACTTCTCCAAAACTTCACAGTGTTCAAACCTACCTAAAGCTACCACCCTGCAGGAAAAACGAGCTTGCCAGTAGACAGATCCACATTTATGTTTAAGTCCTAATAAAAACAATAGAAGAAACACTGTCCAGCAATGTTAGTGTGACCTGCCTCCGTTCAGTAGATTTATTGCATTGTACGTGTGTGCGTGTATACATATAAAAATCAATGAGCTAAAAAACTCATTAACCCTCGAAATCAACATGCCGTGACAGGCTAATAACATGACCATATCTGCAGCGTACTCCTAATTTCTTCACGATCTATAAAATCTCATACAACTGTAAACCTACCCTGAGGATCACTGAGCATAAGCCCCTCCGTGCCTCCTGACGTATCCTGATAAACACACACACACGCTGCCCTCCCTCGCATGCCCATGTAACAAACACGCCAGTGCGCTGCGTTCAGCCCTCACTGAAGAGGAGGGCAGCATATGTGTGTGCGTGTATGTGTGTGCCTGCCGATAAACAGCAGGAAGCGCAGAACTGGGCTTTCTTTGTGTGTGCGCCTAAGGAGGGACAGGCGTTGACATGGTTCAGCCATTTCTGGGATTCCTTTGGCCTGATGCCATTAACTGGTTGAGCTGGGTTCCAGGGGGCTTCTATTGTCTCGGGCCCAGCACAGAAGCAGTCTCACAGGACAGTGCCTTCAAGACAGAATACAGGAGTCTGGACTCTTGGGAGTTCCCACCTCAGGGCTGTCTTTTCGGCCGGCCAATTCCCCGCCCTGGGTCGTGGTGTCCTCCCCCTCGAGTGTGAGCTGCTCCTCCCTCGTGGGGGCCTCTGGCAGTGGGGGTCCTGTGGCTGGGGAATCCTCCAAGGGGGGTGGCTGGACAGTGATTTCACCCGTGTTTGACGGGGCCTTGCCAGTGGCTGGCTTAGAGAGGGGCCCCGCCCCTGCTGCCTCGCCGTCGGGGGAGAGGTCGCCCCTCAATACCCCGTCCTGGACCGGCTCAGTTGTGACAGCCAAGCTGGGCACTGGAGCAAAGGTCTTGTTGATCATCCTCTGAAATCTGGCCAGGGGGCCGTCGCCACCCGTCTCGCCTACCCTCTCCCCGCTGTCCAGTGCATCCTCGGAGTCCACGGATGAGCCCAGGGGAGCGTGCTGGAGTGAGGGCCGGCTTCCTCCTCCTCCTTCTCCTCCTCCTCCTCCTCCTCCTCCTCCTCCTCCTCCAGCAGGCTGCTGTTCCGCCTCCTTCCCCCTCCTGAAGAGTGAGGCCAGGATGCCTCCTGATGTTGCTGTTGTCATGTCTGGGGAAGACCCGCCCTTCCGCGGCCCTGTTGGTGGTGGCCCCGGGGTGCTCGGGGTGCTGTCCAGCCGCACAACTGTGAGTGGCGCCCCCGGGATGCTCCCCTCTGCCTCCGTCAGTGCGTCACTTGCTAACTCCACCTCTTCATGTGGCCTAGCGCCTCCTTTGGCATCTGCCTCCATTGTCCCCACCCCCTCAAGCCCCTCCCCTTCCAGCACACTGTTTCTCCTGACTATGGTGTACACTGGGACCACAGGTATGGCAGCCCGCTCCTGTGGAGAGGGACAAAAATACATTATGTTACAGTTGCTCGGCAGAAACCATAATACAGACTGACTCACATAATTTATCAAAAAATTTTTACATGCTATCCAATTATACAGCTCATTTTTTCCTGAGGTGGTTCAGGTTAAATTTATGTTCAACAGCAGGGAATCGAACAGCAACATACAAGCTACACCACAGTGCTAGCCAAGAAATAACATGTCTCCAGGGGAAGCAGAGGATTTGGAAGCCAGACAAATGGGTGAAAGAGCCTGGTGCCTGCTTTGAGCTGTATAATGAAATATCATACAAAAGCAACTGCCATCTGACCCCCACTTCTGCATTTACACCATATAATTTACAGCATTTACAATACCTACAGCCCCAATAGACAAATGCACAGACAGACAAATGTTCTGAGAATTCTCCCTCTACTAACTTGACAAAAGCTATATCATAATAATTGCATGTATTTGTAAGAGGCAGTAATGGATCATTGAGTGGCTAAAATGCAACTGAGTGCCTTTTAAATTTCACTTCATGCATCGGCGTTCCAAGAGGCCCTCTACCAATCAAACACTCAGCTAAACCATCCAGCTAATCTGCTGGCTCATGTCTTAACTGCTGGCAATAAAGCAAGAAAAGCTAACTCTTACACTGCACTCACATGAAGTCCTCCGTCTGGGACCAAAACAGGCAAAAAACATAACAGCACAATGTGCAGTAGAGTGAATCAGCACACTTATTTTTAGAACCTCAACCACAACCACAGTGTGTGTCATGTTACACAAGCAGCACATGATTTCAGCATGAAGAAATGCTCTACCTTATCTCCTCTGGGTATTATGTTCTTGAACTGTGCAAAAGGGGCCTAGAACTTTGTTTTTAAATGTTTCCAATGGCCTGCATGTTCAAAGAGTAGTTTAAAGAAGGGAAAACGTTCTGTTGAAGCTCCAATGGGTGACCAAGCCACAGAAATCACTGTTCCACCTTTTTAAAAAAGCAAAATAAGTGTAACAGTCTGACACAGCAAAAAATCTACGGTCAGAGGGGAAGGATTTGCGGACCTGTGGCACGTACATGCAGGACGAGACAGGCAACAGCAGATAAGGGGTCCAAATCCTCGGTGGAATTTTCCAGCTTCTGTGTGGCGTCTCTGTACGGGAGGAGCGCCACAAGGCCTCTTGGGCAAGATTGCACAACTGCACCAGCGCCGTGGAAGAGCGCAGCTCGAGTCCCTCTGTGCTCAGCCACAGAGGAAGTGCATGTCTGAGCACTTGTGTAAACACTCAACCTCCCACCACCCACCACCCCACCCTCCCCCCTTCACCTCTTTAAGTCTTTGGACCTCCTCCATCAGCGAACCCACCATCTCCTCCAACTTCCTCTTGGCGTATCTCTCACGCTCCAACTCCTGCAACACAGATCCCCCCCCCCCCCCCCCCCCCCCCCCACACACACACACACACACACACACACACACACACACAGTATCACAATTATTAGCAATGCCTGCTCAGAGACCTGCTGTGGCACAGGCTGACCACTTGCTTTCCCACTGAGGGGGGATGTGTCGGCTGGTCGTCGCAGTCACCTTACCATGTTGGCATCATCCGCCTCGCGCCGCGTCTCCGCCAACATCTCCTCAGCTCCCTCCAGGGCATCCTGGAGGCAGTCCACCTGGAACAGCAGTGCCTCACGCTGGAGCTCCAGGCCCCGCAGCTCCTGCATTGCCTCGTCGTAGCTCTCCTGCAGGTCCAGCTGGAGGGGACACATCAATTAATACGTGCCTCACAATGGTGTGTGTGCTACAAACATGTGTGAGGCTGTGTGTGTATGTCACATGCATATATATACACATGTGCAAAGTACCCCACTGAATCTAGCCCCTCATTTGCTGTGGCACCAGACTTGAGGACAATAAGCTGCACTGAAATGCAAACCAAATCTGTTTTACTGGCATTCACAAAGAAAGCTGAGAGAATAATGTTTTCAGCTTCTGTGATAGAAAGATAAGAGTCATATAAATCATAGATAGAAGTCTATAAATTGGTAGAGCTTTTACAACAACCATAAACTATTTCTGCCATGAAACCTTTCATTATGTGTAAATTAAAAAAAAGGTTTTCTAGTAGTGTCAATCACTCATACTTTAGCTGCAGTCATTGAACATGGCAACCACAAGTTATTACTTGGCAGTGCAAGCACAGGGTTTCTGACATTACCATTTCTGGACATTTTGTGATCATGTCCTCTTCAGGCTAAAAAATGAAAAAAAAAAAACAGTAAGTAATTTAAACGAATTAGGCTGAGACACAGTCTCACATAGCACTGGGGATCATCCCAGTATCTGCCAACTGTTTTTTAATAGGAGTGCATGTACTGTGAGGTTAAAAAGTTTCACCGCTTTTCTCCTCACAACATTACAGTGCTCTGTTTCACCTCTTTGAAATGGCATTGTGAGCTACTGAAGTTTGTGCCTCTAAAGAATGCTATTTACTACATTTTTTGAAACTACTTTATGACTGTTCTGCCCACAATTAGCATCAACACATTCCCAAACCAGGAGAACTCAAATCTAGTTTTTAGCTTGTGTTTGTAGCTTGTATTTTTCTGGCTGTTGCCTAATCCACTCTGACAAACTGTATTCCCATCAAGCATTGTTGTGAGTCTTGGTTCTGCAGGCAGCAGTTTGGTCAAAGCGTCATGGGATGTACAACCAGAGAGGCTAGAGGATGGCTTCACACAGATCAGTAGTTTTCCAGCACCCAACAATGCAATTCATCATTGTCTATGGACAGTTCACAGCACTGGGTAGATAAACCCATTACTATCTATGGAGAGCCTGGCAGCAGGAAGACACATATGGGTACAGAAGTTGAAATTTTTCACATTTTACTTCCTGCCTTGTGCACCATTTCAGCCAATTCATCATAGTTAAGGATTTCAGTGGACTAAATGGAAACAAAATGCTGTTTCCTTTCACAATCAGATGAACTTGCAGTATATTGTCATATGTCACATTAGCAGACACTCTCATCCAGCACTAGCGCTAAACACATATATGAGTGTGTGAGAGAGAAGCCAGTCCCATACGTGACTGGTGATCACCAGCAGCCGCTCTCCACAGGCTTACCTGGCCGACCCCTCGCTCCCGCCTCTTGATGGAGCCTGTCTTCCCATCGGCACGAGGTGTGCGTCTGGTTGAGCCCTCTGCCTAGTGGAGGAAGCAGACCCAACAATGGCAGAATCAACACTCCCATCCTGCTCGGAGACACTGTGGTGCTGTCGACAACAGCAGCATGAACTACAAGAAGCCCTGGAGTGACCTTCATTGAAAAATATGGTCTACCACAACAATGAAGAAACGATCTGTGACAAGCTTGGGAGCCTGGGAGGAACTGTCCAATTCTGAGAGGAAAACTGCTCACAGAGAGGATTTTGGATCTCGAGGTAGGCTGCATATTAACAGAGCTAATCTCAGCCACACAGAAGTGCCCATCCTTCCTGCTTGGATGCCAAGTCCATCCATTTCACATGGTCGCGTCTCAAGCCAGGAGGCGGGAATAAGTCAAGGCCCCATCACACAAACACCCTGCCTGCTGGAGTGATTCACTGAAACATGGCACATGCATCACACACATACACACACACACACGAAATGATTCACTGATACATGACACATGTGCCTCATACACACACAAACAGAAACCTGCACTCCCTGTACACATTCAACAAGCACACACATACTGCCTACAGCTATGTACACCACTGCATTTGAAAATGCCTCACAAATGAGCATGCCTCAAAAATCATTCCATGTAATAATCAAATTACTGTCTCCTTTCCTGACTAGTAGCCAAAGGGTTAGAGCGTTCAACCCTTCCACAGAGGGTTGGCAGTTCAGTGCCCTACCAATAATACCAGAAATTAAAAATGATGCCCACTGCCTCCTAACTTGGGATTCCGCATGGACAGAAATGGACCAGTGGTGCAATAGCCCTGCAAATGACTGCTGCAAGTAGCATACTTGGAATAATTTCCATGAGATAATCATTTTCATTCTTCTCCATTAAGTCTCTAGGTTTTTTCTGATGTTTTTTAGACTTCCTCTATAGAGACAGTGCACTCTTCAGCTGTTTTTATATGCTTATTTTATTCCAAAAGTAGGCATTTTGACAGATTATTGTAGTTCTACATAGTATATTTATATTAGGTCAATGGGACTCATGTCATCTTTTCGTTATCTTTATTATTATTATACGTCAGTCGATGCAGTGTCAACAAGGATCAGCCAAAAAAAAAAAAAAAAAAACCACAAGTGTCGTCACAGCAGCCATAGATCTTAGCTGAAAAAGCTCCTCGATAATACAAAATCATTCCGTAATCAATGAGGAAACAAATAAGTCAAATATGTGACAAAATGCCAGTTCTTTTTCAGTTCCTCGAGTCAATGCGAAAACAAAACTTAGCAGTGCCAGCAAAAGGCAAAGTCGCGGTTTTCCCAATAATAGCCTATGTAGAAGGTCTTAGTCCGACTACTTTTTTTTTTATCTTTTCTCGCAGTCTTGCAAAACCGATCTGAGTGTTGGTACTGCACTTAATGATGAACATTTAAATGATAACAGATGCCTACTGAGACTCAAACCCGTTGCACCACCTCCCGTGCCCCTCTCCCTCGAACATCACGTTTTCTGCAACGTTCGGAACAAACATGACCGAACAGGTGAACACCTTTCACGACAGCTAGATGGCTATGCTGGCTTTATGGGTGTATTCGGTTGACAAACAATAGGTAATGATTTATCAGGGCCTAAAGACCTGCTCCAAATAAGCATTGCAAGGCTAAATTCGTAGAGATTTGTATAGAGATGTTAAAATGTGGAAAACTGAAGTTTGTTCTGTGAAAGTTTTACGTTGCAACGCACGTACGAGCTAGGCTGAATACGCTGGAGAGGTTTCCAGTAGAAGCACATCGACTGTGAATTCGTCCTAATTTGAAAATGGACGCAGTATAAGTGAATTTAATAAACGAGTGCCCTGTCGTATGTTTGAAAAAAGCTGTTTTATATGTTACGACGTCTTTTCGTGCCTTAAACGTGCAAAAACAAAATCAGTGTGACACTGAAAGACTCCGTTTAGTTAGGATCTTGAATAAACACACGGCAACAACCCATTGTTATTTACAATACCAAATTCGATTTCGTCCGTTTTGATTTGGTTTTACATACCTTGCTTCACAAACCTAAGTATTTGTTAGCTACGTTCTTATTTCACCCAAGTTAAACCCTTTCAACAACTCCTGCAATCACGAAATGCACTGCTGTACTGTTAATACGACCTCAACCAGATCACTTCCTTAAAACGAGCGTGACATAAACAACCACAAGAAATTATTAACATAAATAACCAGGCAACAACGTTAAACTTATCCACCGAGCACAGGTAACAAAGAGGTTTGCAATTTAACAATGGCTTTCACTGGCCATCTTTTGTGTTTAGCTAGGTGGCTAGGGAACTATTTTGATGCGTCGTCTAACCTAATTACGATGGATTTTGAAAGCTGTTGTTACATCAACGGTTAGACCTTCGGTAACATGAATTTACATTGTATCTCTCACCTCTTTAATTATATGCCGAAGAGATTCATCTTCGCTCATTCCCCGAGAAAGAGTTCGTTTTCTCGGTGTCCCCGCTTTATCCAAGGACCCGGAGTGCATTTTTTTAAAAGACCAGTTAGAGTTCTGGTAGACTGTCTTTTATCTTAATATCTTTGATATATATAACGATCACTCCTAGAATCGCTCTTTTCAGGTTGAAAGACTCGATTAGAAGCAGGCAAAACCTTGGTACGAGTCTCGCCCAGTTGGTGGGAGGCTGGGACAGAATAACACGCAACTGGGCGTATCGTTCTTTGTCGTTGGTTACAGCACTCGAAACTTTCCATACTAAGGACGGGAATGGCGATTTTGCATGGCAAAATGCCAGATATATTTTTCTGCTTTGCCAAACACCAAATACCGGAAATAGTTTTAAATGCACTGCACATAACGACACCGTTTTCAAATAGTGTTTTCTGGCTACAGTATACGTTAGATCTAAAAACACTGAGAAGGAAACTGTTGGCGAAACAGGTGGCAATGAGTGTTACACCACCTTGAGTTGCTGTAAATGCACATATTTGACGTTCTTGTGAAAAACGCTGCTACTGAATGACGTATATTACAAAATATTTCTGTCGGAAAGACAGTGTCCACATAAGAATACACATAAAAAAAAGATACAGCGATCGTTCAGTGACGCTTAAAGCTGTATCAAATCAAGGTAGAGACGGCATAGGTCACACTCCACACGATGAACTCGCATTGAATTGTGGGGAAATAATTGCGAGATTGGTCGTAAACCTAATATTTCTGGTCATAAAACGCATTCAATTAACCGTTTCTTTAATGTGAGATTTACTCAGATTTTCATCTTGCTGTGGTTCACGGATTGCAGTGTTGATACATTTTTAATTCATATGAGCTGTAATTGTATCTTTTATTAAAAGCACCGGCGCTAAAGACATATATATATTATACAGTTTCAGTTGCAGAAGTCACAAGTCAGTAAGGTATCTCGCCGTCAGTGAAATAACATCCTGTATAAAACAAATATCAGATGTAACAGTCCCAAGTTCCCAATATTTAGCACCATAGTGTATGAACCCATCAATATATCATAAAATAACATTCATAACATATTGCAGGAAATCATGCACATAAGAAAAACTTCACAAACATTAAAACAGAGTTCTTTTGAAAATACTGAGCATTGTAAACACTTTTTTTTTTTACACAGTTCCCCAAACCTGAGTTTATCTGGTACTACAGAAAATACCAAGATGTGTGTCTGATAAAGAATCCTCTTCAAATCTGACTACTTTTTTTTGCAATCGATTATGAACATAAAAACACAATACAAAACTATGGCATGAGAAAGCAGATCACCATGAAACCACATCAGATTCAGTAATACAGTGATGGTATTTTCCATTTTCTGATTCCACAATACCCAATTCAGTTTTATCTGTTGGATATGGGCATCAAGAGGTGTCCAGCTGCTCCCAATACTAATCTATATCTTTGTGCATGGAGTCTTTAGACATGAATGCGTTCCAAAGAGTACTGAATACTTATGTGAATAGATTACTCTATTGTGTGTGTTACACATGGTAGGGCATTTTTACAATTCGTTCTCCTCGTATATATTGTTCCACTGATTTCCATACACTTCCCTGCATACAGTACAAACACATTCCACACAATCACACCCCCAAAGTGCACTACAACTCAAAACCCTGGATACTGTTCTTGAGTAGAACATATGCATTAATCCATTCTGTGTCTCCGCTCTCAGTAACAGGTTTACAGATATTATTCCACTGGTATCAAGCTGCAAATCACTGAGCTGTAGCTGTGGACTTGGGAGAAGGGGAGGACGCCGTGAAGAAGAGGGGAGAGCATCCATTAAAACGTGCAGTATGTTTACATTTTAAATGTTATTTATCTAACCCTCTAAAACACACTTGCGCAATACCTGATTCTATGTGCATATTAAGCTAATAGAGAATCTGGACATAATTTTTAATTTTTCAACTTCAGTTATACTATGAGAACAGGACAAGGACACGTTCAGTGAAGGCCTGTCAAAAGTCATCTGATTCAGTGACACTTTTCCACTCTGAAGTCTTCCTGACTGCATGCCTAACTGCTCTCAAGCAGATTAAAATGGCTTTGAAATGTTACTAATGTTCAACAACGAGCTGACATGATGGCTGGGAGGCAGAACCTCGCTGCATTTCACCTGGGGGTACACAGATGCTGGTGAAATGTCTTCATACTTTTGCAGATTTGCATTAACATTAGTCGTGTCCATTACTTATCATAAGTTCAGTTCAATTGTCTTACAATCATTTAAAACAATGACTGCATCATACCGGAAACCCAGAAACCAAAACACAAGCTTGTTCGCCATTATTGATATATCTTATTCACCTAAGTTCAATGTTAATCAACAAGCATATATATTCATTTTTAAATCATAATTGCAAAAATTAAAAACATTTTCAAATTTTGATATTTTCAATTTTCAAAATCAACGTGCAAACCAACACAAAGTCCTGGTTTGGTTAACACGTCTATCCATTATGGGAAAGCAAGTCTAATTTGAAAGCATTTGAAGAGCTGGAGCAGAGATGTGCCAACGAGATGTCATTCTCTCTCTAAGCCTGCATACAGAGATGCAGGGTGACAAGATGGGAAACAGGCAAAAATAAAAAGTTGCTTTCATTAACTGAAAAAGCTACTCTGCCTTACTTATCAAAAGTAAAAAAATGCACATTTTATCTTTTAACATTAAATTATTAAAATAGATCGTTAACAGTGCTTTAGTAACTTTTTTGCAAACAAATCCAGGTTTCATTTCCCCATGCATGTTCAAACAATTTCCATCAACCACTTCATTTGAATCAATCCAGCAATAAATTAGCTAAAATATCACTGGTTCCCAGTCATTACTTAAGAAAATTAAAAATTCAATACAAATATGATACAGCTCAGAAACTAAATAGCATCAGAATAGTATATTACATTTTTAAATACATTATGATCGAATATTAATTTTTCCTAAAGTTTAAAGCCTTATTCATTATTGCCACCAAAAGGCTGAATATGAAATTTAGACAAAAGTAGGATAACAATAAAAAATAACGAAATAGACTTACAATAAAATTAATACATTACTCTGCTGTCAAGTTGAGCATTGCCGAACACAAACACTGGGAAAAACAGCCATTTAGGCTTGAGTCAGTGACCTAGAGAGGTGTACTGGAACCAAAGGAAACTACTTCTACCTTCAGGCCCTGCAGTTTATTTGGGAAGAGGGGGGAGCTGGGGAGGGGGTTCTGCCGGCAGCGGTGGGGGTCGTGAGCTGCTGGGGTGTCTGTACTCCCCATACTGAGAGCGGTACTCAAAGGCAGCTGGCCGGGACGGCTGCACCCCCTGGGCACTCAGTAGGGAGTTCAACATATCAAACGTGTCCTGGAACTCCCTGGACTGGCTGCTGCTGCCACCGGCTGCACTGTGGCCGTTGGTGTCACCCTTGCCAGGTCTCGAGTGGGAGTGCGGTCCCTGGTGACGGGGCGGCCCTGAGTGGGCCAGCAGGGGGGGTGGCTGGGTGGAGCTCCTGGACGACTTGCTGGGCTTGGGGGGGTAGGTGGCTGAGGTGGACTCCTGGGGGTGGGGTCTCTTTCGGGAGGAGGAGGAGGAACAGGAAGAGGAGCTCGCTCTGAAGAGGTCTGCTCCACTGGAGGGTCTTGTGCTGCTCCCCCCCGATGCACCCCCACTGCCAGAATGTCTGTGTGAGGAGGAGGAGTAGGAGGAGGAGGAGGAGTGGTGGTGGTGGGAGCTCTCCCTTCGTTTGTCCCTTCCCTTGCCCTCTTCCACACCGCCTCCACGCCTGTCAGACACATGGAGTCGCATTCTGAAGTCATCAGGTACCCGACTCCCAATTCCTCCTCCTGAACTGTGTCCCCCTCCTCCTCCTGAACTGTGTCCACCACCTCCTGCTGAACTGTGTCCCCCTCCTCCTCCTGAACTGTGTCCCCCTCCTGCTCCTGAACTGTGCCCTCCTCCTCCTCCTGAGCTGTGTCCCCCTCCTCCTCCTGAGCTGTGTCCTGCTCCCCCGCTTGTCCCCGACCCCAGCGGTAGCCGCATCTTCAGCGAGTTGCGGTCCTGCCGCTCCTTCTCTGACAGCATTCTGACAGCAGCAATAGAGGCGTTGTGGGGATCATGGGCTGTGCCCGCAGTGTGCGATCCTGCCTGCTGCCTGTCCTTCCTCTGCTGGCTGATGAGGGCCTGGGCAGCCGAGGCGTAGTCCCTCTTCACACTGGCCTCCATGCTCTCCAGCTTGCGCTTCTGTGCTGCCAGCACATCAGCATGCTTAGCACGATACTCGCTCAGGGTCACCTTGGCGGGCACGTGCAGGCCCTGGGAGAAGACGCCAGGCTCGTGGTTGAGCTCGGTGCCAACTCTGGCCCTGCCCACCACACCGCGATCCTTCTCCTCCTGAGAGTGGGTGGCTGAGGAGGCATAGGATGAGGAGGACATGCCAGGGGGAGCAGAGAGGCTCATGAGGCCGGCCAATGTCCTCTCCGACGAAGACCTGGAAATCATGCTCATTATAGCGTCAGCCTGGTCTCCTTCCCCCTCCGCCTTCGTCTTCCTCACTGTCTGACCCGCTGCCTGGGGGGAGACAAACAGGAACCGTTGGAGCACTCTGTCACGCAACCTGTATACAATGTGTGTTCACTTGAGGGCCATGGCTCCTCAGGAGTCTCACCTTCCAGTTTCGGATGCGCTTCAAACGGTTGGGCGTCTTCTCCAGGATCTGCAGAAACTCATGTGTGAGCTCTGTGGGAACAAATCATGAAGCTCAATTAGATTAGTGAGTAGTTAAGAGAGAGAGTGAGTTCCCTGTAATCATGCTAAGCAGGATTCACTAGGCCTCATCATGTCTGAAAAACACATAGCTACCTTGTCTGACAAGGCCACATTGTGGTTGAAAGCCTAGAGCATGGCAGAGGTCAGACCGCATCCGCACAGACATCTGTACGGTTTCGGGTTTTCCCAAAATGTGTTTTACTGAAGCACTGAGGCACTCAGGCGGCACAGGGTTCATGGGGTACCCACCATCCAGCAGGTCTAGGGTGACCGTGGGGTCCACGTACTCCCACCAGTGCTTGCTGTCGGTGGAGACAGGGATTTCCCAGTTGGACCACTTGCAGGCAAGATGGATGCACACGCAGGCCACAATGGTGGGGCTGTACTGCAGGCAGAAAGTGGTCAAGTGGAGGCTGCGCAGGGGTGTGGAGGTGGGGCCCGCAACGGCAGCCAATCAGCCATGCCGTAAGGGAGAGACAGATTTGTATCAGTGATAGGGGGCGGAACCAAACGCACCAGCCTGCAGTACGTATCCCCAGTGTGTTTAATCATGTCACTCTACAAAAAGATAAAATCATAGAACGAGTTGGTTCGTTAATCAGCAGGAAAATGACTTTTGATATAAGGGGGTCTTCAAAGACAAGGCTGTACAGCAAAATGAACAAACCTGTTGGTAGCCATGAAATATGACGTCTGGGCCAAGTCCTTACTGGCTAAAAAACAAAAAAGGAGAAAAAAGTGAAATGCCATGACAATAAAGTCTCTGCAGATCCACATGTCATCTGTGTGCTCATTTTACCTTAATTAGCCAAAGGAAACTTAAAACTTCCTAGATGCTTACCTCGGACAAGCTGGGTGCACTTCACAACATGTGTGTGTGGATGGTCGATGGTGATTTCAAATGCTGGAATGGGGGGAGGAGAGATAACAGAGAAAGGAGCCATAAGATATTTCTGCAGCTATAACATTCAACACCAGAGCAGGCCACATCTTCTCCCACTAGCAGAAATATGCCCTCTAACATACTGTGATGTAGCTCACCCTCTGCTGCAGTATAGAGATCTGCAACAGAGCAATCACTGTGTAAGAACAGCAGAGCCCTCAGCTGAGGGGGTGGCAAGTGTACTAAAATGGACGTAAGAGAAATGATACTGGATGGACAGTGCATAAATCTTCAGCTGCAGGAGCCTAGATAAGACAAATGCAATGGGTGAATAAAGAAAGTAAAAGCAACCTTCCTTATTTTAATGACTGGTGTGTTTTTAAGCCATTCTGAAGATACAGAAAACCAGATCCAATAGGTCTTCTGCTCTTGTAGAACAGAGAATGCCATGTGAATTGGAATACCATCTTAATGAATTAGAACGCATAATTATGGCAAGGCCAAGATGGCCCTCCTCAGAAGTGGGGCTTACTAATGCTTTAAAGGTGATGTGGAGCGATATGCCAGCAGTTTTCTACCAGATGTTAGCAGACAGTATTCCATGATGTACTGAAGCACTGACTAAGGCCAAAGGCCACGCTATTAATTTTTTGGAATAAAGTCATGTTTGATTCATAACTACCCATGTTCCATGACTTTTGGCAGGAGAGTGTGCAGTGAAGAACAAGGTGATTTAGCTCCTCACTGCAAACTGACAACTTTTTTAAACAAACTGATTAAAAACTGAAAACTGACACCACTCAAAAAAAAAAAAAAAAGAAAAACTTCCTCCAGAATATTTTTGGGTACCACATTTACAAAATCGTGGTCAGTCTGCAAACACAGCTTCTGGTAGCATCGATAATTGATGCCAAAGTGACAACTCTAGAGAATGGCTTAAAAAGAGAACGTATAAATCTAGAGGAAAATAATGTGAAAAGATTGGAGGATTGCACTGTCGGGTTGTTACGTGGACGAGGGCGAGCAAAGGGAACTGAAAAAACGGGAGGGGCCGTTACACGTTGTGCTTATTAGAGTCAAGAGGATTACAGGTGAGAGCTCCCAACTGCTCTCTCCTCTCTCTCCCCTGTGGGCAAGAGCAAAGGTTAAAGTCTGCAGGCAAGCCTCTCTGTTCCAGGCAATGGGAAAGACCCCTTTCCTCCTTCCCAACTTACCCAGGGTCTGGAGTATAATGCTCTCAAGAATGACCAGGTCTTGGGCTTGTTGCAGGTAAGCCTGAGGTTGAGAGGACAGTCAGGTTACTCACTAGGAGGCAATCTCTCTCATTCTCTCTGTCTCTTGCTTCATCATTGCTCTCTCTCTCCATCTCATTTTCCTCTTTTAGTTGCACAGCAAAAGTTTGGTTTAAACTTGTTTATGCTTGAATTATGGCTCCTACCCATTACTGTACTGCACTACAAAACTTGCTGAGGAACCATTTCCACTGGAGACATGGGACAGATTGGCAGACATGGATACAAGCAAAAAGCAAAGTACAAAATGGCTTCTAATGTGGGTAAAACATTATCTTCAAGGAGAGCCAGGGTTCTCTCAGCCTCCACAGCTTGGGAAAAGAAACTGGCATAAAACTCAACAGTCACTCCTTTATAAACACGTCAGCACTTAGGGGACTCTTGGGGACAGAGATCAGAAGTGCAGGGTACAGAACTGTACTAGACTCCAAAGAGTGTAACTGTTAGGGAAATGGTGAAAATAATGTAAGATACGGGAATAACAGGCTTGGGAATTTCAAAACCTTTTCAAAGCAGACCACAATTAATAATGAATAATTGTCTTATTGAAAGTATGACACACAATACATTGTCTCCACGGTTTAAATCCATTTGAACATTTGAAATGTTGAAAACATTTGAGTCTGTATCAAATATATGGCTTGTTTATAAAAGTGGGAGATTGATGCTCATCCGATTGTCTAGAACAGCTTAAACTTGTATTGGGGTAAGTAGACTGTTCTCTTAACCAGTCTGATTGAACAAGTGGAAGGCAAGTCACCAGTGTCTATTCAAATCTCACTTATGACTCACTGCTGCCACCCACTGCTGTGGAGGCACCATGCTCCTGCAGCTGACTAGGTCTGCTAGCTAACCTGCATGTGAGTGGTAGCTTCAGCTTTCTGCCAGCTTGGGGCACCATACAATGCATGCTTAATCATTGCTATATTTGGTGAAAACAAGTTAAGCCAAGGATGTTTATAAATTAAGCCAGGTTTATAAATTCAATTCCTGAAGACTAAGTGGGTATATTGAACCTAACACACAGTACCAATGGGCTCACTTCCTGCAGTAAGACTTCAATATGGAAATTAGAGAATGGCAATATGTTTCACCACCTCAGGACCTGGCAGTGATTTCTGAGCCATAAATCATGAGTCACTGATGTAGCCCAACATGGATAAAACATGAACATCACAAACTCTAAAGCTGCTTCTGATAGGCTGCTAGACTGTTTTCTGCCACTTGTATTGTGACGCCGTTGTTTGCAGTGATGGAATAGGTATTGGTTCAGTAAATTCAGCATCATCCACTTCTGTCCTGCCTGTACTTCTGCAATGTATCTGTCTCATGCCAAGGAAACAGCCATTTCTTGCTGACACGTAAGTTGCTAAATTATTGTTTTTATTTGTTGTTGGCAATAACTCATCACTTGTAAAACCCAAACTGGCAACATTTGTACAGGCTGTGTGATATTAACTTATTGGTAAGGCGCTTGCAATAGCAGTTATGAATGCTTGCTCTGAATTTCTACTAGAATAATGGCAAACTCATGAGGATAAATAGGCACTCAAATCTCAATGTATACACATGGCTTTTATGACCTGCAGCTTGAAAAGCATCAAGCCATGTGCAAACATAAGGAACAGACAGAAAAAATGGCCTTTGTTCAGCTTCCCAAACCTGGGTAAATGCAGTGCTCATTTGTGTCCCCATCAAAATGTGTTTTTTTTCCAAAGGAAATGCTCCCACTGAAGAAAATGCACACAAATTCACAAAAAAATTATGAATGAACACATAGAGCAAAAAGGTTTTATAACCTAGATTTGTTTCTTCAGCATAAAAAATACTGCACCAATTTTTAAAAATCTAATACATCAAATCATTTGTAATCACTTAATACCAATTTTGCAAAATTGATAATTCTTACTTATGTCTACTGTTACTCATAGAAATGCATTTTCCCTTTGTTGTAAGGGCTTAAATATACCCTCTTGTTTAAATAGTAAGTTAGCTCCTGTAGGGGAAACACATTTCTGAGTGGAATTTTATTTAATTTATTGCAACATGAGTAAAGGAAGTAAAAATAGCGATGAGGACATCGCTCCTGCAAATCTCCTGCAAGTGCTCAAAGCTTTACAGCCGTGTGCTTGGTGTGAGGGTACTTGTCTACAGTCCAGTTAAAGAGGAAACCATACTGTGGTACTGAATATAGCAGTGGCTACTATGAAATGTAATGAAGCTGTTACTCACACTGTCTGTTATTTAATTACACCTGAAAAGTGCATTTTTCATCCATTTTTCTAAAAGCATTACAATTGTGTCAAGTATAGTCAACGTAATTTCCAAAAATGATAGCAGTAACAGATACTGTCATACTGAAAGCAGGTTTAGGACACACACAATGTGGTTTTAACCTGACACTATTGAATAAAAGGGCATAATAAAGAAAATGAACACAAGATGTCTAAAGCAAGAAAATACACTTAAATTACACTTAACAATAAAATAACATATCGAAATCCAGAAAGTTTCCATCAGTTGTACACAAACAAACACAAAAAAAGCTAGAAAAGCAGGAAGCGGGGCTGTGCACTCACAAGGGACCTGAGGCACTGGAGATGGACAGGCCAGAGGGCAAACATGCCTGTCCTCCAGTACTTACATCACTCCTGGTGTCTGGGGAGGGGTCCTGCGGGTTCAGACATGCGTGGGCCACCTTGATCACATGCTCCAGCTTACGGGGCTGCTCCTCCACCTTCGCAGCGAGGAACAGGGTGGCGGGAGCAATTACCTGAGCACAGCAGAGAAGGCGATCTAACAGCTGCCTTGGGAGCACCTGCCTCACAGTTCCATCCGAGCCAAATCCAGCAGGGATGGTCGCCTTATGAGTAACAAAGTCTCACAAGCATCAAGGAATTTTGGCCAGTCCTTGCACAGGCCCTGTTCTGAGCCAATTAGGTGAAGTCTTGGGACTTCACACTCTTTATCTGATAGGACTACTAGAGAGTGGCATGGCAAACAGTTACTAAACTAATTCATTAATTAATGCTCCTGCATACAGAGTAGACTCTTGCCCCTACACCCTTTACATTGGTTACTCCATCATAAGGCACTGGAGCGTAAACTGTGCCATGCTTTTTGTGGCGCATTTGAACTACACGGTTCTCCAGTACTGGTCAGGAAACAATTCTATGGCTGTGCTTTACTTTCCCATCACACGGCTCTTTTCCAGGACAGGATGTTAAACCATCCCAAGTTCCCAAGAGCAACAGGCACTGAGTTCACTAAATTCACAAGCTGCTGGTGGCTTATATGAGGATATGACTTGGACCACAAGGCTCCGTTTCTGCTCTGTATTAAACCACAAGATGCTCATGCTTGGCAGCCCAACAGATGATGAGTACTTACATTTCTGTGGAAGCGGGTGAAGGACTGTATCATGTAGAAGCGATGCATGTACACGATGGCAGTGTTGATAGTTAACTGGGACCTGGAGAGCTGAGGTTAAGGTATAATAAATACAGAAGACCCCATACCCCATAGCACAGTTTGGCCCATTTTCAGGTGAGCTGAGCATATTTACACTGGTATGCAATGTCGCTAAGGCAACAACTGCATCTTTCAACACAAAGTGCATCTCACGCTTGCGTCATGGTGCCAATGGTGGTGAAACCACAGCAAAATCAGAGACACAAACCACTGATTCAATCCAGAATGCCCTTTGCATTTCAGTAATCAAGAGCATTACTTTGTACTTTCTTGCATATTACAAGTCACTCTCTCACACATAGTGGAGTCACTAACACGCATGTATTTAGAAATGTTGTGAAAACAACAGATAAACATACTAGTATACTACTCATTTAAATGCTTTAGGGATGTGTGGATGGGTGTGCGAAATACCTGGTGGCAATCGGGGGAGGATACCTGCCAACGTATTTTAGGTTGCAAAATATTGGAGGTTTACTCGGCGGAGGGAGGGGGTTGTGGATAGTAAATAAATAATTGTATGTAGTGTGTGGATTGTGTGTGTACATTGTGTTTCATAGACTATCTGGCAACTTGGGTAACATACAAAAATACAAAACTTATGGATCCGTGTATGATGATTATTCATAATAAAGTTTCCCATGCAAATTACGGCATTTTCCCAGGAGATTTATTTTTGATACAAAGTGGGATGTAATGTCAGCCCTATGTTGGAAGCAATGCAGAAATTTGCTGTGATTTCAAAACCGGATTACTCGACTTTGTCGCACAGAGAAACAACTAATATCATTGGAAAGAGTAAGTTGTGCTGTTTATTTTGATATTCAATACATTGCGATAGCGACTTCGTGACTTATTCAACCGAGAAGCAGGAGTGTGAAAATGGGTGAAGAAATGAATGAACTTGCATTTTCGTTGAAACAATCCTGTCTATAAAAACAAATTATGCATTAAAAATGTACACACAAATTATATATATATTATATGAAGGCCTTTACACAACCAAAGGCAGCATGAAAGAATGGATTAATTTGCCAGTAAAAAGCAAACCTGAAGTGGAATTACAGATACATTGTAATACTCTAAGGAACAACAAGCAAACTAAGGCAAACTTGTAAAAGACTGAGAGACAGGCATACTCTTCCAAGGTTATTGAAGAAAATAAAAATAATTCCAAAGCACTGTCCTCCACTATAGACCAACAAATAAATTCACTCTCCACTTGTCAATTTCCGTAGTCAGCTCAGTTCCACATCTAAACACAGGGAATTCTGAACAAACATTTAGATGAACAACACTATTCAATCAACAAAAATACAGATGTGCACCAACTCTATATTTTCCATGCCAAATGAGCCATGAGAATCTATCATGAATCTTTTTCCCCACATTGATGCACATGCACTAATTACAGTAGTCTCCCAAATGAAAGCCTCTACCTGCTCACTTGACCCATTCCCATGACCTTTTATTAAAGATGTTTTTGTCAGTTTGTCAGATGGTGTCTTGGCCTTAGTATATTGTTACATTTCCCATTACTTTGAAGGCTGCCATTGTGAAAGCTTTCCCTCTGGAAAGTAAGCTGGATCATTCTGCATTAAGCTATTTCAGGCCCATATCAAACTTTCCCTACTTACGCAAAATTATTGAAAAAGTGGTACTCAAATTCCTGAAAGATTTTCTCAGTAAAAATAATACTCTTGAAAAACATATCTGGATTTCATTCAGGCACAGCACTAAAGCTGTATTGGTGAAGGCAGTCAACAACTTGCAACTAAGTATTGATGCAAAGAGAGTATCTGACTATCAATACTCAGTTCAGCACTAGTGTGCCAGCAGATATGGGTTAAAAAAAATCTGTTCCCACTCATCTGAACCAGCCAGAGCATAATTATAATTTATATGATCTCATTACATGAAATTTAGTTAGATTTCCTGCTCAATACATGTTAAACACACATCTGAATGTTAATTCAAAGGTGCCCTCCAGCGCATTTTCTGATCCTGAATTTAACACTCTATATTAAGTAAAAAACTAGAGGTGCTATATTCGATCACGTAACTGACACAATCCCTAAACAAAAGTCTATGTATACATCAGGAAGCACCAAAACACCTGTCATTTTTAAAGGCAAAGACAGTAAACACACATTTTGAGCATGATGAAATGAGACTACATACAAAACAAAACGTACACTTACAAAGTCCTACTGGGGTACAGTAGGTGATTAGATGTGACATGTTTTATTATGAAATTATAATGTGACCATTTCCCCCTCACTCCCCCCAAAAAACAAAGACACTACTGATCTAATACATCTTGCAAAGACAAGTTTTCAATTTGCCAGTTTATTAAAAGTACAGTTTATTTATTTTAAATATATAGTTATAAAACTACCGTCCTCTGTAAAGCCATTGAACGCTGCACGATCCAATCAGAAATAATGACTTGTTCAAAATACAATTTATTCATGTCCAGTAAAGCTGAAAGGGTGCAAATCTGATGGACCAAAATATAGACAAATACAACCTTGATTGTAAAAAAATTAACAAATTAAAATAACCCTTACAATACTGCACGCATAAACATTGTCACTGCATATCAAATTATAGTATCAGTCTTCTAGTTTTGACCGTAGTCAGTTTAACAAATGTTGCTTTTATGAGAAATGACCAAATGAAAGAAAACAGAAAGCGCTGTCGTCGTCCAAACCCCCCCCCCCCCCCCCCCCTTCATGAATTACTACAAAAACACACAAAATCTTTGACTGAATTTAAATGTATAACTAAATTTTCATATCCTTTGTAAATTAAACTGGAAAACATTTAAACATCTCAAAGTCACAATTACGCCAAATGTGTAACTTCTGTGAACTGACATGCTAATGTTCTATATATGGTTTAATTAATAACGAATGTCACAAGTAGCCTACGAGTTCCCCATTTCTTTAACTTTCTTCCAATAATTTCTCACAGTATGTTCTCTGATAGACAGGGTAAAATGATTGTGACATTCCGACGTGTTTCGTAATGGCACCAAACGTCACTCGCTAATTAGCTACTGAATACTCACATACTCGACTTCCAACTGTCAACTGTTGCTAGCTATCCAGATTAGCTAACCAGTCAGCACTCTTTTACAAAATAAAACAGCAGTAGTATCAGCAGCAAACATACCAACTCAATGTTTGCTAGCTAGGCTAGCTATCTTACGTTAGCCATTACTATCAGATTTCTAGCTCGAGATCTCGCTTGCAACTCGTGTTGGATCCAGCGTGTCAACAGAACATGAGTTGCCCAGCTGAGTAACTAGCTAGTCAACCATCTCCTGTAAATATGTTGTTCCGAGTCCGGACGTTCACAATAGTAACCATTCGTCCTGCAGACATTGGTGACGCCATCAATGTTGATGGCATGGACCTAGCAGGCTCTTGTCTTACTACAAAGTACCTAGTATGGTTACATACTACTTACTCTAGCTAGCAAATGTACTATTGTGGCCGGACACGGAAAATGTCATGTGCTTATAGCTGGTGATTTAAATTAATCGATTAAGAATGAAGAACCACCTGACCCAAACAACTGGACTGTTAAAACAAACTTTACCGCACAAGGCGACTAACGTTAGCTAGCTAGTTCGCTAAAGCTGTTTACGCAGGCTAAGAGCGATCCCATGTTATGTCTGCATTTCCTTCTCTGCTAACTACCTAATTACATTCCGGGGGACTGGATGTCGGTGGAATTATTGTGAAATATATATTATTCATTAATTTGTGATTTAGATACAAAGTAACCAATTAAAATCTAGTCTCTCAGTAACAGACACCTGCTCTTGCTTTTGTTCTAGACGAAACTTCTGGCTAGGCCAAGGGTGAGGCCTACATACGTCCCACAAACCCAAACCTTAGCAACAAGATTTCGACCCGTTTGAGAAACCGCCAATCTTCGATGACATTCGGTGGGGTCAGAGCCTAAATAACGCGAGTAACACTCCGTTCGTTTACATGGCTAATTTCTGTCATTCCATAAATTTACAAACCTCTCTTGAATAGTGTAAATGACTTGCCCTGGAAAAACCATTTGGTAAACCCATGATGATGTGATGTCGCTGTATCCATGCCGCCAAACAAACTGCATCGCGCGAATTCTTCTCATGTCCCCAAAAAAAAAGATACACATTGAGTCGTTGTCCCATGTCCTGCAGCAGATTGGCAGCTTGTTGTCTGTACGAAAGTTCTTTATCGGGGTCAAGCCCCGCACGACATGACGGGTTATTCTCGATCTGTTCCCGGGTAAAATACCATTTGTAGTTTGCTGCTGAAGGAGAAAGCAAAGAAGCCGCCATTTCTGAGAAGGGTAATAATTTAAATAAAAAAACGTGCGTCTCCAGGAAGCAGCGTCATTTCGACTGCAACTTGTGAGGGGGCCCCTTCCTCCTTCGAAACGAAACGCATATCAGATCAGAGACCGTCAATCACCTGGGAGATGACGTAGTCTCCTCTTTCCTGGTAAGGACACACTTTCCGGTCTCAAAGCATTCTGAGGAGTTCCGGTGCAGTATCGTTGCTGAAGCGAGCGCAGCAAGAATTCTAATTTGAGTTGTAACAGTGATATCGTCTTAAAAGATGACATCTTTGTTCATGTAGCTTGTTATGAAACAGCTACCGGCACTACATCGAAGATCAGTTTAACAACATTTTAGTTGAGTGGTGTATGCGGAAATCGGTTGAGGACCGATATTTTATGTTCACACTCGCAATTTTCTATACCCCCTCGCCATTCATTCAAACAATGTAGCTCTATATCTTGGGCCTTGAAAGACATTGGTA
Source organism: Megalops cyprinoides (assembly GCF_013368585.1). NCBI lineage: Eukaryota > Metazoa > Chordata > Actinopteri > Elopiformes > Megalopidae > Megalops > Megalops cyprinoides. Next base: position 1,019,174 of record NC_050588.1, on the reverse strand, counting down.
TACAATTTATGCATTTTAAAAATAATTTTAGTTCGTATTCAGTCAAGTAGCCACTTTTGGCAATAAAAATACTTTTGGCAATAAAATGTAATTAAAAACATAAATATAAATATAACGCATTGTAGGAGAAAATTCCGCATGGAGACAAACTAATATTACCCTATAACTAATGATAAAAATAGCTTTAAAATGTAGAAGGTACATGAAAACATACAATACACGCGACATTCAAGACATACATTGCGGTTAAAAGTAAGGATGTATAGGCAATAATACATATACATTTTGCAATGAGAATCAATGGAGTTAGAGTGTTCCCCTACTAACCAATTGTACGTTAAAACTGGGAGCATGTTAAGCAAATAAATACTGCAGCATCTTACCATAATCACTATAAAAACTCATAGGGTTATGTTCATCAGCTGCCCAATTTCACAAATTCAGGTTCAAGTCCTGGAGAGACTTAGTGTCTACTGATTGTGGTCCAGCTACACCTCTTAATTGTTTCATTGAATTCATTATTTGCATTAGAGTTCAAGTCACCTGTTGTTTCAGCTCTGTATTGACAGTTATTGACTGTCTGTTTTTCAAACAGTATTCTAAGGCCCACAGAACTCTGGTCCTGGAGGACTGCACTTAAAAAAACTGTGGTAAAAACTGGCTTCTAGTTCACATCATGTCGTGCTCCTGCGCCATTTGACTAGTTTATTGTTAGTGCAGGCAGAGGGGGGAATTCTGAGTAACTTATAGCCTGTGGAAATGATTGAAGTGGAAGAGAGATACAACTGAATTACTTACTCATCAGGTGAATTTCTTGCGATGGCAATTAAGTATTTAACCATGTGATGGCAGTAATGAGCCAGTTTTTGCCCATTCCCTCAACAATAATTGAACAGTCTTCTGTTAAACATCACCGTAAATTGAAAATGTTGTTTCAGAAAACATTTCCACTTCAATGGTCAATATAAATTATTTTGGGTGAATCAATAACAAAACATGGCATATATTTTATGGTAGACAGCAATCATTTTGGTTATCTGTCAGTAAGACTGATGAGTCAGAAATGACCAAATCAAAATACACATGCAAACACCAGAAATATACTATGAGATGCATTAGTCTGCTCATGTCAAATTACAATTCAAAAATAATGTATTCCTACCTCTAAATCTACAGCCACTTACATGTTGTCCTTTACATGATGTGTAAACATAATTTAGCATAAAATGAGATAAACATTTACTATACAAACCAAGCCCCTCTCCAAAAGCAGTAGCATTAAGGTGAGAGAAACTTAAGTGAACTGACATATGTATCTGAAAACTCCTCCTAGGGCACTGTACTCCCAGCCAGTTTGCCTGCCACAGTTCATTTACGGTCGCCACAATTGTTGCACATGGTTATCATGTGGGTCCTTGGACCCACCCCAACCCATGGGTTTCCACCCAAACAGGGGGTTTCTACCCAAACAGGATAGAACATGATGGACATCACACCAAGGTGGGTGATCACACAGAAGGGAGAAAGCTGCCTGGCAAAAGTGATGGTAGCTGGAAGACAACATTGACTGTGGTGTGATGTAAGTAAGATTTTTAAACAAATCAAAAGTTGCCTTTTGGTGTGAAAGCCATGGCATCCTGCTTGGCTGATACAGACAGAAGTGAGGGCTGTTTCACTAAGCTGAGTCATGTGGATTCACAAGTCAGGTTGATTCAGCTTCATGACATCTGTGTACGATTAATGATCGAATTAAGTAAAGCTAGGCTTGCTAATCAAGCAGAGTGCAGGGTGGCAATGTAGCATAGTGGTGAGGAGCAGGGCTTGTAACTGAAAGGTTGCTGGTTTGATTCCTTGCTGGGGGTACTGCTGCTGTACCCTTAGGCAAGGTACTTAACCCACAGTTGCCTCTGTAAATGTCCAGATGTAAACATTGTAACCTGTGTTATACCTAAGTCATACTACATAGTAATCACAGATTGGTGCAAAGGGGTTTAAAGAGAAGGCAACGAAAGGACAAAAATATTTTTAGCCAGCATAATAATAAATTTAAATATACAAGATGCATGGAACTCAAGCAAATGATAGATTTTTAGCAGAATTTTTAGAGTAGCTTTTGGCCAGTATTTTTAGAATTTGTCTAGGATTTTCATGAAGATGTGCTCCACTTCAGGGGTTTTAACTAGTAAACCATATATACTCTATCAAAATATAATGTGCAAATTATATTTATCTTGAAAATAAAGCAACAACATGTTCAAATATATGCCTGCACAGTTGCACAAACTGCAAATGCAATTATACTTTTTGAACAATACATAGCTTGCAGAAACTAACACTATATTCCTAATAGAACGTAACCTGTCAAAAGTCTCATAGAACATGTGTGAGTTGTAACACTGTAGACATCCTGATTAATTAATTGTTATTTTGTGTTCTGTTGCATTCAGATACAATAAGTGTGTTGCTTTTTTGATATACCAATTGCTTTTGTGGACATCATATTGATTTTTGAGCATAACCCTTTAACAGAATGTTACACTATTAAAATAATATCCACTGCATTTTTATCTTTATTTAACACAAAAAAGTTCTCCTCACTATTCTCCAGTTCTAGTGAGAGCAGGACCTCTATCATGACAACATCAGCTTTTTGATAAATGGTTTGATTGGTAGGGGAAATCCACCATGACATGTTTGTGCTAAATACAGCTGCTTACCCAATAAGTTACCTTCTTCAGATGCATTTCCATAAAAAGAGCTGGCTTCCTTCAAAGCTTGCATTGTGATAAAGAAGAACTAGATATTTTAACCTGTTTACAAAAGTTAACTGTTAACTCTTTAAATTGGGCTGTGTCAACATTAAGTGTTTTCAAAACAGCTTTCATCTGTTAACTGATTAAGCTGGGTCTTGGAATGTATGATTCCCTTTATGGATATTTTCATATGTTGTTATCTTTAAGTGAACCAGTTTTCTGCAGGCTGGAGTTGGTGGCATGAGGAAGATAAGAGGGCTAGCTATTAAAACATTAGGGTGTAACCAAGTTTCAGCTTAACCCAAAACATAGCTTCATACAATCTGTCAAATAGCATATATGACAAAAAGGCAGCTATCTTAATTAAGGGCATCTGCTTTGGGGATGGAAGAGCACTGACTCAGGCTTTGGCATTTCCAAGCACTGGCAAAAATTTCTAGAGAACAGTGGATATCCTTCAGAACCTCCCAAAGTCTATAGCAAGTGGGTACCCTTTGAGGGAAGAACTACAAACTTTCAGTTCTAGTTACTGTGTGGCTGTAAGGGCCTATCACTTTTTCACTCATAAGCCCATCCTAGCAGAGAAAATTTCCAGTCACCATATACCACCTGTATTTATGATGACAGGCTTTTTGATTTCTGAGTATGGAAGAATACCTGTTGTAGAACCAGTTAGACTCAGAGATCATTGTGAAGGGAGAAATATACTCAGGTCACCAACTGATAAATGCATCCTTTCTGGTGAGCACATTCGTGGGATGCCATGGGATCCATGGAACCTAGGACCTTTAGCTGTCAGTGAATCTTAATTTGACATTCATTCTACATTTGAGCTCATAGCATGTTCATTACATTCTTTATTAAAATAATGGCAAACAAAATCCCTCATAATTTGAAAATTTTTTGGTGGCTACCTAACTAGCTGCTGGAGATACCGAAAAAGAACGTTTTATATTTTACAATAGCCAGTCCACATGAAAACAAAATATGTCCTGAATTTCTCTACCATGTTTCAATTCAATTCAATTCAATTCATTTTTATTTGTATAGCGCTTTTTACAACACAAGTTGTCACAAAGCAGCTTTACATTGTTCCCAGGCCTGAGACCCCCTGAGAGCAAGCCAACAAGGCAACAGTGGCAAGGAAAAACTCCCTATCAGGAAGAAACCTTGAGCAGAACCGGGCTCATGGGGGGGCCCATCTGCTTCTGGCCGGCACTGGGCAGATAGAGTTAGACACAATATTATGCAATGTACATTTGTTATTGACAAACAATAGCAGTTAACAGTAGAGTGATTATAAGAATGTCTCCTAGGATGTCCGGGTCTTGGAATGCAGTTGGCTTTGATGGGCAGGGCAGCGAGGTAGCAGGACTGGAAAACGAGATGAGACACTTGGGCTACAGCTCCGGACAGGAGCCCGGAGCAGGGAATAGGAAGCAAACAGAAAACAGTGGTTAGTGGATGATAAGAATGGCAGGGATGTAGAACAGAGAGGCAGGAGAGGAGGGGCAGAGAAAAAGGTGTGCAACAAGGAAAGACCCCGGCAGGCTAACATTATGGCAGCATAACCTAGGGGACGGGAGGCAAGGGACCGGCATAGTCATGAGGGCGACCCTAAGACAGTCAACACCAGATCACGGCACAGGGTCCATGAAAGCAATGACCACTTAGTCCACCAGAGACTCTATGATCCACGCCAGCACCAGGCCATGTCCCTCAGCTGAAGGATTTACTATATAGATATGTTTTGAGCCTAGACTTAAAGGTGGAGAGAGAGTCTGTTCCCCGAATCTCAGAGGGTAAACTGTTCCACAGGAGAGGGGCTTGATAGGAAAAGGCTCTACCGCCTACAGTAGTTTTGCCCACTCTTGGAATGGTGAGAAGCCCGGCATTTTGGGAGCGAAGGGCTCTCTGCGGAAGATATGGATGAAGAAGGTCCTTAAGATAGGGGGAGGCAAGCCCATTTAAAGCCTTAAATGTGAGTAAGAGTATTTTAAAAATGATCCGGTATTTAATAGGTAGCCAATGGAGAGAGGCCAGAACTGGGGTGATGTGCTCAAAGCGTTTAGTTTTAGTTAAGATTCGAGCAGCTGCATTTTGCACCAGCTGAAGGGGTTTTAATGAGACGTTTGCACATCCTGACAAGAGGGCATTACAGTAGTCTAATCTGGATGTTACAAAGGCATGGATTAGTTTTTCAGCGTCGTTAATTGATACGATTTTCCTGATTTTAGCAATATTTCTCAGATGGAAGAAGGCAGTCCTAGAGGTGTTAGTTATGTGAGTTTCAAAGGAGAGCTCGGGATCAATAACAACACCAAGGTCTTTGATGGCTGCACTCGGGGCAAGGGAGACACCATCAAGGTCCAATGTAAAATGAGTGAGTTTGCTCCTGTTTCAACGTAATGATCAAAAGAATTATAAAATAAATTGTTAACTATACTACCTCATACAAGAGTAATTATGAGTAGCATCTTTGCATCCGTCAGACATAACTGAAGGAATATTCTTGTATAACAAAAACATAGGTTATGGTGGACTGACAACTGTAAGGTGGTTTATCTGGGTTGACTTTGAGTTTAATCCTTTCTAAACTGTGAACCATTTTCAGGTTGCATCTCACAGATGTGTTGTCTGACAAATTGGAAGAAAATTAGAGAGTGACCAGCACGGAGTGTAGAACCAGAGACCAGTGAGCTGAACTGATGGAGACCTTACTGAGGGCTGCTGACATCACTGGGGCCTTGCAGTTTCCCAGTACAGGGACAGAGGCATGCAACATTCAACACTGGGGTGCTGCAACCCTAGCAGATAAGGAATGTTTTTTTGATTTAACCAAGAGTTGTGTGTGAATCTTTGTGTGTGTGTGTGTGTGTGTGTGTGTGTGTGTGTGTGTCTGCATTTATGAATCATCAATAGTGACAGGCTGACCCTGAAAGCCACATTATCTCACAATCTACATGAGGGTCATTTCCATGGGAAGTCAGGGAAGGGAGTGCAATGCAGAATGAAGTACTGGTAGTGATAGGGGCCCTGCCAATGTGTACAGGTTGAGGTAGGGGATGTTAAAGTCCTGTGCAGTTTGAACACAGGATGACAGGTCACCACACTCATCATAGTGTCTTTCAGAGTAAGCATCTGGATAAAGCAGGATGCAGGGGCACTGTACTGGCTCACCATTATGGCAGTGAATGGCCTGCAGAACCTACACATGCTCTTTTTTGTCATGGGTGAGGTGAGAGTGAAAGGTGACTGCATGGGGCCCAACCAGGGTATCCTCAGTGTGAACGTCACCAAGGGTCAAGCTGGATGTAGCTCCACCCAAACTAGAAAAGCATGGAAGGAATGAGACAAAGCCCTTGCCACCTCTCAGTGCATCTCCCTGGCTCAGTGAGTCAGTAGGTACATGGCAAGTTACTGCCTCAATGTGACCTGAACGACATCCCAGCTCACTGCAGGCTCAACTAGAAGGTGAAAGCCATTTGGTGACTGAAGTGACAGAAGTTGGAGTTGGAGTTGACCCAAAAGTTATTTGCGACACAAGGACTGTGTCACATTGATTATGGGTGTTTCTCAAAGTCAAGGAAGGATCCTTAATGGCTGCATTTCAAGGATGCTACGTCATCGAATCCCGCCGAAGGACTGTTCCGATGTCGAGGATCCTTCGAATTCTACCAAGGACTGAGTCCTTCGTTCAGACAACTTTCAAGGATGCATAGTGTGTATCCTCAGTGTCTTTAAAGCACCCACAATCCTATGTGCACGTACAAGAGTCTGCGGCTCGGAATTGAAGGCTAGATCTTTTCAATGATGCACACATGCACACTCACTAGACCGTTTCATTATCTGTTCTCCGAATGCTAGGAAGGAGTCTTGCCTAGCCTCTGAAAGACGTGACTTGGAAGGACTCGTCCTACCAAGGAAGCATCCTTGACTTTGAGAAACAGCTTATATCACATTGATGCTTTCCCCATTACCTGAGGTAGGTGGAATGGTAACAACCCTGTCGCTTACACGAGTTCTGCTGTATGCCATTTGGTTTGTATAATGGACTGATTGTAAAGGCGTCTTGGAGTACAAGTATTAACTTAATATTGAATCATATTGAGACAGTCTTTGGAAAACTGAGGTAGTAGATCCCCAGAAGTGCTGCTTGTTGCAGTGAGAGGTGAAATACTTAGAGCACATTGTGAGCTGTGTTGCACTCTTCATGGTTCTACAGATCACCACGGTCGTGCAGCACTGATCATCAAGCAGACACACTTCCCTGAGTTTCCACAGATATTATAGTGCAGTCTATCTCCTTTTTCTGTAGCATTATTGCTCATTACATCAGCCTTTTCCCAACACCTTTACCATAGGAGCAAAAAACTGACTAGTAGTATCATCAGAGGAGTGCCATTTGATTAAAGAGGGCAGTGCTAAGCACACCCATCAAGGCTTAAGCAGACCCTTCCAAATGATTCTGTCTGTACACCAGAAGCCATCCTAGAGGGACTGGAGGCAGGACTGTCATAAGTCCAGGATTGAAGGGAGAGAGGGAGAATGACAGCACTAACCCCCTAATGTGACCAGACATACAGAGCCTTCAAGCTAGAGTTGCTGGTCCTCAAATGGGCAGTCTTTGAAAAGGGAATAAGCTAGACCATACCAACAGACAATAATCCTATTGTGCACTGTGAGACAGCCAGATTGACATACCAACCCTAACTCAATAACCAGGATTCAGATCTTCCTTCCACACTGACTGAGGCAAAGAGGAAAATGTGCCACAGCTCCCTGGAGATCAGCTCATGACAAGTGATGTTTTCAGTGAGAGACCAGAGACAGCTACCATGAGATGCTCAGCACCTGCAGGCTCTAGCTGGGAGGATCAGCCAGAGGTGTGCTTTGGAGATCTAGAGGAGTGCCCATCAAGAAGAGGGGAAATGGTAGAGAGAGTGAGGAAAGACCCACCTAAGAAATGGGGTCCTCTGCTGTTAAGCCTACAACTTGATGTGGGTCATAAGGAGGTGGCAGACTCTGGTGCCCTCGATGGCCACTAAAAATGTTGAGAGAAGTACTACCGAGTCTGCTTTACTACTTTCTACTAGCTGATAATGGGAGTATACTAGCCCTAGCATCTTCATTAAATCCAAACTAGAGGATGGCCCCTTCTCTTCATCTCTTACTCCCTGGAGATGCTGGCTCTGGACATGGTATTCTTGGCGTACCCTGAGGTGCAAGATGCAAGACATGCAAGATGGCTGGCACCAGCAAGACTGGAGCTTCATTTTATTTTTTGCAAAAAATTTAAAGCCAATGTTAATCCTAGATTAAATAAACTATGGCAAAAAAAAAGTAAGGCACATTTTAACAAACAGCAAATACCTGCTGTAAACAGCAGGGTTAAGAAAAATTCTCATTCCTTTATGAAAAATTGTTCCAATGAGGACTCCACTAAGTGCAGCTCTTGAGAGGTCTATTCTCGAGAATATAATTTGGTATAAAAAGTGATGTTTACATGAATCTGTGAAATGCATCTTCCAGAGTTTATATAACTCTCACAGTATCTAGACCCAGTCTACCAAACTTAAAACTGCATAAGCAACAGCCTTGTTTTACACTTGAGGCAATCTTTGGAAACAAGAAATTTAATTTAAGTTCATGTAAAATATCACCCCATTTTAAGATACAAGATAAACGTGTGTCCTTTACAGGTCTTGAAAGGCCAGTTTTTTCTTTTTTTCATTGTAATGAATAAATATCTTTTCCTAGGTCTTGTTAATTAAAATTTGTAACCAAAGGCTCCCTTTAAAGTCAAAGTGCATCTGTTTTAGTAATGTCACTCTCCTTTATGGGCTTTGGGTGGAATATATCTGAGTAGGCATGTCCAGCTGCTCCAGCTGTGCTTCCAGATATGAGAGAGACACTGGCAGACCAATCACATCATGACAAGTAACTATGACCAGTACTGCACTAAATAGTCTGATAGGAAACAATACAAGGTTCTGTCTGAATAATACAAACCAAAGATTTGTAGTGAACATATAATATGTGGCTTGAGCATATCCAGTTTTTCATTTAAATGAAATAATACAATAATGATGTCTTTTTCCCATGTCTGGTCAGACTGACTCTGCATGAAGCTCTACAGCCTATGACTTGCTGGACCTTATGTGTATATTCAATATAATTCAAGGTAAATTCATTTCTCAGGAAAATACACCTTATATAATTTCTCCTTTCTCTCTTTGTATAATTTGGTATATTGATTGCCTTGTTATATTGTGGAAAGTTATGAGAGCATTACTGTAGGGAGTACTTTAGTGTAGTTACACTCTGACCTCAAGCAATGACCTTGGATCATTTTTTTACATAACAATTTGGGCTTAGTTTAGGGTTGGGGAAACTACTTGTCTGTAACAGCACCTCTGTGGAGGTGTACAGTCAGCTAACATGACAGGAAAGTGTGACTTAACTTCCTAAGCAACTGCATGAGGACCACATTTCTGCAGATCTTCAGCTGTTTCCCTTTTCCATACATTTCCACAGTACTATGTGTGACTTACACTTATGAAAAAATATCAGGTGTTGCTGTGGGAAGCACTTTTTTCTAATATTGTGCAAATGGATGATTTTTATGGTATCTTGTGAAAAATGGTGGTTGCCAAGCAGTTGCTAAGGAAGTGACGGAATCACCTTTCTAGCGTACTGCCACTGCAGCACTCACTCAAGGAGAAGCAGTCTTCTTCTTTAGGTTTTACTGGGGGTTTGCAGACCAACGGAAGGGGCATTACTGCCACCTGCTGAACTGGCGAGTGGAGTGAAGAACTACAGAGTGCTGTCGGGACCAGTGTTCCTCAGCCCTGGTACAAGGAACAGACTGTGTGCAATGATTTTCATACAAACTGAGAATTCAGAATGGTTGAGATCTTAATTCAAAACCTTCATAGCACAGGAACCCACTGTGATTCCATCAGGAAAGAAGCATGTAGTTGGAAGGGTGTTTGTGCTCACAGAAGGATACAAGTAAAAGTATGCATATTATTAATAAGTATAACTTACTTTTTTCATTTCAGCCCTGAAAACAATTTAGTTAAATCTAATAACTATCAACATTACTCTCTATGATTGAAAAATTATTCAACTAACTAAAGGCATTGAACAATTAATTGAACATTAGAAATGTTTAATAAACTCCCTTGCTTCAATTCTATTGTTCACACAAATATACCCACAACACCACAATTCTTTTATACAGCGCTTTATGTTGACCATCTGTCAAGCAGTTTTAGATACAGATCAGTATTCAATCAGCAGTTCAATCAAACCTAATTAAAACAATTGAGATTAAAAACCAGCACACATAGTGTGCCTCCAGGACCAAGGCTGGTAAACAGTGGTCTAGATCCTGCTAGCCAAGACTGCAGCATAATAAGAACACCAAGATTACATGAAATACCTCTGCATGATTACATGCTGTACAGATTGTTCGCCACAGTTCCCCCTGTTATGTAAATGTCTTCACTTTTTAATGATAGTCCTGAATTCAGTTAATGCACTAATTAATCACTAATCACTCATTACAGCACTGACACTATGAATAGTTGTTTTGCACTCTAGGGGGATAAAATTGCAGCGCGACACATAAACTGCAAGCTAATTGTATTTAATTTGTAACTGTTGATAAGCCCACAGGCAGCTTTCAGCTCCCCATGGTGTGACAAACATATTTCATATGGCATTTAACAATGATCCAATTTGTCACATGCATAGTTTTGTGCAATAACCAACTTTACAACAGCGTCCAACTGTTTCGCAGAAATGGCTATCCAAAACAGTATTTCCTGTGAAATTCAAAGAAATGCAGTTATTACTGATTTTTTGTCTTGTCTGTGTCAAGGTAACCATTCACCACGTTATATAAGCTCACCATACAATATAAGTTCAATATTATAGTTCATTGTTCTTTTATTTTATACATCTCTGCAGTCATGGTCATTTGGATTTCATCTCTGACATCTGGTAGCTACATTGCCCCTACAGAAGTGGAGGACATTTGACAAGGTGACATAATTTTTGTTAGCTTGAGTTTTAAGTTAAATAAGCTTTCACAGTATGTCAGTGTAAAAAAAAAAAAAAAAAAAAAAAAAAAAAAAAAAAAAAAAAAAAAAAAATATAAATATATATATATATATATATATATATATATATATATATATATATATATATGTGTGTGTTTGTGTGTGTGTGTGTGTGTGTATAGTGTGTGTGTTTATCTATTCTTTATTTATTTTTTATTTTACAATTTTCGACAAGGTGATGTTTCTTTGCTTTTTCACAATACAGTGAAATTTTCCATATACACAGGGATGCTTCAAACCACTTAAGATAGTATGTAGTTACCACCAGTGTCAGCTTTAAAACACAAGCCTCTTACATTGTCGTGGGAGAATTCTAACGTGAAAGTGTGGCACAAACCGATCAGCCGCTGTTAAGCTTATACAGCCTTCCCACGTTCCCCTCGAAAGCAGTGCAGAGATTACAGGGCGATGGTTTGGCGAGCTGCAGGTAACAGGTCGTAGCAACCTATCGCATTTGTGACTTGAAGTGTAGTAACATGACACATATGACATAATTTAAAGCATTAATAAAACGAAACACATTGTGTCACAAATGAAATAACTGGTTTCAGATGCATGCGTAGCTAATTTTGCTGACGCGAACCCATTGCCTAAATAAAGAAATGATGTGCATATCCTTTTTGCCGAGCTATGTATTTCCCAGTTTTGCCAGTATGTATGTATGTTGAGGAAACTTTTAAAAGTGGCACCCACAGAACCTGAATTAACTCTAAACAATCATTAGTTCAAAAACCATATAATATCAACTCACATGAGGATAAACGCGGAAAAACTCTTTTTCAATCTCTTCGCATTTACTCCCTCCCTCTCTTCACTTGGAGTGAGACCCGAAAGCCTTTTGTTGCGTTCTCAGCCAATAGAGACGTATTACGACACTGAGCCGCGGTCATATATAAAGAGCCCTTTTTAGACGTGCGTGCACACTTTTCATTCACACATCTGAACACATATTTCCTTGTGGATTTAATTGTTACCAGTTGGTAGGACCAAAACAAACCAATAAAATCAAAAGGCTATATTAAAATTCAATATCTTAGAGAGACAAGTGACGCACAGAGGAAACCGCTGGGACGCATGGTATCACATTTATGGTTATATTTATTGTTTTGTGTGATATCGTTATGATTTGTTTATGAAGGTGATTCCATTGGAATTGCTGATCATCGATATCTTTACAAGGTGAGATTAAATAGGTCGCAGCAAGCCATCAGGGAAAAGAAACAAGAAGAAACAAAAATAACAGTACTTACCAGTCATCATCATGCCCAGATCTAACTTTTTGCTGTGTTTGATGGTCTTCATTTCTCTTGGACTCTCCGGGAGTGATGAGCCTAACCTATTCTTGCCGCCAGCCAGCGAGATGCCCACGGAAGCCGGGTTATCGCTGATAGAGGTAGAGGAAGCGGGCGCTCGTGAGTGCTCCGCGTGCGTTTGGCGAGAGCAAAGCAAGGTGCTAAGACTGGAGACCATCAAATCCCAGATCCTAAGCAAGCTGCGACTCAAGCAGGCGCCCAACATAAGCCGAGAGGTGGTAAACCAGCTGCTCCCTAAAGCGCCTCCGCTTCAGCAGCTCCTGGACCATCACGACTTCCAGGGGGACGCTTCCTCGCAGGACGAATTCATGGAAGAGGATGAGTATCACGCCACCACCGAGTCAGTCATCACCATGGCTTCGGAGCGTAAGTACCGCAACTCAGCCCAAGGCTACTGAAAACGATTCGCCAACTCAGCAACTGTTTGACAAGATCACGTTTGACTATCTAAGGTGTCGTGATTCGAATTATTTGCTATATGTTGTCACAGTGGTTTAGAGCACAGGGAACACAGTGTAAAAGTTTGTGACGAGAAGAGGGCTGGTCTCTCTACAGGGTATGAATGTGTTTGGTATACGGGGTCCGCAGGATTGTACTTTGTAATTTAGGAGATTAGACTCGGGGAGCCTTTTGTCGAAATATCTAAATGTGTGCAACGAGGGAGAGTCAGCTGTTGGATACGGTTGTCAAAATAAGGGACGTAATAAGTGTGAACTGTGAACTTGATAAATCAATAAACCAATTAATCAATTACTGAAAGTTTTATGTCACAATTTCCCAATTTAATGGATTTCATTTTAGACACCGATAAGAACATTCTTCCTATTAAATATTTAAATACTACTACTACTACTACTACTACTAATAATAATAATAATAATAATAATAGCTGTTGTTATTGTAACGTGCTCTGTCCAGCTGTCGCGGTGACAGGGAACGTTGAATGGAGGGATTCTCCATGAGGCAATTGGTCGTCAGCTGTCCTTTTCACTGAGCAGGCTACTGTCAGTTCCAGCGCGGCACATATCATACATTTTTTTTTCTTTTTGATTGCGGAGCGCTCGTTTGTAAATAACCACCTTTAATCTTAAACGCCCCGTCTATGCTCTGTGGGCATTTATTTTAAAATGGCCCCGCAACGACATAAAGCCATGCCCTCTCTTTATAAAACAATTTTAATAAGTCCAAAAAATCCTCATTATTATTTAAATTTCATAAAATTTCACAGCTTTAAAATCGCCTGTTATTTCACACACTTTAGTAACTGTTAATAAATTTAGCATCCTGGTGGTGTAATTTGACATTTTAAAGCTTCTCTGTGTTTTGTGATGCTTTAAAAACTGTCGCTAATTAGGACTGTCGCTTTATGAATAGTGGGGCCAATGTCCATTTCGGTAACGAGTGCATAAATCAATAATGGTAATTTAGCATTGAGTCTGTACCATTATTCAGTTGTATTGCAAGACCAGTTTGTATAGAGTGAGAATGTCTGTTTTGTAATTTTATTGTCTTGTTTTATGTTTTTTTTCCATATACATCGAGATGTTCAAAACGTTTATACTTCAGGTTACTCGTGTGGCGTCGTCAACCAATAAATGTGTTGTAGTCAAGACTGCAAAATTAGCGGTTAAACGAAAAACAGGACAGTTGCAGAAACAATTGGAGTGTTGCAACGCTATTTTTTAAATGTTAGTACAGCCGGCAGCTGTGTTCGATCAGTTCTTTATAAACGGGCTCTAACCGGCTCCCCCGCTGTTCTGCGCAGTGAGAAAAAGTGTGTCCAAAAAGCTGCTATTGTTTCCTCATGCAGCAGCCCCTCTCGACAGCACTTGCCTTTTTAAATGCGAAGTTTATAGGCACAGCTCGTTTTTTTCATTGAAGACACAAAGCCTGAGAAACAGTTGGGGTCGAGGGGAGTGTGTGACCTTTCTGCGGAGAATCGCCGGGGTTCAACAACATTTACACACGTAATGTATTCCGCACAAGGCGGACGAAAAGCCGAGCAAATAATCCGTTTTTTCCAAGAGTGAACAAAGGTAGGTTTGTGTTCCCTTAACTAACCTCTTTGGCGATTGTTACACAGTCCACGTCGTTCCTTTTCTCAACTGCATAATGAATTGCACCGGTTCACCTTACCGAAGTGATGTTTTCATGCAATGTCGCTTTTACAGTTGGCCATCAGTTTCTGAAAACAGAGAATGACATAAACACATGACATAACTATTTTTCATGGTCATGGCACTGCAGTAAGGGTTGTGTTGTCCTAACAATTCATAATGTGGTAAGTGTGTCACTTGATTAGTTCAGTGGAATCATTGACCAAATCCCACTTCCTAACACTAGATACAAGCATTCAAGAAGCTACTTCACAGCTTCTAATAGAACGAAAGCTGATCAATTATTTTGCCATTCAATGTGGGCCTTTTGCAGCATTAGGATGGTATTGTATTAAGTAAGTATTTAGTGTTATGTAGGCTTCAGAGCAATACTGCTCAACTAACATACAAGAGAGTGTTGAAGTAGACGAGACGAAATCACTGAATGAATGCCTGCCTGTATTGGTGACAACCTGTTCAAATGTCACAGGTTTTGATCAGTCTTTGTCAACATGGCCAGAAGTTTGACTGCAAGCGGCTGGGCTTGAGCTAGACTGCTTCTAGAAAGGTACTTAAGTAGGGCCGATTCAAAGCATTATATTGCAGAATAATACTGATCACCAGTTTTTGCCTTGTACAAGAAAAGTCATGTTCTAATGATTGCATGGGTTATAGATATTTTAGCTGATATAGCCACATTAATAGTAAACTTTGTACTGTACGAACATCTTTAATCAAAGTTCCATCTTCAGTCATAAATGCTGGCCTAGCAATATGGCTTTATTCTGTCAGCCTACCCATAGGTAGGTGTGTGGCAGCTGGGCGGGATTCCAGTTATCCTTCCCCTCCAGGTCCTGATTTTTCTTTTAGGCTCTCCCGAGCAAGTGGGAAGTGAAGGTATCACCCTGCGGCTTTGTGCCATTGGCATTGCGTGTGTGAGGTGAGCATGCCATGTTCAGAACATGCCTTGAACACTGACCTGGTGTGTCCAGCTGTCCCCGCCTGGCTCGCAGCCGGACTCCCCTGTCCATGCTCACGCGCAACACCATGTCCCCTCTTTTTGGGGCGTAACAGTGCACCCTGTGTTTGAGAGCCGCACAGCTGTGGCCTTTCGTTACAGTATGCTGTGGGATAGTCCCACACCGCTGCATATGGCCATGCGGGCCTGCCTCTGCTAGGATGAAAGACCGTCCTCTGTGGGGGCATACTGTACAGCTGTGCTTGTCTATTAGAGAGACTTTTCTACCCTGCAGCATCAATATCACTCTCAAGTTAGTTATAGTTCCAAAAGAGCAGATGAAAGGAGGAAAAAAACTCAGCTACTGTATGGCCAAAAGCATTGCCTGTTCCCCTGCTGCAGAAGCTAAACGTCTCACTTAATAGATACCATGCAAAAATAAAACCGTGGGAAACCAGGGGTGTTTGGCATTTTTAAGTCATCCATGTAAAGGCCCACTAACTTGCTGTGTGCGCTTGGCACATATAGTAATACTCTTACCCCAGGGTTCTTATCCAAATACATTTTTCCTGTAAACCTAATGATTTTCAAGTTGTAATGGTTTCTGCATGATAGATTATAATTGCATGGTGCTCATGATAATTTTTCAGAGGAAGGGCCATTGTCCTGTAGAAGAAGCTTGGGCAGGCGTTCATTTTCCTTTGGTGTCCTATCAGTAGGCCGTGGGCCGACGCTCTGAACTGATCCCTGACACCAAAGCATGCTCTGCAACATCGGCACATCAGTCTGTTCTGCGATGTTGCGTTGCCTCTGGCACCCATGCTCCCTGCGGGACACCCCCTAGGAGACCACGGCGTGCGCACCAAGGGTTCCACTGTTGAGCGCTGTGCCTAGTCCGTCTCATCCACCTCTCTCGGCGCCAATTTCTTCCGGGAAATAGACCACAGCACTCTCGTCTGTGGCCCCATGACAGATCCTGCAGGATGAAGTGGGTCATCCTGTCACCCAGCGGAGAAAATCCCAAAACCCATAGGCCGCCACCCCCACCAGTGGCTCTGCGGGTTTGAGGGGACCAGAGGGAACTGGGCTAAAACAAAAAATGCTCATCTGAACCCTGAAGCCATTTCCAAGCAGCACAGTTGAGTGTGCCCACATTTGTTGATCTTACAGTATTTTACAGAAGATGGCAGAGAACAAACTATAATAATAATACTAATGCTTCACATAGCTATTTAACAACACTTTCTACCGCAGCTTGAGACTACCAATGTTGATGACATGCTGATGACAAGTTCTGGGCCCGCTTTGAAGCTGCACGCAAATTGTACCTGTGTTTTAAGGGGTGCGTGTTGCTGCAGTCATTCCTGGTTAATGCAGCCTTTTTGTGTGTGTGTGTGAGTGTGTGTGATGAATTTGAGAGCTAATGTCACATGCCCTTTGAAAATGGGTGTTATGTGTGCGTGTTTGCTGGCCCGGAGCACAGCCGGGTGCTGCCACGGTAAGCAGTCGGACCCTGGTGAGGCGCTGACCTCGCAGGGCCCTCATTTGTCACTTGTCTTGTGCTCTGAAACCAGGCCTTCCTCCCTCATCAATGCCCTTTCTCTAACAACTGCAACTGTGTACATTTGAAAACGTTTGCTAGTAATTTGTCTCCCCCACCCACTCCCACCCCCTCAACTGAATTTCAGTAATTGGACAGCTTATGGCAATTTTGCCACTTTAGTACACACCTGCAGTCGAGCATCTGTTCCAGATGCACTCCATGCCAGCTCTGATCCGAGCCATTGAAGGAGGCAGCACGCAAAAAACATGCACATGCATGGCACGTACACCAGCAAGGAAAGTGGATTATTAATGTGCGTGTGTGCTGGTGTCGAAAACAGTCCAGCCCTTTGCTTTGCCCTAGCTACACACTCATGTCCTGTGTACACTAAGTGTGTTGCTCTGCTCGCCTGTTCTCTGTTAGTCTACATTTCACCAGGCAACTGCAGTGCGTAGCAGTATGCCTGTTTGGCCAGAACATCTCCCTGGCACTGTGCATTTATGAATTACAGATGGCATCGCTACAGTTGCTTGTGAGTTAATAGTCCCTGTGTACACAACGCTGGTACTCGGAGCTAATACTGCCAGCTGTCGGCAGCGGTTGCCTTTGGCGCTTTTATTGCAAAGACATCAAACAGTGCTGTGCTGCTGGAGTGAGCTGAGGAGGGAGGGTTTCACTGCGGGCTTCCTCTCTGATCAGCAGCACCCAGTGCTTGGAGGCCTGCCGTTTTCTGCTCCGCAGTGCTCGCACAGCAGAAGCCATGCAATGGCACCCTTGTCTCTCCATCCCAATTGGTAAGAGGAGAGAGGTAGAGAAAAAGAGAGTCTTGCAAGGAGCCTTAGCATCCCCCCCTTTCCCCTTACACCCACACACACTGGAGAAAAATCCCCTATTGACAAAAAGGGTCACAGGGTTCACAGCAATGTGATATATTGGATGAGGAGCCAATTAACCTCATCGGGTCTTTTTCTTTGGCAGAAAAGGAGAACCGGTAGTAGATTAAACAGCACTCCCCCCCACCACACACACACACACACACACACCCATCCACCAACCACTCCCACTAAAAAAAAAAAACCCAGAAAACACAAGTCTTTTATAGTGTTGACCCTATAAAAGGGTCATTTCCTGAATGTGCAGGAACCATAAACGTTAAGAGGAGAGTGCTAAAAAGACAGGACAGCAGAGGTCCGGCTTTCTTAAGGGCGGCGTCCACCATTTGTAGGAAGTTGATGACTAAGTGAGGTTTTTATATATTTATCCATTCCATGGGAGGCTACTTTTGACTGCAACACCTGCGCCTTCCCTTTTCAATTATTTCTACGTATTGAAAAAGAAAAGAAACTTTTTTCACAAGTTGCTTGTGAGCTTGGTCATTACAGGTTTGTTTAAAAAGAAATAAAATCTTTTTAAAAAAAAGTACTGGCTGTAGAAATAGCACAACACGCTGCCAATTTTATGGCTAATAAAATTTCAAAGGGACCAAAGTCCATTAATACCCTGGGCGAAATTTCACCAGGGCCTTCAGGAATCTGGCTCCCTCCACCTCCACCTCCCCTTCCCCATTCCCACGGTCCCGCGGCTCCCCACTCAAACCGCCCCTTCATGGGGACGTGTCTCCGGGTACACGCAGATGCCTGCTCGCTCATTTCCCGTGTGAAAATGACACACAAAAAATAAAGATGAAACAGGAGCTTGGAAAACCCAACACTGCGGTAAACGGGTGATGCTGCTCTAAGCAGGATAGTGCCTTTCCACTGGGTTGTCCTTTTGAAGTTAAAAAAGGACAAGCTGGTAAATAACTACTGTCCTTAAGAGGAAATAAGAAAAAATGACTAGTCATCCAGTGTTCGTGTTTACTGGATCTGAGTAATAGGTCCTGTTTTGCTCAAGTGAAAGTGCTTGCATCTTCTTGTCAGTTGGCACACTTTTCAGTGGCTATTAAAAGCATTTAGGACACTATGATCCTGCCTGCAGTGACAGGGGACATGTTGGTAGGGGAGTCCACTGGGAGCTACAAGCCGCCTAATCCAACCCTTAAGGGAGAGGCTTCATGGGGGTTTATAGGTATACCTAAAAGACCCGAAACACATGTTATGTTGACTAATAAAGGAAATAATTACTTCACTTCAGTAATTAAGGGTTTGGCTGAAGCTTGACTAACAAAAAAGAAATTCATACAGACAGTTTCTGTGGGAGAGGGATCTGAAAGAAAAAAAAACAGTTGCAAGAAAGTTGAAATGTAAAAGGATAGACTGGATTGAAAACACAGCATGTCAAAATTGAAACCACTCCTTTTGTGTGGGGATTCAGGCATACTAACTAATAGCAGGATGATAAGACATGAAAAGTCTATTAGGGAGCAACGTTTAAAAAGTGGCCTCTTATTTAGGTCCTCTGGTTCCATTTGTGTCCAAGATTGGATCAGCGTTGCCGGTTATTATTAAGGGGAGAACATGGCAGCTGCCTTCTAGATGCATTGCATGGTGTGCGGTGCACCTTGGGACAGGAGTCAAGTTCAACGGTTAATGATGTTCCACAGAGCGCTGGAGCGCTCTCCCTGAACGTCTGTCGAGAGGAAGCGTCCGCACGCTGTGTTAGAAAAAAGCCGTGTGCCACAGAGGACAAGGCACATAGACATGATTGTGACAAAGGCAAAGGGACATCCGTAACCCCTCTCAGTTTGGTCAAGCTGACTTTTCATTTTTTATGTGTATCATATTTTGTCCTGGAACCTGGCAGGCCGATGAGGTCCTGAAAGCCAGGCAAACGTAGAGGCCAAGCATGCATCGTTATGGACAGGAGGTGAGCGCATCAATATTGCTGCCTTTTGTGCATCGCCCCCCCCCCCCCCCCCATCCTGGAAGCCCTGGCCTGTTCTGAGAGAGAGAGAGAGAAAGAGAGAGATTGGGAGCGAGCAAGCCGGAGGGCAGCGGCGGGGGCGATGCACACCTCCAGCACAGAGCGTCTCATTGTCAGCGGCGTACAGTGCCAGTATTGTGCCGAGCGTCGCAGGGCGCTAGCGGAGCTCACTTCCAAAGGCCGCGGAAGCGCCGGGGGAGGCTCCACTTATGTGCAGGGACGAGGGGGTGCACGTGATGTGAACACCCACTCACACACACACACACACACACATGCTCATGCGCACTCAAATGTGGGACAAGCCCACAGTGCCAAGTCACAAAAATTATTTGTGATCTGTGTGTGAACTTTGCTGTTTGATGTTTATACTGGAGAGTGAAGAACAGTAATGCTGACATATTTTTCAGGTGAGTTCAGGATCAAGGCCAAGCCTTAAAAAATGAGCCATTTTACAACTGAAATGGGATGGGGAGTGTTCAGGAAACAGATGAAATCTTGTGGTTTAATGCCCCCTGCTCTGAAACACTCGTGGCTAAAGAACCTTTTTCTGAAAAAAAGAAAGAAAAAGTTACAACATGAAAGAAACCCTTTCGAGTCTTCTGTCAGAGGCATCAGCTTTCCTAAATCAGGATGGCTTACTGAGAACCCCAGTGTATCTCTGTGCTTCTCTCACAAGAGGAAATGTTTGATTTGGAAGCTTGGGTGCGCACTGCACTGTGTGTTATCTTGTATTGCTGTGTGGTGTTACATAACAGGCCATGTGCTTGTGCAGACCTGTGCGCACCTTGTGGGATTTGAAGGCTCTCAACGCAACAAAAAAGCTGACACATGTCCTCCGGGCTGGTTGACAGCTCGCTGCTCTGCGTCTTGAGTCCGCCTCTTTGTGGACGGCACGTCCGTCTGTGGGTCCCGCCCCCTTCCACGAGGCTCCATTAGAAGCCCCCTGTCCTTGCCCTGGGAGGGCCCGCTGAGGCCCCGTGTCGATGCGCATATGTGCATGTGTGCATGTGCGCCTCTTTATCTGGCTGAGCAGGGGGCTCACTCGGTTGGAACAGGGGGTATTAGGAGATGTCTTTTGTGGCTCCTGGGGGGCTACTCTGCAAAGCCCTAATAGGAGGCTTGTGCCTGGCGGTGTCCCAGGGGGAAGTCTGAATGAGGGGTCTAACATCACACTCCCCATCTCCAGCCCCCCTGCCCCCCCACCCCTGCACCCCCCCTCTGCTCCCCCCTCATCCCCCATGGGACACGGTGTGAAACAAAGAGGGAGTTGGGCTGGGGTGGAATGGGATGGTTGAGGGGGCGCAGTGTGCCCCCTGTCTTATTAGAGGGGTCGTGAACGTGTCACAATGATTAATTTGCCAAGGTGCACGGGGATACCCTAGAGCCACATTTATCCAACACTGGTGCTCCCAAATGCACACTTGCCACAAAATGGCACATTTGCATTTCCCATTAAGAAAAGAAAATATAGATATATATGCAAATAGAATCTGCCATTATGCAGCATGGTTTTGGACATTAACAATAGGTGACCGTTTTCCTTTTTTTGCAGCCTCTATTCAAACACAGTGGGCTTGCTGCTCCTTCCCCCTGCCTCACACACTGCAGGCACAAGGCCATTGTGAGATCAGCATGATGATGCTGTGTCCAATGAGAGACACACAGTTTAGCACACCCACACAAACACACATAGTCAACACCCCCCATCAGCCCCCCCCCCCCCCCCCACACACACACACACACACACACACACACACACACACACACACACACACACACACACACACACACACACACACACACAAGCATACACACTCAATACCCCCCCCCCCCCCCCCAAGCCGCCACACACATGCACGCACACACACACACACACGCTCAGAGTGACAGCAGGATGGGAGGTTTCAGCAACGGCAAGGCGTCATTGTTGTAGTTTCCATACAAATTAAAAACATTATCTTCTGATCTTCCATTGTCAGGCTATGGATCCAACGGACCAAAAAACAACAGAAAATCAACTGACTTCTTGTTTGTCTGTCTAGACCAATTATACAACAGCCCCTCACACACCTGTCATGTGAGCTATAGTAGCTTCTTGTTCTCTGGCACTGACAAACCCTTTTCACAGAAACTTCCAGAAAACTGTTGTTGAGCACTGATCTTGTTATGTTATGGCCATTGTTACATCATAGAGTCAGTGGAGTGACACTGTTACATCATAGAGTCTATGCACTGCCATTGTTGAGTCATGGTGTCTGTAACCTGAGATGCAGTCTATGCACCGTCATCAAGTCAGGGACCATACATAGTGACATTATGAGGTCATGGAGTCTATGCACTGGCATCGTTAATTCATGGAGGGTATGCACAGATATTGTTAAGTCATGTAGCATATGCACTTACATTAAGTAAAGTCAATGAGTGTACGTCATGGAGTCTATACACTGACACTGTATGTATGCACTGACATTGTTAAGAGCTGCCACTCTGAATTAGCATGTAAGCTGTACTGTCATTGCACATTGCCCTTGTATAAACAGTGTTAGGACTGCTTTCTTAAAGATGCAAGTGCACCCAAAGGCCCATTCTGTATACTCAGCAGCACAATCAACTTAAGTTGTGTGCCTGACCACCGCATATTTATCTGTAGACTGTACATGAAGCTGTTGAATAGACTGCAAGTAGTTATTTGATGAGAATCATGTTTGTAAGTGCTCCATGTGCTATTTTGTTATTTTGCACCAGCTGTTCATAATTGAAAGGGCCTGTGCCTAACCAAAGCTGGGATGATCCTATCACTGTGTTGAAGTACAACAGCGTGGAGGTACAGCTCTTGCCTGGAGACTCATTTGGAATGAAAAGCATTAATGTGAGCGTGCCTGAAATGTCAGGGATTTTGATTTGAAATGCTTTTAGCCAAATAATGTATTTTTGGTATTTCCGGATGAGCGTGCACCCATCTTGCACTCTGTATTCTCACTAAAAGCTTTCCAGCGTATTTCCTGCTGCGCCATCATTTCAGCTTTTAGAGAACTATTAGGCACTTAATGGAGGGACTTAACGGTGTTTCACATGGCACTGTAGCCATTAGAAAACGCAGCACCACATTTGGCTCAGGATTTGCAAATTGATCATCTGCGTTTCCTAAGGTGGGCTACTCTCTGCAGTATGCGTCAAGCCAATCTCAGGAAGCACCACCCTGAAGATACTGGGAACTGCAAGGCCATGGACTATGTTAGCTTTGGGCTGAGGGGAGATGCAGGGTCTGCACCCATTGCACCCGATGGGATCGAGGTGCACCTGTGGGCGTCCACCCCTGGCTCTCCCTCTTCCTGTGCAGACGAAGTCCAGGTTCTCGGAGGGGCTTAGCTCACTCGTATCATCTGAAGCTGGCACGTGATCTGCTGTCATCTAATCAACTGTCAGTGCACCAGAGGGTGGCACTCTAAGCAAAACCTGGGTGGCTGGGTTACAGGATGGTTAGTAATTGAGACTACGACCACAGCCCAAGGTACTCACAGGATATAACGGCTGATAACCCTTTGGTTATTCAGAAACATTGTGCTCCCTGGATTTCACATGCTGAGCACACAATATATTTACTGCCCATCAATGTAACACAGTACACCTGCCAGTCCAATTTATGTACCTCAAATGCACTGCAATGCATGATAAAACCTACAGCACATCAGGGTAAGCCTACCCATAGCGATAAATCACCTTCTCCAGATTGAAGCGTTTCTGCAAAGCGCAAACGCAGGGGCTATTGACATCTCATGACCTCCCATTTACATTCTAGGGCTTTCTGTCTCAGTGCTACCACTCTTTGCATAGGAGTGAAAAAAAACAAATACATTTAAATAAATCCTGACATGTCAAAGCACCTCAGATTATATAAAGCAATATCAAATTGTTGAAACACTTGAGAAAACTTCAAGTATTAATTAATTCATATAGGATATTGTTAAGTGATTACAAACAGTAATACCCACAAGCCTCTCTCATAGTACAAGGTTGAGGACAGAAATGCACTACCTTGCCTTCTATTTTTCACTCAGTTCATCTGATTGGAGGCTTTGTGGTGCTGGGGCTCCAATATAACTAATTCTATTGGTTGAAGCAATTAGATTTGTCATAGTTCTCATTACAAGTCTGGCCTGAGAGAATAACAGCTACTTCAGAGTTTTAAAAAGTGGTGCACATAGATGGTGCCCATAGAATGGCAGAAAGTGGGAGCATATTTTGGTCTCTGGCACACTGGAATCATCCCCATGTGGTTCTAGTGAGCAAACACAAGGACACCCACATTAATTACTGCAACCCCAGCAACCAACCAGAAGGAACATTGTCATATTGTTTCTCCAGAGTGAGACAGTGTTATTTACACACACTAATGACTAGGCTTTGGAAGTACCTCACATTACAGGGTAAAGGACTACAGCTCTCCTCTTGGCAGATTTTCAACTTTCCACTGGGGTCAAATGATGGACATTTTATGTTTACTTCATTGAGTTCTTAGCTCTTATGCATGCCCGTTAATTGAATTACATTATCTGCATTAAATCTTGTCCTGTTTTCTCATTAGTCGGAGTGAGTAAATAGCTCTCCCCTGGCTGCTAGAGAGATTCTTGGATTTCTAGCTGCATCTTCAAACAGTGAAGTGGTCCTGTCTGCTTTGGTGAAAGGACTCTTATGAAGAGAAACATATATTACCATTGCCATAGGGTTGAATGCCTAGTCGACCTTGACCTTCAAACTCAATTTGGCTATTAGGACTGACCCCCAGCACCCCTGGGGATGTAAAAGCCTGACGGTTTTGACCCTTGGCCCCATTTCTTAACTAGGCCTAGGTGCCAAAATGACCTTTTGACCTAGGAAGCCTTTGCAGGTTGCCAAGGCAACCTTAGATTTACCAAAGATTGACAGGCCCTCCTTCATGTTAAAAAGCATCCACTGTTGTCAATACATGCAGCACAACATGACAAAATAGTATTTTGTGTAGGTAAAATAGTATACACATAGTATACACATACACAGTCACAGGTCCATCTAAGTAAAAATATGCCAGTATCTGTACATTACATATGCTAAGAACCTGGGTCATTCCTTGTCTGGCAGTGTTCACCTCATGAAAACAAGCAGACAAATCTGCTGCAGAACTGGACCATATTGCCATTGTGCCACATGCTGCAGAGGCCATCAAATATAAAACACAAATGTTTTCACAGCTAAATCATTTATGCTGTCTTTCACAGTGATGCGGGATAATCGTAATTTAATTTGGTAGTGAATGTAAAATATGATACCTGACAATGTGTCTCCCCCAAAACTCCCAAAAAAGCAGGAGTATACATCAGAAAGTATTTCAAATACAACTTAGATATTTGGTAGATTGATGTCTACTGATGCAAAGAGCTGGTAAAGTCAAAATCTGTGTTGCCATGGAAAACTTGCTGAGTGAGCTGAGTTGGCATAATCTTATGATAGACCAGGAATACAGCTGTTACAGTACAACACACATGCAATTACATCGAAGAACTGAAACAAACCATGCAAGGTATACATGTGTGAGGAAGTCACTCTCATCTCTTTTTCTCCTCACATACAGCACACACAAGCACATAGATCAACGCAAGTTATGCTGCACTCTCCTGTATGTCTCATTTCTCTCTCCTCTCCTCTCTCTGTCTCGCAGCGGAGCCCCTGGTGCAGGTGGATGGGAAGCCCAGCTGCTGCTTCTTCAAGTTCAGCCCCAAGCTCATGTTCACAAAAGTACTGAAGGCGCAGCTGTGGGTGTACTTGCGGCCCCTCCAGCAGACGTCCACGGTGTACCTGCAGATCCTGCGTCTTAAGCCTGTGACGGAGCAGGGCAGCCGCCACATCCGCATCCGCTCGCTCAAGATTGAGCTCAACTCCCGCGTGGGGCACTGGCAGAGCATCGACTTCAAACACGTGCTGCAGCACTGGTTCAAGCAGCCACACACCAACTGGGGCATCGACATCAACGCCTTTGACGAGAGTGGCAACGACCTGGCCGTCACCTCTCTGAGGCCCGGGGAAGAAGGCCTGGTAAGGACCCTCAGACCTATCCTGGTGCCTCCCAACCCCTCCTTTCACCGCACATTTTACAGCTTGCAGATCCTAGCTGCTCTCATATCAGCAGTGTTGCCAGTCCTGCTATAGTGTGATTATATGTGAAAGTACATTCCTGAGTGAGCAGCAGAACCTGTGGTTGCAATTGGCTGCAAGCTAAAAACAATAGATAGAGGCATTCCCACACAAACATGTGTACTTCAAACAGGCTGACAAAGCACTTCAACAGTGCCCAGCAAGTCCTCATCACATTACATTATTGTCATTTAGCAGATGCTCTTATCCAGACTGGCTCACATAAATTACAGTTCTTACACAGTATCCATTTATATAGCTGGATATTTAAGTTAAGTACTATGTCCAAGGTACAACAGCAGTGCCCCAGCAGGGAATCAAACCAGCAACCTTTCAGTTACAAGCCATGCTCCTTACTACTACACCACACTGCTGCCACAATGATATCAACCTACCTCCAACTGATTCATTTATGAGTGTACGTGTATAGAAATACAAGAGCTGTTTGCAAAAGGCAGGTAGGTAAAAGTGTAGGTAGAGTGGAGATGAAGATCCAAACTACTTTGCTAATGAACAACTTGCAATGTGGAAATTAATAGATTTTTCTAAACATAAAATGAGTCCCTGTTGTCCGAATACAGTAAATCTGAATGTCTAAGGAAGCCACGTGCTTCCATTTGGAGGTATTCCATGAGAAAGAGCTGGCAGTGAGCGGCATCTTTGGATCTTTGGAGCAGTGGGCACCAAGGCGTGTGCTGACTTGCTGGCTGCCATTGTGACATTGTGCCTTTTTAAGAGTGTACAGGGTGCCACTCCTGTGGCACAGGGCTGGCACACAGCAATGAGCCTCTGCACACAGTGCACAGCAGCTACTTCATCTTTCTCAACAAAACGGAAAAAGGATCAGAGGTTTGGACCGACTGAAGAAAACTCACCCCCTCCTCTTGTATTCAATTCAACAAAAGGATCCTGGGCTGACATGGCTTGACCTCATGAGCTATCCTCCCTTTCACCTATGTGGAACATCTAGAGTAAGCCGCTGTTCAAATCCAGCCGTTTCCTTTGTGAAGAGCTGAGGCTTTATAACATGTTTGGGACCAAAAAACCTCTGGGCCCTGAGTAAATGGGTCAAGGTTAAGGTAACCTGAAAGTGACCTCTGAGGTCAAAGGGCAGCATAGCCTGCAGCATGTGGAACATTCTTTTGGCGTTATCCCAAGAGATGGAAGGACTCCAGCTCCCTCAGGCAGAGAGTGAGCTGTCCCAGCAGCCACAACTACTGTATTTTAAAGACAGAACAAGAAACTAGGTTTAAAATAGGACGCGCAACTGCAAAACATTGGGTCTTAAAATATTAAAATCCCCCCAAAAAACATTTAATTGGGTTCTACTCAAAATGTGTGCTCAGTGTTTTTACTATTCATATTATTCATGTTAAAAATAAACTTACCAGCCTTGCAGGGTCTGGCATTTTCAAAGCTGCTGCAAATTCATCTTATGAGTGTTATTCCTGCTCTGGTACTATTGTTAATGTTCAATATGGCCATGCACTGTATCCCTATTGAATTCTGCAGCTATCTGCAGTTGTCCTCAAACCTAGAGCACCATACAATGGCTCCAAAGATGCAGAGTACTGGCAGGCAAAAAGCAAATTCAGAGCATGAATAATACATACTGAGCAGATGTCATATTTCTGTTGCGGGGTAAATAAGCATCTTATAACCCTGTAACAAACTGCCTTCGTCTAAGGTCTTGCCATAAAACCCACTGTTTTGGGGGCAATGCAAATGTTGGGTGTGTACTTTGCAACAAACAGATTAAACAGCTGCCAACTAAGGTATTTTTTGATTTATTCGGCTGCTCTCCTGTCCTTCTGAGAAATAATCATAATAAAAAAAAAAACATAAACAAAACAAAACAGAAGGACCTCTTCAGAGCATTAAGTGATGAAATAGTAAATGCTGTGAACTCTGTCCCTAATATTGCTGAGTGGAACATCCTGACCTTAATGGTTTTAGTGAAATCCAACAGGATTAAATAAAGTGACTTTGTTTTTCAAATGAGTTTTGGCCCCCGAGGTGAGGTCACGTGATGAAGTTCCGGAATGTGTGTTTAAAAAATGTTTTACTATGTAAAAATGCTTTGAGATACCATGTCTTGGTGTGGAATATTCACTACTGACTTCTATTAAAAAAAAAAACTAGTATTTGTTTTTCCCGATTTGATATTCTGACTATTTAACATAATATGTTCAATATTGAAAATTCTGAGGGGTTTGATTTTAAAGGATTTAGACACTTGAGCCTGAATGCATTATCAAATTATACAGATGAAACAATCTTTTTTGTTGGGGCTGAAAAGGTATGCTTTCAGGAAAAACAATGAAACAGCATAATTGAACTTTGAGAACCACCATTAACCAAAAAAAATGTGAAACGGAGCACATCACTCGCCACACTGTTTTATTCCTCTCTGTGCGTTGCCCTGATTTCCAGCAGCCGTTCCTGGAGGTGAAGGTACTCGAGACAACCAAGCGCTCACGGCGGAACCTGGGCCTGGACTGCGACGAGCACTCCACAGAGTCGCGGTGCTGCCGCTACCCCCTGACAGTGGACTTCGAGGCCTTCGGCTGGGACTGGATCATCGCGCCCAAAAGGTACAAGGCTAACTACTGCTCGGGCCAGTGCGAGTACATGTTCATGCAGAAGTACCCGCACACCCACCTGGTGCAGCATGCCAACCCCCGCGGCTCAGCTGGCCCCTGCTGCACCCCAACCAAGATGTCCCCCATCAACATGCTCTACTTCAACGACAAGCAGCAGATCATCCACGGCAAGATCCCGGGGATGGTGGTGGACCGCTGCGGCTGCTCCTAGACCCCTGCCCCCCACATATTCCCCATCACACAACCGCCCCTCCCCCCACCCCACCCCAGCCCCGCCCTGCCTCTGTCTGCCACTCCACTTTGACTGAGCTCTCCCCAAAACGCCAAACACTACTTCGTGCTCCACCCCAGACGTCCCATGGACCACTGTCTCCCCTCCACCCAAAACTCCGAGCTCATTGGGAACAGACACAAAGTAAAAAAATAAATGGAAAGAAGACAATTTTTCTAGTTAGTCGTTTTAGTTAAAATGGAAAAAAAAACATGAGAACAACATATAAAAACAGAGAGACAGGACTTTAGCAAAATGGTAGGAATATACTTTAAAGACTTTAAAGGGCGTGTGTTGTGGAGCAGCTGGTAAACCTAGGGTAAAGTGAAAAAGCTATGTTTTTTTGTTTGGTGTTTGTAGTTTTGTGGTTGTTTTTTGTTCAAAAGTCTAAAAAATGTCTATCAGGTTCAAAGTTAAGATGTCTTATAATGACCTGGCCCTTGCATCCAGAATTGTGAAGACATGCCCCCAAGACATGAAGTGAGCTGTCAGTTTAATGCTCAGTTTATTCTTGTTTTGTGCAGGAATGTTTTTTTTTTCTGTGGAGAGGGGCTGTATGATAAAATTAATCATAATTCCACATTCAGCATATTTCAGTTTCAAGTGATTGGGTATGGTGCACAATTTAGCGAGCATTCATCGGGCAGAAAGTGAATATTGATTAAGGCACTCAAACATTTTTTAATGCAGATTCCAAATGCGCCCAGCTAATTTAAGAACCAAGACAAAAACTTTTCTTTGATGTTCCTTTTGGCAATGAAATCCTTCTAAATGCTTTTAATTTGTACATTTAGAGACACCAAGAGTTCAAAAGATTCAAAGACAAATTTTCTGCTCCCCCTTTAGATGCTGGTTGCGCCTCAGTGTGAAATTCTTGGGAATCCAAGCACCCTTTCACTGCTACTTTGATCTTCTTTTATTTGTAATCTTGTAAAAGACAAAAAAGGAGGAAGAAAAGAAAGAAAAAAGTTTATTTCACTACCTTTTAAAAGCGAACAGGAAAGGGGGGGGGGCTGATACCGTTTTTCTCAACATCTCAATCACAACACAACCAACTGAATAACCTCTCATCGACTCTTCATGTTGTTTAGCTTGAACAGGAAATTGAACGGCTAAATTCTGGAAACATTCAGGGCAGTTAAAGAGGGGCTTTAATAACGCTGTGGATGCATGTGCTCACGTGCAGTGGAAGAAAGCAGAATATGTAAAACCCATGCCAAACCCAGAATGAGACTAAGATTAGGTCCTGTCACTGTTGTGACCCAAACGTTTACCATGTCGTGCACTGTTACAAGCTTTAGGTGGCTAACCACAGACAAAACACTCTGTGCTCCCCAGACCACACAAAGCCGAACCAAGAAGATAGCTGCCTAAGCCATGAAAGGCTGAGCCCTGAGCTCTGCATTCTCCGAATGAAGCGCTTTATCTCCCAGACATGTGCCCCAATTGTACTGTGCTTGGACATGGGTCCAACTGAGAGTGATGTGTGTGTGTGTGTATATATATATATGCATGCATGTATATATATATATATATATATATATATATATATATATATATATATATATATATATATATATATATATATATACACACACACACACACACATCACATAATTTAGTCTTTGAAGGGTTTCTGCACACACAAAAACTATAAATGTTTAATCAATTACATCAGATTTTTTTTACCATTCACACAATGAAATCACTAGTCTGTTCATATTGTAGATTTTAAGGTGCTAGATTTAAAAATTCAAGATTAAAGCTGTCAACAGTTTGGCTCATCATTTCTTAAATGCAGAATATAGATAAATTACATGGGAGGCTACGCAAGCATATTAAAAGCTGTTTACTCTTATTTACCTTCCCCCCAAAGTTCCAGAGGATTTACATTGATATACTGTATATATTTTGTAACTGTTTAAGGTTTATATGGATGTTCATGTTCGAGTGGCATTTCTCCCGGTCCAGTGTCCTCAGAATGAGCTGACTGGGCCGTGTTAATTCAGGGTGGGCACACACTCCATAACGATCCCCCGCGTTTCTCTCACACAGAATCGCAACGAGACTGAAGACCAAATCTGTTAAATAATCTCCTGCCACGTTTTTTTTTTTTTGGGGGGGGGGGGGGGGGGGGGGTTGGGTGCAGGGATCTTAACATACTATGACATGGTGGGGGGGGTGGGGGGGGGCACAACTGATGAACTCGTCAGTCAGTCACGGGAAACACTCAATACATTCTGGGTCAAATCAGAAGGACTGTCAATGGTGTACATACAAATTTAACTCATTGCCATTGCTAGTGTAGAAATATGAGAAAACAAGCCCCGATCCATAAGGTACGGTGAACATTTGAAGTGCTTGAATAACGTGAAGATTTGAAAGCTGAAGTCTGTCTCCCGGATGTCCAAGTGACGATATCCCTTGTTGGAAACGAAAGCACTATGCTGTTGGATAAAGGAAGAGCCTTCGGACATTATATATAAATAATATATATGATTTAAAAAGGGGTACAAAAATCCTTTCTGGGCACTCTACCTTGCCAACAATAAATTTTGCACTATGGGAAGTTAATGACAAAAGGAGTCATGTTATGGTTTTGTGTTTGTATTTTACCTTATTGAGCACAAGAGCTTGACCATGGATTCTAAATGGAGAAAAAAACTGTAAGCTTCTGGCAACACACAGTGTGGATAAATTAGTGAGGCCATTTCCTCTTTTGTTACTGCCATACTTTTCTCCCACATTCATCTGAAGCGGAAACCTGCCTTCCTCCCCTTACACCCCCCCCCCCCTCCCCCCAGCCTATCACGTGTCCTGAAGATGCGAATGTCTGGATCCATTGGCCCCAGAGAAATTATACTTTGCTTGGAAACAAACTGTATGCTGTCATGCATCTGACCCTAGGAATACTGAATGCTGTGACAGGAAGTACTCCCCCGACCCCCCCCCCCCCCCCCCCACCAGGACCCCCATGCCCCATGCCCCACCCCACCCTATCCCTCTGCCCCCACCCTCTATTTTTCCCTCCATCTGCAAGTGCGAGTTGAAATGACATCTCTGATCTTTGAATGCAAGTCTTGATTGTCTTTGACACATTTTGCCTTTTGTGTTTATATGAAATACCTATGATTTATATGGGAAGTAAACCCAGATGTTGTCAGCCAAAGTTGGGGGGGGGAAATATGTTGTGTAATGTATCTCATGCAATGACAAGTTAGAATGCTGTTCGCTGATTTGCTCCACAGATGAAAAATGGTGACATTCACATGAAACAACTCATCTGGCTAACCTTTGCTCCAAAACAAGAAAATCAAAGTAATATCTACCTCACCAAATCATTCTCCTACCTTGCGCCACTGAATTTGAAATGAGGTTTTGTCATGCATTACATAAATGCAGCTACATCTGTTTACTGAGATCTTGCCCAAAATTAAACTTTAACCTTGCTCTCAGGTCGCTCAAGGTAATGGACAGTTCAATATGCGAGTGTCCTGAGAGGACTACTGAATTAAATACCTGAAAACATAAACAAACAGCTAACACATACTGTGCCCTTTGAACCATAGCATAACACTGGTTGATGTCATTCATAAAATTGCATCTTTGGGATTTCTTTATATGTATACTTGTATGTGTGAGAGTGTGTTCATATATATATATATATATATATGAGAGGAAAACTCCTCTGTGTAAATAGTAACCCAAATGTTCACATTTTATCATGTTCAGACAGGTTCTCCGCTTCGAACACCTTCCTGTTCTTTTTCTTCCCTTTCCATATTGTTCAGATAAGATTCATCCCACATGTAGTATGATGGTTGTGTATATGATAACTGTTGTTTTTTCTTTTTTTGTTTCTTGTTCAGCCCTTTTCTTTTGTACAATAAATCATTTATTTAGCCTAAGCAGTGCACCGCCTCATTTCTACATTTTTTGTTGGGTTTTTAGGTTGCTGTTTTGCAGTGTTTCATTCTCATAGTTCTTTGTTTTTTTGCTTGTGTGAATGTGACCTCAGCACTTTATCACTACTTTGTGGAAACTGACAGCCATCTCCATTTCAAGAGAGAACCAAACAAAACAAACACGGCCAATCAGAGCCAATGGGGAGTGGCTTCCGGAGATTCGGCATAGGGGACAGGAAATGGATTAATTCCGGAGGCTAATTGGCGGAGAGAGAGAAATGCCTGATGTGAAGGGTTTAGTGCTCAGTGGCCATTGTTTGGACCACGTATGGGATGCAGCGTGACCCAATTAATGTGTCACCTGATAGGAGGGCCTCTCATCAACCTAATTTAGGGAATCAATGGAAGACAAATGAGTCTGGAGACGGAGCTCTTTACTAATGCAAATTAACCAAGACCACCCACCACAGCCCAGAGAAGCCTGTCGCCAATGATGACATAAACGAAACGGAAAAAAAAACCCCACCAAACCCTGGCCCCCTACACACACAAAAAACAGATAGATGCACACATGCACACATACCCACTCCCTCTTTTTTCTGCTCTACACATCACTAAATACTGTGGAATGGCTGCCCTGAGCTGCAGGAATTCTCTGCATCTATGTAGTTTTCCAAGAAAAATACTCAACCTTGCAGAGAGGAGAGAGAGGGGAGAAGGGGGGAAAGTTTATCATTCTCAGCCCTGTTTTTTGAGCCTGCACTCCAGAGGAGCAGTTTTATTATTTTTCCTGCCTCCATAGTTACCACCATGCTTCTGTGATCTCTGGTAAAAACTGGCACGAGGCCTCGGGCCGCACATCAGCCAAGCACCCTGCTGCCTCCAGCTTGCTGGGGCTAGAAGGCGGTCACTGGCCGTTTTGGGGAGGGAGCCAGGGCATGCAACGCCTTAGGCAGTGACACCTATCCCCTCCATGTTCCACAGCTGTTCCTGTTCCATGTGCTCTCTTCTCGTGCACAGTGTTACTGTTGTTCCACACTAATCTGATTTCAGACTGATGAAGACCCATGTAGGGTTCAAGCATTAACAGCCAGGCTTGACATATGGTTTAATAACACAGATCAGCATGCAGCAACAGTAAGTGTGTGAAATTGTGGATATACTTGGCACCTTATGCTGACAAACTGGAATGCCTATGTATCTTGGCTATGTTATACATCAATGACTGGTAGCACAAGCACAAATATGGAGGCACTGCTGGGAAACCAATAAAAAAAAACATACACTGCCTGCTTTACTGAAGTTACCACACACCAGTCATTAAAACAATGGTTAAAGGCTGTTTTCCAGAAAACAGCTTATCAAAAGTGACAACCATATTTTACCAAACGAAAAGAATATCTAATTGTAGCTTGAATTAACTAATATGGTTGATGTAATATGTTTTACTGGGCATACAGCACCATGCAAACATAAGTAAATGGTGCAGACAAGGCTGTTTTATAAGTGTTTAAGTTTAAGTGTCTAACTAATCAATTCCCTTCTCTCCCAATGATCAGGTACATTTTCTGGAAAGCAGTGATCTCAGCACCATTAAACATCCATTAAAAACGGTTTGCTTCAGTGGAATACACAGGATCTGGAAGTGAGGAATGTGAGGTGCTTCTGCTTATTTTTAAAAGATGAGGAAAGACCACAGCAGCAAGTGTTGTCATAAAAGACTTGGACTGGGGGTTGGGAGGGGAGTAAGCATTTATGATGGCAGCAATAGCTGTAAAGTGAGGAGTGGTCCAGGTTTGGTGGGTTGGGGGGGTGGACTCAATAGCTGTGATTCCCCATAAACACCTTTGTGTGCGGCTCAAAGGCTTGAGAAATTTCAAGGAGTGTGGGGGCTTTTCAGGGTAGGAAATTGGAGGTACACTCCATTTTTGTACACTAGCTAATTAAGGTAAAGAGCTCCATGTCCTGGCAAAAGAAAAAAAAAACTGCTAAGTATTTAGGTTCAGACAAACTGGATCCAAAAGTTAGACCTCCTCTGCAAATATCACATACTACAACCCTAATGTAACATTCTTTTACATTCTGGAGGTCTGCTGTGAATGAAATGGCAAAGCCAACACCTTGGCAAAGTTTTATTTAACTCGAAATCAAAAAGCACCACATAAGTATGAGAACCAGTCTGGTATCATTGTCCAGCTTGTCTAACACGACACAAATGTGCACCAGGGTTCTCAAGAATCTGTTGCTGCAGTGCAGATGGGATCTGACATATAAGGAGAGTATGTAGCGTACAGAGACTCTTTCACTACATTAACCTAGTGCTACTCTTCAAACCAACATAGGGAGACATAGAGTACAGAAATCACTTATGTGTAAGTATATTAACCTATTGCTGCTCTTCAAATAGCAACAGGCTCTTAACCAAATTTTTTATGGGGGCGAAATTTTAAAAAAATAATGCTGGTGGGCCAAAAATTTTCCAACTTCCTGCTGATAAACCAACATATGAATAACTTGAATGTATAAGCATATAAAAACCACAGAAACACTTCGGAGTAAAGCATCATCAATAGCTTCTATTCGATTTTGTGGTAACTCATCAATTCAGAACAAGTAAGTGGCTCTTAAAGATATAATATGAAATTAAATAAACGGTCCAGAATCAATAAAAACCAGAAACTTACAAGACTTTCAGCACAAGCTAACAAAAAAATCAGGTGATTATATTTACTCATAGCACTACCATACTAAGCATAAAGAATAAAATTATGCTGGAGTTACAGTTACAGTTACAATTTATGATGCATTTAGGCATTTTCATTTTTGGTGTTTTTAATGATCATAGGGCCATAACTGGCCACTTTGGCTGCTAGTTACTATGCCTGCTTTAAACCATGACTATATATGAGTAATGTCAGTTTTATGTGAAACAAGCAAATTTACACAATTAGCATGCATACCCAACAATCTACAGTGAAATTTCCTTTTACAGTTTAATCATTTTCAGCTTAGTCCATCAACAGCTTGCAGGGCTCCTGATTTTTCCATTCAAAGATCACCAAACCCACAGAGAGTGGTTGATTAGGCTCACTTAAATAATAGTGACAATAATTTCTGCCCTCATAATTGATAATCATCATTTTCATAATTGCATTCCTTGAGGTTATTACACGTGGTTACCCATTTTGTCATGTACATTCAGTTAGAAAGCAATGTCATATTAAGCAGCAATTAACACCATATAAAACATCCTGCAATAGTAATATTAAGTATTATTCCTACAGGCTAGTTATACAAATTAGTTAGTAATTTTTTTCCACAATGACAATTGTGTCATTTTATTGAGAGTGATGGGAAATTGTTGTTGACGGAACCAAATCCTTTTGTTTCGTTCAGTATAAAGATCTACTTCACTGACTCCCTGATATTTGTTCACTTAATTTAATGCATTCAGTTCTGCGAGTTCAGTGGTATTAAAACATTTTATTCCAGGTCCCCTGTAATAGTTTTTTCATCCCCCGTGTGAAATCCAAAATCCAAATAAAGTGCACAGTTTTCTATTTTCTTGCCCTTTTTGGCTCAGCAGGCTATGGTTTCCGAGAACTACTTTTCAATAGCATGAATCAGTCCATACTCAGTAATAATAGCTAGCTTATTACTAGTTCCTGTGAACACAAAATAGTGCACAGATTACTGCTAGTCCGTTGTTTTTTGGAATAGATGTCTGTACTTCACCTGGAAAACTTGAAAAAAATTAGTTTAATTTGGGTAACATGCAAACGCGCAGGGAACACAAAATAATGGATTTAGTGTTTTGTTTTTTTTATACTTTTTCCAATTATGTATCCCTACTTGGGAACTGACAGCTGTACACTAGGCTCATCTCACTGTAACAACCTCTGCACTCATGCAGGAGTGATTAGGTGAGAGAAATGCAATCCTGCCATATACAGAAAAGTGGATGCTGATTGGGGGATGAATGCTACTTGGGTGACCTCATCCGAGCAATTTGCAGGCTTCTGACAAATTTCAGGGTGCTGGGGAGTGGGATGATGAGCAAACCCAACCGACAAACCCGGAATGAAGCCAATTTGTTCCACTGCTGTGGGCTACCAGTCACTGCTGGCTGATGGGATGGCTTGGATCATATGACAGCTGTAGAGCTCAGCTTGCACTCCACATGGCTTTAGTGTTTTGACATGATGACTATGAGGTGATACTGTGCTGTTATGGATAAGAATGCTTCAAAGCATACTGCATTTTTCATCTGTCCCAAGCGAGAACATATCAGCAGATTCCTGATACACAACAAATACTTGCATATTTGAATTTTTGAACTGAACCTATTATGGCAGACATTACAGTATGCAACTATGCAGTATGGAATACAGGTTTTCCCTGTTTGAGATACTGGACTTTGTAGCCAATCACAGATTTGGTAAGTGCTGACACTAATGTAACTTTTTTTAAAAGTATATTTCAATTTATTTATGGTTTCAATTATTCAATTATATATAGTATAAATAAATAAAAAATATATTATAAAATTGTATTTATACTACACACCCCTTCCAAGAAGCCTGGACTTACATCCCAACTGATCCCCAGGGTTCAATGAAGTCATGGTATGCAATCCAAAAATACAAGATCCACTGTTAAGATGAAATAGTGCAATAGTGCACTGCACTTGAGCTCCAGACACAACATGGGGCAAAGTAACTGAAAGCCATGCTCAGTAACCCTGAAGTGGGTGGTAAAATGAGGAACCCCCTTTTTCATTAGAATGTAGTTGTGCTGTGTGGTGCAGTGCATGAATAAGGTCAATGTATCGCTCTTAAGTAATGAGTAATTTCATTGGGAACACAGTGTTTTTGCTAGCTCTGTGCCTGTATGTTATTGGAGTTCAAAGGTGAACATATTAAGTTAACTTTCTGGGTTTTGAGAGGTGTTAGAGTATGGTTTTCCCAATTTGCATTTCATAACAGTCACATATCCTTTGATCTACAGATTTCAGACTTATCCCTCTAGACTGGCCTAAATGTAATTTTCATTAATATTTGTTTGAAACTCATGAAAATACAAAATGACACACAAACGCCAACACGATAAGTGAAGTCTGACAGGTACAAGGAAAAGCAAACTTCCTGATGAATGGGTGGAGGGGTGAAGTAACAACTGTAATCACAGTATTGCACACCTAAGACTATAAAAAGCTCACGAGTAACAAAACATAGGGCTGGGCGATATGGACCAAAAATCATATCTCTGTATTTTTAGGCTGAATGGCGATACAAGATAAATATCTCGGTATGTTCTACGAAGTGGGCTACATGTTCAGTTGTAAGTCAAAACCACATGTTAGATGTCACAACCACTATTATTAAAACAGACCGTGATCAAAATAAAATGCAAAGACGGGATTTCCTTCCCTGTTTGAAATAAACCAGGTCTTCTTCGGCAGTATGGACTGGCTCTGTGTCTGTGTCTTTATTATTTATTAATCTCATTTTTTAACTTTTTTTAAATTTGTTTTTCAGTTTAATTATATTTAAAGTTCAAGAAAATCCAGTTAACCCTTTCGCACGTAATTTATTTGTATGCTATGTAGCACGAGTGTTATGTTATATGGTTCGTTATATTTTCATTAGCGTTATTAAGCTTCTCATAGTTTTCAGTTAGCATTTGCTATATTTTTAACATTAAGCTAAAATTAGCTAGAATTTTTCCAAGCATACATGCTAAACGGGTAATCACACCAGTGTGACCGTACTCGCGAAATGGTTAAAGACAAGTTTTTTTTAAAAGCTCAATAAATGCATGATGTTTCCAAATTTAATGAGTAATCGTGTTAAATAATCGTGATCTCAATATTGACAAAAATAATCGTGATTATGATTTTTTCCATAATTGAGCAGCCCTATGAGCAAGTGGGGCCGGGTTTACACACAGACACAGTGGGAGAGTGGGGGCAGGATTGCGCGTAGAGTGTGAGAGAGGAGAGGTGCAAACACTGGCACAGCTTTATGGAAGAAACGGGTTATGTGACACATCATCAAACTATATCGATATAAATGGGATTGTCTCATCCTATATCTCATTTGAAAATATATCAATATACCTAAAGTCTATATACTGCCCAGCTCTAACAAAACATAATAAATGAAAAATCTTATTCACATACTGAGATTGTAATTTGTTGAGTTATAATAAATCCACTTCTGGAAACCTGTAGTAGTAACACTATGTTTCACCAGGGAGTAACAAAAGTGCTGCACCAAAGAACTGTTTTCCTTTAACAGCCACCTCCCTCAAAAAAAAAAAAAAACTGCAGTTGCCCTCCATTATAACAAAGGGCATTAGTAGTTACAGGTGATGACAGTATAACTCAAAAAAAAAAAGAAAATCATAATGCATCAAAAACAGTGCAAAGCTCAATGCTTTTAAAAAATACACAAATGTTTGCTTACATTATCAACAGCCAGTAAGTGAAGAGGTTTTATGAGTTTAAATTTAAAACCTTGTAAATAACTCTTCCTTTAGTGAACTCGTTCCTTTTGCATATCTCACAAGTGGGAGTGTGTTGAATAAGTAACCATGGCATCTGAGCTGCTATATTCCGACCCGAGTGTAGCCATCCTGGGCAGATGATATAACAAATGAAATGACGATACTAAAATGAATATCCCAAGGGCTCCCGAGTGGCTCAGTCGGTAAAAGCACTCGATCCGAGTGTAGACTGAACGCTACGGCCGGGTTCGATCCCAGCCGTGTCACTAGCTGACAGTGACTGGGAGCTCACAGGCGGAGCACATTGGCTTCGTTCCGCCGGGGATAGGGGTGGGTACGTCGGCAGGGGCTTCAGTCCCATTAGCAACAGTGACCCCTACTGGTCGATCAGGCGCCTGTGGTCCACGTGCCAAAGTTGCATATGAAATGTCTTCCTCCGACTCATCTCTGTGCTAGCTTAGCTTGTGGATCGCAGTGCGAAAAGAAGCAGCGGCTGACATCACGTGTTTCGGAGGAGGGCACGTGCTTGTCTACGCTCTCCCGGATTGGCAGTGGGGGTTGTGCAATGGGACCGAAAATCGATGACAAATTGGGCATTCCAAAAATTCAGGAATTGGCCATTTCAAATTGGGGAGAAAATGAAGAAAAAAAAAGGAATATCCCAAGATAGATAGAATCCAGACAATTGAAAAGTGAACTTTTTTTAATCAGGCAAAAAGGTAAATACTTCAGTGCTACATGCTAATGAGATTAAGTTGGAGCTAAGAGTGGTGACTACAGTGCAAGATCTGAGTGAAATTTATCTAAATGAGCACATTTGCAAGATTTATTAAATAAATGTTCATTTCATGTTTAAGGCACATTTGATGCCATGTCTTCAATGGATGAGATTTTGCTAATTGTCCCTGTTTTCTGAATTCTTGGAACAGATCCATGTATATGCCATATTACTCATGTCTATGGAAATGACATTTCTGATGACAATGGAAAATGGAACACACGATCTAAGTAAGGCCATGGTCATCTCATGGCAGTGAAGGGATGTGCATCTCCATACTTTTATCCTGCAAGTGATTCAGTTGTTTGCTTTAAAAAAAAAAATCTGTTCACTTAAACTGGACTACTCTTTCAGTGTCCAGTTGCCGAGTGATGAATGGACATCAGAGACGGGTGCATATAAGCATCCCTCACTACCAATACATTAGCTGAATATTTGAAATTGCTGCCAAAATCTTGCATTTAATTCAACAGCTATACATAACTGAGCTACGCTTACATTCATTCTTCACATTGATATTAGATTCTAAAAGAGTTTGTCAGGATTAACTTTTGCACTGGTTCCTGTTCCCCTAAAAAATGGCTAAAAAGTTTTAAGGTAGAAAATTTAAAATTTTTAAATTTAAAATAAAACATATAAAATATTTTCTAGTTTAGACTGAATCTAAGTTATGAAAAATGAAAAATATTTCAAATATACAAAAAACATCCACTAAAAAGTGTAAATTGGAGCTCCAAA
Source organism: Megalops cyprinoides (assembly GCF_013368585.1). Lineage (NCBI taxonomy): Eukaryota > Metazoa > Chordata > Actinopteri > Elopiformes > Megalopidae > Megalops > Megalops cyprinoides. The sequence goes on along the minus strand of NC_050588.1, from coordinate 978,550 downwards.
AGTAGACTAGATTTTTTTTTTTGTTGTTTTACAACACTAATAATTTTCAAGGCCTATTACAGTATATTGGTGTATTATATATGCTTTTATACACACACACACACACACACATGTACACATACACGTATATTTAATTTTGTGTAAAGTCACAAATGTCCAGTTTGACCTGTACAATATACAGGTCGACCAGGAAAAGACTGGCTGGAGAAACAAATCACTGTTCAACCACTACCCACAGTGAACAGTGAAAAGTTTACTTAATTTTAGGAACATGGGTAGGATGGAAACCTGATACTTGATACAATTCTATATTTGCACTGCTACTGAAATACATCCTGCTAGGAAAGAACCCAAAATATCATGACATCATGTTGTATGGACCCTGTAGGACATACGGTTTTTGAGATCAAGTAAAAGTTAAATGTAAATTAAAACAAAAAAATCAATCACAGCTATGATCTAAAGACAGGGCAAATGCATAAGCAATGAGTCTAAACGTATTAAGAAAGGACTAAATTCTATTTGTCAATTTACATGGAAACATTTGATTATAATGTGTGTAATTTAATTCAGCCCTTTCATATCAGTTGCTGATAAAATGTATGCAAGTAAAACATTCACACATTTTTTAAAAAACTTGGAAATCACCTTTTAATTTACAGTGTAGGGTTTACTCCCAGTATTTAATGCCTTTTAAATTTCCCAAGTTGTGTTGTCATTGCTATAACAAGTTTAAAAATACAAAACAAAAACCTAGTACAAAAATTAGAAAAGAAAAAAGCATCGACTGCCATATTAAATGTTTCCAAATCGTTCAGCCCGCTTCCGCTTCTTTGCCTAGAATATAACCAAAGCAAAAACAAAAGGAAAAATCAATTACGGTTCATCAAGTCAAAGTGTACAAAATGGTAATGCAATTAACTTAATTTACTGTGGTTTATCTGATAAACAGGTTGGCTACAGCAGACTTGCCTTTGCCCTTGTCTTGAACCCTCTCGCCAGCACTGCCTCCGCTACACTTCCTCAACCTTCAAGTGATGCTTCGCTGCACTTCCTCAAATTTTAACGGATGCCCCACTTGAGAGCACTCGAATTTCTCCAAAGGCATCTTTCTGACAACTCTTTAGAGTTACTTCATTGCCAACCTTGTGCTTACCCTAGCGTTTCTCAAAGTTTCCACAACAGTCAAGGAGCACTCCCACATTTCTTTGACATTGCTCTCCACCACTCCGGTGTTTTCCTCTCAGTGCTACAATTCTCAGTGCCCCACTGCAGGAGGGCTATGTCTCTCTATATGAGCATAAAGGTAATCAGCCTATATTACTGTACATTATCCAGCATAATCTGTCAAAGGCAGAAAACAGTACCTCTGAGTCATCTAGACCCACAGTGGCAGCGCTAGTGACAATGCCGAACCGCTCCTTCCTCTTTTTCAGCTTCTCATCATCTTCAGCCTAGAGAAAAGTCAAAGTAGCGCAGTCAGTCTGCAACCTGCCAACGAACAAAATAATACTGAAGAAGCCTGCACATTGTGGTCAACTTCAGCAAAATGAATCGAGAAGAGGGATGTTGTGGTGCAAGATCGATAAAGCTGCATAGTGCGCAAGCGGCTAAGTTCAAGGTATATGAGGACACAATAGCTTTTCTCCCACACACACTGAGTTCTGGCAAGAGACTGCCAACAAGGAAAAACTGACAGATTCCAGGTCACTGGTCACACTTCCAATAACAGGACCCCCCCTGACTCCATCCTCAAACACCCACCTTCCAGCAGTGCGGCAGGAATGAGGGATGCCAAACACAGCTGTAACAGAGTTAAAATGCTGATCTATTAGGGTGTTTAAACACTTGCTTTTCATACTCTTACATAGTTCTCCATAAAAGGTAGAACAACATATTTATTACTTATTAATAACTTCTTTATAACTATGAGCTTTATCAACTCTTTGGAATTGGGCAGTATTCTACAAAGTAGAAAGGGAATACAGATAGAAGAAAGGTGACTTAAGACAACTTCAGAAAATGAATCCCCATTTAACATAGAGTGCATTCTACAACAGCTGTCAACCATCAATTGCAAACTGTTCAAAAATGTGAAAAACAACTCATGAAAATAAACAATGATCAACATCTAGCTCCTAAACATTTTCAAATAATATTACATTACCATAAGCTATATTTCAGAATAAAATTTCTTACCCCTCAATCTGGCACTAAGGGGTAAAACAAAAAAAGCTATGTAGCACACAAAGCAATACTGCCATGGCTTGGCTGGAAAGCTTCAGATTGCACAAGTACAAAAGGAGGAACTCATTTTGGCAGCTAGCACTGCATAACTTCGAGGAATAAATGACAAAACTACCAATGCCTTATTTTCCCAACAGAGAGAGTCCACAATGTCTTGGTTTTGGCAACAGATGCTGTTTTATAGCAAGGCACATAAAAGGCCGCATTTCTTAAGCCACGCAATAATTGAAAAGCTCTGTGGGTCTCCATAGTTCACATGGCAATTTCTCAAAGAACAGCAGGGGTCATTCCCCATGTTCTGCACTGAGCTGATGCCAGTGTTGATACAGTGCTGGCCAATCTAATTCTGAATGTCAGGCCGGCAATCCCTGGAGATCATCGAGTTCATTTTGCTGGCTGCAGTTGTTTTTCTATCATGTTTTCTTTTCCGTAGAACAATATTCCCTCCAAATCTAGGGCCTCTCTGTGCTGGACTTAATCTCTTAGGCCCCTATTCATAAAGCCATTTTAGAACAGTTTTGAATTAGTGACAGTTATTTGAACTAATAACTGAACTCGCAGGATTTTTTAGTGTCAAATGACATCTTCTTTGTGGTTTTATTACTCATACTTTACACCTGATTATGCAATTTAACATTTTATGGTTGCCTGTAAACAAATGGAATAATCTGAAAAATTATTTAAATGGCTTTGTGAGCAGGGATTTTATGTAATATATCAACAAATGTGCACTAAAAATATTTTAAGAATAGCCTTTGTTCACCCTGTCAGCTAGTCCTGAGTACTTTTAAATGTTTCCTTATATAACAATGCAAGTGAATTTGTAAAAGCTGAGGAAGTATTTTCTCATGAAGATTACGCCATTGTAGATACAGAAGTTGACTTTCTTTTAGTGCAGTATAAACCCATGATTAACCTTGTGCGGCATGTCATGAATCCTTCGTTATTTTTCCAAATCTGGAGAGCAGAAGACAGATGGCCCCAACACACAACAGAATGAGGAGGGGAGCGGCTGTCTCCTGTCAGGTGAAGGCTGACTGGTAATGTTCTTTGCCACTGAAAAGACTGAGAAACTGAGGCATATATGCCATTTTCAAATTTTCCTCCTTGAAAAGCACACAAAATAATGCATAACAAATGAACAGACAAATGTGTTTTCTGTATGTGAAAATGATAAATGACTAAAGCTGGAGCTCGAGCAAATAAATTAATTTGGCTCATTGCTCTCCTTCGATTCAAATTAAAGTATGCATGGGGTAATGCAAAAAGGGGCTCTTAATTGTCTTTGTCCTGTGCGTGCTTCTCTCCCTCCACCTAACAGTGTTCAATTCCATCAGGGGAATTCATCAGTAACCCCCTTCTCAAATTCAAATTGTCCAGAAAAAAAAACAATGATTTAGGTGCTGGCAGAAGCCTTTGACAAGATATAAGAGCTGGTGCCTTCTGGTATAATGAGCACTGTAAAGTAATAAAGAAGGGCTTCATCCTCAGTATGGTCCCAGCGGTGAATGAATGACTCCAGGAGGCCTGCTTCTGCCCCAGTAAAAGGGGACATGCGAAAGAAGGGGGGTAAAAAGATCTCTGTGAAAGGATGACCACTGAGCTTGTAACAGCATGGAAAAAAAGGAAAAAAAAAAACTACCAAGTTTCACACTTTATACTATACTTTTAAGCATGCAATTATTTCACTTCACTGAATTAAATATTAATGACACCCCACACACACATTAACATTTGAAGGGCATCAATTTTCACAAGGGTTTTAATTGTAAAATCACATAACATCTAATTGACTGAGGATCTTATATCAATTCCAGTCCAATTCTACACATTGCTCATTACACTGCATGCATGTGACTTTTATCCTCTGTTATACTGAGTTTCCAAACAGCCTTTAGTCCGGAATCCTGAGCTTCATAGCTCTTGTCAAGCTTGTGAAAGACAACATAGCATTTAAGGTTCCAACACAAATGCTGAAGCAGTTGAGGGTTTCAGTAAATTAATTGTGAACACTGTAGAGAGCAGCAGGGTTTGAAGCAGCTTAACACTGATCTCACACTAGTCACTAGGTGAGGACAATAAACAGGCTTCCAGCATAAAGCAACCCAAAAACGTAACCGATTTAGACAACTTGACAAAAAGCGCAACATGTAACCTTTCATTTTATCTGTTAAACATGTTCTGTTCACAGCCTTTTGTTTTTCTATCATAAATTCATAAAGCCGGAGATATAGGCATATTTTACTTTTATGATGCCTTTAGTGGCTATTTGTAATCAATTGTTCAAAGAGCCCCAGGCTTCACAACTTAGGGCTCCATTTTTATGAATCTGAATATCTTCCCTCAACATTTTATTCCCTTGTTTTATTTCACGCTTCCCATCAAATCCTGAAACTCTTATCACTGTGTCACCACTGACACATCTAAGTAACACAAGGTTTCCTAACTGCTTCCACAAATGTGCAGTGTATCGTGTCAGTGACCAACTTCCTCCTGCTCTAACCAATTACCTCACCTGAAATAATTAGCTTCTATTAACATACTGTGTTTACTATGGTTGCAGGCAAACAAAGACACTGAAGGACAAAAAGATGGCAGCCCTTCACTGCATGTGGTATTTCCATACTTAATCACACTGTAAAAGCAAAGCAAGAGGTAGAGCAGTAAGGGAGACTGGAACAGGGATGCCACACTGATAACTATTGAACAATATGTTGTGCAAACCACATTTATTTAAAGTATTTACCATTCTGACTTTTTTTTTTATTACATAAGATAAAAATAACATGAAGTTAATGAAGTTAGTTATTTGAATGTCACTATATGAATTGCTGGTGCTGTGTGAACTACAACACTGTAGTGTCCTTAATTAAATTTAAGCAAATTCATTAATTTCACATTAATTACTTTCAAGTCTCTCCATGATAACTGGCATAGAGGTGGCTTGTGGGACTGCATTCATTTTCATGATTTTTGCAATTCCTTAGTAATTTATAAAATCTTAGTGTACACTTTGGAATGCTTAATTTATCTGCTGCCTTTCTCTGGTCCTAAGACTCACAAAATATTGCAGAATCTTTCATCTGTAGAAAGTGTCTTTTATCACTACGTCAAATGGAATCCAAGAACGTAGCTAAACTGAACAACTTTTCCTCAAAATAGGTTACACACACCCTTTGTTTGTATTTGCCACAAGAAATGATATTCAAATGCTGACAGCTTTTTTCGTTGATTATCTACTGATTCACTCCATTCAGTGCTGCACTACATGTTGTGAGGGGGCTCTACTGATTCTCACAAGCAGACTGCTTGATTCTTACAAGCAATTCATAAAACAGTTAGTACAGGAATTATTCTGTCCCTGTGTTACTGATCATATGCAGCTGATTCATATACCATTATTTCTCACATAAGTGTGCTGTACTGATTACAAGTCTACCAGATAGTGGATGGAAATTTTAAAGAGTAATGTTTTAAGTGACAAGCTCTAAAAATAATATCTAATTTAATATTTATCTATAGCTAACTAACCATGTAATTAAACAATCTCAGTCAGAGACTGCAGTAAGGGAGGAGGGTGTTAATTCTATATTAGTCTCACTTGGTGCCAAGACCGAGTAAAGACAGAAATCTTTCATTCCTGATATGAACAGGCCTGGGACCTGATGAAAATAATACAACAGGAACAAACAGGTAGAGCACCATTATTTCAAAGTAATGCTACACAGCACATGTTCCACAAACAAACAAACACAGATCAAAAACAGAACTGATATCAGTATTTAAATGCAACACTTTTGGATGGATTTTACTGATGAGAGTGACAGCAGTGCAAATCCTCCATAACTTCAACCAGTAAACACCGACCATACAAGCCTTGGACCAAAAAAGCAAAAATATGCGTTTCTTAATTTAGCGTTAGCAATACACAGCCAATCATATTGTTCTCAGTGCAACATACTGGCTGAATTTACACCAGTGCCCAAAACAAAAGCTTATTTTGAATATATTACGTAATTGCTATTATGTCATTTTTGCTGTTGAATTTTTTTTCTATTGATGATTCAACAGGAATTCCTTTTTTAACCAACTCATTTAAGCTCAGGCCTGTTTTACATAAAGAAATAGGACTGATGCATTGACAATTCACCACAAAGCTCCAGTGAATGATAGAGATGAGTGCGATGCCATTTATATATATATGCAAATATTCAAATGCATATTATGCACAGGCAATGCATAGTAACTAGAATTAAAATACATTGGCTTATTGAGGCCAAATTGTTTCATGAAGCAGCATTCTCCATCACATACGCATGAGAGTGTTACTAATTATGATGCCAGAATTCACTGCTTGAAAGACACCTTGTGTCATCATCTGGGAGGGAAAAAACCTGAGGCACAGGTTTGCCTGGATGCACCAAGTAGGCAAACATCCTTGTGATTTTCAAATGCTTATCTTTTAACAGAACACTTAAAATTAATGTTAAAACCCACTTAGGTATGCATTTTAAATGGACCACACACAGAGGTTGTCCCTTGGTGCCTTTTAAAAATACCTGAGATCAAGGCATTTGGGGTTTACCGAAACAAAACAGTAAACTTCTGACTAAATGTCTTCTTTTCCAGACAATGACCCATCAGCCACCAACTTCCTGAGATAAAAACACAGAAAGACCGCAAAACAGATGTGGGAAGCATACTGCTATACTGTGCAGTCACACATTAAAATCACATCCCACCCACCCCTCAAACCACAGCAAAACTACTCCACAATTTCAATTGCAAAAAACAGTTTTCAATTGACCTGAAAACACCACCACAGATTGTCAAAACTAATCTTGGCATTACAGAGAACAAATGCAACCTCAAAGATCAAAGGTTAAAGGTCACAGAAATACTGACAGCAGGAAAAAAAAGAAAAACATTCTTTAAAAGGGCAACAACTGATTTTATGCACTATAGACTACCATTTGCAAACTGTTTTAGGAAAATTTCTTTAACAAAGGAAGCCCTTCTATACCTTTAAAATATTGAAAGGAAAAGGTGTGTAAGTTTAATGGGAGTGGACTGCAAGCTGTTGGCTGATGAGGAGCAGTGTGTCCCTGCTCCGTCCACTACCTCATGTACCCCCCACCCCCATGCCCCCAAAGGCCTCACAGCCCCACTAAATCAACATTGTTATAATGATGTGTCACACTTGACCCCCGGCAGGCCCCGCCCCTCACGTAGGGTTCAGGCCCACAAAGCCTGGCCCTCCATCTTTAGTGCCTGGCTGACACATTTTGATTCATGGGATTGCCTGGGCCCCGTCAGAGCAAAATTACCCCTATCAAAATGCCAGTATCTACACATTCATCAACTCCACCTCTGGCCCCCAGCAACACTCCTCCTCATTCAAAATGTGTCACAGCCATTTAAAAACTGAATTAAACCACCCCCCTTCCAAAAATCCTCAAATGAAGGCCCTCAAAACACCGTCTCCAATGACCCCCCCCCCCCCCCCCCCATCTTATCCAGCACGTTTGAAACAAAAAAGCTGAATCGTCCTAACATTCTGTATCAGTCATCATATATGACCATGCAGAGGGACAAAGCCATCTACTCAGCACCTTTGAGGGAGCATGCCAAGCCAGAGAGCACACCTCATCCAGCTCATCTGGCCCTGCTGTCAATTTCCCTCAAAAATATTCACATACAACTTATTTGTTTGGCTTCACTTCGTTTTCAGACAGTGAACCGTTGCATTAGGCTCGATTGTCTTTAAGAAAGACAAATACATTAAAACAAACTTAACATGGATGCCACAAAGGAGAAAAGTGCAGATAAACATACAACTAAGAAAATGCAATCTTTATAGGTGACTGAAGTGGAATTAACATGAAAATACATGCATCACTTATTTTATCTTTGTGAGAAAAAGGCTTAAGCTTGGTATCTCAATGGCAATAAGCGTGTTAGTTCACCACTGCCTGCAGTGGCATATACATTTTCCACATTAATAACTTTCCAATCACCTTAAAAGCATGAGTGCAATAAGCATAACGGCAGAGAGGCAGCCAGGAGTGAGAGCCAGAAATCTTCCTGCAGGGAGGACAACGAGTACCGCATCACATCTGGGCGGCACCAACACTTTGGGCCTTTTGACCCAAAGTTTCCTCCCCATACGGTCCAGTTGTGCAGGTGCACCCTTAGGGCAGGATCAGTGTGTTCATTGGCAATGTTTCAACCATCTTTAGCATCCCACCCACAGCTGGACAATCATCCAAACGCTAGCAGCTGAGCAGCCTCCGCAACGGGACCATTTTCTCAGAGCAGATGCAAACCCCTCAATCTAACCTGCCGGTTGGTCTAAGTTAAGATTAGCTGGTATTAAATGTGTATGCAAAAAAAATACACACTCACACATGCACACACATACAAAAGTCCCTTTCCCACAATTTCCCCCTTTTTTTTTTACCTCCCCAGAACACCGCCTTCTTATTGCTCACCACCAGCTGCCAGGAGCCTCTACCAATAATGATTTCTTAATTAGTCATTTAAACAATCACATCAGTACAAGCTGCCATCCCCAGAAGCTGTCAGGTCCATGGGCAGGTCAGTGGCCTCAGTCCCTGCCTATCCCCGGGGGCTCCCTCATTAGGCCGCCGCCTCTCTGGGACAGGAGCCTTGCAAGGTGTGGTAATGAGGGACATGCCGTAATGAAGCCCACAAGGAAATGAGATTTGGATTTCGAAAGGTCGGAAAAGGAGGCCGGGGTTTATGCAGGATCACCGGTTGCAAACCTCAATCGTGCATAGCTAAGCAACTTCTCAGAACTGTCATTACATCATTTTGGAGAACATTCTACTGTACTGCAAGCAAAGACTGAGGAGCTTCTGGTCACTGGAGAGCCATTACTAAAAAAAAAAATTCTGCCAAGACTACATTTTAAAGCAGTAATTATTTAAGTGGCTCTGTTAAATGTTAAAATATTTTCCACAGAACAGTTCAAAACAATTCACCTTTATGCTGCTTAAAACTATGCAATAATTCATCTATAATCATCCGCAGGCTGACTTCATTTCACAATAGATACTGATTATAGCTTATATTCATATGGCCATCTGTCACATTATTCAACTCTTTCACGTTCTCCAATTTATGTGAGTTTCTTTGGATAATCCTTTTGTCTGCAGAGAACAATCTAGAGCAGTTTCACATCCACTGCCATTACAGTCTGCCTTAGCAATTGTGAACCTAAAAAGCAGCAAAATCTTAGACCAAAGCAAAGGTCAACTTCACTAGCCTCCTCATAAATTAAAATTAACGTTAGAAGAGAGAGATAAAAATAGTACTGGCGTTAAAAATGTAAAATTTTTTTAATGTTTTTAAAAATGTATGTTAGCTGCTGCCTCGTATTAATAAAATATCTCCACTACCTCCCAAAACTGTGGTGCTGCCTTCAGTGTTTCCTTAGGCTCTACATTTTCATGTCTCTATCAATATTCATACTTAAAGTGTGTCACCATTCACTGCTCATTTAACATTTGGCAAAACATTTGTGCAACAAAAAAGGTGCAAGGCCCTGAGGAAGGGAACAAAGAATAAATGAAAAGCAATATTAAAAATGTAATGAAAAAACTCAAATATAATACTGTTATAGATGTCGTGCTCATGATCATCTTATTAAAGGAAAAACAAAATATACAAAAACATTACATTCTTTATTCACTAATCTTTAATGGGAGTTTGTGGCAATTTAGTTTATGTCTTTTCTCTAACTATTCTGTCTCACACATTTTGTAGTTATAGGTTAGTGAGAGCGGGACAGCACTGGTGGAAGGTTCCAGTAAAGGTCCCCTTCCAAATACAATGCTAACACCAGAAACTAATTGAGGATTTGAAGTGTCGGGTTGGTAAGAGCAGGACAGCACTGACAGAAGGTTACTGACACGCAACATCCCTGGCCCTTCCCATTAACTGCATTTCCATGTCAGTACCTAAACATCACTGTTTCAGCTCTGGTCCCAAGGGGAATCTTGTTTTATTGCAAGCAAGCGGTCCTATGCCTGACTCCATTTGCAATGGGGCAAGTTCTTGATAAAGCCTCTCTGATTAGAACAGAGCACTGGCAGGGAGGAGCAAAATTACCTTATAGGGTTCATTCATTTTGAACAAGCTGAGATGACCCCCATACCTTAACACAAGCCTGAAGATGGGAGTGGTTATTAATATAAGATAAAATATCCCCATCAGAACCTCCAACATCAATTTATTTTTAATGCACCACAGAAAGCCCATATAAGCAGAGTTAATCAAATCTTCAATTTCCCTCCCCACATGAGAACCAGAGTAATGATCCATTTTACTGGTAGGTGATTGCTTTTAAAGCAACTTTTTATAAAAGGAAAGGAAAAAAAGCCCAACAGATCCATAAAATGGCAAAACCTTCGTGATGACACAGGTCTTACTGGATGTGTGACAACGTGCTTTGAGTCAAAAATCCAAAAATCCAAAAGAGAGGGAACCATAGACAGACAAGATCTATCTATTCCAACAACAGCTGGTTGCAATTCAGGACTAATATTTTTTTTCTCCTGTCTTTGAAAGGCTGTCAGGGATAGCCACTGCTCAGCAAATATACCAAGGCTATCCAATACACAAACATCTGCAGAAAATAAGTTACTGTACTCTGAACACAAGTTTACCTGACCTTTAAAAAGCATTATGGGCTCTTAAACTTGTTACAGGTCAAGCCAAACCCAGCTTTAAACAGAACAAGAAATGTGAGGCCAATTTAAGCAAAGTCCATTTCTCCTTAATGTAGAGGATCCTAAGAGGTGGTTTTAAAACTCCCTAAAACCACTAACCGACATCCCTCTCTCCCGTCTGCAGCTCTGAACTGCGGCTATGAATTGCGGTTGACAGCAGTGAAGAGCCTTCCCCATGTTACTGCAGTAAAGTAGGTTAGCTGGCTCAACCTTTACACAATGACATCATACACAGAGGGAGTGAGACAGAGAGAGAGAGAGCAAAAGAATACCAAAGAAGTGCAAGTTGCATTCAGTGTCCTGAACAAAAGGGATTTTGCTCACAGCAGGCAGAAATAAAACCAGATGACTGACCAGAGGACAGCCCTCCAGGGCCACTGAGTTAACAAACCCCTGAACTCTCACTCTCTTAACCTCTTTAAACCCAAAACACAAACACCATCTTACATTCAGTTGCTGGCATGAAGTCAGTAGTTACGCAAAACACATGAGGAATGAGAGGCTACTGGTCTATAGCCCAAATACTAGTAAACACTGAAAGACTATGGTGCTTAGAAAGAATTCTTTCTTACACTTACAAACAGTACATTTCTTGAAGTTTTACTATGTGCATGGATGACTAGCCTGTGGGCCTGTGAAATGCGAGTTGTGTCTGGCAGCTGGGCATAAAGGACATATGCTCAGCTACGAAAATACATACACATACCATCAAATTCACAATACCACAACAATATGCTTTCAGACCAATGACAACAGACAGAAAATGTGATTTAAAAACTAAATAATACATTTGAATTAAACACACACACACACACACACAGATCATGCAACTCTAACCTTAAAATGTTTTAAGTAAATAAATAAATAACATTGAGTACAAAAAGTTCTCCAGGTTGGAGAGTGCTGCTATGGGGGTGCAGACATGCAGCAGTGGAGTGGTCAGGGGGCAGCAGTGCTTAGCTAACAATGAGGAACAGAGTTAATACTCACTGCCACTCGAATGGACACAACCTAGGAAGGGAGGCAGCAAAGTCCACATTGTGAAGAGGGAGCTCTTGATTTAGTTACACAGCTGAAATAGTAGCCTTTCACCAGCAAACAATGGACTGCTTTTCTTGGGCTAACGCTGGACAAGTGAAGAGCAAATTGTGTGTGTGTGTGTGTGTGTGTGTCTGTCTCTGTCCCACCCACCCCCCTCCTTCCTCTTGAAATAAAAATGGGAGTTAAATGACGGAAGAAACTGTCAACGTGTCAGGTGCCTCACGAGCTCCTCTTTAAACCAGACAGGCCTAACCCTGTGCATCCTGGCCATGGGAATCTTAACACATTAGGGTCTTTTCTCACTCTCTCTCTCCCCCCGCTCTACTCCTGGAGCAATTGTTTATTTTCTCCCATTGACGTCCCTCTATTCAGCAGCCCTCACATTTAACCAGCTCAATTGGAGTGAGACAGCACTTATTTGGAAGAAAGGAATGCAATGCTCCAGTAACAGAACAGCAACCCCACAATAAAAGGGGTTATATTCATTCCCAAATGTCCAAATAAAAGCATTGCATCATTCGCATCAAGGGGGCACTAGTAAAATTGAGCCACTGCATTTTTTGTTCCTAGACTAGTACAGTCATTGTACAGCAATAAAAAAAAATTCCAATGCGACTTTCTTTTCCATTTTTTCTACTCCTTTATAGAAATGCACACACATACACACACACACACAAAACAATGAGGTCTATTGCCACCCTTTCCCGTGCTCTGGCCTTGCCTAGCTGAACCAGCACAAAAGCCCTGAGGTGTACGAGCTCATCTCTTGGGCTCATTCTTTTTGAATCTGCTTCTCAAGAGGGTGGCCAGATTGACAGTCCCTCCTCTGTAACAATTACCATGGCTGCCAGAGCTATTCTCTGCCCTGTCACTACTGATTATCCTTGACCAGGGAGACCCGTTCAAGGACAATCCACAGTTGTGGTGGGTTTGAGGGGGGCTGGGGTATTGAACGAAATCTGGTGCACCCCCCCACAAAAACACACACACACACACACACACACACACAGCAAAAGTCTATTAGATTTCAGTTATAGCTTCTTAGAAAAAAGCAAGATTTGAAAGTGGTGAGAAAAGGGACATCTCAGATTCACTGATTACATCACCCCAACGTCAATGCGAGTAAATCACTAAATTATTCTTTCAACTGAATTCTTCTAGAATTACATCACAAAGTAGTAACTGAATATTAAGGTGACCACATGCCTAAAAACACAGCACTGAGCGCTAAGGCCTGTAAACACCTGCCATTAAGCATATATGGTACAAAAAATGTCACCTCCTAGCAGAACAGCTGAAATCATAAAGCCTTACCCAAAATAATTATTCTTACATTCCCCTGTTTTTTTTTAAACACTGATCAGGCCGACACAGAGACACAATTATAGGCCAAAATGTCAAGGAAATGTAGGTGTGGTATCAGGTCAGGTACCTGACTGTACATGCCTACTTCTTTCTGACTTTCTCCTCTAGATAGAAGCTGAAAACCCAAAAGTGCTGTCCATCCTGTCACCCCGTCTGAAACTGAAACAGCTATCAGCATCGTCCTGCTTTTGCATGATGAACAGACAAGTTCATCTGGTAAGCTCATGCTATGAGGCAAAGCTGGGCATGTTGGGGAAAGCCTGTGGATTAGGGTGCCTGAGGGCCTTTAAAACAGAAGGAGGATGTGACCACCCTGTCTTCATCCCCTGAGAAACATGCCAGGGACAGGAGATGGGAGGGAAGGAAATGCACTTCTGCTGCTGTCATTACACAACAAGCATTGTTGCCCGCCTCCCCAGGAGCCTGGTGCCGGCCACTTCCGACTGCACACAAAGCCGAGGCTGAAAAGCCCTGCCGCGATAATTGAATTTGCTCCTCACTCGCAACAGCATTTACCCCCAACCAGGGGCTATTATAGCTGCCCCCTGTGGCCAATAGTTTCCGCTGTTTTAAAAAAAAATTAAAATAATGGTTCAAAAAAGGGAGATGAGGTGAGGTCCCAGAGTTCTGTAGTAAACAATACTGTAGTTGTACATTACATCTCTAATGTGGGCATTTAGGGAAAGCATTACGAATCAAAACAGTCTAGGATGAATTTCTAAACACTCATATGGGCAGACTGCGCTTTCAAAGATCAAGGATAGTCACTACAGTCACTGAGAAGCATTTAGCTACCAAGGGCAAGCGAAGATCAATACATGCATTTGAAGAGATGAATGGTAATATTTTTCACAAACTAATGTGTGTATATGTATGTGTATAGCTGAAATAGTGAATTATTACATCTCTGAATTAATCATTTGCATTTAAACACAAACATTTAGTTTTGTAAAAGTAATAATTCATTACAACTTTAATAAATACAAATGGGTTTTATATGAGTAAATACAGCCCAGGTAAGAGTTAAGCTTAAGACTTAAAGGCAAACCCATCACAAGACACAATGTATTTCTGGGATTTACGGTTGTCTCTTCATATAATTCTTATTTTCAAATCAAGTTCATGTGTTACTATTGATGTGTCATTGATCATTTGTTGCGTGCACATAAAACACTGTTTCAGTTAAAGAGTCAAACTGCTTTCCCTTTAACTATCAACCACCCTCCCCCCACCATTAATGTCATGCTTTATATAATTTTTCAATATCAAATGCAGCACTAATGATGTCTGGAACATAAGGAAGCTATTATACAAAAACGTAACAGGGCACTGTAGTCAAACTTTATATTTACTAGGCAATGTACCCAAGCATTTACACAGTAGTTAAATACACACTGTATAGAGTACTGTGTGAGTACATGAAAGTATTGAGAAATTAGTATGCAAGTTGAAATGTATAAAGCCTGTCTTTTTTAAATAATGTGGCTGTGCCTGACATTAGATGAAGGGTTAGGGTATAGAGATTAAGGCTAGGGTAACCCAGAAAATTTTAATTAAAAGATATAGATTAATTATCAAAAGTTCCTGTATCTGACAGCTTACCTTCTTGGAGATGGAGGAAACGTTCATTCCAAACCTCTGGGCTCTTTTTTTTAGGATGTCGACATCAACCTGACATCACAGAAGAGGAAAATGGCTGTTCAATACCTCCATACACCCCACAGATTTAGCTCCTCAAATCTTCTCATATACTGTATCCACACCTACAGCTACAAATAAACATCCTAAATACTCACCGCTGGCTTATTGGTCAAAGCAGCACCTGGAAGAATAAAAACAGGATTAAAAATGGCACAACAATGGTACAGTTACTTAAAGTTAAAGTTATTTTCAGTAAAAGTGTGACCCTTAAAGAGTTAAATTTTAACTGATAATCTAAAGGTGACATTTCAAACAATGTCCACTTTTCAGCTCAACAACTGCAACTTTTTACTGTAATTGATTGTGAATTGATGAGTTTTTGAAAAGAAGTCCATTAAACTCATTTGAAAATGAAGCCTCTATTATTGGAGTTAAAATTGCATAATTGTTTTTTTTTCCTTTTCATTTGGAAGGAGCAGTAAGCACAACTGCAGATGGCTTGAAACATCACATCACCATTTTTTAAAACTGTCTTTATACAAAACTTCTAGTGTCTAAAAACCTGTCACTGAACATACAAATCCTACATACAGCTGTTCAATATAAACCCAGAGCATATTACAAGTGGAGGTCTCCCTTAATGCACATGCCAGTCAGGGTCTTCCCTGTCTCTCTCTGTGCCTGGTAGCCTGCTGAGTTTTTCATACCACCTGCTGGGAAATGGCCAAAATGCTGCCTAAACTCAGCAATTCAGTTATTATTTTAAATTTATAAATTATAGTACATGATGTTTTTTGGAGCAGTGAATGCATCTGACCTGACTTTGAGTCCAACTTAGAATGACAGGCAGTATTCCCCTGCTTGCAGCTTTTAAATGCACTTCCCCTATTCATCCAAGCCTCTTAAGGTTATGGGAACACACTTCCACACAATCAAAAAAGAAACACACAACATTCTGTGGAAACATTCTCTAAAAGCACACTCTTGCACTCTTAGGCTGTAATCATAAACCTTAAATCTAAACACAAAATGTATAAATTCACAGTTATCTTGCAGTCAGGTATGATATCTGTACACTGATAAATTTACCTCCCACGATTTTCTGTTTGCACCTGAGTAGACTAAAAGCAATAAAACCACAACTTTTTTTCAGTTGGAAAGAGCAGTAAATTTAACAGCAGATGCCATAAACCATATTTATCGTGATATTTAACACTGTCTTTATGCAAACCTGTATCAAAAAACCCATCACTGTGAACACATTAAAACCTTACATGTAACTGTTCACTATAAACCCAGGGACAAGTGGAGGTCTCCCCATGCACATCATTCAAGGCCTTCTTGGCCTTCGTGTCTCTGTACCCAGTAATTATGCATCTCACCACCAACACTTTCCCCAAATCCAGGGAAAATTCACTATTGTCACTATTTTCTGAAGGGCCATTTACAACATCATTTGGATATATTAACTATTTAAAATACTTTTTGAGGTTTGTCTGCTTTATACAAGCATCAACTGTTACTTAAGTGAATTGGAAATCAAGGTTTGTTGTCATGCATTTAATAATGTCATTTGTTTTGACATGCTATCTTCTGAAAACATTCCAACCTATGTACTTTTTGTACTGCATTGACATTACCGCTTGACAATGTTATTACTGGGAAATGGCAAGAAAACAGACCCAGTTGTTATGTATGAACTGTAAAGCGCTCCAGAATAAGAGAGAGCTCACCTTTTGTAGAATGGGCTGCTGCAACAGGCAAACCAAACCTAGAAAGAGACAGATATTGATTGAAATACACTCAGTGCAAAACAGATAATTTCTTTCAAATCTCAAGGGATATTTCGCAGTCACCTACAAGCCAATATATACAACAAACCCGGTGATACAACTGTTTTAGGGAACCACCTGTATTTCTCACCTAGCAGCACGGGCAGCCTTCTTGCTGTCATCGCTGGCTGGGATATTAAAACGCTCAGCTCTCTTCTTCAGCTTCTGAGAAGGAATGAGTTTAAAACAGGATCAGTCCCTGAAAACAGCGTGAAAAGTTGTATTGTGTGTGAGCGTATACATCAACAATCAAAGGTGGGCTGCACCTTCAAGGGCTATGTCCGGGACAGCCATTTAGGTGGAAATTCCTGAAAATAATATTTTCCTGATATATGGAGTGTCCTGGTATTATATTATTTTAAGATATGGGTCATATCCATAATTGTGTGCTGCTCATTGTACTTTCAATGTGGTACATGCATATAATTATATTCCTCTTAGCAGGAATATTTACAGTTTTACCATTAGATGCAGTGTTTCCTGGATCAAAGGTACTTGCTAGGAACAGACTAACATAACACAGCATTCAAAAATCAAACAGGCATAAAGATAGCAATTACCTCTTCAGTGGACAGTGGAGTAGTGATTTTTACCACATTTTTCACAGCTTGTCTGGGCAAAAAAATAAATGAAGGAAGAGGATTATTCAGGATATCTCAGCGAAGAACCAGTTTTCGGATGTGAACCTAGCCTACCATCTACTGGTCACAGAGCTCATTGCATCCTCAGGGAACCTATGCTGTTTCAGAAACATTTCTAACCAATTTGTTCTCTATTTGTTCTCATGTACTGAACCTAGTCCAAAAAAAAACCTCCGCAACGCCACATTTTGTTCAGACTGTCTCACGCTTTTTAATTCCATGTTCTTAAGAAAAGTTTACTTCTGTAATTCTGACAAGAAAAACTGAAAAATGAAAAATTGAGTGCGTATCTTAAGCTACTGGATTTTGTTGATAATATCTGACATAACAAAGATATTCAAATTGGTACAACGCACTTATCAGCCCTCATTATAAATAGGGTAAAAGTCCCGATGGTGAACCTGTAATGCAGACTGGTCTCATATTATTCGTTTCAAGAAACCTGTACTGTGGTCCCTAACCTGACTGGTGTGGACGAGAACCGAATACAGGAGGCAATTCTTTTTTGAAGAAAAAACAAACAAACTGGAAAACAGAACACACAGGCTACGCAAATAAACTGAAAAAACTATGTGGTACACGACGATATTGCGATGCTGACGCTTTTCTGACTGCATTTAAAAGCAAATCTTTTTCCTTTCACAACAACCGATCCGGCATAACCAGATCCTATTAGACAAGCAGATAATGTGCTGCAGCTTGCGTCATGACAAACATTCATTTGAATATTAATTTTTTTTATTACTCGCTAGATATCGTGAAGGCAACCGTGGCGCTTTAGCAAAAAAAATGTAACAATTTAACGTTAACGTTAGCTGTCAACTGGGACCATAAGAACTGGGGAAATTAATGGAGAAAGTACGGCAGTGTGATCGTTGAGTATGTGAGTCTACCTGTTTGGAGAGCCACGAGAGTTTAACGATTTAGTTACTTACATTAGATGCGGCTGGCTAAGTAAAAGTATATAGTTAGCCATGTCATTGAGTTAATAATACATTCCAACAGTTCAACATACTTGACGATAGTTATCACCATAACACTTAGCTCACTGTTAATTTATTAGACAACTTCATACATCAACACTAACATTTTATTGAAACTAACGTTATTTCAATTCGTACACTCCGCTAATGTTGCGAAAGCTAACATAACTAACGTTAATGTTGGTTGGCCGAGTAGATAGTAAACAGCTAGATTACTAACGCGTATGCTAGCTGATTACTAATAACTGTTCACAAAAACAGCTGGCTAGCTAGACTGCAATTGTAGCTAACGTTATCTAACCAGTCAGTCAACGTTATCTATCGTGGTTTGTTCCGTAGACTAAATTAACTGACAATTTGCAAGGACCGACAGCTAACGTTAGTTAGGCAAGTGTTGGTTATATGATGTAGTTATCTTAGTACCTTGATTACCTCCAGCTGTCGTCAGCATATGTTACATTTCAACAAAAATATTTACCTGTGTGTGGTGAAAGCTATGGAAGTGTTCCACTTTAAACGTGTTGTTCATTTTTGCAACGAGTCTTGTCTCGTTTGGTAAATGTTCAACTACAGATGTACTGCACCAGTTTGAATTTTTTAAGGTGTATAAATCTTAAAGAACAACGTTTGGTATTGTGTAACCTGTATAGCTATGTGAATAAAGCTGAAAAGCTGTGGGAAGAGCTTGAGCTAGTCTAATCACAACCCCTACAGGCTAAGTAGCACTTGGTGTTGTATCCACACTTGAAGTAACAGATCCATATATTTTAATGAGGATACGTCCAGTTTAATTCTGATTTTAAAATTCCCAGTACAGAAATTAACACAAAGAAAGACTGACTTTTGAGGTGCAGCTGCAGGTTGCTTTACTGGTTTCTGCTTCAGAAGCTGTTCCTGCTTAGGGAGGTCTTCCTATGTAAATAGAGAGTCAGTTGTTTTACAAAAGTGAGAGGATAGCTGCTTAGTTGTGGCCATTTCATTTTCAGTGCATGCATATGAAAACAAAGACCAAAAATGTTTGCACTTTACATGCTAAGTTTCACATGCATATAGCTACATTCAGAGGAATCTACCTACACAAATTATTAAAAACATACTTTAAAAATTCCTGGACATAGTGGGGCCTACAAATGATATTTGTGTTTCATGTATATATTTTTCATGACCAAAAAATCCTTATACTGTGTCTTTAAAAACAGCAAAGAACAGGTTGTCAGGATTATTCTGAAATTGAACATTTTGAATACATTCATTCAACCAACTGAAATCTGTTGTAACACAAATGAATGCTTAGTAGTGACAATGTTCTGATGTGGGCTTCAGTTTAGAAATGTGGTGTGTTCATTTTGAACAACTCAGTTACAAATAGAATGTATGTTTACTTACCAACGTTGCATAGCTAAATACATCATCCCCTGAGTGGTGGAGAGATTGTATAGCCCCGAAGTGTGTGGCAGTCATGGGAATTCAATGCAGCATAGTTATGCATAAATCAAAGTAGTATAAAGCTTTGCCATGTCTACTGTATTGGCAGGGGTCTTTGATTCATTAGCTCATTCAATTTTCACTGAATTTCACTGAAGAAGAAAACAGCAACTATCAATCGGTGAAAAAAAAAAATCTATGTATTCAATTTTTCCTTTTGAGACACGTTAACAAATTTAACATCAAAATAAATGAGGACTTTTGTGGACAACTGTGCAAGTTCCCCTTTGGTAGTGATGCAAAATTCTTCACAGACAAAATCTGCTCAATAAACAAAAAACTCTTGGAATGGAATTACCTCTGTGTCTTCTCCCAACACCTCTTCTTCATTCATTTCCTCATCACCTGTAGTTGAAAAACACATTTAAACACAAATACAACACACCTATATCATTTTCAAAGCAGTGCTTGCTAGAACATAGAACAATTAAAGTAGTGATTCTAGAA
Organism: Megalops cyprinoides; assembly: GCF_013368585.1. Classification (NCBI taxonomy): domain Eukaryota; kingdom Metazoa; phylum Chordata; class Actinopteri; order Elopiformes; family Megalopidae; genus Megalops; species Megalops cyprinoides. The sequence continues at coordinate 958,115 of NC_050588.1, read as the reverse complement.
CACAGGTCTATCTTGCGTCCTAAAATGTTTAAAGCAGAGTACATTCTTTCAAATAGCACTAACACAGCCTCAAATGGGATTCATGTTATTGCTGCCACCAAAAATGAATCTCTCTGGACATCACCCATTTTAAACTACTACTTGATTAGTCCAACTTCACCTTCAAACTCAGCTCATCACTACTATTTCAAAGTCAATGCATCCTGAGGCATATATCATGAGGGGAATCAGGTTGGTGTGGCTTACTCATCACTTTGCTACCCTTTTCATCCTGATTTTTAAATCTCCAACATACCCCTCCCTGTTTGGGTCACTACCACAAATTCTGCACCTGCGTAGGAAGTGCCCAGACAGTGTACATGCAATCCCTGACACACTCACCAACGATGCCAATGGCAATCTGTCACATTACAAGCCATACAGTGTAAAAGAGGAGAGCCAGCACCAATTGTAACAGTGTCATACCTCTCACTGATGATAACCTACAAACTCAAAGACACACCCAACCCTGACAGAACAAAGCCAGTATCATTGGGCTCACTACAATAACAGCTTTATACATATTTGCTTTGTACATCATAGATAACGTGGTGTTAATGATGATATAAATACAAGTGACTCAGTCGTTTGAGAAAAATAGGAATGTCAGTGAATATTTGTTTACTTGGCCAGGAGATCATTTACCGATTATATGGATCATGGACTCCTGAATGCTTGTTAATTCATGGAAGATTAAGATAAATCGATTTGAACTGTCACACACACACAGGCCAGTGTGAGTACACTAAAGGGACAACACATCTCGACACTGTGCATGTTGCACAAGGCAAAAGCTAGGAAGGAAGGAGCTTACCATGCTCCTCGAGATATGCCTGCAGTCTGGCGATCAGTTCGCCTTTGTTGCCCTTCATATCCAGACCTCTGGCCGCACACTCCTGCTTCAGCTCCGCCAACTGATAATAACAAAAAGATGCCTTACAGCTCCACTGTGCATGCTTGTGCATTCGTCATTTTCATTCCACATCGACTCAGCTTTCATAATGCAAATACAAACACCAGACGCGGTATTGCGTAGTGCAACATACGTTACTTTATTTTAGCATGCAGGAATTTTCTATACAAGGGGGGTGTACAATACAGCTGCTTTGGGACATCATAACCATACGTAATGAAGAGAGCACCAGTATCCACCTACCGGAGAGAATATGTTGAGTCAGACAGCACAGAGAACCTTAGCTGCAGCAGTCAGCTAGTCTCTCAGACTACCAGCTGCGCACTAACTATATCTAACATTTAACGTTACTGTGGTGGTAGGGTATTTTGGTGAGTAACGTTATATAGCTAAATTATTAATGACGAGTAAGTTAAATAACTACCACGTGTCATAACTGGATATATAATTTCAAAACACATGACACAGGTAGTTTAATAAGTCCCAATTGTCTAGTTAACTACGCATTATGCCAGCTACACTACATAAATAGCTAGTGTACCTATGCTAGCAAAGTAACTACCTTAGCTAAAACATCATTAACTTTCTAGTGTTCTAGTGTAGTTACCAACCCAGAGCATTCACTGTTTTGGTTCATTGTTTTTCATTCAGTACTAGCTTTCCAGGCAGCTAGCTAACATTCTCCTTTAGATATCTCTGCCAAATTAAAATGAAAACGCAGCCTCTTTTGAATTCCATTATGTATGCGTCCCATTAAAATTCGTTAAATAAGTGTAGCTCGGGTAAAACATCGTTTTCCCACCTTCAGTTTTTGAAGCTCAACAACCTCAGCCATCTTGTTATAATCGAAAGTAAGGTACTGTATTTCAGCCAATAGCAGCGTACCTTACTAGAAATGTACTGAAACGCTTTAAGATTGGTTTAAAACCTGTCAACCCTACACACGTGCGCACTTCCTGAGCGCTGGAGATTGGCTGGATCGGTCTGTTCTCAAAAATAGGCGCGCTGCCTAATCGCATCTTCCTAACTTCGTAGTTACAGGTAACACAGCTGATGGCAATGATAATAATAATAAACTTTACTTCTGCAGAGTATTGCATTCTATTAAATTGCAGCCCAGATAACATTTTTTGGGGGGAGGAAATTCAAATTCAAAAAATAAATTTGATTTAACATCACTTTTCAAAATGTGTGTTGGGTCCTGTAAACGCGCCATTAAAAAAAATAAATAAAAAACAAGGTTAAATCAAGTAGTTTAATCAGAATCAGTCTTTATTTGCTAGGTATGGTTTTACATATACATGGAATTTGACTCTTGTAGTGTGTTCACACAATGATTTAAAAGGTGACAACAACGAATACCATGCAACAGTAGTAGAACAACAAACAAGAGTAGTGCAGGGCACATACAAGAATGGCATAAGGATGGCATGAATGAGGTATGTATAAAAAAATAAATATGAACAGATACTGTACAATAAGTTAAAGTGTACAGGAGTGCAGGCTGTGGGTCTGTACAACAATTTGTTTTAGACAGCTATTACACAATGAGCATGAAATAAAGTGTATGTGAGTGCAGGCAAAGGGTATGTACAACTATAGTTGTACAACTATTGCACTGTGAGTGATTAGTTTAACAGTTCAGGAGTGTGATGCCATATGGGAAGAAGCTATTCCGGTACTGGCTTGTTTTGGTGGGTAGTGATCTGAAGCTCCAGCTGGAGGGAAGGTGTTCAAATATGTGGTGGCCAGGATGGGGTCTGCAATGATTTTGCCTGCCATCACCATCTCGGATTAGACCGATGACTGCTGTGTCGTCCGCAAACTTCAGGAGCTTGACCGAGGGGTTCTTGGAAGTGCAGTCATTTGTGTACAGGGAGAAGAGCAGTGGGGACAGCACACAACCCTGTGGGGCGCCAGTACTGATTGTCCAGGTGGTGGATGTGAGTTTCCCCAGCCTGTTGGCTGACAGATTCTCAGTGTAGTCTGGGGGGAAGGGGTGGTGGGGGATATTGTTATATGGGCAGGGTGAGAATTGGTGCAGGTGGGGGCTGGTTGGGCTAGTTGTTGGCTGACAGATGTGAATTGGAGTGGATGAGGGGTGTGGCCATTGTCTTGAACCAGCAGAACAAATTTTGCTCTTCAGCCAGCTGACAATTCTCCATGGTGTGGGGGGATGACTTCCTGTAGCTGATGTTCTGCAGGCCTTTCCACACTGATGCTGGGTCAATGGCTGAAAACCTGTTTTCTAGCTTTTCAGAGTAGACTCTTTTGGCTGCCCTGATTTCCTTTAGCAGTATGTTCCTTGCCTGGTTATACAGGGTCCTATCCCTACTCCTGTAGGCCTCCTACTTGGACCAACAAAGCTGTTTGAGCTTTGTGGTGAACCAGGGTTTGTCATTGTTGTATCCGATATGAGTCCTTTTGGGGATGCAGATGTCCTTGCAGAAACTGATGTACGATGGATGTCACAGTGTCAGTGAGCTTGTCTGGATCATTGGCTGCTAGTTCAAAGATGCTCGTCAGTTCAGTCAAAGCAGGCCTGTAGCATGCCCTTGGCCTCGCTGGTCCATTTTTTCCCCGTGTGCACTACAGACTTAGATTTTAGTTTCTGCCTGTAGGTTGGGATCAGATGAACCATTAAATGTAAAGGTATACTGCACTTATTTTTCATAATTCAAACTGGAATTTTGTGTTGTCACTATTCACTGCTTATCACATGGTGAAAAATTGTGACCAAGAGCTGCTCAATCCTAGCACATTACTTGGCCATCTTGTTGTGCTTGTAGCCTATTGACCACAATGTGAACAGAGGTGATGTGCTATCCAGGTAGTATTCATGCCAAAGAGGTATTTCATTGCAATAGCAATGGTATCAGAATCACAGATACACCTGACAGAAAAGGTTGAACAGCCATATTCTGATCATGTTCAGCTGTCCAATAATTTTGAGAAATTGTTGGGGAGTCAGTTTTTATCATCGACATAAAGGTAAGTGGATTTGGACAGTCCATGCAGTAATTGCATGCCAGCATTTCTGATCAGAAGTTAAAAAAAACCTTAGTTTTTTTTTTTCGTCAATATTGTACAGGTCACATAATTACTGTAAGATTTTCAAATCCCCATCTGCATACCCTAGAGTCATTCATTCACTTCCTTCATCCCCCTTCCACTCCATATTATTTTTCTCATGCTGTCACCTGGAAGCACTTTGTTTCACTGGTGTACAGGGAGACACCCCAGCCTCCTGCAATTCTTGTGCCAGTTCTGCTTATTTCTGTATATTGGTTCTCCTTTCATTGTTATGCCAGCGACACTTGACTTTCCTTTTCCCCAGTCATCAGCCAGTAACTATATGAACTCATTTACTTACCTTGTCAAACAGATAGCTGATGAACATAAAAGGCGTTAGCTCTCTGCCAAGCAACCTCTGGTCACTGGTCATTGGCCACAAATACTGAACTCGCCTTGTTTCCTTACTGATGGTGAGATGACTTACCAGCAATCTTCAGAACTGCAGAATCTCTCGTAATCTTCCAGCAACAGCTAAAAGCCCTGTTCAGACAAAATCTTGGATTCCAGAATGAGGGCAAGACTTATGTGCAGTCCCTGATACATCATCACCGCAGTTTCACCTAGTACTACACTGGCATTAGTGGCATGTGTATGCTACTGTACATTGACACTACTTATGTTGGACAGTTACTTTCATACTGGAAGACTAGGTGGTTTTCCCTATAATCAGAGATCTTGTATGTTTACATCAGATTGCTTGTGTGCTCATCTTTACTTTGTTTGCCCTTTTTCTATAGCACAGTCCTCATTTTTTATAATATGCATTATATATATATATATACACACCACCAAATAAACAAATATAAATTTCTTCAACCTCGCCATGTTGTAAAAATTCTCCAGTGTGTGTCATGCTAATGCTAAATGAAGCTACAGAAATTCAAGTCAAGGCAGCCCAGGAAGTACAAGCTGTAAAGCACAGCATCCAGTTAAGGCAAGGGTAACACTGTGTGAAACATCCATTATGAGAGTGTCTGTTGTGTTGCTAGCGAATGATACACCCAGTTAGAGCGTAATGCAAGGTATGCCGACCTACTGCCAAAAGAAAATCTGTGCATAAAAACCATGGTCTAAATTGATAGCACGGTCTTTTACATTTTCACTGTGTAGGCTTGTGATATCACAAAACCCCAAAAAGTGCAAGGACTGAAAACCCTGACAGTAATGCTACCTGGCCAGAGGTAGTCCCTTGCTCTTGAAAAGCCGATGCTGGTCGACCAATGCTGAAGACTTAAATCTGACCATTTAAATTCATAACAAAACCACATTAACCTCAACAACTATGGTTATGCTTCAGAGTTTGTCGCTTGTATCATGTCTTTTAGAGAATTATTTGCTGGCTGGTATCACTCTTTATCTGACTACAGCATGTTTAATTTTGACGATTTTAGAAATCACATCACAGGTAGGTCATAAACACCTACAGGGGAGGTTGCTGGATAGTGAAGAATTTAGATGCTGCCAACATTATACGAACAAGTCAATGTGCCAAATTCACAATCATCAATGATGGACTTTTAAACAAATCATTACATGTGCAAAGTTGAGAATTAACATTTATGACTAAATCTCCAAACATGCATAAAAAATTGCCAAATGGTTAAAATCTACAAAGTTACAAACACAAAGAAACTGGAATCTATATTAGACAGATTTCCAAAAGCCCTCATTACAACACAAAAGAAAACAAAAATAAATAAAATTTTATTTCAACTGGTGCCTCAAATGGATATAGATGCTGTGTCTAAGAAAGGCTGTAAATGCCCTGGGTCTAACTGGAAAGGCACCGACTGGGGACCTTCATGCCAAGGCAACCCCAAAGGATGTGGAGCACATTCAGTTCTCATCATTTCAACTGCAGTTTGGTCCACCAAATAACTGAATACACTTTTTTTTAACAAATTAACATTTCCAGAAAAGGTGCTGCTGTCCTCCAACACTGACTTCCACCACCCACAAAAAATCCTTCCCTCCAAAATATTTACTATGGACTGTATAAAAGGTAAACAGTGGAATGTTGGAACGTTTGACATAAGTAAGCATACTTTTGCATTCTATCTAACAAATCTTAAAGAATGACAGACACATTGTATACAAAACTGGCAATACAAAAGGATTCCATCTAGCTGTCAGTAGAGGCATTTATGAGAAGGCACCAAACGTGGTCTGCCAGACTCCAAAGAGGTAGGCTCACGGAAATTGGACCATTTTATTAATAGGAACCTTTGAGAACAGGTGAGGTCCTACGGGATCCCTGCGTTACAAACACTGCCACGTCCACCTGTCCGTCAGTGCAAGTCTCCCCCCAGTCCCTTAGAGCCTCAGGTGTGGGACAGGCATGGTGACATCGCGGAAGAACCTGTGGACTAGGGCGTTTTTGGCTGAGATCCTCTTGTTGGGGTCATAGCTCAGCATTTGCTTTGGGATGCAAGAATAGGATTGAGGTCAGCAGCAGTACATCATGTCCATGGGAAAAGCATTTATACCTTGCATTTGGCATATCCTCATCCAAGTCAAAAATATGTACAGTTAGTATATCCTCATCCAATATCAAAAGCATTTGATTTAAATGAGGATATAGATTGGTGAGACAAGAGGGAGCACCACAGTTATGTTCACATTTACATAACCAAAATCTTGTAAACTGGGCTCCTATTCATATCAGATCAACAATTTCCACTGCTTTTTCATTTTATTGGTAAATGTAAGATTTTCAAGGTCTGTTTTTTGTATTTGTGCAATAGGCATATTCCCATGAAACTGAGCTATCTGGTGGGGGAAATATCTGAGACAAAATTTTTATATAAAAATATTGTTTCTGCAGACACAATCTCCCTTCACAGCTGTTTAGCTAGAAAAACTAACTGGAAATAAGAGTTTTAAAAAAGATTAGTTTATCTACCTAAAGTTTAGTCTATCTAACAAAACTGGACCACTACTATATACCCCTACCATAGATTACATTTTCCAGTTGCCAGTTGTACCTTGTCTGTAGATTTTTAGTATAAAGCTGATTTTGTATTGGTGATGGTGAAAGACTCACTGATAGGAGGTCTCGTCCATCCTCGTCCAGAGGGGGCACCACCTTTGTCAGCTCCTGCCGTGCCCACTTAGGGAAGGAAGGCTTGTAGTCTGGCATGGAGGTGACGCCAGGCCACACCGCCTCATCTGGCGTCCCCAGCGTGCGGAAGATCCGGAAGAGCTGATCAATCTCCGAGTCCCCAGGGAACAGAGCACGTCGGGTAATCTGAGGGGGGAGGGGAGGAGAGAGGATGGGGAAAGGTGGAGAGAAAGAGGGAAAGGGGCAGAGAAGGAGAGGCAGAAGAGTGGGAAAGGGGCAGAGAGGGAGAGGAGGAAGAGAGGGAAAGGGGTAGAGAGGGAGAGAGGGAAAGTATTAAGATATAAAATGTAGTACACAAGTGAATTGAGAGTTGCTTCCAATACCTGAGTTTATTTCCCCATTGGACTTGATTCACTTGTGGTCACAATGCCAGCATTGCACTCATGTGTTTATCACACAACAAATGCAAACAAACAGTTTAAAGTTTACAGACATGATAGTATGACATGAAATTGTGACAAAAAGTTTGAAAAGATGACGCTAAGCAATGCCAATTAGCAGGTGCACTGCTGTTTTTGTGGTTGTTTAATAACATTTTTCTTCAAATATGGAATGTCAGTACAGATGGTATGTCACTGACTGTGTAGTTCACTGCGGGTTTACCAAAACCTAACACACAGCTTATTGGCTAGCTAGTTACAACCAGTTCCAACAAGTTCAGCTACTTGTATCATTTAAGGCTTGGCACTGCCTGCCCAGCCCATGGCTGACAGCTCATTTGTAGAGACGGCTCCCTAATTAGTTAACTTGAAGCTGTGTAAGTGTCAAGACGAGAGCAAGCTAGTAAAGGGACACAACAAAAATAAGAATAAATCCCTCAGAGGATGCAAAAATACATTTTCTTTTATTTAACCTTGTTTAAATGCAGACAAACACTTCCATCACAAGATTATCAATACCAAGACAGCTGAGAGCTTATTTACAAATACACTTTGAATCTGTATGTGAATAACAAACAAGACCAGTGGAGCAACAGTGTCTACAGTTGTAGTTAACCTCTCCTCAACTAGCTAGCCAGTAAACAGCCCATGCTAGATACCTTCTCCATCAGAAACAACAGCGTCATCTCTGTCCATTTATTGTTTAGCTGAACAACATACCTAGCTAGCTAACGTGGGACAAATAGTTTGCTAAAAAATGCTACCCAGGAAGACAATGTTACCATCAACAGCTTATTTATGAATACACTTTGAATCTTTGTGCAAAAAACACACACTCCACACCAGGGGTGCAGCAGTGTCTGCAGTCTCCTCTACTAGCTTGGTAGTAAACAGCCTGTGCTAGCTACCTTCTCCTTCAGAAACAATACCTTCGTCTCTGTGTATTTACCGTTTAGCTAAATAATGCAACTTACTAAGGTGTGACAAATACATCAGTCAGCTATAGAACGCAAGCTGGGTTGTTCCCAGTCTACTACCAGATATTGGATTTCATGAGTTTGTTGCTATAGATGTTTATTTCGGTTCTATGGAACAATACTGGCCTCTCCTTATCAAGCTGATCAATTTGTCCTCATTCTTGTCAAATTGCCACCATAACTGTAGTTCCATACTTGTTGAAAATGAGCTACACCATAACTTTGGTGCTCCTTGCTCATTTTCATTCTCTAATACAGATGCCCCCCACAACTGGCTCAAGAGTGTGATGCTTCACTGAGAGCTGACGCCACCAACAGCTTTGGACTGACCATTGGGTGTGTGAGTCCTTAAACTAAGACGGTCAAGTCCTCCTGAAAGACCAGTTTTTTGCCTTTGTAAACACTTTTGCACTGATTTGAAGTGATTTTGACCCTTGTATAGAAAAACAAGAGATATTTACCATTTCAGCAAAGATGCACCCCAAGCTCCAGATGTCCACAGCTGTGGAGTAGTACTTGCAGCCAAGAAGGATTTCAGGAGCTCTGTACCACAGAGTTACCACCTGAATTGGACAGATCAAAAACAGTTGACAAAAGCCTGCCTGACACAAGGACTGCCTCTAAAGGCTGTACACACATATAAAATCCAAAAGAGGAAGTCACACATACACAGGATTTTGGTAGCATGGAAGAATAAGCTTATTACGAAAATCCTGTCCATATACTATCCTGTCATAAGTAGACAGGATTCAGCATTGAGCTAAGAACTGCTTAAAAACCCAACTATGCTCAATTATCCATCTCCATTCCTTGAGCTGATCCCAACAAATAATTCCTAAACGCTTTCATAAACCCATTAAAGTTATTGCACAAATAACAAATAAATTAGGTTTCCCATGTCATGCCGAAAAGACACACATCTCCTTTAAGTAAAGATTAAATGCATTCACAGATTAAAGGGGATGGCAACAGACTGCCAGATCACCAGTCCTGTGATCCGTCTGCCCTCACCTCATGGGTGTAGGTGCGAACAGGCACCCCGAATGCCCTGGCCAGCCCAAAGTCAGCCAGCTTTATCTCGCCCTGTGCATTGATGAGCAGGTTTTGGGGCTTCAGGTCCCGGTGGAGCACCCTGTGGGAGTGGCAAAAGGCCAGGCCCTGGAGCAGCTGGAATAGATAACTCTGTGCAGTGGCGTAAGAGAGAGAAGCACCTAAGTGAGAGATGATCGGTCCCAGCCCTGCAGCCACAGAGGGCAATGAGATCTCCAACAACCTGGCCAGAACTACCTTACCGCATGCATGACCGGGAACCCTGGACGCCTTGTGCAAGGGTGGATTTTATTCAATACTCAATTGTTTAAGCTCTGTTTGTTCAAAGTTCTAGGGCTGTTCGTGCTCCCATGAGGCAATCAAAAATTAACCAGCAAGGTCACACGTTTGAACCAGAATTTGCTCCTTGCATGCAACTGTATTACAATACAGAGGTGTGCAGTTCAAAACATCTTTTCAGGGTGGGGGGGTTGCCTTTTTCCAGTGTGTACCTTGACCAGAGGCAGGGAGATTCCAGTGACTGAGGAGGAGTCCATGAACTTCTTGAGATCCTGGTGAAGGAACTCAAATACCAGGTAAAGCTTGTTTTCTGTGTGAATGACATCTCGCAGTCTGCAAGGCAGGCAAATGGCAAGGGTTACACACATTGACACAAGTGCAAGACACGTGGGTCTGAGACTTCGTTAGACAGCGGGGGGCTAGAGGCACAGAGCATTAACAGAAAAAAAACGGACACCCGGAACACACTCAGCTCACTTCATTGGCTTCCTGTTATCGTTCGCATCAAGTTCAAAGCCTTGGTGCGGGCATACAGTACAGTGAATGGGACACCCCAACGCATACCTACGATCGGTCTTCAAACCCTATGTTCTGCCCAGATAACTACACTCTGCAGCCATGGGGCAACTAACTGTCCCATCACGATGAGGTTGCTCCTCTCAGACACAATCCTTGTCTGTACTGGTCTCTCACTGGTGGAATGAACTCCCCAGGGAGGTTAGGACAGTGAGGTCACTGGCCATTTTACAACGCAGTCTCAAGACCTACCTCTTCAGACTGCATCTCAGTTCCACCTCAATCCCAACCCTAACACCTGCAACCTCTAGTATGTGATGTTTATTTTATGTGATGTATTTTGGATTCTGTGTTCTAGTGACTGATGTATCATAGTAAACTTGGATTCTGTTGCCTAGTCAGATTGCATAAGTTAACTTATGGTAGGGCTTGAATGGTGTTATGTTCACACTCACTGTTCTGGGACTGTTGTTAGCTTAGGCGTACTCACACTAGGCCCAGTTGCCTTGTACTGTGTCTGAGCACCATTGCACCCCCCCCCCTCCCTACTTCCCCGCTGGCCTGCACTCACACTGCACTCAACGTTCCGGGCCCAAGCACGCTTACGTCATCACGATGCAAACTTTTTGTGTTGAAGAAGCGCTCTCGCACAGCACAATGGAGTTCATGGTTGCACTTTGTGGCTTATTTGGAGTCGTTTTGGACACCTTGACACACGGCCCTTTCACATGCCTTATAGATGGTTATCGATTATGCAACGCAGCGATTTTCAGTTAACCGTGCTGCACATATAAGATTTTTACAGAGGGAGCTGACGTTTCAGTCATTATGCTGTGTCAGATTACAGCAGCCTAATCACAATAATGTTAGCTAATGTTAACCAGTTAGGGCTACTACTTGTGTGTGCACGCTACTGTCATCATTACAACAACAAACATCTTCTATTAGGTACTACTTGGATAGTACACTTTTCAATTCATTCGAGAGTATTTGGGCTAATAACGAGTCTGGTTCTCACCTTATTGATGAACGTGAATTGTAGTTGGCGAGTAAAGCTCCAAATTCCTCCCTCAACGTAAGCTGCCTCCATAAACATCTTCATATATGTGCAGCACGATTAACTGAAAATCAATGCGTTGCATAATCGATGCTAACTGGCTGGGGAGCTAACGTTAGCCATCTAGCGATAGATTTGACAAACATAGCTTGTTAGCTAACAGGCTACCTATCTGAACAATTGTTGAAGACTAGCTACTTAAACAGGTTGGCTGCTTCATTTGTGATACTCTGATTAAGCCCCTGACAACGGCAATGCTTACATCGCCACATAAAGTATTGTTAGTTTTATTTCGCTTGCTAGTAATCAAGCTAATGTGGGGATCCACAGTTATTTTTAGGTATAGATCTACAGAACTAACCAAAGATCATTTTAGAGGAAGCCAGCTTGTTATATTTAAGGAAGTCAGCTAGCTAATCAAATGATGGTTTAAAAGATTTATTATGATTGGGCGTGTTACTAACAGATATCCAGCAAACTGTTGCTATAACGGATATATTTGTTAAATGGGAGAGTCGCATCATTAATGTCATGTTCGAATTCCGTGCTCGGGCATGGTTAGCGATCACACTGATGCGTACCGTGCCCGAGTCCACCTCTTCAAGCAGGCCCGGGCACGGTTCAGCAAAGCGTGCCCAGGCATGGTATGGAGCAATCACACTAGTCAAACGAACTGGACTTTGGGGGTCAAACGTGCTCTTGCTAGTGTGAGTGCCCAGGCATGGTACGGAGCGATCACACTAGTTAAACAAACTGGACTTTGGGGGTCAAACGTGCTCGGGCACGGTACGGATTGCCTAGTGCGAGTACACCCTTAGTCTAACACTGCTGCTCATTTAACTTGAAAGGATACGCTTACAGTATGTTCTATGTCACTGGACGTCGCTCTGGACAAGAGCATCTCCCAAATGCAAGTAATGTAACATCCACATTCAAATATGAGCTCATTTATGAATGAATGGCTCCCATCTGCTGACCGTAAGTGTTAAAACCACGTTGAACACTTCAGCTAGGAGACTGTTGGAGTAGTGGTGTACAGGGTTCCCACTCAAATCTGCATAACATTTTCTGTGGTTTTTTAATGACTTAAGAATAAATGGAAGAATCTCAGCAATTATTTTTGGTGTTGCAATAGTAAAGTTCTAACAAAACCGGACTATTCCAAACATGGAAATGCAGGAGGAAAATACATTTTGAGACACGGTACATAAAAATTGTGTCTGCATGCACACACATTTGTGGATACTGTTGACCCTGTTAGCCTGTGCCAATTTGCCAGTTTAATTTCACTGCTAGCATAGTGAATGACATCAAGCTAGGAGCTGGCAAGTAGGGTGAACCAGCCTCACCACCTATAAAAGCAAGAAACGTTTGCTGTGCTGTCAATGACTTTTCCAGGACAGTGGCATACTAGCCAAATAAAATTGTATTAGTTTTCACACACTGTAGGGATGGAAGACAGGGTGGTAGGCCATCTGATGACACACTATACTCAAGTTCACAAAGTAACACACCCTTACGACTCGTCCAACTGCATCCAGGACTGATGAAAATGGGAAACAAATGTATAGGAGGGAGCAGAGTAGGGCAGAGTGCAGTAACCTGACATGGAGGTTCGCCAGCAGCATGCCACAGCATAAAGAAACAAGGTTCACAACACAACACAACAAGTTTGCTGGTTCGACTGCCAGGAGGGTCACTTCTGAAGCACTGTTAGGCAAGACACTGTATATGAATTATCTCAGCAAGTATATCCGGATGTGTAAATGGATGACATGTAAAAATTCTAAACTATGCAAGTCTCTCTGGACAAGATCATCTACTAAGCAAATATAATGTAACACAGGAACGTGGCAGTACCACACCCACCCACCAACTGGGATTTACTTACTTGACAATGTTGGGATGACTGAGTTCCTTCAGCAAGGAGATCTCTCGGATGGCTGTGCTGGGGACCCCTTCAGTTTCCCTAAAACAACAGATGCACTTAAGTTCAGCCACTCGCCCCAAGGATCAGCCTACTCTTAAAAAAAAAAAAAAAAAATCACACAAACATCCCTAAATTAACTTGCTGTAACTGTTCACTTCACCGAGACCGGAGATTTTCAGTTACAATACGTTTGTATACGTGAATAGGAAATTCTGCAGTATTGACCGGGGAAACCATTTTGTGTTGCACGCACGGTGCAGTCATGATTTACTTCCCCTGGACCTCGCTTTTACACTCTTCTTGATGTAAAAACGTGAATAAAAGCAGTAGCTATTTCAATGTCATTGCTGTTTAGTCGACATCATACATTCACAAGCCATTGGTTTAACAAAATAATCAGTATTTTCCTGGCTAGCAAACTAGACAGTCAAAATGGCATTGTTCCAACTTGAACTAGCATACTAAATAAAAAAAAATCAAAACCCCACTAGCAAGCCGACTACGACACGTGAATTTGCTTGCTAACACTAGTCCTTCTCACAGCTCAAGTGAACTCACAATACAAACACTTAAACGGCTTACTATAACTAGAAAGACGGCGATAATAGCAATGTTGCAATGCAGCAGTAATCTGTTCAGTAGACAAACTATGGTATCTAGACAGTTACCTTTGACCTGCTCAAAAGCAGCAGGTAGAAAAGTGATTGGGCTGGTCATCTTAACAACGAGAAGAGAACTGTGGGTTTAAGCAAGCTAAGCGTATCACAAAGTTAGAGCTGCCTGGCGGTGATGAACAAAAGCAGCCAGCCAACAAAACGGCACGGGACATCATGCACATGAGAACACTTACGTGTCCAGTCTGATTTTCTTGAGCGCAACCGTTTCTCCCGTGACTTTATTTTTTGCCTTGTACACGACCCCGTACGTGCCCTCCCCAATCTTTTCCACCTTTTGGAAAGACTCCATTGGGATTACCAACAATCGCAGACAAACTGTCCCACTTTCTTTCGGCCAGGTCCCTTCCGCCCGCTGTTTGGCTAGCTAAAATCCAATGACTGCCAAACAACTTTTAAAACCAAACTCTTTGGATACCGTCCCCAAAGTGACCCGCCACACGCAAACTGCAGCGGAAATGCATGAGGGGAGCACCACATAAAACAAAAAATAATCCGTTTTCGGGACCGTACAGTTTCACCTCCGAAACAAAAGTAACCGAACGCGGCAGTTCCCGCGTTGCATAAGCCACGCCCACTAAATTAGGAATTAAATATTTATCTTCCTTTTACAAAAATCAACGTTAATGCTGATTTTGGATTGGATAAAGTACAATAATCCCTCCTCTACTTGAAACTGTGACACACCTACCTGTCTCTAAACCAAACAAATTTGTGCTTAATAACTTACTCCCGCCTCCAAAACTCTTTCTACGCCTATTACAAAAAGAGGCGGCCTATTTGTGTACGGTAGGTTGAACTTTGGAGAGTGTTAACCGAGAGTAAGGCGCCAATTGCGGTGCGCTTTTCAGTTCAAATTCAAATCATTTTCAGTTTGTAACTTCAACGCCCATCATGTTGGAGTAACGTAACAGAAGAAAATGGAGTGCACGGCTGCATGGCCGTCATTTTTTATATTCATATTTTCTCGTAGTGCATCTTTTTGTTATGGTCAATAATGAATGCTCAGGGTCGCAGGATACATAATAACCCGTTGATGGCATACGAGCCGTTCAAATGTACCTGTTAACATCGCAAGAAATGGTATGTGAGATAAGAATTTCGCGTTTCAAATAATCATTAACTATTTTATATAGTCCAGAGCGTCCAGAATTTGAAATTTAGGCGGGATTAGTGACTATGTGTTCAAGTCTGTGCACAGACTTTCTGGAGGGAAGGGACTCAAATTTAAAAAGGGGATGGTTTGGCAATGGTCGATCTGGTAGAAACGGGTTTCTTCAGGACCAGACAAGCAGGGGGTGAAATTACTGTATTTATGAAAATGCCAGTCTTTACACTGTTGATGATTGTCTAACATCCATTAAGATTCTGGAGCCAATATATTCTACATGTGTATTCAATATGCCAAAGTTACAGATATGTGCTATGAACATCTCACCGTAGCTAATTAAATGATATAGGTACCACTGCAGCATTCATGTGTTCCTTTTGCGCACATATTACATTTTCACTGTGATGTCAGTAGGTATTTACTTATATGAAAAGCCAAAAGAGCAATGTTTAGTGCATGGGGTGGTTTAGTTACCAGATTGTTTGGGGGTGTATGCAATTTAAAATTCTGTTTGCATTTGTAACCAGGCAACCAAATTTAGGCATTCCCTGGGTGGGGGGAGTTTGCACAAAATCAAACACAAACTTTTATCAAAAAAATTTTGATTTTATTTAAAAAAAGTTTCATTTATTTAAAACACAATACAGGATAACAATCGAAAGTAATGAGGGACTAAAAGCTAAAATGATGTACAACAAGGAACTCAAAATTTCCCTGGGTGCATTCCAAAAGAGTCATTGTCTCTTTTCCTTGATTCCTTGTTAAAACATTGAGGAGATGAGGAAGAGATGCAGGGAGAAAAGAAGGAGGCGCCAAAAGTAGTGATGTCCTTGTTCAGTTGAATATCGTCATTTTCATATGATGTTTACCAGGAAGCCCCTCCCTCTTCAATACTGATGTGTTTTTAGCATGGCATGTATGGAATGGGTTAATTTCTTGCATGTTCAAGGCAGGAGGTGCTCGTTCTGCCAGACATCGGCGTTTCACCTACATCATTCCCCAGTGGTGGAACGAACTCCCTATCCCGCTACGGACAGCTCCTTCACCCCATTCCTTCAGACGGGGCCTGAAGACGCACCTCTTCAGACTCTACCTGGACTGACCCAGCACACAATTGCTGCCCCCCCCCCCCCCACTCAGTGCTGTCGTAAATTGCTGTGCTTTTTAAATTGTTTCTTGTTGCTGCCTTTACCCTGACGCTCATTGCGCTGTTTGAAGTTGTTGAAGTTTGCTGTTTGAAGGTGTATCGTATTAGTTGCCCTATAGGCTGTAATTGTACAAATCTGATAGTACTGTGTCCTCAAACAGACCTTGCTCTCAGCTGAGAACTGTCTCATTGTGGAACTGTACACATCCTGTCCCCGTACTGTCGCTATACTTACTGTATGCACTTTTGTAAGTCGCTTTGGATAAAAGCGTCTGCTAAATAAATAAATGTAAATGTAAATATAAAATTTGATAATTTTGCTATTATTTTACTATTCAGAGCAAACATCCATAAAATGTATACAGCTGTTGTCAAAATATAATTGATTTGTTTTGTGATTTGTCATACTTCTCTGGCTGTTTACTGTTACTACATGTTTTTTGTGTTCCCTTTGAGACTGTTTATGTTACCACAATAATAAACAATAAAACAATAAAATATATGGAATGTGGCGCATTTGTGGGGGCTTACATCATAAATCCTTGAAAAACGCTTCTGGATGATGACACATATCCATCCTCCATTAGAGGAGACAAACCAAAAAATGCCTTGCTTCCTTCACGTTTCCTATGGATTTGGAATATTCCTTATTGTGGTGACCAGTTATCGATTTCCGGTTCACTGAGGGTTGCGCAAGAATGTAGGAATTAGGGAGGATGCAATTTAGTACTTGAATCCAGCCCCTGTTTAGCCTCTGCTTTCTCTTCAGATCATCCTCCACTCAAATTTATGGTATCTGGCCTTCCTTATTAGAAGGTGTGACCAATTAACTAGTTTAATTGTCTAGCACCTACACAAGAACACATTCTCTTGCACATATATATCACTGATGAGGAATTCTTGCCTATTTCATCATTTGTGGAATCGTGAAAATACGGGGCCGCTAACAATTACACCTTCATACTGTAATAAATGTATAAAATATTGAGGAAAACCTTTGTCAATGATAGTGAAGATTCTTTATCTTTACAAAAGAACTGAATTTTATTTTAAATTGTGGGGAGACAGCGAACATCAGCTGTTGCAGTTGAGTTTTTCTGACAAACTATCTCCCGTGATTCCAAGTAATTGTGTTCTGAACGTGTTGTATTTTACTCGGTAACTCTACCAAGCAAGACATTACAATAGTCAATTTTAAAAAACAAATATGCTTGAATGAGCATCTGCATCTAAACTTGAAAGACTCAAGTAGCTTTCAGAGTCAGAGAGATTTTATTGTCAGCCCATCCATACGCAGTATATGGTAGGGTTGAAATAACGTTTCCCTGGAACCCATGACGCTACCTTCAATACAACTGAATAAATACACAGGACAATAAATAGACAATAACAGGACAATAAATAGACAAAGTAACACAACATCAAATTGTAAGGCAGAGAGTGCAAGTAAATATGTAAACAGATTGCACTTTTTTAAAGTGGCTATGTGCTCAGTCCAGGGGAGTGGGCAGGGGCATGCTGTGCTCCTGGGGGTCTGTTCCTGTGCAAGTGCAGGTGCGGAGGAGGGGGCAGCGAGGAGTTGGGGAGCCTAACTGCCTGAGGGAAAAAACTGTTGCTGTGTCTGGCAATGACAGTACGGATGCTCCAGTACCTTCTGCCAGACAGCAGGGGAGTGAAGAGACCGTGGGAGGGGTCTGTGGCGTGCAGGGCGCACGCCGGATACAGTGGTTCTGGAAGAGCTCTTCCATGGTTGGAAGAGGGACCCCGATGATCCTCTCAGCTGTCCTCACTATCCGCTGTAGCGCGCCTATGCAAAGAAGATCCACAGCAACTTCATGGACTCCAAGGACACACGGCGCATGTGCAGGGAATACAAACCATCACAGACTACAAACCACCACCTCAGGTTTGTAGCAGTGACAGATGCACTGAGTGACGTCTACGCACGTTTTGAGGCACAGAACAAGGTACTCGCGAGGAAGACCACCCCTCCTTCAACGACCGTCCTCTGCCTGTCCACAGCTGACGTAAGGAATACTCTATGCAGAGTAAACCCACGGAAAGCTGCTGGACCAGACAACATACCTGGTCGGGTGCTCAGAGAATGCGCTGAGCAGCTGGCAGACATTCTCATGGACATCTTCAACATCTCCCTGAGCACAGTGACAGTACCTGCTTGCCTCAAAACAACCAGGATCATCCCAGTGCCCAAGAAGTCAACTGTGTCCTGACTCAATGACTACCGGCCTGTAGCACTCATACTCATTGTGACAAAGTGCTTTGAGAGGCTGGTACTGAGGCACATCTCCCAGACCATCTGGACCCATTGCAGTTTGCCTACCGCTATAACCGGACAACTGAGGATGCCATCACTACAGCCCTCCACCTCACCCTCTCCCACCTGGACAGAAATGACAATCATGCTAGAATGCTGTTCATAGACTTTAGTTCAGAATTCAAGTTCGCAGATGACACGACAGTGGTGGGACTCATCAGCAACAACGATGAGTCTGCATACAGAGCAGAGGTAAAAAGGAACTTTACTAAGAAAGTTAAATACATTTCTCAAAACATACTGCATGTATCATAGATTATACCTAAGGTTTTAGAAAATGAGCTGGGGAGTGTAAAGAGAATGTCATTTTCACCATAGTTGAAGAAAATCTGCCCATGTCCAGTTCTTGATGTTGTTGCGGCATGCAGTTAGTACTCATCCACTTAAGTTGAGATCTCCGACAGTCTACGCACAGATTTGGGTGTCATCTGTTTAAAAGCACAACCCAGCCCTATAGCCATGTAGAATTACACCCAGTGGTTGCATATCTATGCTATATAGAATTGGCCCCAGATCTGAGCCTTGTGGTATTCCAGATATAAATTTGTCACTTAAAGACTCTCAACTTTCACAAACTGAATTCTATCAAAGGGGCAAGGGTCTGAAGTCTGTGACTGCAATTCTTTTTCTATGTTCATTGTAGACCCCAGAATGACTGGGTCTAATATGGTCTAATAAATCCAAAAAGTCACATTCTATGATGTTCCCCAACATAAATATTCCCATTCTAATTTCTGTGGAATACAAAGGTCATTTTATCATCCAGTTATGAGGACAGTAACAGAACTGCAAGATCTTAGGAGTCACAAGAGCTCCGTTGATCCCGATTAACTTCACATTCCTAGCATTGCTCATGCTTGTGCACTCTTCACCACAGCTCTGATTTCTGTAGACCTTTTGTTTAAACAGGAGGGCAATGCTGGAACGTGCCCAAAAACAGCATCTTAGGGTGATTACTGTGCCACATTACAGTATGCCGGGTTGATCTCCACTGGGAAATGCCTTAATTCAGAGATTTTCCTTGGTTTGCTGTGACTAGCTTTCACACTTTTTGTCTTATTATCTCCTTTTGTCATCCCCTAAAGACATATTTAATCCTCTACTTGATTTGCAATTGTTTTGTAATTATCTCATTCATTGCACTCTATCCACTCTAAAGGGACAGCTACCAAATTCTTAGCAGTGATAATAATGAACTTGGGATGTCAAAGAATGTAATTCTGTTGTTGGCAGATATTTTCTGAACCTAAAACAAGCAGATATTAAAGTTGCTCTTATCTTATGTGCCACTAATATTGGAGAAAGACATATTAGTCATGAAGTCATATGAAGCCATTCCTAGCGGCACAAAAATTATAGAATACAACGTCAGACAAATATCAGAGTTCTATGTACAGACCAAATAGGAGTCAGTGGGTGAGGTAATTTCACAGCAAAGCAAAGTTTCTGACATGGCACTTGTACCTCTTAAACAACCATTGCAGTAATTCTCTAAACTGGTACAGATCCTGATTATTTGCAGCTGACTGTCTGGTGGAGTTTAGTGAGAAACATTGCTTTTTTCAATGTCAGTTTAATGTTTAATTGTTAATGAATGTGGTGTGTGTGGGACAGTGGGTCTGCCATCCAACGTGCTGGGTCAGGTGCTTTTGGGGGGTGGGGGGGGGGGGGGGGGGGGGGGGGGGGGGGGTGTGGTTTGGAGTGCGTATGTAAGCGCTATGTTACAAGCACACTGACGTGGTCAACATGTGCTGCAAGCTCGAAGAGTTCAAGGACCAGACATTCAGGCAGAGCGGCATTCCTTTCCACAGTTAACCCCCTGCTTCTCCCGCGTTTGCCATGAGTTCAAGAAACGGACTCAAAACTACAACTAACCCCCCCCTGTTCTTCACCGTTAAATTCAGCCTCTGTCCGGACCTACAAATTCATGTGCATTGCTGTCTTGCTGCAATGTAAAACACACTCCTGCTTCTTTCCTCTTCCTCATATGTTTTCAGGGAAACAGGAGAGTTTCCCCCAGGAAATGATTAATGCCATAATAATAGATCTGTTATTAGTTTGGCTTGGTGCTGTCAGTACCGACCTATAAAATACAGCTAATATAAAACCTAAATCCTATCTGATCTCATATATATTTCATGTATGTCTGTCTATGTGTCTGTGTGTGTCTGTGTCTGTGTCTGTGTCTGTGTCTGTGTGTGTGCGGGGAGGTCAGGGTTAGGGTTAGGTCATACCAATACCCTCCAGGAGCCCCCACTCCGAGCATTATCTAAGCATACCTACCTAGTGGAGGCTAAAAGTGGGCGTCGGCTTTGGTGTGTAAAATGTGGAAATGCTGGAGACCTGACTCTTTCTATGACTTGGCAGGGAACCAAGCAGCTGTTCCATTCACCAGTTGGCGACAAAGGGGTGACAGCATGATAGCTCAAGGCCTCTGCAGGGCCCTCGGGGCACTCACATTTCCAGTAACTTCCTGCAGGGTCGCTGAATACAGGATCCCAGTCCCACCCCCCACCCCCCTGCCCCAATGCGTGACCCAGGAAGGAATGAGCCTGTGACTGCATCTGCCGGTGCGGCCAGAGAGAGCGCCACTTGAAAGGGCACCATTGATTGGCCTCCCCATGCGGAGGGGTCTTGTGATGCCACTCTGCACCGCTCCTGGGCCTTTTGCAAGAACTGGCCAGGGACGTCAGGGAGTATGTGACTCGGTGCTGCACTGCCCTGCTTTTCCCCACAATTGCGCAGTTCATGTGGATCGCCCCAGACTCATCTCCCCAGCTCTCCACCCGTAGGCCTGTGCTGGCACAGCACTCATCAGCTGTTCCATCATGAGCCCCAAGCTGCTCTGTGCGAAGGCCACTGACTTACCGCCTGAACATCTCATGCACATGCATGAGCATGAGCACAAGCATGTGTGTGTGCGTAAGTGTGTGTGTGGGTGTGAATGTGTGTCCCCAACCGTAAGACTTCCAACAGCAGAAAGAGATGGGCAACACAATTACAGCATCCAGTATCAATGAATGAACACCCTTTGTGTTTTCACCAAATGTGAGATGAATTTGACTTGGCTGTTCTGGATATCTTGATAACCTCATATTGTTGCATGAATGAAAATAGACATACAACTGCATGGTTGCATGATCAGTTCCCAGATGGGACACTGCAGGTGTGCCTTTGAGCAAGGAAATATCCACCTGTATAAATGCATAGTATGGTCAGTATGTGAAATGTAAGCTGAGATAGGACTTAGAATCAGGGTGCCAAGCAAAAAGGTGATCTCATAAATAACTTTTACTATTATACTGTGATATATAGGTGACACCTGTGTTTGCGTGTGGATAAATATTTCCCTCTGAAGTTCTGTTCCACACACAGGTTCTGACTATTGGAAAAACTGTTACACTGGAAAGGACTATATAATTTGAAGGGCCCCAAGAACTGAGCTCTGATATCATTTATCTTCTAAGTTAGCATGTATTATCTCATTTTATCTTGAAATTATAGTTTTTTTTCTGGGGGGGGGGGGTGTCAATAAGTAATTGAAACTGAACTGCAAGTAAAATGTGCAGTTGATGTGTCTTTATATCACCTCAGGTGAAGAGCTCTCACAAGGCAGTTTTATAAATGGTTGAAATGTACAACCAAACACAATCCTTGTGTCCAGTTTTACCATAAAGCAAACATGTCTGCTTCTAAACACCAAGTACACAGTTTACACAGTTTCATTCCTTATTAAATGTTCTCTGTTGACACTAAAATGTATGAAGTTGGTAGAACACTGCCAATAGTTGTTGTGATCCTGGATCACACCCTGAGCCATGACTACAAACAAGATGAATATGCGCAGATGGGTGCATGCGCATGAGTGGCTCAGTCTCTGCAGAGTGACAGAAATGCCTGTGTAGTTCATGCTGGGATGCTGTATTAATGCACATAATCATCTGATTTTGCTTGTGGGTTTATTTTTTTCATTACTATGTGTGAGTGCATGCGCATGTGTCTTTGTGTGTTTGTGTGCAGGTGCCTGTGGAGGTGGGAGGGGCCTGGTTCCAGACAGGCTGTGATGTCAGAGGTGAGAGGCAAGTTTATGATAATGCAATGTGCTGGGCTAATTTAAAGGGGAGTTAACACCAGTCCAACCAGTTCACTGAGGAGCTGAGCTGAGGTCCCCGGATTCAGTGGAGGGGGAATCTTTCTTTATAAGTCAGGTGGAGGGAAGAAAAGAGAAGACAGAAACGTGCAAAAATGAAGACCTTTCTGGTGGTGCTGGTGCTGACTGCTTTCTCAGCAGAAGCTTCGAGTAAGTAAACAGTTTCTTGTCCAAGTTCATCCAATCTGAGACTGCTCTGGTCTCTCCCCTATATTTGGCTGTGGACAGCATACAGAGAGATCAGACAATGCTAGAAATAACCTAAAACTGGGGAGAGATACATTTAGCCTCACCTCACACCAAAGGAAGTCCACCACAGTGTACTACTACTACAGTCTATTTTCACATGGCAGGTAATAATGTAAGTAAGGGAACTGGACTGATCACTGCAGAGCTGTAGGTTCTGTCCAGGGCATGGCTGATATAGTTTTGACAGTGCAGTTACACCATAGGTTTTACAGCTCTGCCATTTAGTCTCAGAATTGGCAAAAACCTCAGTGACAAGCAAACTAGTGTGTGCATTGATATGCTGTGATATAAATTAGCAGCAAGTGTGTGTGCGCTGTGCGTTGCGTTAGATAACAGGTTTAAGAAGCACGGAATGACAGTAATAAGAGCTGAGAATTGTGATTTTATGCTTGTTTTGCTTGTTTGATCAAACAATGTTGTGTTGTCCTGAGACCTGTCAATCACCCTGAAGGAGCTCAGGGCCGTTATCTGCACAGGCACAGAGGGTACTTAATTTTCATTACGAAGGTCTTGTTCATTGAATTTCAGCGTGTTGATGATTTACAAAATGAATCAGAGATGTGATAAATCTCCCAAGCAGCAAGCTGAACAACAGCTACTTTATGAGAATTCTTGACAAATACTGAATTCTATTATTCCAGGTCCTGAGACATATGAAATGACTTTTTGCTTACAGTTTGGTTTTGGTAGTTTCTGTAGTCAGTAGTTACTCCCGAAGAGTGTGGCAGTCAGCAGTGGTTCAAAACACTGAACTCCACACCAGAGGCTAGTGGGTTCACATCCTGGGAACATGGCTTCCAGCATGTGTAAAGATGTAAAAGATGTGAACATTTATGTTTGCTGATATTCACACAGTTGGGTCTG
Organism: Megalops cyprinoides; assembly: GCF_013368585.1. Classification (NCBI taxonomy): domain Eukaryota; kingdom Metazoa; phylum Chordata; class Actinopteri; order Elopiformes; family Megalopidae; genus Megalops; species Megalops cyprinoides. Next base: position 934,248 of record NC_050588.1, on the reverse strand, counting down.
TGTTTAAAAAATGTGAAAAGTATTATAAAAGATAGCACTGAAAAAGAGAAGCAGCCTTTTACATGCTGAAGTGCAATAGTTTTTGCAAAAAAACTGGTCAGAAATTTCATTGTCTAAAATTTTGGGTGTGGCAGCGTACCATTTGCACAAAAAAGTACTGGAAAGCATGTGACACATTATGTGTACAGAACCTTCAATACATTTTTGCCATAAACTACTATAATGTAAATACATGTATTTTCCTGTAAATCTATTTAAGGTCTCTTTATGTGGCTAGTAGTTGAGGTCACTCGAGCTGTGATGTCATGACTTCATTGTTACTTCAGCTTTACTTCAATGTTTCTTCAGTGCCCTCATAAGGGTCATGTCTTTAATGTTCACCGTAGGTCTTTAGTTTTTATGCATTGACCTGAATTAGTTTACCAAACCTAAAATATTATTTAATATGTTTTGTATTTAATGTAGCTTAGTATTAAAGCCTGTCTCACAGGCTATTGAATTTCCTTTCACATTTCAGTTTTCTCAATGCGAATATTGTTTTCTCCTGCTTATAATGCACAATAGCACAGCTTTGCTAACGGTTTCTAAGTGGAGATGCCACAGAGTTTCTGTGTTGTTAACTAAGCATGGTGTTATAATTTCCCAGTGGCTGTGAAAGATATGAGGAGGACCACTGTCTCTCTCTAGAACTAAAGACTATTCTGTCCGTGGTCAGGGCTGATACAATATCCCAGGTGAAACAGTTACACTGCATAACACTACTGTGATATAGTCTGTTGTATAAGAAAAATAGGACTAATGTTGAATAATTAGCTTGGCTAATCAAACAAACCAAATGAGTTTCTTTGTTTGAAAGTGCTGTTGGTAGATTTGCAACAAGGAGACACAGAGGTGAGATACAGCAGTGATGTGTGCACCATTTGTCTCCTCTGGGGTAGCAAAGAAGCATCTTCTGAAGAACCTCTACATCTGTGGTGGGGGAGCTGAGTTTGTGTTACCATTTCACCTTAATGTTGTAATTGGCACTGATCATTCCCAAACCCAAACATGCATGCTTGATCTCTTTCATGCTCTCTCTGTCTCTCTCACTCCCTAACACACACACACACACACACACTGTCTCTCTCATACACATACATGTGTACATGTCATACATGCTAGTAGTCCCATGCACATATTCTCAGTCACACACACACTCTCTCAAACACACACACACACAGAGTCTCTGACACACACATTCTCACACTACATTCATAATCTTAGTGAGTCTCTCTCTTTTTCTCGCACATACCCACACATGTACACATACACTCACTTTCACACACTGTCTCTCCCTCTCACACAGCACTCATAGCCGTTGTGAGTCTGTCTCACACACATTTTCTCACACAAATATAGAGACACTCTGCCTCTCTCTCACACAGCACTCATAGTCATAGTGAGTCTCTCTCACACACATACACACTCACTCTGTCTCACACACACAGCACACATAGCCTTAGTGAGTTTCCCCTCATTCCTTGAATTGGGATTATGGCTGCACCCGCTCAGCTGACAGTCACATGAAAGGGATTGAGGGGGATTGCTGAGGCCGTGTGACTCTCACAGCCTAGAACGCCCACACCCCTCCAAAAATGTTTCTACACAGCCCCCCGCCAACTGAAATCCGCACACCCCACATCCCATATCCCACATCCTTCTACCCCCTCCAGGCAGACAGCTGAACAGATGGTGAATGATCATGTGAGGTAAGATTGGGTCTGAGAAAGGGGGCTCTTTCCCCGGAGGGAGGGGTTTTGGAGAGCAGTCCTCATCCCTCCTTTGGCATCTAACCCCAGCTAACCCATGCTCTGGCTGTCTTTCCCTCCAACAGTCGCTTGTAGGAATGGTGCTGCTTACAAAAAAAAACTTTTGTCAAAGAATGCCAGCAGCTTATTACTGGTCCTGTCACCGGTAGCCAGGAAAGTGATACCAATCTCCTGGCCTAAGTCCCGACCACCTGCATTGCAAAAGTAGTTTGAAATGGTAACAAATGTCTATTGTACAGAAGGAATAACGGCTAGTTTGCACTTGAAATAGAATTCTTTTTGACAAGGTGGCTACTGGTCATGGTGTACCTTGCCTTGCCTTGTTAGATAATGTTTCTTAACAATTTCATTTCAGCTGCGTTCATTTATATTTATGTTTTGGTTCTGTATTTTCCTCTTTATTACAAAAATGTATTGTAAAATTTAAAAGAGGGTATTCAATGACATCTATCAAATGCCTTAGGGATGTAAAGATGATGTACGAAGGAAGTGAAAATAGCATAAAAAAACAAATATCAACTGCTGGGGTGGAAGTTTGTGGTGCTGGTAATCCATGACATGTCTGCCAAATCAGGTCTGGTCCCTAAAGTGTACCAAGTTCTTACTGATTCTGTCTAGATGTGAGTTCTGACGTGTGATTTTTTCATATTAGTGCAACCTCAGATGTAAATCGCCCCAATGACAATTTATAATTTGGCATTTTGCAGACGCTTTTAAACCAAAGCGACTTACAATTAGTGACATCACATTAAAGGAAATGGAAACTGTTGCCTATCCCCAAAAACTCATATTTACAGCTCATTTAGATTTAAGGCACTAAGCTACTTAGCAGCTGATGAGATATCTCTTTTATTTTGCCTGGAAGGTGATGAGAGATGCAGTGTTATGTATTAATAGTGCTGTCTGTGCTCTCAGTTCCTTTGTGTCTCCATTTGTCATCCAAGGGCCAAGAATGCAGTTCGCGCGGTATCGCTCGTGGAATTCACGGATGTACCCCGTGTGGAATGACGGAGACTCTCGTTACAGAGACTGCTGGAGAGGTGAGCTGCACATTGTTTGCTATTTTCAATTACTTATTTTGTTTGTAAAACACATTCAGCGTTAATTAAAAAGTTATTAAAAACAGTGGTTGATGACCAGCATTAAGATTAAGATTACATTAGGAGATAGATCAACTCCTAGTCGAACAACTCAAAGGAGCTGGATATTCTGTCATGGCTAATGTCATCACAAAGAAAAGAGCAATGGATTAAGCTTACAGGTCATTCAACACCAGTCCATACCCACTGAGAACTATGGTTACTGATGTGAATGCACAAAATCAACTGTTCCTTCACATTCTTTCATCTGACAATCTCCAGACTCAGACTTCTCTCAGTAAGGCCACAAAGTGCTAACAAGTATGCAAAGCCAAAAATCTCCTGGGGTAAATGGCTTTCTGTCTGCATTTTACAAACATATTTCCACACCAGTGGCACTCGCCTTTTTATCGTTATCAAAAGTACCATTGTAATCACGCAATGCGTGAAAAGACCCTCATATCCTCTCATTTTCACAGGAAATATATCTGTGATTATAGACCCATATAGACCCATATGTTTATGCTGATCTGGCAATAAAAACCTTTTACACTGAGGCATGAACTCACACACCAAGATCAAACCATTCTTGTTATTTGACACAAGCCATCTCTTTGATTCAAGCACATGCATCAAAACATTCCGAAAACACTGTGTCAAATAAGACAAGCTTATAATGTTTCATAACTGATTGATAAAGCTTTTGCCACTTCACTTTGTTATGGCACTAAGTCATTGATTGAGTTACACCCACCTTGTGATTGGCTGTTCAGGGAGGTGATCTTACACACTACTCCACAGAAACATGGATATGCTACAACCTGAGGACCCATACAGGTTCACATATAACTTAGGTCCCATTCGATACACATTAGAGCATAGGGCAATTAATGGCCGTCTTTCTTCATGCCACTCCCTCTGAAGTGACACAGCCGGAATACTATGCAACTGACCAGTCTTTTAATAAGTACATACTTTTAATATGTGGATGGATATTCACTTCACCATTCGCCCTGCCTGCAGGTGGTGAGGTGACGTTTGATGTCAGGAATGACGCACCCACCCTGACTGGTGCTAAGGCCACTTTCAGCATTGACCTCCGCTTCCCTCAGAACCAGACAGCGCTCCCAGATGGCCAGGTGGTCTGGGCCCAAAACTGCACCATAAACGGTGAGCCTACCTCACACCCCAGAGATACAGCTGTGAGACCACACCTCTCTCATCCTGCGTAACTATGAATTTCTATGATTCACACTGATTTCTTGTTTGTGAGCCAAAGGGATGTTCAGAGTTTTGGTAGTGTTTCACAGAGGAAATCAGTGGGTAAGTTAACCCTTTCACACGTTACATGTTACGTTACATGGTTCGTTATGTTTACATTAGCGTTATTAAGCTTCTCATAGTTTTCACTGCCACATTTGCTGTATTTTTTAATGTTAAATTGCTGTTTCCTCAAAGCTAACATTACCTAGAATTATCTAGTGTTCTAATTGCACCGGTTTTAGCGTACGTGCTAAACGGCTAATCACACCAGTGTGACCGTACGAGCGAAAGGGTTAAAACTGCAATATGTATGCCATTATTTGTAGTGTAGCATGGCCGTCACGATCCAGGGTCCAGAGTTTGATCTCACTCACAAAATGCAGTGTGCCAATGACCAAGGGTCATATCTTTTCCAGGAACACACTACCAGCAGGGGGAGCCGGTGTACCCTGAGAACAACTCCACCAAGGAGTGGATCGGTGTTTTCCCTGATGGCACGCCATTCACCAAGGTCTCCGACAAGAAGCTCCACTACATATTTGTGTGGAAGACCTGGGGTGAGTCACCTCACTGTCTCGGCCTTGAGCTCTGGACCTAGGGGCGAATGATCCCAACCTGTGATTAGATTAGCTTGCCTCAAATACTCTCAAACCTTCTAAGGTTGCAAGAAACCTGGGTGTCATTATTGATGACCAGTTGTCCTTCTCGGACCATGTCTCTCGATCATGCCGCTTCACACTATACAATATCCGCAAAATCCGGCCCTACCTGACTCAATATGCTACCCAGCTTCTGGTACAGGCCATGGTTATCTCCCGCCTCGACTATTGCAATGCCCTCCTAGCTAACCTCCCACCAGATGTGGTGAAACCACTACTAATGGTTCAGAATGCGGCGGAGCGTCTGGTTTTCGTTTAGCCCAAGAGGGCCCATGTCACCCCATTGCTCATTGAGCTCCATTGGCCCGTATCAAATTCAAGTCTCTCATGCTTGCCTACACAGTGACCTCTGGGTCTGCTCCGACATACCTGAGCTCAATCATACAGGCTTACTCTCCTTCTTGGCCATTATGTTCCTCCCAGGAACGTCGTCTAGCATTGCCATCCCTGCACACAAGGCAATCTCAGTCCAGATTATTCTCATATGTAGTTCCCTGCTGGTGGAACGAGCTACCTTATGCTATCAGAGCAGGGGCGTCCCTCTCTATCTTCAAGAACCTCTTGAAGATCCAGCTCTTCCGAGAGCACCTCTACGCACTTTCTGCCTCGCACTTTTATCTCCTGTCACTACTTATTTGTCTCCTCTGCCTGTCTATCCTTGTGTTTTCACCTTGTTTACCTCTGTTTTCTACTTTCTTTGACTTATTTAACTGAGTTTAGTTGTTTAGCACTTCAAGCCTACTCCAAGGTCTCTTACACTACTGTAGCTTGCTTGCTGTTCCTCACTTGTAAGTCGCTTTGCATAAAAGTGCCTGCCAAATGACCTAAATGTAAATGTAAATGTAGATTAGATTTCTTTTATTGTCATTTTATCATGCACTTGCATACAATAAAGAATGAAATACCGTTTCTTCTATACCAACAGTGTACATAAATTAAGAAAGAGAATTAAGGGAGAATTAAAACAACATATCTATGTACAACACACGCAGTACACATACACAATAATATGTGTTCTCAATGATATAAGTGTTTGAGCTGGTGCCAGGCCTCATGGTCACATGTGACCTGTCTCTCCATCTCTCTGTGTCCCAGGACATTACTGGCAGGTGGCAGATGGCCCCTCATCCTCCCTCACTATTGGCACAGACAACATCCCCCTTGGCTCCTACAGCATGGAGCTTGTGATCTATCACTGCCGAGGCAAGGACAAGTTCATCCCCCTGGGCTATGCTTCCACGCAGTTCACCATCACAGGTAGGCTTACGGAGGTGTGTCCGCTGTCACTGACACAGCACAGGGCTTTTGCGCTAATGACTGGGTCAACCCAGCAGCGCTTTTTCTTGCAATGCGGAAACAGGTGAAAATAAAGTTTGAGCTGATTAGTTCATTCCCTGTCTCTCTCCCTTTTCTCTCTCTCTTTCTTTGCTTCCCCCTGACTGTGTGCTGCCACTCTTTTTTTTCTTTCCTCCTCCTTTCCCTCTTTCTCTCGTTCCTTCTTTCTTTTGTTCCAGATCAGATCCCCTTTTCAGTGTCCCTGACACAGATCAATGATGTCAATCAAGAAGACAGGAGCTTCATTCAGAATCGTGCCATTGCTTTCAGCATCAACCTGCACGACCCCAGCCAATATTTGAAAAACTCCGGCATCACCTTCAACTGGGACTTTGGTGACAACAGCGGCACCCTGATCTCACAAGAGCTCTCTGTAACCCACACTTATGTCACCACCGGGACCTTCAGGCCCCAGGTGGTCCTGCAGGCCACCATTCCTGACACCAGTTGTGCCACCCCCGCCAACTCCCCCACTGCTGCCAACCCCACACCCGCCCTGGTCACCTCCCCGCCGCCTGCCCCGCCCGCAGAGCAGGAAACCACTGGTGAGTCATTTATAAGGCCTGCTGTGATTTTGTGGTTAGACCATACTAGACCACACACCTAGACCATACTCATTGGATAGGGCCTGTAACATACTTAGCATTTTGTGTAAAGTAGAACCAGTTCAGCCACATCTTGACTAATTTTCTTGTCTAAGGGAATTTCATTGCTTTACATTTGTTTAGCTTCTTTGCCTAATCCTAAACCTAACCCCTCACTGCTATTGTGGTATTTTTCAGCAGATGTCCAACCTGTTCCTGAAGAGCCCTCCACATTGAACCCCATTGCTCCCACACAACAGGCTAGTGACATTTCCCTGGAAGTGCCCGCCTCCATGGCCACCGCTATTGGTGACGTCGCGCTGGATGTGCCTGCCTCCGTCGCGGTCCCTGCTGGTGACATCGCACTGGCTGATGCTGAGGCAGAGAGAGAAGCAGCTGCAGCAGAGGACCCTGCCGTGACAGACGCTGCTGTGGTGGACCCAGGCGTGGCAGATGAGGCAACTGCTGCTGTGGAGGCTCCGGATGTGGATGCAGAAGACACTGCCACAGATGAAGCAGCTGCCGTGATGCCTGCCCAAGACGCTGCAGCCGCTGAAGATGCTGCCACAGATGAAGCAGCAGCCGTGGCGCCCGCCGAAGACGCTGCAGCCACTGAAGACACCACCACAGACGAAGCAGCTGCCGTGGCGCCTGCTGAAGCGGCTGTTGCAGAGGTGCCTCAGGCTGAGACCACCGATGACCTCAACCCAGTTATCCCAGACACCACAGTTCTCACAGCTGTCATGGAGGCAGAGGAGGCAGAGGGCGAGGCAGCAGAGGCAGAAGGTGAGGCTGTGAGCGAGACCCTTGCAGGTGATTTTTTAAGCCCTCAGTCACTGTCAGCACTTTCCTTCTGTTGTTGTGACTGGGAATGTCCCTGGGAGGGAACATTCTAGCAGATTTCTAGCATCTCCCTTAAACTGGCTCACAGTGGGAGGAGTGGTGTAATGAGGCAGGGAGTGACTGGCTAGAGCTGGGGCAGAACAGTAACCTCCAATACTGCTCTGCCACCAGGAGCAGCACTGCACGCCCCCATAATGACTGACAGCTATGACTGAAAGCAACTGCTTTGTCTATGTTCAGAGGCAGTGGCCGTGCTGACCACAGGAACAGTGGCCGCAGAGGGGGAGGAGACAGTGCTGGAGATGGCACTGGAGACGGCCATGCCCGCCGTGCAGGTCCCTGTGGTGGTGGCCAAACGGCAGGCTCCAGCCATACCTGCAGAGAGTGGCTGCATCATTTACCGCTATGGCTCCTTCTCCACTGCCCTGGACATCGTTCGTGAGTCCTGCACCTCTCTGTCCCCCACCTGCCATTTAGCTATTCCCTGTCACTTACTTACATTACATTATGTTATTGTCATTTAGCAGGTGATCTTATCCAGAGGGACTTACAGAGGTTACAATTTTATATGTTATCCATACATACAGCTGGATATTTACAGAGGCAATTGTGGGTTAAGTACATTGCTCAAGGGTACAGCAGTAGCACTCCAGCAGGGAATCAAAGGAGCAACTTTTACTTATCCCAGACAATGGGGGAGCTGTCTCCCATACATACTAAGTCTCTAAATGTCCCTTCAGAGGGCATTGAGAGCGTGGAGATTGTCCAGGTGGCCAACGTGGTGACGATGACAGCAGTGGAGCAGAATGCTGTGGATCTCACCGTTACCTGCCAAGGCAGGTAAGAGCCATGATCAAGGGCCCACTCGTTAGACTTAGCAATGCGCACAGGTCCCCACGTTTGATATTCTCATTCTGCAAGTGTGCAACAGTCCTCATTCTGGAAATGTGCAATGGTCCTCATTCAGGAAGTGTGTAATGGTTCTCATTCTGGAAGTGTGAAACAGTCCTCATTCTGGAACTGTAATAGTCTTCATTGTGGAAGTATGTAACAGCCGTTGTTTGGAGGTGTGTAAGAGTACTCATTCTGGAAGTGAGTAACAGTCCCCATTCTGGAGGTGTGTAATAGCCCTTATGCTCTTATGTAACTTTGCTTTGAAGAGCATCAGCCAAATATCAGAGTAAATCTGACGCAATGATTCAGTTGATCTTTGGAAGCAACACAGCTGTCACTTCTGTCTGTGTGTCTGGCTTCTTTCTGTGCATGTGGCTGCCTACCCTGTGCATACAGCCTGCCAAACGAGGTGTGCACCGTGGTCTCGGATGCAGACTGTGCCACGCCAGTGCAGACAGAGTGTAATGCAGTAACACCCACTCCTGAGTGCCAGGTGATCCTGCGACAGTTCTTCAATGACTCTGGGGTCTTCTGCATCAACGTGTCCATGACCAATGATGTCAGTCTGGCAGTCACCAGCGCTCGAGTCAGCGTGACCATAGGTATGTGTGTGTGTCTATGATCTCTTTTCCAAGTACCCTAACCATATAGCTCATACAGCCTGTACATGTAATATTTTCACAATTTTTGGGGGAAGGGGGGCTAAAAAACTAAATCCCACAATACTGATAAAGCTAACCCCATTTTTTACTGGAACCAATGTAGTATTTTTAAGTTAAGGCCCATCATGTTTAACGTGATGTCAGGGTTACTTTGCATTTCCAATTTTCTTTTCACATTGCTTTTCTTTTGTGTCCTGCCTGCAGGTTCTGGTTCCACTACTGGGGGCACTGTGGCCATAGTGCTGGGAATCATGATCCTGGCTAGTGCCATTGGGGCTATAGCGTTGACCTACAAGTGAGCAAAGCATAGATATCTGTTTCATTATGTACTGCATGTCCTGTTATACACATGTATGTGCTAAATCATGACACACAGTGCTTCTGTCATACCTGCTGCTCTGCTGTGCTCTGCTACAGGACACAGCAGATTGCTGTGTGAGAGAGAAAGTGTTTGAGAAAAGATGAGAGGGAAATCTTCAACAACACAAAACAAAAAAAACTAAGTAATTAATTGATTCAATCCATGAAACTGAGCTGGATCTTTCTTTTTGCAATTAGGCGTTTCAAGCAGTACCAGCCACTAAGAGAGGACCCCGAGGGCAGCTCTACGGGCAGCCTTGGAAGGACCTCTGTGCCTGTGCTGCTGTGGAATCTGTTGAGCCGGCAGACAGCTGGAGAGAGCCGCCCGCTGCTTCAGGGCAGAGTGGTGTGAACTGGACCAGAACACATACAAAACACACACTCACACACATGCACACACACCCAGCACAGGACACAAACACATACCAGATACATGTACCACACCACACACACTCACACAGAAATCACTGCCATATAGCACAAACAAAGCCCCTCTATCATTCACACTATTTTCCAGCAAAACTGAGTGAAAGATTTAAAAATTGAGTTTAACATCATTGAATAACCCAACCATCTCCGACCAAGACGCCACAATACGAATTTAAATCATATTTAGATTTTTAATGGGAAAGTGAACATGGATATTATACTAAGTTTAGCTTGTGTGTGGTCCCACTTCTAGAGTCTGCTGCACAATGTTGTGCAAAACTCACATGACCTTTGACACCAGAATACATTCTTTCTTCTCAAAAGCAAAAGGAGGTTTACAGCAGCTGTGCATGTTCTCCTGTCTCCCTCTTGTGCGCTTACTGTCCTGCAGCGCTGACGCTGCTGTCCCCCTGCACTCTGTCTCTAGCCTCCTTAGCTGCGCTCTCTGCCTCTCTTACCAGAATGCTACATGTGATAATCTTATAGCTCTCTGATGAGTGTTAGAAATGTCTCTAGTGATGTCATTCTCCCCACGGTAAACTGAGGGATATGTTCAAGCACACGGTGCAGAGAAGTGCCCCCCTAGAGCCTTGTCTGTCCCATGCGTAAATTGTTTTTTAAATAAACTTTCTACAACTCCACCCCCTACCTGCATTTATACTGTTGTGTACTCACTCTCTCGCACGATAGAACCAGGGCTCTATGCTGGAGACAGTTCAGGAATATATTCCCTCTGTAAATGAACTGCCAAAATGTGAAGGAAATGTATTGGAATTATTACAGTTATGTCCATATATGAATTGCCAAAGTCCACATACAGAATAAGTGATGTGTCAGCACATCGGCACATCATGAATGACATGTAATATTATTTCAAATTGTGACTATAGATTAAGCCTGCTAAAATCTGTATCACACGTATGTTCCTAATAATTAACTATTTGTTTTTTCTCTGGATTTTTGTTTGTTGGAAGATCACATTACAGATGGAAAAAGTCTGACATTTACATTGTTGTTATTGCTGTCTTAACATTTCAAAAACCTGCAATTTCATAAGGGTGCATAGACTTTTTATATCCACTGTAAGCATAAGGAAAAAGCCACAACTTTCAACTGCAGTTAAAATATGTTTGAACCTAATGCTTTAAAATGTGCTTCAAATGAGCACTGTGTGACCACAGACAGTTTTGTAATATTGGAAATGTTTTTTTCCCAGCTGGTTGTGAGGGTTTAATCTTAGGTTGTAAAAGTAGTTATGACAGGAGACCAAATAACAAGGGTAAAGAGAGCCGCTGGTGCTAATGAAGAACTGCCTCAATACGTTTGATAGTAATAGTGATTGGCGTTCATGGTTGTGATATTCGCAAAACAGTTTTAGGTATGTTGTATTGTCTTTGCTTCTTTTCACACCAGTTGCTCAGAACATTGAAGCAGAAAAGAGTTTGCAATTTTATAGACAGCAAGGCTCTGTTTTGGCCACCAGGGGGTGTGATTATTCAAATTGAAAACCGGGAGAACAAGTCCAGCTCTGTGGTTTGTGTAGCGATGGTGACCAATCACGGCACATCACCTGGCTCGCAGCTGAGGGATTGTGGGATGTCTCAGGGTCCAGGTCCAACACACAGATAATGTCCTCAAGCACTGACCTGAGATCAGCTATATCAGCCCTCATGCTGGCTCCAGTCTATTTGTGCAAAATGAAGGACAATGAGTTGTGGTCAGGGCTTGGGGACAGTCAGTGCACCATTCAGTTTAGCATTTCATTGCCCTGATTTCCATGGGGACTAACTGTTCAGAAGATACTAGGCAATTCCTCCTCCAGCTACACCATGTGACATCCATGGTAAAACAGCCACACAAACAATGCAGTGTAAAAGAATATGTTAGCCAGTGTTTTGCTAAACATTTCAAATAAAAAAGGTCAACGACCCAAATGAAATGTCCACTATTCCTTGTTGAATCCACAATAAAAACTCAATTTAATTCACAGGCATCTCATGTGTAATTTGTTTTACATCATTACATCATTACATCATTGGTGTAAAACATGATGGTTATATCTTCAACAAGACACAAACTCATCTGCTTACTGTGCTTGTATAACTCTTCAATTTGTAAACCAAAGTCAGTGCCATGTCAGGCCCTCAGAAGCAGAGAGTGTCTGCCTGTTGAGCTTTCCTATGCTGGGATATACACTTCCCACAGGATCTGACGACCTGCATGGAGTAATCACTTAAGCCCTTGTAATCTCCCTGTGTCTGCACCAGACACACAGGTCTTTGTACTTGTGTTGAAGATTGACTGAAATGTGCTTTAAAATAAACATCTTTCTGTCTCCAGAAAACATGAACAGTCCTGACCACCCAGTTTCACTTCCATATGTGGTTTCTGAGCAAAGCTACAGTGGCTGCATGGTTCAGTTTCAGGAACTATTTCTCATTTTGTTAACATTTTGTTGCCCCCTTCTGGTGGAAGAAATCAGAGCAGCGCTTTTCCCTCTGTCCAACTTTGTAACAGAAGGCACCATTTTGTCTTGTGAATGTGTGATCTTATGAGTGAGGTAAATTCATCCTGCATCATCAAAAGTAACAGCAAACACAGCTCTGCTCACTACACTAAATCAAACTGAGGCTTTCAATTGCTGTATTAGGAGTTATTAGGAAAACTATTGGCTTTTTAACGAAAAGCCAAAAGGGACTCATGACCCACATTGGTCCACATTCCATACCCTCCACACCAACAGATAATTTTCTCAATGTGTAAACAAAAACAAGCGTGCGCACACACACACACACACACAACACATATAATTGCATTCAACTATTGTCAATGGCTACCATGTTCTAGAATGCGCCTGCTGTCACATGACTTTCCCCTTTTGCATGTTTACCCAGATCTGTGACTTTTATCATTTCCTGATTTATACCCAAATAGGGCTGGGATCCATTCAGTGGCCTTGAAGCCCAACCCACAGACCTGCAATAGAAATGACTTGAGGTTCATGATGTATTTCGTAATAAGAAGTGTATTTCATCAGTTATGGAATGAGTGTCCAGTGTTCTACTAGATCGGGCTTCTGTACACATCTCAGCTTGCCTGAAAGACATTTAACAGTGGATGGTGGACCACCGCCTAAAACTTAACTTGGATAAGACTGAAATGCTTGTCATCCCATCTAGGTCTGCCCCGTTTCAAGAACTCTCCCTCAGCCTAGACTCTACTAACCGTATCACTGATAGCACTGTCAAAAGCCTCCCTGTAGTACTTGATAGCCAACTGTCCTTCTCCTCTCAGGTTGCAGCGATGAGTCATGCAGATTCTTTTTGTACAACATCCAAAGGATCCAGCCCTACCTCGTTTACCTCTGTTTTTCTACTTTCCTTGACTTATTTAGTTGAGTTTAGTTGTTTAGGTTACACTTAAAGCTTACCGCAAGTCTCCTACACTACCGTAGCTTGCTTGCTGTTCCTCACTTGTAAGTCGCTTTGGATAAAAGCGTCTGCCAAATGACCTAAATGTAATGTAATGTAATATAATTATGTCTTCTACACAGCTCCTGGTTCAGGCCCTGGTCCTCTCACACCTGGACTACTGTAATTCCCTCTTTGCTTGTCTTAGAGCCTGTGCAATCAAACCCCTTGACTTATTGACAATGTCCCTACACATAGTCAAGTTACTCCCTCCCTCACTTCACCTCATTGGCTTCCTGTTATTGCTTGCATCAAGTTCAAAGCCTTGGTGCTGGCATACAGGACAGTGAACGGGACAGCCCAACTACGATTGGTCTTCAAACCTTATGTTCCGCCAAGATCACTACACTCTGCAACCATGGGGCAACTAACTGTCCCATCTCGATGGAGTCACTCCTCTCAGACATGATGCCTGTCTGTACTGGTCCCTCAGTGGTGGAATGAACTCCCCATGGGGGTCAGGACAGCAGAATCACTGGCCATCTTCTGATACAGACTGAAGACCCACCAGACTGCATCTCAGTTTCACCTCTATCCCCGCCAAGTAATATCTGCTACTTGTAGTACTTGCTGTTTATTTTACATGTAGTATTGCAATGTAATTTAGATTCTGTGTTACCCTGATCTGACACTGTTGTTCATTCAACTTGAATGGATACGCTTGTTTTATTGTGCCGGAATTTGCTCTGGATAAGAGTGTCTGCTAAATGCATGTAACATGATTACACTGATTGTGGTGTGGAAATATAACATGACAATCAAGGCCATGAAATGAACAGTTATACTCATACTCCTCTGAATTTAACAGATAAAAATAATTAGCCAGAAGTGGTTACTACATATGAGCGAGTCAAAAAGCACACTTGCAGGAAGCTTCTGAATGAACCCTTGTGCAACTCCTGAATGGCAGAAACAAATATGCACAATTGTTCACAGATGGCAGCGTATTACATATTCTGGCTTAATGTTATCCATTATCATCCCTAAATTTTAAAGGTATGAAATGTGAGAAAAAACTCAGACACAGAACTTCATTCAATAATTTATTGCATATCACAGTCAGAAGATGAAAGCTAAAGGTGTAAAACATTTAAAAAAAGATGATTGGAGAATAAGAAGATTTTACAGCATCCCTAGATACAAGCACAACACATTTCATTGACCATTTGGGAACCAAAGACAACACAAATACTTGTGTGACAGTACTTGATATTTCCTAAACTAGTAAAAGCTGAGATATGCAAACCTCTGACCAATGATCAGCATGCTAGAGTGACCGACTGGACATTAGGAGCCATGTTTAGTATTCCTCTCCCTCCTCTTCCCCTTCACCTTCAATGGAGTCAACGCCCACCTCCTCATAATCCTTCTCCAGGGCTGCCATGTCTTCCCTGGCCTCAGAAAACTCTCCCTCCTCCATACCCTCACCTACGTACCAGTGCACAAATGCACGCTTGGCGTACATCAGGTCGAATTTGTGGTCCAGGCGGGCCCAGGCCTCGGCAATGGCAGTGGTGTTGCTCAACATGCACACTGCCCTCTGAACCTTGGCCAGGTCTCCACCTGGACCACAGTGGGGGGCTGGTAGTTGATACCAACCTTAAAACCAGTTGGGCACCAGTCCACAAACTGGATGGTACGCTTAGTCTTGATGGTAGCGATGGCAGCATTGACATCTTTCGGCACCACGTCACCACGGTACAGCAGGCAGCAGGCCATGTACTTGCCATGACGGGGGTCACATTTGACCATCTGATTGGCCGGCTCAAAGCAAGCGTTTGTGATCTCAGCCACGGAGAGCTGCTCATGATAAGCCTTCTCGGCAGAGATGACTGGAGCATATGTGGCCAGAGGGAAGTGGATACGAGGGTAGGGCACCAAGTTGGTCTGGAACTCTGTCAGATCAACATTGAGGGCACCATCGAATCGGAGGGAAGCTGTGATGGAGGACACAATTTGACTGATCAACCTGTTGAGGTTGGTGTAGGTGGGGCGCTCAATATCGAGGTTCCTACGACAGATGTCGTAGATGGCCTCGTTGTCGACCATGAAGGCACAGTCGGAGTGCTCCAGGGTGGTGTGGGTGGTCAGGATGGAGTTGTAGGGCTCCACCACAGCTGTGGACACCTGGGGAGCTGGGTAGATGGAGAACTCCAGCTTGGACTTCTTGCCGTAATCAACAGACAGGCGTTCCATCAGCAAGGAGGTGAAACCAGAACCGGTACCACCTCCAAAGCTGTGGAAGACCAGGAAGCCTTGGAGACCTGTGCACTGGTCAGCCTGGAGAAAGAGAGTGGTATCTTACCGTTAGACCAGAAACCCTGAGAAGAACACTTGAATGTGTCCACTTAGTTTAATACGCACCAGTTTGCGGATCCTGTCCAGAACCAGGTCAATGATTTCTTTCCCGATGGTGTAATGGCCACGGGCGTAGTTGTTGGCAGCATCCTCCTTACCAGTGATGAGCTGCTCAGGGTGGAAAAGCTGGCGGTAAGTCCC
The DNA here is from genome assembly GCF_013368585.1 of Megalops cyprinoides. NCBI lineage: Eukaryota > Metazoa > Chordata > Actinopteri > Elopiformes > Megalopidae > Megalops > Megalops cyprinoides. The sequence goes on along the minus strand of NC_050588.1, from coordinate 918,363 downwards.
AGTGCGCACCTCGTCTGGGGAGAGAGATAAAGCCATAAGAGGGTCCCCCCCACAGAACAGGCCAAGCACTGCAAAGTACCGACTGTACCTGATGAGAAATACAACTCACCAATGACTGTGGGCTCCAGATCCACAAACACAGCCCTGGGGACATGTTTGCCAGCTCCAGTCTCACTGAAGAAGGTGTTGAAGGAGTCATCCCCTCCTCCAATGGTCTTGTCACTGGGCATCTGCCCGTCTGGCTGGATCCCGTGCTCCAGGCAGTAGAGCTCCCAGCAGGCATTGCCAATCTGGACACCAGCCTGGCCCACGTGGATAGAAATGCACTCACGCTATGGAAAAAGGGAGGAGAGCACATTTAATCCGATTTCATTTACACAGCAGTGAGTGTACACACCTTGCTTATTTGTAAACAAAGTGAGAACAGGTACTACTGATTTCTGGATTTGACTTTTTATCCATTTTGAGATAAACTTTCAGTATCTTTGACAAGTCCCTGGTGCAACTGGCAACATAAACGATATGATAACCACAAGTTCTTTGTCTATTCAGTATCTGCACATCTAATTTCCTAACTCTGTTGAATGCACTTTTGGAAGTCATCCTGGATCAGAGCACCTGCCAAATGAAATGCAAGATGTAAATTCCCTCCTTGGCACATCTCCATTTGCAATGGGCCTTGCATTTTCGATTTAGTGTCCCCTGCAAAGTACTCCAATTAGCAACACTGCACTGAAAGATGCAAATGTCTGCAAGGATAAACCACAACACAGCTAGTTGCAGGCAAACGCACGTGACCCAGCACCTTTTGAGACTTGCCTTTGAGAAAATTAACAAGCTGTGGTGTGGGTCCTGCCCCACCCCCAATGTCGCCAGGCGAGCATTCAGCTATTCCCTTTGGCAGGGAGAGAATGAAAGAGTGACCCTCGTGAGGAGGCACTGCTCTGCAATCAGAGGTGGACACGCCAGTTTCAGAAAGTAAAAGTCCTACTACGTATTTGTTCCACCCATGCACCCATGCTGAATTTAATTAGCACAACTCTTCATCCAGGTAGAGGAGCTAATTAGTGAAAACACCTTGTTTAGTGAATGGCTAGAACAAATGCATGGTAGGACTTTTACTTTCCGAAGCCGGGGTGTCCACTTCTGTCTGCAATGCACTCAACACGGGGAAGCGCGCCAGCCTCCGCAAAGGCTGAGAAGGCGCGGATTACACCCCTCCCCCTACTCACCCCTTCCTCCCGCTCCCGCTGTCTGCAGGGATTTACACGATCACAAGATGGCATAGCAACACGCGTTACTAAGCAACCAGGCACTCACACACACAGGAGAACGTTTGAGATGGCGGACGCTAGGTGTGGTTGTTCATTATGTTCAACGATCAAACATGGAAAAAAAATCTACAGTACGGAGCAATACCCTCGTTACACTGCACAGCCTGGTTGTCGACTGTCGTGGCAACATCTCTCAAACGCTGTGCCCCTACTTTGCTTTTGTGAATAGAGGCGTCTGCTTCACATAGGCATTCAGCCCTGCTCGTTGGGTTTGAGCCAAACGAGTCAGTAACTTTGCACAGAACAATGCAGCTTAACTTTCCACTGTTGACTGTCCGGTTAATACTACTCACCACACTACAAAGATATATTTTAAATTGTCTGACATTAATTCATATGTAGCATGGATCAGTACCAACGAAGTTGCCCTGCGGCAAAACAATGAGGTAGGGATTCTCCAGACAGCCGCTATCATGTCCTCCGCTGTACAGGCACTTCGAACACCCTAAACACAGCCTGAATGGAAAGAGGAAGAGGGCTGAGGCACGAGACCATCACCAAGGTGATTACAAAGCACCCAACGCGCGCCAATTTCCTCTTTCTATTCTTGAGGGGAAAATGCTGCGCCGAAGCGTTACTGAAAATTTTTAAAAATCGCGCTATCGCGATATCGCGCTTGGGTACCGTAGTTAAAGTATAATATGTTACAGGGAAGGCTTTTTTTGTAGCTTCAAGCAATTAGGTCTGGATTAACCAGATGCATTGCGCATCTCACGTTTCTGAAATGTGCAGTGGTACATTTTACCCAGTCGATACTTAACGTAACGTAAATGTTTTAAGCTAACGGAAATGTTTTAAGCGACTTCATTTTCACTCTGTGCCTCACTTAGCCTCACCAAATAAATGTCGGATTGCACCACACACACAACTGCATTGAGCGGGAGGATGTTGATCAAATGTGATGTAGAAGGTTCTATTCGGTAGTATTTCTACACTATGAAATCGTCAACAATGCACAATTTGGGCCCATGCAACCTGTGTGGTAATTTTTAATATCGGGGAAAACTGTGAACGTTCACCTATCTACTGATTTCACAGCAACTATCCAGGTTACACTGTGCCCGCCATAGCTACCGGCAGTGGCACCTTTCCGTCCCCCCCAATCTTGTTTAAACAAACATCTGTCTGCATCTCCATTTTTTTTAATTAGGCTACCTGTAATGTATTTTAATTGAAATGCGAATATAAAATAAATCGAGCCATATATAGGCTACATACAGGACAGCAACAATCAGGCCATTATGGTCCAGAGTACACCTAAACAGGGGAAACATTGTGTCCGTTCGGTAACCTTGCTCGATCTCTTACAGCCCAAAACCTAAATTTGCGGGTTCAATTGCAATTGCTATTTTCAAATACACAGACACCTGTCCCACTCCGAAATCAAGACCTGAAATCGCATTATCAAGGCGTCCTATAACATTTGAAAATAAAATGTTCGAAATGGAATTCAGCTGAAAGAGAGAGAGAGAAACCCCCCCGAAAAACTCACCATGTTGTCTGCAAGGGTGTAACGTTTCAGGAAAAAAGAAATAGAGAAAGAAGAAACGTCGTTTCTTTTTCAGGGTGGTATAGGTGTTACTTTATCCGACAGCTACGAGTCGACGTAGTAACTGATTCAAAGCACCGCGATGCTCAGTGGTTTATAGTGTCGCATTGAGGGCTGAGCTAGCATACATGAATAATTAGGCTTAACATGGGGGAGCGGGTGAAGGTGGTGCGCTTGAACGCAGTTTTACGAAAACCTTTGCATGACGAGTAAAATGAAATGCTTCCAGCTTCTTCTTCCTTGTGAGCGTGTCTCGGTTATTATTTTGTTTTTATTTATTTATTTTTTGTCACTGAATATTCTCTTCCGTAGCTTTAGCATTAAATTGCAATTTAACAAGGAAGCAACCCGAAGTAATGATGGATGTGAGGCTTCACCACAGTCACCAGTACCAAAATGGGTGGCGCTATTATGTGTTATCTGCGACTCTGTAACGTTTGAACAATTCTTTTGTTTTGCCAGAAAGAAAAGTCTTTGCATACAGAAAGTCAGAGACTGACGTATTACGTTTTACACGCTTTACCATCACCACAGTTATAAGTGTGCAACATGCTGAGGATGCAGTTGTTGTCCTCTTTTGTGACCCCTGATAGGCTAACAGAGGTGTCAGAAATAAATGTAGGATTTACATACCCTCTTGAGATTTTTTTCTATAGTTTGCCGTCGTTATAGAAACACTGGGTCTGTAAAAGCTACATATACGGAATTGCCAGTCTTCTTCTAAGAACTGGATCGACAGATTCAAGTTCTGTCCTAGAAAGAAGTCCACACTTAAAATGAAGGGAATGTCATTGGCTGTGGCTGTGTGCATTTATGCAGCTCTGGTAACAGGTCAGACTATGGTCTGAAAGGGATAAATGCTTCTGTAAAGATGTTTTATTAAAGGTAGCAAGTAAGGACCTCCTCAGAGAATGCAGTTGTTGGGCTACTCCTGAAGGTTGGGGATGAGAACAGGTGGGGTTGATGATAATAAAGAAAGAATGAATTGCAAACAGTTTACAATCATTGCTCTGATTGAATTTCCCTGTACCAGTTTTGTGATGTAATACACAAAGGCTTTATTTCTCTCCTAACATTTTTCCAAACATACAAATGTACTGTACTGTACAGCAATGTTTTGCTTTGATTTTAAGGTGATTTCAAGAGTATGGAAATGTGTGTTACTTTTGGGTAAGGCCTGGCACTATTGTATTATTTTACATTCAGGAATCTCCCTTTTATCAGTACCTGTTTCCTTGGCCACAGCACAGAGATCCTTTTATGCAAGCTTTCCAACAGTCCCTCGCAAAGTGGACACTTGAAAGATAAGATAAGATAGAACTTTATTGATCCCACAGCAGGGAAATTCACTTGTCACAGCAGCATTAAGACAGAGGTAGAAAGGCAAAAGTGGCAATGTGCAACAAGTTAAAAAAATACAAAAATACAAAAGAAAAAGCAAAGAAATATATATATATAAGAAGTCAGAATCAATAAAATAGAATAGTAAATATATGTACATTAAAAGTAAAAAAAATACAGTGCAGAAATGAGCCTGCTCATCCTTTGAGAGCCCTTTAATTGTTGAGCCTTGAGATGTCATCATTTTGGATTGTTCTTTTGCAGAGGAGTTTCGATTAGGATTTTTAGTGCATTACAGTTTGGGGCAGATGTTGAGCCAATACAGATTACTCTACTAATCTGATCCGGATATATTCACAAACATAATACATCTGAAGTAATCCATACTGACCAATGGCAAGCAAAAAATAGTATGACGACTCTGTATAGGAAAATAGTAATCAGCAAACAAAATCATTTTATTGAGGTTGAAAAGGGTGGGTTGGAAATGTTTCACAAGGGTAAAAAATTAACCTTCTCTTCTTATTGTTACTTTGAAAATAGAGAGAAAAATACACTTTCCTGTAAACAATGTTGCCACTTGTAAACCAGATGATTTGGATGTTTGGCTAATGGGATTTCACAGCTCTCCTGCAGTATATTCATATCAAAATCTAACAAACCAAGGAACACCTCATACTCCTTCACCAGGGCTGTTGTGTTTTCCCACGACTTCAGGGACATCCCTGTTCCACAGCCCCACCCTCGTACCAACAGACAAAGGCAGGAGCGGCTTATATCAGGTTGGGTTTGTCCTGGGCGCAGGCCTAGGAATACGCCCCGCCCTAAGCTTACTGCTCCACAGTGTTGCCAGTGGCTGAAATATGTGCCCCCAGATCTGTCCACTCAGAAAAATATATGGTTGTTTTTTTAATGACTGGAACTCATTAAGCCAGAGAAGTGCTTCCTTTGACCTTCACTGTACTAGACAGATACATATAGCATGCAAACACATACATACGCATATACATTGCAAGCACAAACCATACGCCCCTCTGTTATTCAGAGAACATCAGGTCCCTGTCACTCTCTCCTCCTGAGTTTCTATGGCGAACGAGGAAACCATGTGAAAAGGTTGCTGCCAGCTGGCACACAGGCATCTCATGAGTCATATCAGCCATTTGCATGAAGGAAACCTCCTGTTCCTATGGGGATTTGATGCCATGCCTTGCTACTTTGGTGGAATCAGTACCACACCTAACAGACACTTTCAAAATCATTTGTAAAATGTTTAATATGCATTTGCTGTATGCATGGAGTCCTAAGTGGGGCATTTTTCCCATTTTCCCTGGGGGTGAATTTCCCCAGCGAAAGTTCCCAGAGCCAGAGGCAGAAATGCAGCGGAAATTCGGTGACTCACCTGGTCACCTGGAATGGGACATTGTTGCCCTGGCCCACTGAGCACGGCGCTCAACCCGAATTTCTTCAGATTACCCGTCTAAAATTCGCCAAATTATTTCAAAGGCCAGTGAATTGTGGGATGAGTAGTCCTGGAGCATTCACACTTGTCTGGAGCCTTGGGCAGGTGTGAGATGATGCAGAAATGACAAGCAGAGGTCTGAGCATCTGGTTAAGCAGTCAGTCTTCCTGCATACAGTCTGGTTATTTCTGAGCCTGTCTATCAGGTGGTCGGACCAGCTGACATACATGCCTGGAGAGTGGCCATTTGACTCAGCTAGTGTTTGCTGCCAAGCATGACACTGAGCAGCAACAAAATAGAGCAGTAGTACCTACAGAAGTGCTTGTTTATAACTCACTGATACACTAAATCCAGGTGCAGGGGTCAAGTGGAACAAACAGGACTCTCTCTGTTTCTCATTTGAATACATGTTCACTGGTGATAGATTTTTAAAAAGTTTTATTTCTGCTTATGATAAACAAATACCATAGATCACCATGTGATCTAGCTGTTCCTCCTGTTGCCTCATTGGGCCTTATTGACCTGAGTCTGACCTCCTTGCATTAACCCATTATTTACATGATCTAATTCCTTGTCTGATGTGCTAATCCAACAGGTAACAGGTAACAGGTGGGGGCAGTAGTGGGACCTCAATTGTAGAGTGAGGGCAGACACAGCATTTGGTGAAAGGGTGAAGACGGCCTGGCTCGTGAACCTTGGCTGTGGAAAGGAGGGGAAAGGAGTCTGGGGAATCAAGAATTTTCTTGGCCAAAATTAGGAGTTAATTATTTAAATTTTGACAACATGTTTCTTAAATATGCTATTATGCTACCTCAGGTCTTTGACCAATTACTGGGAATCCTGTATCAGTATCTTTAGCCAAATGGTCATTTTTCCCTCAGGATATGAAGCCCTTAGGTGGGAGGGAGTGCCAATATGTCACCTAATATGACTTCCATGGATACATAAAGTAATATATTCATATTTCTGTATATGTTCATATTCACTGAAATGTATCAAAAATCACTTTTACTAGATCATATAAAAGAACCATTATTGAATTTTCAGAAATATTCAGAAAATAAAAAAATAGTAAAATAATCCTCATATTTTTAAGTTATCAAAAATTGTAAATCACAACAGTTGAGTACAGCTTGTGTGTAGTTTTGCTGCAGCATCCCCTCCCCGTACACACACACATACACACACACACACCTCTTTTATGGCAAGCGTCTAGCCTTCCTGTCCCAGATTTTGCTGCAGTGATGTCATCCCTCTGCAGTGGATCATGTGACAAGTGTGCCACTGTCATATGACATCAGTGGTGTGATTTTTTTTCCTTTCTTCCTCTCTGCTGAAATCAAACAGCAGTTTGAACGCACGCTAATAATCCTCCCAAGGCTGTGGAAGAGGAGCATGTGCATGCGTGTGTAAGTGTGTTTGTGTGTGTGGGTGTGTGTGGAAACAGCTGCTTCACATTTTCTGGCTGCCTATGTAGAGTCTGTCTTAAATCCAATTGAGTCCTCCAGCATTTCCAGACACACTGAGTGGAAGCATTCCCAGCTATTACCAGGCTTAGCTCTGCTCACACCGAAGAGACAGCATGCACTTGTTTCTTATAACAGCAGGGCTGAAACATTTTAATGCACGACTGTAGCGTGGATCCTGCAGAAGTGATTACTAAGTCAATACACGCACGGTTCCGAATTCCAGGGCTGCTTCAAAACACACTGCTTGCCTTGGATTTTTCCTGGCATACGCCTTATGGATGAATACACTACATGATTTGTATGATCATGTTATGATGTTATGATGTTATGATATTTCATTATCTGGTCATATTCTTCTCCATTGAATGAAATCCAGTATCAGTGTATTTGGAGAAATTTTTTCAATATTTGGGAAGGATTCATTTACTCTGACTGATACCTCTGTGTTTAGTCATTGTCTGACACATTGTTTTATTTCCTCTGTAAATGTAACAGCCCCAAATGTGGTAAAATAAAAGAACTATATAGTAAAATAAGAGAACTGAGGTAAAACAGTTCAAAACACAGTGACAGGCTGGATCTGTTCCAGAGTTTTGACACACCCACCAACCACAGACTGAACAACACTTGTACCTTGGCATTTGTACTGAAGCATCAAGGTAGTTTGATTTCTGTACCAGACTTGTCAGCAAGCTAGCAACATATTCACCTCGCTGCATTGAGTTGCGCTGCCTTGAGTTGCTGCCAGTAACAAATTTTAATGTGGTGAGGAATTTGGTTCAGAGTTTCTGGCCCTCCTGAAGGAGTCACTCCCCATTCCCATGTCATGTGGGTGACTTCACACCACGTAATTGCTGCTGCCTCTCTGAATTTTTTAACCTTCACACCTCTCTCAGTGCACCAGTCTGCTTAATTCTGCACTGCAGTGTGAGGCTGTGGAAGACTGTTTTCGCTAATCCACTTTGGAATCGGCACCTGTACACTAGGTCCTTGTCACACACTCTCTCTGCTAACACAGGAGAGAACTGGGGCAATGGTAACTTTTCCTAACTGTGAGTCTGGCAGTGCACCACAGTGGGGCACACAGCTATTGGAGGATAAACATCCAAACTGACACCAAGGAGCCATGAATGTGCCTCAGGAACCACTAGAGGGAGTGGCAGTGCAGCACAAGGGCTAGAGAGCCCTGCAGATATAGGCAGCCCTTTTCAGCTTCTCTCTGTCCTTCTCTTCTCTATTTCTCTTCCTGTTTCTTCTCTTCTCCTTCCCCAGAGTGGCCATGTCCAGACATGTTTTTGTTCTTCTTTGGCTCTACCCTCTTCACCCCACTTCCTCCTTTTGCGGAATCATCCCATCCCAACCCTCCACCTAAACTGCATGCTCTGTCCTCTCCACCTTTTCTGTCTCCATTTTCATCTCCCCCACCCAGTCTGTCTCCATCAATGCTGTCTGCATGTTGTTAATCTCTGTCTGCTTTCCTCCCTCATGGTTTCCTTGTCAAACACCACCCTCTTCCTCTCCAGCTGTTCCTTCAGTCTGCTCATCTCCCTCTCTCTTCGCTCTCTCCTCTGCCTTCCTCTGCTCTTTTCTAATGTGTCCCCTGTCCCTCCTCCACCACTTCCTCTCTCTTTTCACCTCCCCGTCTTTGCTCTCCCTCTCCATCTCCGACACATGCCTCTCCAGCCTCCTCTGCTCCTGTGTGCAGTGCCTCTCTGTCTTGCACTGCTCTTGAGGCTTTCCCATCTCTGCATTCTCCCTCACCCACACCCTCCACTCCATGCCCCTCTGCTCCTTTGCATGCTTCCTCTCCTTCCTCCTCCAGGCCCACTCATTAATTCTCCCTCCTTTCCATATTCCTCTGCTCCTCCGTGCTCTCCCTCTCTCGCTCCAGGTGCTCCGTGTCCCTCATCCACTGCTCCCTCCACCTACTTGTGTCCTCTTCCATGCTCTGTCTCCCCTTCAGCACCTTCGTATGCAGCCTCCTCTGCTCCTCTTTAAGTTTGCTCTCCCTCAGCATGTGCTCCCTCTCCAAGTTTATTTCTATATCCAGGTTTGTTTATTAAAGAGTCAAACAGTACAAAATATTCCACACATTATACATTCACCATTTTTCTTTTTTTCTTAACAAACAAATACAGACCAACACCAAGAACATCTTCAAATGTTGCCCCCCCCCCCCCCCCCCACAGCCCAGGTCACCTTACAGGCATATAATACTCGATACAAAAACTAAATAAATAAATATAAAAACTAATAATAATACTAAAAAAATAAAAAAATAACAGAATCTACAAACAAATGAGTAGATAAATAGACATGTTTAGACATCTCTGCCTTGAATATAATATAGGAGATGTTGCCATATTTTATTGAATTGATTAACTCTGTCATTCATAGTAAATCTAATTTTTTCAAGGTATAGGATATTTGTCAATTCAGTAAGCCATAATTTAGTCGTGGGAACCCCCTTCTTATTCCAAAACATTAATATTAGTTTCTTTCCTGAGATAAGGGCATATGCTAAAAACTGTTGTTGAGCTCTTAAAAGTCTTGTCTGATCCTCTGACACCCCCAATATAATAAGGAGAGGCTCTGGTGTAATGGTAATGCCCATGATCTCCGAAATCGTCTGGAAGACATCAATCCAAAAGTCTTTCAATTTGGAACACGAGACAAAGCTATGAAGAGAAGTCCCCTCCACACTCTGACACCGGTCACACAATGGGTACACATCCGGGAAGAACTTATGTAGTTTACTCTTTGTATAGAGAAGTCGATATATAATTTTAGACTTGATGAGACAATGTCTCGCATTGAACGAACTGTTATGTATATTCTCCAGTGAACTTACCCACAAAGCATCTGGGATGTCCTCCCCCAGCTCCTCCTCCCATTGTGTCTACTACTAACCGTAGATGTTTGTAGAGAATTGTATACATATGATATGGAACATTCTGCTATGGTTTTGGGCTTAAGAAGTCTGTCCAAAATGCTTGGATTGGCTCTGTTAAAATCAGGCAGGAATTTCTTTATAAAATCTCTAACTTGTATATATCTAAAGAAGTGACTCTGAGGAATCCCGTATTTAGCACCAAGTTGTTCAAAAGAGGCAAGCGTTCCTTCCAAGTACAAATCACCTATAGTCCGGATACCCATATTTTTCCACTGAATAAAGACATTGTCAATCATGGAGGGAACAAAAGATGGGTTTCCAGCAATAGGGAGGGAGAAAGACAGCAACTCTAATTTAAAGTGTAATTTAACTTGCCTCCAAATAGGAATAGTATTATGAATTATAATGTTATTATTATATACTAATTTTTAAAAGACCATGGCACCGATGTCATATGGAAAACAATCCCCTCTTTCCATCTTAAGCCAAGTGGGATATATTAAAATAGGGTCAAGCCACATTATGATAAATCGTATAGTTGTAGCCCAATAGTAGACACGGAAGTTTGGAAAAGCTAGACTACCGTCCCGTTTAGATTTACATAGGTGATTTTTATTAATTCTATGGCTTTTATAATTCCATAGGAAAGGAAGGATAATTGAGTCTAGCTGTTTAAAAAAATGTAGGTAGAAACACAGGTAGATTTGGAAAAAAATATAGCAACTGAGGGAGGAAAATCATTTTTATTGCATTAACTCTCCCCATCAGAGAGATAGGGAGAGACCTCCAGAACTGAATATAAGACTGTAGTTTAGCCACTAAAGGAGGGAAATTGACTTGGAATAAGTAACTATACTGTTTGGTAACATCTATCCCCAAGTAAGTGATCTTGTTGAGAGATATCTTAAAAGGGAGGTTTTGCAGTTCTGACAAGTTATGCATTGTAATGGGCATTATTTCACTTTTGGACCAATTGATTCTGTAACCTGAAAGGGCTCCAAAATCTGTGATTAATTCTAGGATAGCTGGAATATTAGTCTGAGATTCAGTTATGTACATCAAAATATCATCTGCGTAAAGGGAGATTTTACTTACTTTACAGTGTCTTTGGTACTAAAACCCTGAATGGAGTTATCTGATCGAACAGCCTCTGCCAGGGGCTCTATAGCCAATGCGAAGAGCAATGGACTGAGGACACAACACTGTCTTGTGCCTCTGTGCAGAGTAAATTTGGGGGATATAATTTTATTAGTCATAACTCTGGCGCATGGGTTAGAATACAAAATTTTTATCCAAGAAATAAAGTTCTCACCAATATTATATTTATTTAAAACTGCAAACAAATAGGAAAATTCCAATTGGTCAAAGGCCTTTTCTGCATCCAAAGATAGAACTGCCAGTTCCACTCCTGGACTGATTGGAGAATAAATTATATTAAAGAGATGCCTGAGGTTGTAGAAAGAATGCCTATTTGGTATAAAACCTGTCTGATCCGGAAGGTAAGTTTACATATGAGAGGGCTAAGTCTGATGGCTATAACTTTGGCTAACACCTTTTGGTCATAATTCAAAAGTGAAATTGGCTTATAATTTTTAACTTCTTCTGGGTTTTTCCCTTTCTTTGGGATGACAGTGATAACAGCCTCATTTAAAGTAGGTGGGAGGGCACCCTCCTTATAGGCCTGATTTAACATTCTTAAAAGGTAGGGTGCAAGGATATCACTGTTTATAAAACTCGCAAGGGTATCCATCCGAACCCAGAGATCTGACCCCTTTCAATGATATGATAGCTTGTTTTATCTCTTCAGTAGAAATATTTGAATTCAGTACATTCTGATCCTCTTGACATCTTCCCAAAAAAGTGTGCATTGTTGCGGAATCAGAGCTAACTTGTGAGGAGTACAGCGATTCATAAAACAATTTAAATTGATTATTTATGTCTCTTGGGGATGTAAGTAAGTCTCCAGTATCTGATTTCATCCTGCTTATAGTGCATTCAATTTCCAACTTTATGAGCTGTCTAGCCAGCAACTTATGGGGCTTATCTCCAAATTCAAAATGTTTTTGTTTATGATACAGAAAAACTCTAGCAATCCTGTCTGAATATATTTCATTGTATTTATGTCTTAAAGATAATATTTTTTTATAAGTGGCAATTGAAGGGTTAATTGCGTTCTCCCGATCTAACAAAAGAATCTGTCTATCTAAGTCTAATAACTCTATTTTTTCCCTTTTCTTTTTTACTGCCTCAAACAAAATAATACATCCTCTTAGAAAAGCCTTCAAGGTTTCCCATAACAAGGATGGGGATATCTCTGGGCTGTCATTAGATTCAAAGAAAAACTTGTACTGATAAATATTCACAGAATGCTGTATCTTTAAGAAGCATGGGATTAAGTCTCCAGAGTCTCTCAGAGGAGTTTATGTCACTTAGGTCTAAAGAAAATGTAAGGGGAGCATGGTCACTAATCACTATATTATGATATTTACGATTAGAAATGTAAGGCAACAATTTAGCATCCATCAAAAAATAATCAGTTCTGGAGTATACATTATGCACTTGAGAATGAAATGAATAAGCTCTGTCGGTAGGAAACAAAATTCTCCATATATCAAATAAATTAGAGTTCTTAATGAATGCATTTAAAAACATACTAGAATTAGATGGGTTATTTCTACTAGTGGAAGACCAGTCTAGGTATGGATCAAGCACCAAATTAAAATCTGCACCAATAATTAGATTTGTCTGAGATATGTGAGGGATCAAAGAGAAAACATGCTTATAAAATGCAGAACTGTCATTATTGGGGCCATAAATATTAAGTAGGGTGAGGGAAGTTGAATAGATTTCCCCTGACACAATAAGATATCTACCTTCCTTATCAGCAATAGTGGTTTTGTGAGAGAAGGGGGTCCCTTTCCGAATCAATATTACAGTCCCTCTTACCCTTGAGGAACAGGTTGAATGGTAAGATCGTCCAATCCACCGACATCTCAGTTTTATGTAAGTGTTGTCTTTAAAATGTGTTTCCTGTAGAAAAATAATATCAGAGGACAACATCTTTAAATGGGCTAGTGTTTTACCTCTCTTTATAGGATTGTTCAAACCTTTTGTGTTTCATGTACAAAATGTTAGCCCTCTCCTTTTCCCCTGTTTGTGTTATACTACTATCCTGCATAATTTATTATTGATAAAAGTAAGCCTCAAGTATGCATCCAAAATAAAAAGTAAAAAAAGAACAAATGAGTAAACAAATGTTGTGCCTGGGCAAAAGTCCCAAACCCACCCACATGACCCCATAGTCTAGCCTATACTGAACTAACCTAGTAAGGCACGACCTAAACTAGAAAATTAAGAACACAAAACTACAAATAACCTTTCTTTCTCTACAATCTGCTAACTTCTGGCCCCTACCAAACTCTAACAACTGAGGTTGCCCCACAACCTTTTTATGACTAATATCAAAAACAAAACAAACAAAAAGAAAACAATATCAGTTGTGCGCCTGTGCCCGTGCTAAGCATAACAAGAAGGGACCTTCTGACCACGACTTCAATGTAAATATCAATCACCACACATGTAATGAATTCACTTATCAAGTAGGCCTATAACAAAACATCACCGTGTTAGTGTCAAATCACCAAACAAACTCTGTTCCTGAGTTACTGAAAACAATGTTAAATGGTTCTCGCTGTAAGTCCGCATTAATTCTCTAAAGCTGTTCCGCGTATTCTTTTCTCCTATTCGTAGTCTTTTTCGCATCAGTAAAAATAAACTCTGAGCCCTCAAAAGACACCCTCAGTCTGGCTGGATACAATAGTCCATACCTGACTCCAGGTTTATTACGCAGCAGGACCCTTGCACGATTAAACGCCGCCCTGCACCTAGCCACTTCCGCAGGATAATCAGGGAAAATATGAATTCGCTGGTCCTTGTATTTAAGCTCTTTCAGTTCAGCTGCTCTGCATAGCATTCTTTACACATCTCCGTGGTAGTGCAAACGGGCAATAAGCGGACGTGGGGGGTCGCCTCCATCTGCGTGTTTTCGCAGCGCCCTGTGAGCGCGGTCCACATGAGGTCTCTCATCCAACGAGAGCACTTCCTTCAAAAGCCCCGAAACAAAGTCACTGGTTCTCTGCCCCAACTCAGCTCCCTCTTTTACAAGCGTAACTTGCAGGTTTTGCCGTCTGGAGCGAGCCTCGAGATCAATACATTTCTCAGTGTACGGTTTTTAGCAAGTTACTCGCTTTAACCTGCCTCAACTCCCACCGCACGGGGTCGTTCGGCCGGCGAAGACAGCGACCACTCAACAGCGTTCACAAGCACCACACATCTTCTGTCCTTTTTCACGTTTATTCTACAATCCACACATGAGCAGGGTTACAGAAGTTAGAAATAGATAGATACTTGTAGTTAGAAAAGATAGTAGTTAGCAGTAGTAATAGTTGTAGTTTGTTAGCTGTAGTTTGTTAGCTGTAGCTATAGTTGTAGCCTGTTAGGTAGTCAACAGCTCAGCTTCGCCGGTCAAACGCGAGTGAGCAACAACAGAGTTATACAGTACTATAAACCCCCCGGGAACATCGCCGCTAGGGGCGCTATAACACATACACACACTTCACAGAATTATTAACCACTTATGTGCATATGAAAGAAAACTCCACACTCAGAGAGAGTGTTCACTTGAGTATTGAGTTGTTTTACCTCCGACTGGAGATTAGCAATCACATCTGATGAGTATGTTGCTGCTCGCTCAAGCTCAGTAATAGCAGAGTTGTGCTTGTCACTAGTAGACTGCAGTGAGGAAATAGCCAAATGAGTTTCCATCTTTAAAGCCGATATCTCCCCTCTAAATTCAACCACAATTTCCTTAATCCGAGCCTCGACAGTCTGACAAATACCCAACTTGATAGAGCGGATCTCTGAGCGCAGAGAAGCGATAGCCTTGAGAACCGCAGCATCCGCGGAGAGGTGTGGGCCAGCTCAGGGTCACTGCGTTCGGGTGACTCCGGTGCAGTGAGGCCTACTGGGCTTCTTACTTTTGCCAATTTGGCCTCTTTGAGTAGACTTCATTTGAATTTCCAACTTAGCTCTTAAATCGAACTACTTACAATAAAGTTAGTGTAAACCAAGACGCACTCAGGTCGGATTTAATACAATGATTGGGGGAGCACTCAGAATTGCGTCCTATCGCTCCATCACTCCGCCGGAAGTCCCCCTCTCCAAGTTTATTTCTGATGTCACGTTTGCTTGCCCTGGTGCAATCACCCCCTCCATCTCTCTCCACTGTCTCTCCATCTCATCCCCAGCCCTACCCTCCAGGCCCCCTCCCACCCTCACCCACAGCCTCCTCATACCAACCCATTCCCTCCTTTCCATCATCCTGTTCTCTTTCCTGGCTTTCATCTGCACCTCCCCACTCCCTCTCCCCCTCTACCACTCCTCTTTCTCCCTATTCACCTCTCTCTTCTCCTCCGCCTTCCTCCCTACTCAGAACAGGAGATAGACAGTACTTGAGGAAAGTCTTCTATTGTGCCAGCCATCTATTGTGCGAGCTGCGATCGTGTAAATGGATGAAATTTAAACAGCAGTTGGCAGATACATCAAAGGGAAAATCTGAGGTTTGGGTAAAACTTTGACATGCTGGTTACTGGTAACAACAAATGTCTCTGTGCATTTGTACAGCACAAAATGTGGAACATATGTATGAATTATGATAGTAGAACGAATTCTTACAATGCTGCTCTAAAACACCATTACCCAAGCTTGGTTTTAGGCTATATGGTGAACTTGAATTTTCACCTGAAGTGGTACACCAATTCAGCTGTCTCTCAGGTGTGTTAGGTTACCTCAGGAACTTCTAGCACAAAACACCTTTCTTTTTTGCACATTATAATTTCCTTGATAACTAGCAGGCACTCATAGCTCATGAAATGCTTGTCTGAACAGGAATGAGCAAAAATATCAAAACTTGTCACTTTAAAATCAAAATCTCTGAGAAAAAAAAATCAGATTTGTGATGCCTTAGGTCAGAGTAATGGTGGTAAGAGGATATAAATAAAGTAAATAGAGTACATAAACTGCTACTTGCTAGTCAACAGGCCTGTTGTATTTAGGGCATGAGTTGCATTTTGAAATGGTCCCCTCTAAAATAAAACTAAAAACATTTTTAAAAATTCACATTAAACTTGATGTATTGTCATAATTTAGGTTTGCTGGACTGTATATGATGTACAGACAAATGTGCAATCTATAAAGATTTGCATGTATAAATGAATTATTAAAAAATGTAATCATATTTTACAACCTAACCGCAAACGGATTTGTTTCTTATGTGAGTCATTAGCGTTTGCTATTTCTCTCCCATCTGATGGGCCATAGCGCCGTC
The DNA here is from genome assembly GCF_013368585.1 of Megalops cyprinoides. NCBI lineage: Eukaryota > Metazoa > Chordata > Actinopteri > Elopiformes > Megalopidae > Megalops > Megalops cyprinoides. Next base: position 901,933 of record NC_050588.1, on the reverse strand, counting down.
CTTCCCCAGCGCTACAGCATCTGATGTTACCGTTCACTACCCCTTTCGCCTTCACTGTGACGTTAACATACACTTCTGTGTGTCTTGCTTTCGTGTCTCTCATTCATGGCAAGCAGTTTTGCCAGCTTCAGACGGTTTGATTAGAGACAGCCAATCGACTGGTGGAATACATATTTTTTTCTAGTAATACTTGAATGATCAAAAATGGCACTATTTTTGTTCTATGAACACAGTATGGTGGGAATGCAGTTTTATATATTTATTATTAAAATTGACATTAACTGCGACATTCCGTAAAAAAGACCGTTAATTTTCTCTAATGACCTGTATTTCGATGGTTATATATGTGGTATTCGTCCGACCATTTCGCTGTGGAAAGTGCACTAATACTACTTTGGCGGTTAGGCTGTAATTAAAAATTCATTATTTGACACTTTTTGTGAAGACTTTACATGTATAAGTTAGTCACTTAGCAGAGAACAATCAAGAACAATGTACATGATATAAGTACAGTTAACGTTGCATTTAAATTCTTGACATCTAATAGACACTCTCATCCAGAGCGATGTGCAAGATATAAGAGCATTTAACGTTTTAATCACATTTTGGTAGCCAGCAGACGCTCTTATCCAGAGCGACTTAGAAGATGCAATTTTAATTTAGCCACAATACCCACGCTGCCCGTTTGGTCAAGTAAATAATTCAGCATCAGTTTAATAGTGTTTTAGAGTGTACCCAAGTTGTATTTTTCCGTGTGCAATCCATCACCGTTTTTTTTTTGGCATGTGATTCAGCACTGACTGTTCTTCCTTGGTTGTAACAAACAGATCTTGCACTGTCACCAGCATCTGTTTCAGGTCCATTGTTACGTCACTATACAACTACCTTCTGAGGCATGGCGCCTGTGAATTATGGCCTGCAAGCCTGACCACATAACAGCATCTAAATATACGTGAAGGCCTACGATATATTACCATATATATTAAATATATACGTTTACCCATTTGGGAATATTTACATGTATTTTCAATATATGACTTTTACATTGTTCTTACATCTCCATGTGTTGAAATATATTACAGTGGTAAATACTGCATTTCCGTTTGCGAATGGCGGATAGAAGAAATGGAAAAATGACTCGGCTTAGGGAGTCAGAGAATCGCCCCCATATGCGAGTCTGTCTGTTCATACCATGTCATGTTCCCCCTATTCACGAGCTATATTTTAGTAACATGTAGGCTACAGAGTATCATTCAGATCTCCAAATTACTATACCGTTGGGTTTAATACGATTCATTCTTGTTACCTCAAGAGGCTGGAATACTTAACAATTAAACATTTTTAGTTTTGGCCTTGACGTTTGACTACCATTTTTAAAGTATGACGATTAGTATTACATCTGAGAAGGCCATCGGAAATCGGTAGCTATATGTGTTCAGTTCGCTACAAAAGCTTTAATATGAACTACGAAGTGCTTTGTTCCCATTCGGTCCTAACAGTTTAACGCTTTTCCGATGCAGTACTGTATGTGGACGGGGCAACGAAACGATTCGTCAAAAACATCTGCTGGGTCTATCATCCGAGTTGAGGGACGGAAACGGAACGGACGTTATTAACTTTCCCGCACTACACAAGCACCTCCCCACATTCTACAGCGGGATAACCGTTGAGCCAATCAGAGGACAGTTGGTTGTGAACATTTGAAATTGCGCGTGTAATAAACGGAAGTAACCTTGAGGAGAAAGTGTGCTTTCAGCTTTCATCTAAAACAGTGTTTCTCAACCCTCTCCTGGAGGGCCCCCTGCCCTGCATGTTTTAGAACTCGCCCTGCTCCAACACAGCTGATTCAAATGATCAGTTTGTTATTAAGCAGTTTCAGGAGTTCATAACGAGCTTTTACAGAATGGTTATTAGTCCCTTAGAATCGAATTTTCCCGTCTTCTCGTGACTGTCCAGTTGGTTGTGTTGCCACATTAAATCCTAAAGCATGATGGTAGCACGTGAAGAAATATGACTAAAGCTTAAATTCAGGGTTTGAATTACGGGTGGAAGAAGGGGGGGGTTGACCCCCGTAATTAAGACTTGGACACCAACAGCAGTGGCGGCGGGTGGGTTGGAAACAAGGGAATGCCCGACTACCACCTTTAAATATATCATTACTTTCATCCTGTTCCCCTTTATCCTCCTTGATTAACAATAAAACAAATAATTCACAGGATAATCGACACCATTGGCGTAATTAGAATAAATGAGTATGCTCACGAAACACCGCAGATTGTCGTTTGTGTGCTTGCGAAAGCTACAGCATGAGATTGTTTAATTAACAAGGATGGCAGTTTGAATAATTAAGTGGCAAGTAATCCCAAAGCTTTCTCTTAATTGTTTCACAATATAGCTTTTTTGTGTTACAAAATTCAAATTATTTTACAGAACGGAGCTAAATGTAGTGAAATCGATTTAAATTACGGAGAATAAACTTTTAGGTTAGGTTGAGTGCAATGAACAATAAGGTTTAGAGCACAGATCTCACAAAAGCTGTGATTTGTCATGAACATTTAACGTAATTTAAATCGATACATGCTATCCTTGTTAATTAAACAATCTCACGTTGTAGCTTTCACAAGCACACAAACGACAGTTGCTCAGGGTACTTAAAACAACAGCGGGATACCTCGAACCTCCGGTCCAGATTCCAGTGTTTTGACTCCTTTTCAGTGCGCTACACTTTCTGTTGCACCCATTACACGGATAATGTAACATGCGTAAAACACTGAGGTGAACGTCTAACACGCTTTCGTGTGGCGCAGTAAAGGCTATTACACCAAGGTTACAGATTTTATTCCCTGTAGCGGCGCTGTGAAAGCGATTAATTTTGAGTACGCTGAATGCACGTGTATGAGTTACACTGATTTCCACAAGGACCACATGAAAGGTGTGTGCATATCAGGGGGTTCTTTCCTGAATAATCGTAAACATTTCGAAGAGCTCTCATATTTACCCATTGCTGCCAGTTTTCATGACACGTACCTTAAAACACAACGGCTGAACAGAAAATACTCCCCCCGAATCTGCGTCACAGCAAACGCAGTGTGTGTTAGCAGTCTTGCTACCTGCTATGTGCAGTTGTCCATGAGAGAACAGCAAATATCTGTACATATTCGATTGAAATAAAATGGAGCATGCATTTTTAATTTTCCCAAAATACACTTGCCAGCAGATACCCTTTCTTCTTCGTCTTTTTAAATGTAGTACGTTAAAGTTGACCAAACCTTCGAGTTACACAAGCTCACTAAGACATGTAAGATGTTGAGCAAAACAGAGCCACTGCTTCCTTAAGAGGAAAACTGCTTTCTCATGAGCAAACGATTTAGTTTTGCAACTGTTGGCAACAAAAAGTGCTTTCTCAAACACTTCTGGCAACAGAAATCTGTCAAGATTGCTGCCAAAAAACAGCATTTGTGACTGTGTTTGAGGAAATACGCATATTTCTATGTAACGCAAATAAATATGCACTGACTTGCCCAGATCCAACTGTGTGATTGTACCTATTTACGGACCGTTTGCTGTTATCTTTCGGTGACATACTTTAGCTAACCTAGCTTACATTTTCCGGTCAAAACGGCGTCTTCCTTATTAATAGTCACAAGACTAATCGTTTAAAATTTATAGATGGCCCAATGAGAAACCACCGTTCTTCTTATTTTGACCAATTAAATTAGGCATTTTTTTAAAAAAGGGGCGGTCTCGAGTTGTAATGCCCGCCTCTTTGTGACAAATTTCAGAAATGGTATAAAATGCCCCACCCAGCCTCAATCGGAAACTTCTCACAATAGACTCATAAAGGTCTCTGCGTGAGAGTTAAACGTAAAGAACTTTTTCTTCTTTATCTACATCTTAATTCAACTCGGCTTTAAAATGGTAAGTATGAGACCTTAAAAACAGCTATTTATTTGTTCAAGATATGGTTTACATAAATAGACATATCTGTATATTGTCAATCAAAGTTACACAATTGGGACCTAAGTTTTATTTCAACTTTGTAAGTAGCTAACTAATAACTGTCGAAATAATGAATGATAGCAAAACACAGTATCTATCCTTTGATCACGTCGCTACAATGTTTTTGATTTCTTGATCAGTATTTTCAGTGGTATCCCTTGTGACACATTGTTAATTTTAGCTGTTTATGGCTCGGCTGTAAGTTGCAGTTTTGTTACTGCGCCACAGATGAGATCTCTTTGTATGGGCGGTCTTTTTCCTCTTCCCTTGACCCCTCCTGTCCTCTCTTACTGCCGCGTGGACTACTGCGGAGAGCCGGCACGCGGCCAGCCCTCTCAGGGCAAGAACAGAAGTAGAACGCAGTAACTGTTTATGCAGATGAATTTATAACACATTACACACACACACACACACACACTCTCTCTCACTCTCTCTCTCTCTCTCTCTCTCTCTCTCTCTCTCTCTCTCTCTCTCTCTCTCTCCTATCTATATATATATATATATATCATTGATATAGATCAAATTAATTACAACAAAAACATAAGAACTTAAAGTGGTGAATGAGAAGATGCATCACAACGAACACAGACCGCTGCTACATAGTCTGTCAGAAGTATTAGTCCAACACTGTAAAAATTAGTATTCAGCTGAAAGTATTTTCTGTATAAAAATATTAGCGAAAACACGTGGATCCACGAAGCTAATTATTCGCCCGCATGTGAGAACACGTGCTCTTTCCGCTGTATGTTCCACGTTAGACCACTGTAAGCACAACGAAGGAACTTGAGGTTTTCTTAGCCTGTAACTGACAGACTGCAGTATTACGTGTGGCGCGAGTTCATATAAATGGACCTCTCGAATGGTTCAGAACACGCACCGTTGGTAACACGAGACAAACTACTGGTCTGTCAGATCCTTCTCATTCTTGTTCATGCTGTAACAGAATGAATGCGAACATCCTGCCCAGTCCCTGTTTGAAGAGTGAAGTAGTAATAATTTATTTGAAAAAAGTCCTAAATACTGCAATATATGCCCACACAATGATGTGATACCTAAGAATGAAATTACTAGTAGAGAGGCCACATGTTACCAACTGAACATTCTGAATTTGTGTAATTCAAACGATCACTTTTTTTTCTGCATCTGTCTTTCTTACCTAGTCATACCACACTTAAGGCTGTTTGTTTTTTTCATAGGCCTTGATCATTGCTTGAGTTAAGTAAATGAGTTATAAGATTTTTTTTTTCTTTTTTTAACAATGACTGCCATTGAATAAGCCCATTGTGATCTGTATGGCAACTTCATTATCTGATTTACAGATTTAATCAGTTGGACATTCACATATTCAAATAATGAATTCAAATGAGGGGGATTGCTTAAATATCCATATATCAATACAACAAAGGGCGGACACAAAGGAGGCCTTGAAATTAACTTATCGTACACCCTCTGTTCAGAAATGTTTGGGGTCCTCTCTGTGAACTAGATAAGATCTGCATGTTTTGCGCTGTCATCTATGATGGAAAATGGTTAAACATCACCCATGCAGTTATTGGAGCTGGATGGTTAGCTTGTACTTCCCCGTGACAAACCAACTGGAGGTTTGTAACATGCTGACTTTCAATTGCAATTGTAAAGGGGATTAGATCTGAAGAATGCGTTGATCATACCATTGTTATGGGGGGTTGTAAGCTGGCAAGCAATGCAAAGTGAGGGCAGCAGGCTGTTGTTAATGCCCCTGAAATATCCCTGCTGTGGTTATCTCTGTATTTGAAGAAGCAAAGCCCATACTGTTGAAGCGGTATCCCCGGTATGCTGGGGAGTTGGGGATGTAACACATCCCATTCACATTAAATCAAGGCTCTGAACGGTGCTCTGGAATCTGCTAAAAAGCAGTGGTCATGAGGTTGGCTCGAGTGGCCTTGGAAACACAGGCTTGGTCTGTCTCTGAGCTGCATATGATCACCGGCTTGGTGAGTCAGGTGATTTGGGCATTCTGACTTAAGCCAGTATTTGCTGAAAAAGAGTCTCTCCACACAAGTGCACACACACTTCAACCCCCTTAAATCAGGGATTTAATAAAAACCTTAGCATTACTCTGCATGCAAACTGAGTCTTTCCAACAAGTTTGAATGTTGTTAGGAAAATCTTTTGTCTGTGGGCAAATCTAGGCTGATATATTTGTTTCATTATAAACTCTCAGAACAGTGTTACAATTTAATAAAAAGGATAACATCTCCTATATAATTAACTGGAAGCAAGTTTTTTGCAACATGGTAGATGTCACTTTCAGTGGTTATGAAACCTGAAAACCTGTCTCACAGATGATTCACTGAAACACAGCAGAGCCTCCTTAGCCTGTTAAATGTGTTTTGGTAAGAATACAACTTTGGGGAAAAGAACTAAATTACACTTCAATCTTCAAAGTTTAAGATAAGCATATACAAAGCCTGTATGCTCAAATATACAAACTGAAAAGTAGGTTCTTCTGGGTAATAGCCCTATAAGGAATGAGTCATAGTTCTAGCCATGAGTAATGCAGGAAGTTTGAGTTTTGTGATTTGAGTACCAGTGATTAGTTGTTGAGTCAGAACCTCACCTTTCCTGGTGATTTACCTTTAAGCAATGCTGCATTCAACAATGCAACATTCATTAAGTGTTTTCTTATCCTTAATGTATTAAATGGTGGACTGTTTATTTTAAAGTGCTTCCTTTTATAGCCAAGACTCATTTTGAGTGGTGTTTCAGTTACAACTGCAAGTAACTGATGGTGGATAGGGACTGAGTTGCTTCTGGGCAAATTAGAGCAGATAGAACATGAAATTAATGGGGCAAATGGAGCAAATTATAAATGAAAAAACAAATTACCGACTGATAACATAAACACCTAGATACATTGAAGACGGTTCCTTTTGTTTATGCTCATCTGTCCACATTTCTCCCAAGCAGGGGCGTCATGCAAACCAAATTTGTGAGTGGGCACCATTTTCAAACATGTACCAAACCACACACAAGACATAAATACACATACATATACTGTATATTAATGCTGTTGTAGTGGGAAAAACCAACATAATATTTAGACTTAATTGTACTAACACAAAGACCTTAATTTAGTTTTTTTAAAACCTCATGAAGCATGGAGCATGAAGCTTCAGGAGCATCTTCTGTTTGGTCCAAATCTGCCTTGTCCTGTCCTGTAATTTTTAAATCCATAAAATGCCTCTAACTTTTTCTGCTTCATTCTACCAATGGAAATAATACAATAATATAAAATAGTCACTGACAGGATGATGATCATACATTGAACAATAGCAACAAGTCGGGAACTACAGTCAAATTCTGTATGTTACTGCATAGGCTACTGTTTCCATCAGACTGGAAAAAAAAACAAGGCACACAGAACAATCACATGTCCACAAAAAACAACTGGCTCATAAATTCATCGGCAAAAACACACCATGTAAGTAGTTCCGAACCATGTAACTATTTACGGTTGCCGTAGTGCATTATGCGATGAGAATGAAATGAAGTAAGCAAGTTTGGCACTTTAACATTTAGCTAGCTAGCTAGTTAACGTCAGCCAGAAAATAGTTCGCTAGTTGTGTTCAAAATGCGTGCCATGGAGATGGAAAATGCTGTGTTGTGTTGGGGGCTAGCTAGCAAGCACTGACGGACAGTGTAATTGGTACAGGCAAAACTACAAACTGACAAACGAGCTGTAGCTGGTCTGCTGTTATAACTAAGGATGGGAGACATTGCTGGCATTACATTAGCTAGCTAACATTAACATAAGTTGATAACGCAGCTTCACAGTATGTCTGTGCTAGCATATTGATTAAATAGCTAGCCAAGTAGACACGTGCGTGATATATTTTGAGTTTTATATGGAGTTAGATTAGTTTCTTTATTCACAAATAAATGTCACACAATTTACAAATACATTTCATGATTAACAAACAAATGTCACACAATTCACTAATCCATTTCTCATGTTATGTGATTCACAAATGTTAACAGTTACATTTATTTACAAACCACCTGACATTCATGAATATCGCTGCATTTTTTTGTGGATTTTGAAACTAACCTGACATGGCTCGATCCACAAATGCATTTTTTTTTATCAAAAAGTCATTTTCTGTAACTAAATTGATGTCTAACAATTTCAGTGGTCAAATTCAATCATACGCTCGAATTGACGTTCATGTGATTGGCTGAAATTGTTAGAGACATCTGATTAGTTACAGAAAATGACTTTTTGAAAAAAATGCATTTGTCGAGCCATGTCAGGTGGTTTGTAAATGCAGATTCGTCAGTTTGTAAATAAATGTAACTGCGTTAACATTTGTGAATCGCGTAACATTTATATATGATTCGAGAAATGGATTAGTGCATTGTGTGACATTTATTTGTAAGCTATGAAATATATTTGTGAATCGTGTTACATTTGTTTGTGAATCGGGTGCGGCAGTGTAGCATAGTGGTTAAGGAGCAGGACTCGTAACCGAAAAGATGCCGGTTCGGTCCTCGCTGGGACACTGCTGCTGTACCCTTGGGCAAGGTACTTAACCCACAATTGCCTCAGTAAATATCCAGCTGTATAAATGGATGACATTGTAAAGAACTGTAACCTATGTAAGTCACTTTGGATAAAAGCGTCTGCTAAATGAATAAATGTAAATGTAAATTGTGTGACATTTATTTGTGAATAAAGAAACTAATCTAACTCCATAGTTTTAGGCTACTGCAGCATATGTCTGTGGGACTGTTAGTTTGACTAGTGTGATCGCTCCCACCTCTTCAAGCGGGCCCAGAGACGGTTTAGTTGGACTCGGGCACGATATGCATCAGTGTGATCGCTAACCGTGCCCGAGCACGGAAGTCGAATATGACGCCAATGATGCGATTTAACAAATATATCCGTTATAGCAACAGTTAGCTGGATATCTGTTAGTTACACGCCCAATCATAATAATTCCTTTAAACCATCATTTGATTAGCTAAATGACTTCCTTAAATATAACAAGCTGGCTTCCTCCAAAATAATCTTTGATTGGTTAGTTCTGTAGATCTATACCTAAAAATAACTGTGGATCCCCACATTAGCTTGATTACTAGCAAGCGAAATAAAACTAAGCATACTTTACGTGGCGATGTAAGCGCTGTTGTCAGGGGCTTAGTCAGAGTATCACAAATGAAGCAGCCAACCTGTTTAAGTAGCTAGTCTTCAACAATCGTTCAGATAGGTAGCCTGTTAGCTAACTAGCTATATTTGTCAAATCTATCGCTAGATGGCTAACGTTAGCTCCCCAGCCAGTTATCATAGATTATGCAACGCAGGTATTTTCAGTTAATCGTGCTGCACATATAAGATGTTTATGGAGGCAGCTTACGTTGAGGGAGGAATTTGGAGCTTTACTCGCCGACTACAATTCACGTTCATCAATAAGGTGAGAACCAGACTCGTTATTACCCCAAATATTCTCGAATGAATTGAAAAGTGTAGTAATAGAATCCAAGTAATCCAAGTAGTAATAGAAGATGTTTGTTGTTGTAATGACGGCAGTAGCACACACACAAGTAGTAGCCGTAACTGGTTAACATTATCTAACATTACTGCGATTGGGCTACTGTAATCTGACACAAAATATTGGTCTGTCCCTTAGCATAATGACTGAAACGTAAGCTGCCTCCGTAAAAAAAATTCTTACACGTGCAGCACGATTAACTGAAAATCTATGCATTGCATAATTGATAAATCTATAAGGCATGTGTGATGGCCATGTGTCACCGCGCCCAAAACGACTCCAAATAAGCCACAAAGTACAATCATGAACTCCACTGTGCTGTGCGAGAGCGCCTCTCTTCAACACAAAAAGTTTGCATTGTGATGACGTAAGCGTGCTCAGCCTGGAACGTTAAGCGCAATGTGAGCGCCGGCCAGTGGGGGAGTGGGGAGGGGGGATAATAGCGCTCTGGCACGGTACAAGGAAACTGGGCCTAGAGTGAGTACGCCCTAAGAGGTGTGATCTGGCGGAGGAAGCTCGCTCATTTCAGCTAAATCTAGGCCGGGTTACCCTGACTGCAGGCTTAACGATGTAGGCAGATTATTGTTTGATTGAATAATTATGAATACATTTTTACAAAACATTGGGTGGACACGTGCCCACCTAAATTGATTGGCACGATGCCACTGCTCCCAAGCGTGTTCATGACAAATCTGTTGCATCTAGCATGATCAAGTACGTAAACATAATCCGTAAATGGAGCTTTAATTCCATTAAAGAAGTCATTGTAGTGGCTGGAAATGTGCTGAGTTTCTTTGGAAAAGTGTCACTTGTAAAAGCAATACAGAGAATATTTCCTCTTCCTCCTTTGTCCAGCGTGAGTGCATTTCTATCCACGTGGGCCAGGCTGGTGTCCAGATTGGCAATGCCTGCTGGGAGCTCTACTGCCTGGAGCACGGGATCCAGCCAGACGGGCAGATGCCCAGTGACAAGACCATTGGAGGAGGGGATGACTCCTTCAACACCTTCTTCAGTGAGACTGGAGCTGGCAAACATGTCCCCAGGGCTGTGTTTGTGGATCTGGAGCCCACAGTCATTGGTGAGTTGTATTTCTCATCAGGTACAGTCGGTACTTTGCAGTGCTTGGCCTGTTCTGTGGGGGGGACCCTCTTATGGCTTTATCTCTCTCCCCAGACGAGGTGCGCACTGGGACTTACCGCCAGCTTTTCCACCCTGAGCAGCTCATCACTGGTAAGGAGGATGCTGCCAACAACTACGCCCGTGGCCATTACACCATCGGGAAAGAAATCATTGACCTGGTTCTGGACAGGATCCGCAAACTGGTGCGTATTAAACTAAGTGGACACATTCAAGTGTTCTTCTCAGGGTTTCTGGTCTAACGGTAAGATACCACTCTCTTTCTCCAGGCTGACCAGTGCACAGGTCTCCAAGGCTTCCTGGTCTTCCACAGCTTTGGAGGTGGTACCGGTTCTGGTTTCACCTCCTTGCTGATGGAACGCCTGTCTGTTGATTACGGCAAGAAGTCCAAGCTGGAGTTCTCCATCTACCCAGCTCCCCAGGTGTCCACAGCTGTGGTGGAGCCCTACAACTCCATCCTGACCACCCACACCACCCTGGAGCACTCCGACTGTGCCTTCATGGTCGACAACGAGGCCATCTACGACATCTGTCGTAGGAACCTCGATATTGAGCGCCCCACCTACACCAACCTCAACAGGTTGATCAGTCAAATTGTGTCCTCCATCACAGCTTCCCTCCGATTCGATGGTGCCCTCAATGTTGATCTGACAGAGTTCCAGACCAACTTGGTGCCCTACCCTCGTATCCACTTCCCTCTGGCCACATATGCTCCAGTCATCTCTGCCGAGAAGGCTTATCATGAGCAGTTAACTGTGGCTGAGATCACAAATGCTTGCTTTGAGCCGGCCAATCAGATGGTCAAATGTGACCCCCGTCATGGCAAGTACATGGCCTGCTGCCTGTTGTACCGTGGTGACGTGGTGCCGAAAGATGTCAATGCTGCCATCGCCACCATCAAGACCAAGCGCTCCATCCAATTTGTGGACTGGTGCCCAACTGGTTTCAAGGTTGGTATCAACTACCAGCCCCCCACTGTGGTTCCAGGTGGAGACCTGGCCAAGGTTCAGAGGGCAGTGTGCATGTTGAGCAACACCACTGCCGTTGCCGAGGCCTGGGCCCGCCTGGACCACAAATTCGACCTGATGTACGCCAAGCGTGCATTTGTGCACTGGTACGTAGGTGAGGGTATGGAGGAGGGAGAGTTTTCTGAGGCCAGGGAAGACATGGCAGCCCTGGAGAAGGATTATGAGGAGGTGGGAGCTGACAGCATGGAAGGAGAAGATGAAGGAGAGGAATACTAAATGCTGCGTCTTAACACAGGTCACCAGAAACTGCCTTTCAAAAGCCTTTTTTTTCCTGTTTTGACCAAAATTTTTCACTTTCACCCTTTTATTCTGTCCCTGTGAATCTTAACATATATGTTTTGGGCACTCTGTTTCAATAAATGTGAATTTGAATTTAAACAAACTTGAGTGGATTTGTTACCTACACAGTGCTCACAGAGCAAAAAAGATTACAGCAGATAGAACATGAAATGAGTGAGGGGAGGAAGGGGGGGGGGGAATCAAGTTACCTACAATGATAAGATGAAAAACAAGTAGATATATTGAAGCTATATAGCATAAATTACTCATTCACAAGGAAGATGGTGGACAACTCCCTTATGTTGATACAAAGGGAACCAGAATAAAAGAAGGTGTAACCCTGCCTTGTCTTTTTTTTATCAAAGAATTCAATTAAGATAAAAAGGAAGTAAAAAGTTGAAAGAACAGTGATTGGCTTCTATGGTGTAATGTTACCAGACAGAAATAACTGAGGAAGCTAGGGGAGCTGGCTTCCTTTCATATTATTCTCTGTGGGAGATGGATGAGTATTGCCATACATAGATCCAAAGTAAAGCAGGTCAGTTGAGTTCCCTTAAGTAGAACTTGTGTAAAGCAGGTGTCTAGATGTGGGATCTCTACCTCTTTCATGAGGGAGAGTTATGAGGAAGAGGAACATGGCACACACATGAGGGCTTGTAGGCCCAAAAGCAATAGTGTGATAGTTTCACTGGCTCATATTTCAGTCCGTGTTCAGGTCACGTGAGAATTTTGGCAGGAGCAGATCTATGACGTAACTGTGGATAAATACACTGAGCACAAAGGAAAGGAGAGGGTATTCATTAGTAGAAAGACTTGATGAATGAGGCAGGCATGCTTTATACTGGGTAAAATTCTTATACCCATAACCTGGACTAATTAGAGAGGTGACAGCAACAGCTACTAGACAGTAAAGAATGACAATAAAAACAGCCTTCAGGAGATAAGAGTAAGGATGAGTGTTGCTATGTCTTTGGAAGACTGGAGAACTCCAAATTTTTCATTGTAAAAGGTCACTCTTGGCATGTTTGTATGGGATCAGGGCCTAACCTAATAATAATACCAATGATACTGGAAAGAATAGAATACATTCTATTTAGTCACAACTTGACAATAAAATATACAGTCATCAGGTTTCTTATAGCAGACAGGCCATTTGTCTCTCCACTTCCTCATGTTTCACTGGGATGTAAAGACACATATCGTCAGTATAGCAGTGAAAATTGACACCATGTTTCTACAGAATCTTTCCAGGGGTAACGTGTAGAGGTAAAAGCAGAGGCTCAAGAATAGGACCTTGTGGGATTTTGTATATCACTCCAGGAAACCTCTTTGATCTGCACCAACTGGACCTGTCTTATTGGTATGATCTTGAACTAAAAGAAAAGGCACAAAACTAAATAGATTCAATGTTCATTAAATGCTGAAAGCAAGTCTGAAAACACTAGAGCGGAAATACAGTATAGGTTGGGAGATGTATACAGTTTAAAACTTTCACAAGATCAGTTTTTATTAATAGTGTTTCTCCAGATTTAAATAAATATTGTACCACCAGTTTCTCTTGGGATTTTGGAAAGAAAGAGAATTAGAAATAGCTTCATTCTTAAAAGTGATCTAGATTTGGTTTCCTGTATAAAGTAACACACAAAGTTCAACCACTGTATTTTAAAAGAATCACAAAAGGCACAAACCCTAGGGAAGCAACATTATTATTGTTGTTATTATTATATTCAAAATAATGTTGCACAAGCATTGTGTGCATTGGATCTGACAAATTGTTGGAGATTTTGCTATCATTAATATTTTGGTTAGTCTATCAAAGAGAACAGTGATGACCTTGGACTAGTAGAGGTGGTGGAGGTTTGGATTAGCACATGTGTTGCATTTACTGGAAGAAGTGCATGTGTTTGTTTTTTATGTCATTGGCTTTCTAATCAATAAATCAACAAAATTATTACCAGTGATGAGTGTGGGGAATATCAACAAGGATAGGTCTCACTGTGCCATGAGCTTGAGCGATGCAACTGTGCCAAAGCGGAACTTGATATTGTCTTGCTAAGCCTCAAAATGAGGTCAATAAAATAACATGAACTAGAAGAAGGGACAGCTAGACAGGTGTGAGAAGCAAGCTGTGCTGATTTAAACATCATCAGGAGAGACAAAGGGAGACACAAGGGACAACAGCACTGTCATGACATCGACTATGGCAAGCATGTCAGTTTTCCTAATCAGAGGTATCCGAGCATTTAAAGTGTCATTGTGCCAGGACGATGATGATGTGCAATGCCACTTTAAAGCTACTTCACCCGTCAAGTTAGCTGGTGAATTTAATGTTAGTTTGTATTTTATTTTGAAGTTTCACTGAAAAAAAGACCAAAGTGCCCATAACTTTCCTATCCTGCATATTGGTGCAATGTCTGAGATGGTTCAGTTTGAGGAAGTGAAATCTGGCGAAATTTCCCCTATCTGTAGTCCCACTCGCATTTGTACTCTGTGTGATTAGCATTTACATAATTTGTCATTTAAAAACGACGCAGTTTGATTTATACAAAGGAAGCTATTGGATATTGACTGCGCTGCAGTCAAGAAGAAACGATGGCCTGCGCTGCATTATTAACGACAGCGCTAACTGCTGGGCCAGTCAGCTGAATTACTGGCAGGCTCAGATGCGTCATGACTATGGAGCAAAGAGAGAGTGGTCTGCTGCGTGACTGCTGCCGTAATCACATTTAACCGTTTGCTTGCAATTACGCCAGAAGTGGCCACAACAACATGTTGTTTCCCTAATCTCCCAGGTTTTCACCAGAAGGCCACACAAAAGGGGGTGGGGGAGCAAAACTATAAAGGGCTGAGTGAACACAAAAATCATATCAGAGAACATTATTCATTATGAATGAAGACGGGAGAACAGCTGAGCCTGCCAGCGAGGATCCCCACATGAGGCCTGGAAGGTACTCTCTCACTTGAGTTCCCTGCAGAAAGGGCCTGTATTCCCCTGATGGCACTTTGCTGAGCCTGCAGATTAATTAAGTCTGGAGTGAAGAGCTTCAGTGTCCTGTATATGTTAGAGCTTCTGGGATCAGTCAGAGGTGAATCTCATAGGAGAGGAAACACGCATACTTCTAAATCTGGCTGAGGTACATGACTTGGAAACAAATTGGAAATTATGAGTTAAATAATAGCACTCATAATTATATCAGCAACAATACTACTACTTATAATAATAATAATAATTCCATTATTATTTGTTTCAACCATCCTGAAGATCAAACATTGTCTGTTTGTTATTCTGAATGGCGAATATCAACATCATCATTTTACTTCTTATAAGGTGCTGTTGGATCTTTGCGAGAGATGCAAATTATTGCATTTTTTCAAAATTGGTACTGGTATTTTTTAGGTTTAGATTTTCTTTTATTAGTTTTGCCTTCTTATTTTTTTCATTATCATGGGATCTCCCATCTCCAGTGAAGGGCAATCTTAATGCTTCATCATACCAAGACATTTTGGACAATGCTATGCTTCCAACTTTGTGGCAACAGTTTGGGAAAGGCCCTTTTCTATTCCAACATGACTGTGCCCCAGTGCACAAAGCAAGGACTATAAAGACATGGTTTGATGTGTTCGGTGTGGAAGAACTTGACTGGCCCGCACAGAGCCCTGACCTCAACCCCATCGAGCACCTTTGGGATGAACTGGAACGGAGATTGCGAGCCAGGCCTTCTCATCGAACATCAGTGCCTGACCTCATAAATGCTCTACAGAATGAATGGGCACAAATTCGCACAGAAACACTCCAAAATCTTGTGGAAAGCCTTCCAAGAAGAGTGGAAGCTGTTATAGCTACAAAAGGGGGACCAACTCCATATTAAAGTATATGTATTTGAACACAATGTCATTACAGTCCCTGTTGGTGTAATGGTCAGGCGTCTGAATACTTTTGTCCATATAGTGTGCATGACAGTGATCTGTGGTTACAAAGATGGATTAGTTATCCTCCCCATTCAGTGAAGATCGCTTCCCACAGCTGACTGCTTACTGACACCGCAAAACATAGAGACACAATACCTTAACACGGTCATAACAACCTGTGTCAGACCACAGAAACACAGCCATGCCACAACTGCCTTTATTCCTCCAAATGACAGCTGATCATTTATGGCAGTATATTCCAGAATATAGCCCCACATTGTTTTTTACTAGCTTGCATTTTTAGCAACACTACGGAACAGTTGTTCTTAGTTTAGTTGTTCTGTTCTCAGGTTATCCGCACAAAGCGTTTATAGCAAACACAGAGAGAATATATTGGTTAATTTTCATATTTACATTTACATTTATTCATTTAGCAGACGCTTTTATCCAAAGCGACTTACATAGGTTACAGTTCTTTACAATGTTATCCATTGATACAGCTGGATATTTACTGAGGCAATTGTGGGTTAAGTACCTTGCCCAAGGGTACAGCAGCAGTGTCCCAGCGGGGATCGAACCCGCAACCTTTTGGTTACGAGTCCTGCTCCTTAACCACTATGCTACACTGCCGCCCATATTTACTGACAATAATATGCATAAAGCACTTTTGTACACATCCAGATAGACTGTTAAATGCAAACTTGTAAAATAATCTCATACACATACCCAAATGTCATATAAAGTGACTATCAGTATAAGGTCCATCAAAAACTCATTATAGGCTCTCCATTAGTGACCGTGGAGAGGGCTTTCTTATCTGTTGAAGCTTTTGACCTCTGCACTCCAAAGTGGTCACAGCTCAGCTGGCTGTTGCCCTGACAACTTAGTCGCTTAGCAACAAACATCCATCACACAAAGGGGTCAGTGTAAAAGTAGAGGGGGGGATGGAATACGGGTGTGGGTGAAATTGGGAGTGGAGGTACAGGCAACGTTTTTGATCTGTGGAGACAAAACTTGGGTGTAAGCCAAGAACAGCTTGCCGACGAAAGCCAAAAGGACATCACATAAGACGACAAGCAAAATAAAAATTAATACAATGACTCTGGAGCTCTTTGCGCTTGTAGCTGTCTAAGGGTAGCTGATCATACCTTTTTTCATACTTCCCAAGTGAAATATTTTATTTGCTGCTCTGCTGTTCAGTGCCCAAGCTAAGCAATTGTGTAGCCGGTAGCAGGGAGAATACTGTCCACACAAAGGGTTTAATTGTGATTGAATCCTGGATGTGTGATGTAATGAAAGAATATATGATTTTAAAGTGGATTAATATTGGGCATATAGCTGAATGTAGTATGTGTCTTTACTGTAATATTGACCGGTTGAATTTATCAAGTGCTGCTAGTCTGGAGAGTAATCTTTTTTTGTTTTCACTAACTTTGTCTGTATCATTGCTTTCATATAACCCTTTTCTTGATATTAGTTGTGTCTTATCTGTCTGTTGTTACATAAGACACTGCACCACTGAGCAAATCTCGCATGATAAATTTCAATGTATTTGAGCAATAAAGGTTGTCTTACTGTATCGTTTCCCTGTGGAGGTCTTGCACCTCAAGCTGCACTCCATTCTTAATTTCCTTCCACCACCTTACAGGCCTTGGTCATAAGCTTGTTTTTGCAGTAGTTGTGGAGGTACATCCTGTGCATAGTGATAAACAACGCTATTTGTCACCGTGGTTTCCATCACAAGCTGTTAGGCTTCTTGTCAGACACCCATGATCAGAGAGGCAGGAATTGGGAGGGGTGAACTAATGGGGATGGAAAAACAGAGCAAGACTGAGATTCACCTTCCTATGTTTAGCCCACATATTTATACATTTACTGAAGTTCCAAATAAAGATTCAGGGAGGGGATTTTTTAGACATTCTTTACACAATCAACAAACCCATCCTACCCTGATGTATAAAAAATCCACTTACCTCTTCCTTTTCATGTCAGCTGTTCATGGCATCCCTCCTCCACCCCATCTCCTCCTTATTTACTTTTCCGACATATGATGTCCAATTGGGGCGGTCATCCCATGGCAAAGTGTGACTCCTTCCTCAGACTTGAAGCCAAAGAACTGTACCCCTATATCCTCATTGACAGCAGTTCCTCTTATTGTAATAAAATGGAAAGTGGAAAGCTGGTGCTGGGTTGTGAAAACGTAAAGGATTTTTACAATGGCCCACAAACACAATTAAGACATAATCTTTGAAGAACTATTCCCTGGCAAATGAGGTTTTCGTTTTTATCAACATATGGATCAGTAAAATTTAACAAAGTTTTCAAGAACTGAAGCCCTCCACTTTTAAAGTGAAGATGAAGCACTTAAGGAAACCATATCATCCTTAAACTATCAAACACCAGAGAACACAACATTAGACCATGACAGTGTCGTAGAGATCCATTAATGGCCTTGGGCAGCTTGTGTTACACCATTCCCAAAAATCAGTACAAATTCCTTCAAGCTATATGTTGGTGCAGGTGCTGTCAATCCCACACTTTGCAGACCTACCCTTCACACGAGAGAGGGAACCTGGCCCCCTGCCACTGGAGCAGACATACAGGGCTATTTATTTACATAATCTGAACGTGAACCAGACAGGTGCTTGGAGCTGGTAATAGCCGGACTGTCCCAAATACAGAATAGCAATATATGGGCAGCAGTGTGGCGTAGCAGAAAGGAGCAGGGCTTGTAACCAAAAGGTTGCCTGTCTGATACCCTTGTTAGGAATTTTCTTCCTTCGTGGAACCTAGTCGGGACCGGCGAAGTAACACTCTGATCGGAGCAGCGACATGCGTTCTGTCCGAGATCTTCAACATAGTGGCCACAAGTGAGGGTTTAAGTACCTTGTCCGCGGTATACCAACTACCAGGGACATCCCTTTGAACCCTACATGTATTTGGCTGTCTCTAACAGTCAGAGGGCTATCGCAGAGTGTGTGTGTGGGAACGTAAATACAAAATGTAATGCAAACAAAATGCAATTTAAATAGGATGTAACTGGTTCAAACCTATCACCCTGGACGGCTGCTGCTCTTGTACCCTTAGGCAAGGAATTTCACTTACATTGCCTCAGCGTAACAAATAAAAAGTGTAAGCTGCTGTGTGACTGTAACGTAAAGAGTTTTTATGTAGGCATGAGTGGGCAAGTCTCAAGAGATTGTCTCTTGTGGGTACAAAGATACAGCACGAATAGTAGTGATACAATTGCATGCATTGTTGGATGGGCATGGCTCAGCTACCACCTATAGATGTGCTCATGTCCTAGAACATGATACGTCATTCAGGCACATATCTGCCAAGCCCTCCACTGTGGAAAACTAGCTCTTTCTTATAATACAGTCACATGAGGAAGCTTGCAGGTTAACCATAACAATGTGGCATTTATTATGGGAACAAGAATGATTAAACAAACAGTGCAGCATTTCACTATGTGCAAACAATGATCTCCAGATCATCCAGATGGCTGGATGCAGAAAGCAGGTCCAGGACCCAGGCATTTGAGTCTGTCTCTTTTGAATTCACATACCTCCCAACCTTCCGAGTGCGGAGGACACGTTAACAAGGACAATTGTGGTGGTAGAATTTTTTTTTCTCTCTCTCTCTCCCTATAAATCGTGTGGGTCTGTTTTACAGGCGTGGAGGATGTACAAAGCAGAAAAAGCTTGATATTAGAAACCGGATCGGTGACCCTCTGGGGATTGTCCCTACTGGAAAAGGGTCATGAGGAATGACTGCTGCATGGTGGGGGGTCTGTCTAATAGAGGGAGAAGAAGAGAGAGAAAGAGAGAGTGTGAGAGAGAAAGAGAGGGATAGAGGGAAAAGAGAGAGAGGGAAGGAGAGAGAGAAGGCGGGTATGTGGAAGAGAGGGAGGGAAGAGAAGAGAAAAAGAACGAGAGTGTGAGAGAAGAAAGCAAAGGAAAGAGAGAGTGACAGAGAGCCCAATATATAATTACTACCTACACCATTGTTATATTTATGTTTGTAACTTGTTTAATGTGCTATGGCAACACAATTTTATTTGTTATGCCAATGAAGCTCTATTTGAATTAAATTGAACTGAATTGAGTGAGAAAGACAGAGAGAAAAAAAGGGAGAAAGAGAAAGACAGAGCTAGAGAAAGAGAGAACGAGAGATGGAAGAGACAGGGAAAGAATAACCACTCATTTACCAAAAGGCAGGATGAAAGGATTGTGCTGGCAGGCCAAAAATATGGAGCAAATTCATTAGCAAGAAAGCCAGACACGGAAAGCAGCTGGGATGAGAGAGAGCAGAGAGAGAGAGAGCACTCCTGTTGCCCTGCCTTATCAAATTTACCTAGAGAAACAGAGGGGGCGAGGGGGAGAGAAAGAGAGACAAAGGGAGGGAGAGAGAGAAAAAAAGGGGGGCAATAAATGAGTCAGATACGCTGTGCAATAAAGCACCTTCAATTTCCCTGCTGCGCTCTGACCGGAGATTGCGGCTGGCCCTGTTGCTTTGCAGTGCTGCACTGCTCACCTCCAGTTATGCAGTAGACATGAAGAGGCATGCTCTTGGCCGGGCCCCTCCCGCCAGCTCGGTGCACACAGGTGCTGAGTGAGCACAAACACACATTGATGGGCTCTGCTAATGCGGACACACTGCGGACCCTGCAAGCGTGGAGACTGCACCGTGAGAACATGAGCCACATCAGCGCTTTCCGGCCCTCGTCCCCAGCCTGGAGATAATGTTTCGCCATCCTCACCCTTTTCTTTAACAGAGTGGGATCCTGACTGCCGAAATGTCCTGCACAGAGAGGTCACAGTTCTGAACCAAAATGGCCACAGTTCTTAAATGAAACACCATGGTTCTGAACTGAAACACTAAAGTTTTCAACTGAAAGGTGACGGTTCTGAACTGAAAGTTCACAGTCCTGAGTCAAATGGGTTTATCTGAAAGTAGGGGTTAAAATCTGGCTAAAACTGGAGGATAAGGTGGCGTGAGCTAATGAGCCTTTGTCAGCTCATTAACTTACCAATGTTTCCTTATATTTCAATTCCTTTATGTGTTCCAACATATTACAAGCATTAGACATTATTACCCCCGATGTCCAGAGATTCAGCTTCACAATTCAGTGTTGTGGGCCTCATTGGTCAGCACCCGTTGGGTGTTTATTCCAGACCAGAGCGTCAAACCCTGTCCTGTTTTCCCAGCATGACAATTAGAGTTACACACTGTCCAGTACCCAGCATAACAACTAGAGTTACAGGCTGTTCAGTACACAGCATAACATCTAATTACAGTCTGTTCAGTACCCAGCACAACAACTAGTTAGAGGCTGTTCAGTACCCAGTGTTACAAGAGTGATAGTGTGAAACTGCACAGTCATGACCCTCATGGATTTTTGCCTCTCAGAACATCAATTCAATATGTCATTATCAGCTGAAAATATTCCACTTTACTGGGTCAACACTTTCATTTCCAGACCAGCTTTGTGCAAAACGGCTTCATCTCATTTCAGATATGACATTGAGTCTCAAAGGCACTCTAGTCAGATAATCACATTCTCAAAGACGGCACATGCTCAGCTTTCCCATCACAGAGAATGAAAATTAAATTAAATTAAATTATTTTTTTCCCATGGAACAAACTGTTATTACTGCTAGCCTGTTGGAAAACAGCTTTTTACATTGAAGCTGTGTGGCTTGAATATGCTGGGATTATTGCAGTAAGGCATTTGATCTAGACATTCCATATACTCTCATGTTCTCAAGCACATCTGAGGACTGGTACAAGCTGCATGTGTGTGTGTTTCTGAGTGAGGGATTCAGTGAGTGCGCTAATCACAGTAGAGGATGGATGGAAAGAGACAGAACGAGAGAAGAACTAGAGAAAGAGAAATAAAGAGATTATGCGCTGGTTGTGGAGGTGGGGGCAGTTGGAGGTGGGGGCATTTGGGGGGGTGGTGTGTATGGAGGGATTGTAGAAATAGAGAGATCTTAGGGGACAATGCATTGATCTGGGCGTCGGCCTGGGATCTTCTGGAGAGCAAGGAAGAGTGGGGAGGGGCTGGTGGGAGAAGAGCAGGGAGGAGGGGGGAGGGGAGTGGCCTGGGATGCTGCATGAAACGCTGATGGATGGATGGGACATTAGCGGAGGAGGGGGGTGGGGGGGGTCCCATCCAGCTCCTGTGTATAAAAAGCTGGGCGCAACTCCGCCAGTTGTCCTGTTGCTTTCGCTCCCTATCCTCCACGCTCCTACGACCTCTCCAAAAAAAAGAAACCCCCGAGTGCTAGAATCCACCGGTCGGAGGAAAAGGAACGAGAAGACACCATGAGCCACTCCTCAGCCCGCACCTCCACCTCCTATCGCCGCACTTTTGGGAGTGCCACCCCCATGGGCTCCTACACGCCCCACACCTCCCGGGTGTCCTTCGGAGGGGGGCGCTATCTAAGCTCCATGCCCTCCACCGTGACCCGCTCTGGGGGCTACCGCCTCCGCTCCAGCAGCTCTCCGGCCCCCCGCCTGTCCTACGACAAGGTGGACTTCTCCCTGGCCGAGGCCGTCAACCAGGAGTTCCTGACCACCCGGAGCAATGAGAAGGCGGAGCTGCAGGAGCTGAACGACCGCTTCGCCAGCTTCATTGAGAAGGTGCGCTACCTGGAGCAGCAGAACAACACCCTGCAGACGGAGCTGAGCCAGTACAAGGGGCAGCAGCAGGAGCCCAGCCGGGCCGACGAGCTCTTCCAGCGGGAGATCCGCGAACTGCGCCGGCAGCTGGAGCTCATGGGGAAGGAGAGGGACCAGTTCCAGGTGGAGAGGGACAACCTTGCCGAGGACCTGGCCCTTGTCAAGCAGAGGTCAGTATCAGGACTGGGGGGTGCTGGGGGGGGGGTCTTGGGAGACCAGTGGTGAAAGGTGGGCAGGTTTTGAGGGGATTGTCAGGTGTTGGTTATGGGAGTGGGATGCATGGTGTCCAGGGGAAAAGGTGAACCAGCTGCTGACGGGGTGCCCTCTGGGCAGCTGTTTCTTTTTATGGGGTCCTTATCCTGCCGACTTAGAAACTGTAGAGTGTGAGGAGAGGTGTCGGTTCGGGGTCAGGGTTTCATTTCTGCCTTTAAACTAAACCCTAAACTTCCTATGAACGCTGACCTGGGGACAGCATTGTTTGCCTTCTCCCTGTGCCACACCTATCCTACTCGAGAGATGGGCGTGGCACATCGGAGGCACACAGTGACACAAGTCTCCTTGGTAATGTTATATGTCCCTGCAGTGTGCTAGACTGATGGGCAGGACTCACTAGCAAACAGTCACATGTAGTGTGCCTGTATGCAAATATGTTTACAGCATTTTTACGCATTTCAATTTGTTTTCTTAACAAAGTGCTGCACCCACTTTTTTCTTTGTATTTTTTTTACTTATGTGCCCTCTCACAAATAAAAATTATACATTAAGAAGATATTTTAGAGAATGTATTCAAAATATATCACATTTGTAAATTATTGCTATTGTTATTTAAATTATTACAATATATTTCATTTCTGTATAGGCTATGCTTTGTGATTTAGAAGAGTCAGCCATACAAGTGCACATATATGCCGCCAAACAAACTCATTTTAGAAAAGACCCAGCAACCTTTTTTGTTTGAGGCAGAAAAGTATTCTCAATGAGTAGTAATTTTCATTTACAAGTCATTTTTAGATCTCCATTCTTAGATAATTCTTAGAAACCCAGTAAACAATTGCAGTTGCCTATCAATATAAGAACAGTGGTGTTCATGTTTAGATGAAACTTACAATTATTCATTTACATTTCCTTTCTTGAATGGAGTTAGGCAAGTAGCCACAGGCAGACACTACACCAATAGTGCCATCCTCAAAATAAACTTCAATGCCATTAATGCAAAGTGAGGACACTCACAGACTGAAAAAATAACCACAAACAGAAGGAGCCAGTTTTTTTCCCTCTGATGAGGTTTGGGGGACTGATGCAGGAGTGGGGAGATGCTGTGGACACATGGCGTGTGGCATGTGGTGTGTGGCGTGTTCCCTGTGGGGAAGGACACAGCAGCATGCGGACGGCTATAAACCCCGCCCAGCCCGAGAGGGTGACAGCGAGGATGGATGGGTGGTGCAACGGGAGGAGCCTGGAGCAGGGAGGGGCGGGGGTGTGTGTGTATGTGTGTGTGTGTGTGTGTGTGTGTGGGGGGGGGGGGGGGGTGCAGAAAATAGAATCAAGGGAGAAAGAAAATCAATAAGGGCCCATGTTGGAGCCTCCATTACAGAGTCCAGCTCTCTGGGATGGAGTGCCAGGAGCATCATTAGAGGAGGGGCTGTGGAGGCGTGGCATGAATTAAAGATGAGTCTCTCTCTCTGTTACTGCCTATTGCGTAAGAGGCAGCACTCCTGGGGCGGTGCTGCAGTGGGTGGTACGGGCGGGGAGGGGCCTCATTACTGACCATAAAGCCAGGCCCCTAGGCCCCTAATCACAACTGCGTCCTGCCAGTGGGGGCTTCAACGCAAACTGGGAGAATCCACTATAAAGGCTGATTCTTTGGGGTCATTTCCAGCTTTACGAATAAAAAACTATCACCGTATCATTATGTTACCTATTCACTTAGCTGGCACCCAAAAACACTGTAGGATGTAGCATTGTACATGTTTGTCATTCATAGAGTTGAATTTGTACTGGAGGAACCCAGGTGAAGCACCAAGGGTCCAACAGACAAGCGCGGAATCTCTGAAAATAAGCTGGATAACTGCAGGAAGACAGTGAACCCCTGCATTTGTCTCATTGGTACATGCTATTTTGTGCAGGCCTGATCTGAACTGTTGAAACACAGCCCAAGTCAAGGAAGCCCCCACTACCCTGTTAAGATCCTAACCTGCATCCATATATAACACTGCTCTGTCAGTAAGTAGGACTGTTCTTCCATAATGAACCCAATGCCTCCTACTTCTGACCACTGCTGGTTTTAAACTAATTATGTCATTGACCGATCAATTCCATTAGGGGCTGTGAACCCCGCAAAAGCAGGATGTCTGGGAGAATGTGGTGCCATGGCAACAATCTCACAGGCTTTCCTCCACAGGGGGAGCCCAAATGTTTTTCAGAGGGTTGTAAACGCTGGAGGAAGAATTGTGTCTGGCTAACAGGATGGGGTTGGGGGGGTGATGCATTATGGGAAGATGGAGGGGCAGGAAAAATGACCGCCACAGAGAGGAAGGTCAGCAGTATTTGTCATTGTATGGATGACCCTCTTGGCCACCATGCCTGAGCCTTTTTATGTTATTACGAGTTGAGGGATTCATGTAGTGGCCACTTGGCCGGGGGCCAGCTGCTGGCCCTGGACTGTACGCAGGTGACGCCTGGCTCCAAATGCACCAATCCCTCTGAAGTGACATGAGTGCTTTGGGCAGACCTTCTCACAATAGGGAACCTTGCAATGTGTCTTACTTATGAACTGATCAATCTAATTATTTGTGGATTTGTCTTTTTTCCAAGTCTCCATTCACATTTTCTCTGTTTGAATTCTCCATTTGCAGATTTGCCGTTCGCGGTTTCCCAGACAGCAGAGCACCATTACAACCCCTACACTCTTACATTTATTGCACATGCTGTTTTGTTTGTGTTTATTACATTATTACATAAATGCACATACTAGTGCCCTGTTATTACATTACATTGAGTGTAATGAGTTTTGTGCGGGGAGCAAATCCCATTTATGCATAGGTCTGTTGTCAGTACAGTACAGTATTAGCAGATTTCCTCATTCATAAGGATCTGAAGGATATACCCCCCTGCCATGGGAGAGGGCCTCTTGTGCCTTTTTAGGCAGGGTGGAAAGATTATGTATAGAGAGATGTGCAGAGGTATGTGACAATGATTGTGTGTTTCCTGTGATCTCCAATGCCAGGCTGGAGGAGGAGACTCAGAAGAGAGCCGAGGCAGAGAACAACCTGGTCCTCTTCCGTAAGGTAAACACAACCCCCTGGCCTTCCAGGGAAACACACAATATCCCACACAAGACCTGATGTTATGGGAAATCCAGCTTTTGATTGTGAGAGTCAAACTGCTGAACACCGCTGAGTGTGGCCTGTTACATCAGCAGTTCTGTCTTCTGTGGGTCTGTAGTGTTGAGAGGTTTCTAGAAGATGCTTGTGTGTCTTAACACCAAAATGGAGTATAAAAAATATTGAGTGGCATCTGGTGGAGGATCATGGTACAGCCAGGTCTCAGAAAGTGAAATAAATCTGAGAGATGACGGCGGTGGGGATTATAATGAGAGTGATATGCCCCCTCAGGATGTGGATGATGCAACCCTGTCCCGCCTGGAGCTGGAAAGGAGGATTGAGTCTCTGATGGATGAGATCGAGTTCCTGAAGAAACTGCACGATGAGGTGAGGATTGGGCCCCCTCCCCTGCACCGTGATCCCCGCTGGCAGCTCCTGAAAAAAATACCCAGAGTCAACCAAGAAAACATGCTAGCCCACAGAATGTGTCAGTACTCCACCCCCCTAGCTGTTTTGGTGTTCTCCCTGTCTGTCAATGTGGTCCATGTGCTTTTGTTTACTGTTTTCCTTGTGCTCCAGCCCTGCCCCCCTCTCCGCCCTGTCCCCGCCCACCTGATTACCTGATCGCCTCTACCTGCCTGCCCACCTGCATCCTATCTCCTCGTCACCCCAGCCCTATATCTACCCTGCTTGTCTCTGTCTTGTTGCCAGTTTGTTGCAGTGTTTTTTTTTTTTGGGGCCGCTCTCGTTCTCGCCTGTTATTCTGTTTTGAGTTTCCTGTGCTGACCTGGCCTGTTCCTCGACTTTGTCTCTGCCTGCCATTTTGCCCCGATTGTGCGATCTGCCTGTCTGCCCGGTTTGACCCTGCTTGTTCCTGTTTTTTGATCCCTGCTTTGCCTTCTGACTGCCTGCCTGGTTTTGACCCTGCCTGTTCTGCCATTACGATTCCAATAATACCTCCTGGAACCTGAGCACTCGTGGTCTGCATTTCAGTCCGTGCCTGACCCCTGACAGCACCCCAGGGTTAAAAGAAATAAGGGTTGCCAAAAGATTTTCAAGTGGGAAAATTGCCCAGGAGGTAAAGAGAAATTTTCCAAAATCCTGGGAGAAAGGGGATTATCCGAGGCAAGGTCAGGTACATTAAAAACAAAGAGTGGGCCCAACTTTAAAACAGCCAAGACATTGCCAATACACTCAACAATGAATTTGTTAAAAGCTTCACCGGTGAAAAGGCCACAGGTATGCAAATCCTATATATTCAGGAAGTGTGAGATTGGAACTAGAGACATGGAGATGTCAGAAAAGCCATGGCAATATGAGAAGTGAGTCAGCTTGCGTATGGTTGATGGGTTACATCCAAAGGATCTTTAACAACTTGATGTAATGGTGTAAAAACCACCACAACAGAAATTTTCATCTCTAAATATTGACTGGCATTGGACTCCACTGTCGCATAAAAATGGTATAGAGGATAGCTTCAGAAATATTCAGAATGGGGGTGTCATGATTAACATATTTTTAGGAAGTTATAAATAATTTTAATTCCACTCTGATTTATGACATTATGTATTTGGATTTTCATAAAGTCTTTGATGAAGTACCACATAAGGGATTCACTATGAAACTAAAATCTGAAGAATAAAAGGAGCAGTCCCCCAGTGGGTTCAAAATTGGCTTCAGTGTAAAGCATACAGAAATATGAATAACAAAGAGCATAGAATAACAAAGGGAAAATGTTCTTGCTGTTACAACTGAAAATGATATTGCTCCTGGAACAGAGCAGTGGGGTCATCCCTCTGCATTGTGGACAGCAGCACAGACATCAGATTCCATGATGTGAGTGGCACAAGTGCCCTTTTCTCACACTTTAGCATGCCTTAACCAGTACTGTCAAATTTTTTTCTCACTCAGTTACTAACACTAACATTCAGCTCAAACATTTCCCTTTTTTGTAGTTCTGATAAAGTTGAACCATTTTAACGGATTAACACATCATTTTTGTTGTGAAAAGGGTTATGCTGAAAACTGACTCCAAGAATATTAATATTTAAAAGAATGAGGTATACAGCCAAAATCATAGAATACAAGTCAAAGAAGGTTGTGGTATTGCCAAAATTAGACTACATCTCAAGCTAGATGAAGGGGCAAAGAAGTAGTCAAGAGGTCTGTTTTTGTGTGATTTTCCTCTTTTCTTGCGTAATGCCTTACAGCTGAAACTGAAGCAATCAGGCCTAAACACAGGTATCTAAAAAGTAGGTCACAAATTACCCCAAATCGGCCCTCGTCTCCAGATCCCGGCCGCAATTGAGTGAGCCCAGCCATGACCCCCATCTGCCCCTCTGCCCTTTGACCCGGCCCCCTCAGGAGATACAGGATGTGCAGGTGAGCGTGCAGACCCAGCAGTTGAAGATGGAGATGGATTCCCCTCGGCCCGACCTCACCACTGCACTGCGTGACATCCGGGCCCAGTATGAGAACATTGCCGCTAAGAACATGCAGGAGTCCGAGGAGTGGTACAAGTCCAAGGTAAGGAGGGCGCACACCAGGCATGTTATGGATGCAACTACACATGCATACATACATAAATTAAAAATATTTGTGCGCATACGCGTATTTGTGTTTGTGTTTATGTGTGTGTGTATGTGTATCTATATTGTGATGGATTCTCGTGTGTCTGCAGTTTGCTGACCTGACTGATTCGGCCAAGCGCAACTCAGAGGCACTGCGACAGGCCAAGCAGGAAGCCAACGATGCCAGGAGGCAAATCCAGTCCCTGACCTGTGAGATTGATGCGCTCAAGAGCACGGTACAGCTACAATTCATCAACACTTCATCACCAAGCTGTGGGCAACAGAGAGGTTTACTAAACAAATCATTAGCTTTAGCCACATAAATCTGGTAGCTTCATTAGCTGTAGAACTGGTTTTTGGTTGTCTGCTTCTCGATTGCTTGTTTTGAACGCTGCCCCTTTGTGGCCTGCAGAATGAGGCCTTGCTGAGGCAGATGCGTGACATGGAGGAGCAGTTCTCTGTGGAGGCTGGCGGCTACCAGGACACGGTTTCCCGGCTGGAGGAGGAGATCCGCCACCTGAAGGATGAGATGTCTCGCCACCTAAGGGAGTACCAGGACCTGCTCAATGTCAAGATGGCCCTGGACATTGAGATTGCCACCTACCGCAAGCTGCTGGAGGGAGAGGAGAGCAGGTGTGGGAGAGAGGAAGAGGAAGACGGGGGAGAAGGAGAGGGGACAGAGGCAGGGGAGGAGGGGACAGAGGCAGGAAAGGTAGGAATCAAGGGAAAAGAAGGAGAGACAGATGGATGGGAGTAAGGTACAGGTAGGGTATAAGTATAGGTAAGAGGTATAGGTAGGGTCTCTCTGTATTACAAGGGCTTGATGCTTTTAATTAACTCTCATCCCGTAACAGTGGTGAAGTCTCACTCCAAACAACTTTAATGTCTTGTACAACAAGAAAACATAAAGGAAAGCAAGATTGTCTTCATGTTATAAGACATATATGTGCTCAACCTGTAAGCCTGTGTTGAATTTGACTATCACTGGATGACCCCACAACCTCACGACCCCTCTTTCTTTTTCCCCCCACAGGATTACTGTTCCTATCAATGTCTCCTCCATGAGTGGTCAACACAATGCTGGTGAGTTCACTGTCCTGCACTGCGCACACCGACACACACATGCACATGCAGACACACAAGCAGTACACACATGCATGCACATATAAACACATACACACACATACATGTGCACACACCAGCACACACGTGCACGCATGCACATGCAGACACACAAGCAGTAAATACATGCATGCACGCACATGTAAACACATGCACACATACATGTGCACACAGAAGCACACATACACGCACAGCAACACAAACACCAACATCCACATGACATCATGTGTTTTGGAGGAGAGCACCCCCCCCATTGACAGTAGGGGCTCCAGCACTGGGTGCAGCATGTAAGGACATAATTGGGCATTCCAAATTGGGATAAAAAGGTGGGATGGCACTGGACATTCCAAATTGACAAGAATAAAAATAAATACATTTGTAAAACCTCCAAATCTGCTGAATTCTCAAAAGACACTCAGTTCAAAGACATCACCGCACACATCTGGCTCCCATGAATCTCCTCCATCTTTGCAGACATCGACCATACCCCGGACACCCACAGCAAGAAGTCTGTGGTGATAAAGACTGTTGAGACTCGTGATGGAGAGGTAAGCCCGACTCTGAGAGCTGCAGCCCTGTGGCGGAACACTGCCTGATGGGAAAAGAAAATGCAGCATAATCACCTGACACACCTGCTCTCTTGTTCCCCTTTCCAGGTGGTGAAGGAGTCCAGGAAGGACAGGGACACTGACCGCGATGATTAGAGGGATGACCTCCGCTGCTTGTTCCAGCTCTAGAATAAATGAGTGAAAAAAGGAAAAAAGAAAACAGAAAATAAATACTGGATTGAAGAATGGAGCCAAAAAGCGCACAATCACAACCTGTCCCCACTCCGCACATGTTCTGTGAAGTTCAGAAGGTTGTTGGTTGTTCTTCACCTGTCCAATCTTCACAGCACCAGATCCTGCAACCAGGGCAGCTTGTTTGGTACAGTGATAAACCTCAGGCAAAACCTCCCTTCTTTTATAGCACTTACACTTAACCAGGCTTCTTCAATGGTGCTGCACTCTGATCATTCCTACCTGACATCCAAACTGCCACAGAAACAGAGATCTCTTCACACGGGCTAAGGTAGTTTCAGCATTACCCCAGTTCTGCAGCGATGTGCGCTGCTTTTTGAAGTGTTGACACCTGTGCAAGCCGGTAAATGACAGCTTAACTGACATACTCCTCTGTTCTGAAGTCTCTCTGGGGATGTCCCTAGCCTGGCTATTCAGAGTGGTGTCGTGAGTTGGCGTGATGGCCGAGACCAGGCCCTGCAGGTTGGAGCTGAGTTTGAGTTTCTCCCATCAACTCAGACACGCTTACCGACACCACCAGCCCACCCCAGCAGCGTGTGGCCTATCCACACAAAGTAGGACAGAGAGGGAGATTAGCAACACTTCTGGCACACTCCAGTCCCTTCCCAAAGTGCAGCTTCTAACAGGAAGTCAGACTTAACAATGGTTTGATATGTGTTTTTGGCGACCGGAAAAAAAAAATGACAATGATAGTAATTCAGATATGCAAATAAAGTCAACTGGAACAATTATAACTTGTTTATTTGGATTTTGTCTTATCTTGCTTCACTCTAGCCAGCATATTTAGGAAGCAATGAGAAGGGTTGTAAACAGTACAGAACTTTAGAGATCAACAGAATTCTGGTTACTGCTGTTTACCTACAGCACTTTTGGCTGCTTCTTCTAATTTTTTTTCAGAAGCAGTAACTTGAGATGCAATGTGTTCTACAGCATGGTGAATAAATGCTGTCATATGGTTATTACAGAGCAGAGATGAGTGACACCTGAAGTCCAGGCTTATAGTGTCCTTGGATTGGGCCTAAGAGTCCATGCAGTAGGCTACTCCATATAAATATACAAAGAAGCTTGTAATGTCCTGGCTTTGAACCTATGAGTCTATGCAGTAGGGCACTCCATATAAATACAGAAGCAGGGACTGCCCATTGGAACAGAATGCAGTGGTTCCACCTGAAGAGCTGCTGTAAGCTCAGTCAATCAGACACATTTTTGATGCAATGTCAAATCAAGAAAAGACTTGTCTTTGAAAAGCATCACTCTAGAAATAGAAGGGGCCTCTGCTTTGTCCCCTGTCAGAGCAACTACCCTTTAGTTAACTGAGGGTGTGGACACATTCTGTTGGTTTGATGACACTTTGGCTTTCACACTCTGTTGTAACACCAGTGCCCAGTCTTCTGAAACTCTCATAGAGCTAAATTAACAGATCAAACAGCCATAATCTGAGCAAGATGATAGATCTAAAACTCTAGCAAACAAACATTAAATTTGAGATGCTGATTCTTTCAAGAACTCATTCACATACATTTGATTGCACAGTAAAATACAGTGAAGAATACGTTTAAAGAATTTCCCCCAGAGAGAAAATGTAACCATTGTACAGCTTGCCATCTCCATATTTCAGGGGGTGTTGTGGAAGACCTTGATAACAGGCATTCAGACAGTTGCATCATGGGACATGTCACACACCAGTAGTTTTGGCGCAGTGGCTGCCCAGTGGAAGCCAGAACTGAAATGCAACACACAGTTCAACATGTCTTTAACAAGGGAAACATCCATGGTCTAAAACTAAGTTTTGAGCTTTACCAGGACTCTCTCACTGTGTCATTCAGATTTGTTGGCTTGTGTTGCTGAAAACAGAGCGAACTTTGATGAAAATTTACCATACCCTATGACAGCACATTTTCTCAGGGCCACTGATGGTACTTTCTGCATGACTAAAAGCAATAATCTTTTCATAAGATGAGTAAGGAGAGAAGTGCTCCCTCCATGACTTTCTCCATACAGATTACAGACAAATGCAACTGTCACTAGCATCTTTCAGGCCAGTAGTTGTAGCTAATTGTGATCCTCCCTTACAAATCTCATAATACCATTATCTGCTTAAATGGTATACATAGAAACTGAATCTGTGCCAGAATACAATATGGGAGTAAAATAGCCACCCTTGCTATTAATGAGTTTCTGGTTTCCGCTCCAAAAAAAGGATGACTTCTTTTACCTCACAGCATTACAGCAGGAATAAATCTTCTTGGCTTTATTCCAAAGCACTTTTCATGTGTATTACCTTTTCTTTTAAATGAACCAAGCTAATGTTGTCTTCAAAAAGAAAAAAATCTCAGTGAAATCCCTGCATGGTAGAATCACACCTGGGACAATTAATCACATGCAATATTATTGCATTTTAGGCAAGGTGAAGTTTCTTGAAACATGGGGAAATTTGCAGTGCA
This sequence comes from Megalops cyprinoides, assembly GCF_013368585.1. NCBI lineage: Eukaryota > Metazoa > Chordata > Actinopteri > Elopiformes > Megalopidae > Megalops > Megalops cyprinoides. Next base: position 869,104 of record NC_050588.1, on the reverse strand, counting down.
GCTCATGGCCGGATCTAGAAGTGGGCAGGGGTGGGCATTGCCCACCCAAATTTTAGCATTGCCCACCCAAATTTTCTGGCCAGAAGCATGTGTAGGCTATATCTGTCAGAGTTGTTACACTCATTTGGAATCCTGTAGACGAATCACTTTTTTCTGCCCCCCCCCCCAGTGTCAATATCATTGGCTAGCTCAGTGATTTCATACTGTTCCGATTTCTGATTGGTTGGATGGACACTACAAAACTTGGAGACGGAAAAATTAACTGACAGTTCTACAGTGCATGGCTCTTGATTGAAGACTAGATCATAGCAACGTTTTTCTCATATGTAATTTAAAATTGACATATTAAAAAATCATAGTACATTTATTTTTTGATAGTTTTACTATTGTTGGTTTTGTGTTGTGCAGTATAAGGGGCATTTCTGGAGGGGTTTAGGACATTGGCGACACCTAATTTAGGACACCAAAATTTCACCACAGCACCCCTAAATAACAACAATGATAATAATAATAATAATAATAATAATAACTTATTATTATTATTTTCTGAAATCATTTTTGCCCTCTAACGTTAGATTTTGTGAACTTGTCTGTAGAGACGGGATACACAGTTGCAGGTGCAAATGGCTTTATTTAAACAGGTTTATACCACGGCTTGGTTAAATACTTGTTGCTGATTGGGTGGAGGGGTGTGCATTATTCCCTTCCCCATTATTTCACTTCAGGGTGGTTAACAGCCCCTTGGCCCTCGCCATGGGGCCACATCACACCACCCTGTTGTGGTTTATTTCCATAGAACTGCACCGCCAGTCGTGCTTTATTCCTTACTTAGAAAGTGTCTGGTTATAATTCCAAGGTGTGAATAGTGTCAAAGAACATTAGCTGACGTAGTTCGCTAGAGATTATTGCCTAATGTTTGCTTTCTGAGCTAGTCTGCTTTCACAGTTGCCAGCTAAGAAGCTAACTGATGCACTTTATTATTTTAGTTAAAGTAGTCACATGTTTTTTATTCTGATAGAATTGGGCTTTATGGTATATTTACAGTACATTTGAACCATTATTATTATACACTGCAATAGACCACCCAACTAATTAGGTTGCTCCTGAAGGTAACATTGTGTACCTAATTGAACTGAGGTTTGCCAATGTGAAAGGGGTTGAATACTTTTGCAAACAGCATATTCCATTTTTTATTTTCTTAAAAAATATTTTGTGGTGTAAAACTCATGTTATTTAGGCTACTAGTAATTCATTAAATGTATTATTGTTGTAAATTAAAATATCATATATAGAAAAATATTAATGGATTAATTGTTATCCAGTGAAATTAGTGATTTAAAAGGGGGGTTGAACTGCAAGGCACTGTATGCATGTCACATTCTCATTAGGGGCTGAGCCCCCCTAAAGGTTTGATCCTAGAATCGCCCCTGATTTAGGATAGGCTACTTAGCTAGCTAGCCAGTTCCCCTAGCTAGTTAGCTACTGCTGTCTTGAAAGAGTGGTAGCTTTAGGAATCAGAAGCTTTATAAATCTGATTTAAATAATTTCTTACCTGGCTAAATTACGCTGAGGACTTCTGTATCCTGCATAGTTACAGTCGAACAGCCAAGCAGCGATTTCTGGTTCCTACTAAACAACTTTCTGCTAATGCAGCGGCAGCTGCTCCAGAATCAAAAGCACTGGGTCCGGCACCTTCAAGTAGTGCATTTTCCATGCACACTCCGCATTGACACATGATGTTCATAGTTCATATATATATAGTTAGTTCATAATTACTTCAGGTAGCCTGGTATTTACAGTTTTTCTCAATTGCTTTGGCTAATGATATTTAATATTTTCAAAACAACAAGTGCAAAACTCACTTTTTGAAGGTTAAGCCAAAGTAATTGAGAAAAACTGTAATAACACATTGACATTCCAACATTTTTTCTATCTAAATGATTGGCTGTAGCAGATGACCTATCATCAACAAACATTGGCAGACAAGCCATGTTCAGACACCCTCAGTAGGATGCAACATGAAGCGGAATTTGAACCAGAAACCATTCAATTCCCTATCTGAGATACTGCCACCCCTTATATCTTACATTTCTGTGAAGTTATAGGCTGTTGGTAGCCTATAGGCTGTACTATGCATTTTTTGATATGCTGTAAAAAGAAAATTATGCATTGGTGAATAAAAATTGCCCACCCCAAAACTATGATTGCCATGATTCTCAAAATGACTGCACTTACTCTGAAGTGAGTATAAGAACTACCTGTAGTATGCCGTCACGGTAGTTTCATGAAAATATATCACATTTGTAGACCTGACTCATTACATAGGCAATGCATATTACATAATATCTATTCTAATAAAATATCTAAGGAACTCTGTATCATTCTGTTCATTACATTAAGAAAGATACTTGTAGAGTATTGTATTCCATTTGTACGATTTAGTGGAAAAGAGAGCTAGAACGCTAGCTAGAACGTTATTTCACCCCTACATTAACAGCTGACGAAACGTGCCGGAGCTAACCTCCCCTTTAAGAAAAAGCAATCTGAGAGAGCCTTGCCTCGGAACATGTCACGAAGACTCTGAATGTGACTCTGGGGCGGAACCAACAGTGCTGTTCTCAAGAGGGGAGGCAAAATGTATATGAGTATAAGTGAGTAACAACATATGTAATAGTCTGGGGAAGTATCAAATGCATTTGGTAAATTTACAGTCTGTTATTCGTGCATTGAAATTATGTACATTGAAATATGTGTTTCGTGGTTTTGATAAAGTTTATTTGTGTATGTACACTGCATACAACTCCCCCTGTCGTTTCCGTCTCTCTGCGGTTAAAAATGAACATTTTGTTCAGTGCAGTTAAATTAGGTATCTAACGTGGATGCCTCTGTCTGACAGACTGTCTTGATGCATGAAGGCCAGTGGCCACAAACGTGCAACATCTCTTCAGGTGACGCAGGTACATTACTTATTATTATTATTATTATTATTATTATTATTATTGTTATTCGAAGCCATAGTAGTAGAGGTAGTATAGTCCCAGCGGTGTGTCGGTTCCAAAAGTTGCAGGTACCTTGCAATCAAACTGTTCACCTACGTCTATTCATGCAATGTATCGCATCTTTCCTCTTATATACTGTAGCTTGGTGCACAGCTGTCAGTGAAACAAGTTTAGTGTTACTCATTTTAGAAGACTATTCAGGACACGTGTTTGCAAGTCATTAGATGCGTTAACAAAACCGAGAAATATCATTACTATCCTACATTGTCTTTACTAACATCAATTACTTTATCAATATGTATTTGATATGAATACTTATAGAGTAGCTATGTTGTTTTTAAATTTCTTTGAAAGGGGTACTCATTGAAAAGTTGATGTTTTAATGGTAATTATAAAATTTCAATTTGCTATCATAATCAATATGAACAGAAAATGTACGATCTGTCAGTCTGTACCGAATACTTTCGTTGTTGCCGGTCGTGGATCCTGATAGTCGTTGCCCCTTTAAGAGTAAAACAGTCGACAGAAGTGACCTCAGTTCTGTTTAGGCGCGGGATGTGTAGCAGATATTTCCGTAGCAGCAATTAGATTTTTGGGTTTTAAGTGAAATAGGTTTGCCAAAATGGCAACATATATTTAGCGAGTAAAGTTTGCTGTGAAGTGAGTACACAAAACAAGTTGACTCATTGGCTAAATCTGGTGAGTTTGAAAATCTTAACGGTAGCTAGCGTTAACATGCTGTGAATTGTAGCGTGTTGAAAACTGGAACTGAATGTGGATAGCTAGCCATCTAATCTAATTAACACAGTTACCTAAATTGGGTAGTATAGTTATCTGTATAAGTACCTTTTTGACTTTAACTAGCAACATTTTTCGGCAAAATTGTGTACCATTCTATATTTCAGTGGAACATCAATTAAGAAGGCAGTTATCTTTCTACCTACAGGTGGCTCCTTGTCGAATTACTGGCTGCCTTTTACTTGCCTTCCTAAGGTATTTGATCTAGAGGGTTTTGTTTTCGCAACATACGAAGCTAACATTGTCTGGTCTGCTGTAAACTTTCAGCATATGTCGCAGAAACTAGCCCGCTAATCTGAAGTGGGGCAGTTAGCCACTTAATCGCGCAACGTGAACGCACCATATGATACGATTTATTAACATAGATTCTCCCCCTACCGAGTATGCAAGATACACTGTTATTCGCGGGGATTGAGAATCTTTCCAGTGTTTGAGAACTCAGATACAAAGCAGTGCGGCAAACTTCAACATCACGTGGCAGGAGCAACAGTCCTACCAGACTCACACACCCGAGACAGCTGTTCCCCGTTAAAGGCAACCCTTTTAATCTCCGGAGAAAATGATCCACCTGACGTGATTTTACACATTGTTAAAACTTTGCGCTTACTACTAGAAACTGGTGTTTTGTGTCTGGTAAATGGGCACCGGGTTATTTCCAATTCCGAAACAAACAAAAGATATTTACTCATCGCTGATCGTCAGCATTTCGGCAAATATAGTCATGCATTTTAACGTTAATGTTGCAAAATCTATTTGGATAGGTCTGTTCATGTTTGCAAACACATGACTGCCATGTAATGGTTGTTAAAAGTGCTTTTACAAACAGACATTTAATATAGTGTTCGTGAATGCTGAACATTGTTGAAATTAGTACCGAAGTTAATTGAAGAAAATGTCACTTTTCAAAATGCATGACTGGTCGGTCTTTATCTTTGGACGCACTACCTTCGGAGTATCGTTAAAACATTGAGTGCCATGTTTGTGACAGTGAATATTTCAAGGGTGAATATCACCGGAGCTGTTTTTGGAAACCTTGAAAGTCCACCTTGCTGGTCTGTATTTGTAGTCACCAAAGCAAGTGTCTTACGATTAGAATGGCAAACGTATTTTATTTTTTTTTCGGTCACTTGAACAAAGAGCTGTATTAAGTAAAATAAATAATTAAATATTTGTGTTTTAAATAATTAAATTAATTAAATAATTGTGTGACCTAGTTCAGTTGTGTCCCTTACTGCTAGACTCAGGGAATCAGGCTGCTTGTATAACTGGACTGCGCTGAGGGGAGTGTGCTTGCGTCAGTTCATGCTGTAAAGCCTCATTTTCGGGCGCGAGGAGAGTACCGGGTATTTCCTTTGTTTGCGTCTAGGGGCATAAAAGCTGTGACTCGAAATGTCGCTGGCATGTAGTTATAACACTAAAATATGGATTATTCACGTTGTTTAATCATCGATGGTGTTCTTGTACAGACTACCCCCACCCCAGTACGAAGAACTTTTCTTTATAATAGCCTGAGTAGTGAGCTGTAGCTTTGGCCCAAACAAATACATTTCCCTATAAAATCAGCATAATAGCCTAATCCGGTTGGACAAACCTTATGGGATGTGGATTGTACTTTATTTAAATGTAATGATTCATTTTAATGATGTTTTAGTCAATTTCAGTGTCTAGCTCTCAAACATTATTCTGGCGTTGATTTTTTTTTTTTTTTTTTTTTTTGCTTAATCTACTATGTGGTGCTGTTTATAGGCTTTCATTTTCTATTTGGGTTTTAATACTCCAGTTGTATGAGTACACGCAGAGTTGTATTCATGTTTTTTGAATTTTTCATTCACAGCTTTGTTCAGCTGATTGGTCAAGTGTTGAATACATAAAAATACTAATTAGGGACACATAATAAGCACATATTCCACTCTTCAGAGGAGTGCTTGTGTTGGTGTGTGGTTTCTGCCAGCAATGCGTCCTAATCTAAACCTTGTACATTTTTTGTCTGGAAAGCTACCTCCTTTCTGCCTCAGGTCCCGCCTCTTAAAGGGGCACGGGAGGCATGTCATTCGTGTGTCAAAATTTACAGCTGAGCCAGAAACCTCAGGTTACAGTGTCAAGCAGTGCATTCCCTGAATGCAGGCTAGTGCAGAAAAACATCGTAGCTTGATGTTGGCAGTATGTTCAGTCTGGTGCAAAATGTTTGTGAAAATGTAAAAGCCTGCAGCCAGCAGTCAGTTATGATTATGTCTGGCAATTACAGGGTTAAGCTTCTCTCCCCCCACCATCTATGCTTCCCCACCAGTCTTGGGAAAGTAGGTTAGAGTCACAGGGCATTGTGGGTAAGTATTACAGTTGCATAACTGCAGTCCGTACGGTTGTATCATTGCCTTTCTGTTTGTTTTCCCCCGCACACCTTTTGGGGTGACCAGAAGGAGAGTCTGTGAGAGGCAGAGCACAGAGAGACAAAGAGCTTGCAGGTGAGACAGGGGTCCAGCAGGCTGAGTGAGTACAAGACACTGTGGGTGTGAGAGAGTGAGGGGGAGATAACAGAGGGGGGCCGGTGTTCTTACAGAGCCAGCGCTGCTAGAGTCAAGGGTCTGCAGGGAGTTCCTGTCTGCCTGCTCGACCCCCTTCATGTGTACTGCGTGACAGAGATTGACAGTGTGTTTTAAAGGGAAGGCTTTCCGGGGTGCTCTTGATTTTAGCATTTTATCATTTACCACCATTTATTTCTAGTTGTCCCATGTCTTTATAGGAGAGTAATTTCTCCTAAGACCTTGAAATTTGCAGTGTAATTCATCCTGTTCTGTCCTTACTTGTTTTTTCATTCAAGCTTAAGTGTATCTTTCAAATCAGAGGAGTGGAGTGTGGCAGGAGATGTTTGTCACTGCAGCTGTAGTGAGTTTACATCCTGAGAAGACAGAGGGACCTCTTTAGTGTGCTCCTCCCTCCTGATACATGACACCAGAACTCGGGACTGTTGGAAGGTGCTGGAGTAAGGTCATCTGTGTACTGTGTGTGTGACATGTGAGTAATGCCTTGCAGTGTCTGTGCATGCACATGTGAGTGCATGCCTGTATGTGACCAAAGCACTAGTACATGGTTACACCTTGTGTTGTTAAGTCTGTACACATTGTTTTTGCCCGTTTCTTGAGCACGTGTGGTGGTGTCTGCTGAGCCATAGCTGGGGATGCTTGCAAACTGTTACCATTGACTTACTGCCACATCTGTTCAGATTCTGGGACAAGTGTTGCTAAAGCAGTGAAAAACTTAGAGCCCTCAAGAGGGAAGTGTGCCCTCTGCATTCCAGGACTTTCTTGTGCACTCTCCTGGTGGTCACCCCTACTGAGGGAGTAGAGTGGCAAGAAATTGAATTGCATTCTGGGTGGAAGGCAGTGTTTTGCATTCGCCACATGTTCATCCAGAGCTGGATGCGCCTAAGATGCACCTCTCGTGTAGTAGCTGTGAGGACCCCCACAGCATGAGGTGGCAGATGGGGTGATGTCCTTTCCGGACCGGGGGAGTGTCTCTGCTCTTGCTCAGGGGTTTTGCAAGGGTGTTGCGAAGTACATGACTTGCCTGTGATCAGACTTCAGTCTGACTCTACCGTCTGTGGTTTTTTAAAAGAAAGCAATATGACGAAGGTAGTGCTACTCGCAATCGCGATGTCAGCCTGTGTGATTATATAACCGCAAAAGACTGCAATTCAAAAAATGTGCATGTGTGTACGCGACAACCTATTCTCTGTGTGCAGTCTGCTCATTGTCTACACCCATAATAAAGAGATGACCAATCAGTCTCTGTTTAGGCAGTGAAGCGCATAGATATTTGGGCTGCTCGTTTATGGCAAAAGTCATAATCACGATTATTTTGGTCAATATTGAGATCACGATTATTTAACACGATTACTCATTGACTTTGGAAACATCATGCATTTATTGAACTTTAAAAAAAAAGCGTCTTGCGTGTACGGTCACACTGGGGTGATTAGCCATTTAGTGCGTCTGCTAAAACTGGTGCAATTAGAACACTAGATTGGAAAGATTTTAGCTAATTTTAGCTTTGAGGAAACAGCAATTTAACGTTAAAAATATAGCAGATGCTAACTGAAAACTATGAGAAGCTTAATAATGCTAATGAAAACATAACGAACCATGTAACGTAACATGCGCGCTACATAGCATAAAAATAAGTTACGTGCGAAAGGGTTAACAGTGGATTTTCTTGAACTTAAAATATAATTCAACTGAAAAAATGTTTAAAAATGAGATAAATACACAATAATCGTTTTATCTCAATTATCTTGTGTTCGTAATCATTGGAAGCCAAAATCGTAATTGAAAATAAAATTTGATTAATCGCCAAGCCCTAATAGATATAGAAATGTAGACCTCATTGGCCGCTGCTGTATGTCGCCACTATGCATCTGCATGTCCGCCATATTGGAGCGGTCAAGATCTGCTAGTAAACAAATAGGCTTACAATGTGTATTGAGAGATGCAGTCTTCTCTACAAAATCTACTGTAACTCGCTTAATTCTGAACTGATTTTCATGAAATTTGTTTTTTTATAAACATGAGAAATTGAACATGATACTGGTTACTTATTGGCAGGGGCGTAGGAACCGGAGGGGGGGGCAATATTTGTGTGGGCTATTTTTGTTCCCCTCGACATTTGTGTGGGCTATTCCCCCCCCCCCCCCCCAACTAGTTCCCCAATAAATTAATTTCTCCAAATGAGTAAAAACATTATTTGTAGTGGTGTCACAACAACCAGCAAATTTAGAATAAAAGTTAATAAAAGTTAATTTGGAAACGGAATATCGTTCTCCAAGATCACGTGTTGTGAGTGCGCCACTTTTATAATGCTATAATATATTATAATGATCCGACTGGATCATTATCAAAAAACACGCAAGAACAATCAACTTGAACCTAAGCCTTAAACATGCACCGCTCCCCAGGAAAAGAAAAGAAAAAAACGTTTTTGATCGTTTGAAACGTTAGATCGTTTTTGGAGTAAAGACTGTATAGTAGATGATAGTGATAGGCTTGTGTGGATTTATTTAGCGACCAGTTTTCACGTTAGTCATCTTTTGAATAATTTGGCGACAGCGATTGTAGCCTAGGCTATTAGCTAGCTAGTTTCTGTACTGTTGAAACTACTGTACGTTAAATAAAAGTTGATTTCAGGATACGCTGAATTCATGTTAAACGACGACCACAAGCACAGTAAACCCATTAAACAGATTTTTATTTTCAAAGATAACTCAGGACTTCCCCTCGTTGACACAGCAGATTAACTGGGACTACACAGCCAGAGGCTCTGGCTACAACAGTCGTTTAATAAGCACTGAGCTAAAAAAACATTTGAGCTCACAAGGTAACCACCTTTGTAAATCAAGGACGTAGAAAGTATTCTGGGCTACTTGCTGCATGCTATTTTCGGTATCAAATTCTCTGTAGCCTACTACTGAACAGTATTCTGTTTGAGTATGTTGTAAATTTTCATACATAACGTTAGCTTGTTACTTATTTTGCTGATCGTTAATGGACAAGCTAACATTAGCTAGCCACCTGTTTCGTCACTGACGTAGGCCTATTGCTGAAGTAAAGTTAGGTACTTTAGGTTAGGTAAGTTAGGTTAGTGAGGTATCAGCTAGCTAGCTAGTAATACTGGAGGGAGAATTATGTGACCAACTTTGTGAAGAAAACTATTCAGTCGACATTTTAAGTTTTAGAAACTGCAGATGAATAAATGTTTTAATTAAGTTAAACAAAAAACGTACACACAGTATGTACTGTACTTCCATGCTTTCCTGTTGCACCCATTTTCCCTGGCTATACAGTGAGGGAAAACCTGTCTGCTGTGCGTAGTCCACAATTGGTAGTCTTCTGCTGTGATTGGATGGCATGCCATCATTACATCAAAGTGTGACATTTGGTTATGTGGATTAGTGTTATACACTTTCCATGTCCACTAGGAAAATAAATCAACTCTTATATATAGGCCTAATGAGACACCTCCTAATGTTGGGTGACACACCTTCATGTTGGGCAAACTCTGCCCCAGATGTGCATCTCCTATGTCCAGATGAGCTTAGTAGTAACAGGTGTGCAGCTCTTCTTGAAAGCACTTAAGCGGTGTTTATACGTGCATACCTTCTTATTTCAAACCATCCTGATATTGTTTTATTCTTCAATCAAGATATATGCTCCTTTAAGGACTGGGATTACGTATACAGACATAAAATTCATAGCAAGTTGTGTGTCCCCCAATATCAAACTCTCTCCTACGCCCTTGCTTATTGGAATTAAATTCAGTTACTGGGGGCGGATCTATTCAACTCTGCCAAAACAATAACCTTCTGAATAGCCACAACTTCCTCTGGGACATGCAGGCTCTGATACATGAATAGGCAACATCAAGTATAAATTATTTAGAATTTAAGCTTTTGTGAGTTTCTCCAAAAATGTAGATTTCTTTATCTCTGTCAAACTATACTTGTTTGTCTGTGCATTCAAAATGTCTTATTTTAATGAAAATTTCTGTTTTCTTATTTATTGTTCTATTTATTTTATTTAGTTGTACTATTGAGAAAACTTAACAGGTTTGCAGAAATGCCTTTATTTTGAAAAGGATATTTTTTCTTATTATTTAATTTTGTAAAATATTAAGTTATTTGAAAACAGTACTGTACAGATTTTTTAGTTTTTGTATTTTTTATGCTAGTTTAAGTTTATATGTTTGAGTTGAGAAATACACATTTCAAAATTATCAGTAATCTGTGCATTTTCCTTAATAACCAAGCGAGTAGACTCATGGTACCATTTGTTTATTGTGGACAATATTGCGATCGCGATATAATAATCGCAATATGACTTTTTCACCAAATTGTGCGGCTCTAGAAGAAAGTGATATTTGCTGCTGCTCCTCTGTAGAGCTGGCTCTCCTCCTACACAAATAAATTGTGGATCATGAGACGGTGGCAGTTGCGTGGGGTTCTGGATGGGTTTAAGTCAGGTGCTCATTGAACAGGTAGAATACATTACAGTACTGTTTCTGTAATTGTATGTTTGCTTTTGTCAGGATCTTGGTACGTTGGTACGTATTGATACATCTGCCAGATTATCGGCTATCACGCACTTTTATACTTAATCATACAAAACTTGGTAAGCATATTGTTGTGAATACTGGTTATATTCCTTGTGTTTGGTTAGTCAATAATATGACAAATACATATTGGGATTATTCCCTTTGAAATGTGGGAAACATCACATAGAAAATGCATGAAAATGTGTCAACCTGATTCTGCCATCCATGAGATAAAATAATTGACATGGGTGTTCAGAAGGTGCTTGTTGAGTGGGGGCTCATCACCAGGTGTATGTAATTATTCCTGACATACTCCTTGTAAACCAGGGTACATACACCATAGTACAACTGTGTTAGGCCAACCTTTTTTACTCCTATAAATACTTACACTCCTATGCCTATTGCTTCCACCAGTCTTGCGCCTCAGACAAGCAGTCTTACTTGTGCTCCAGCTACTGCTCTTTTTCCTAAGACTTCTACATCCACTAAATTCGGTGAACTGCTGCCACATACAAATAAAGTTTCTGTCAAAACTTTACGTTATATTTCCAGTTAATCAGTGTAATCCTGAGAAGAGACATTCTAAGGCTGGCATGTGAGAGTGGAAGCCCTTTTCATAGAACGGCTTTAGTGGTATTTTTAGCTGTGGTCATCCACCAGGGTGTATGTGAGAGTACACGAGAGAGAGCTGCTCTGCCTTGGTGAGTTAACGTGGGATCTTTGGGGAATTTTGGCATAGTTTTGGCAGCAGTTATTTTAGGCCAGTTCGGCACCTAGGTGTTTGAACATGAACACGAACACACACAGAGGGCCTTTGTGTGGGTGAACCTCAGTATCAGGAAGAGATGAGGTGCAGAGGAGAGTATGCAGCCCTGGAATCAGCGCCATAAAACTTGCTTTTGATGGCTGGCCTCCAATAGGAGCAGGGTGCTACTTCTTAAGGAAAATAAAAGCAGGGTAACTGTGATCCGTTACTGTGGTAATATAAACTTTTTTGTCTCTCGTCATTAGTTGATATAACCTTTAATATAGGTTATGCACGTGACATCACAGTGGGCAGAGTCACTGCGGGTTACACTCACTGAGTGGCAGAAAGACCTACTGAGTGGCAGCGTTAGCGTTCAGCTTGAATGCCGCGAAAACACAAAAACACATCTAAAATGGGAAAGAGCTGTTGTGCGATTAACTGTACAAATAGATTCTACAAGAAATCGGAGCAATCTGTTTACAGACTGCCGAAAGCTAAAGAAAAGAGAAGCAAATGGATCGCTGCAATTCACAGAAACAACTGGAATGCAGGCACTGATACGTGTAGCTTAGTTTTCCAAATAAAAGTTGTAATAAAATAAAAATATTTGTGCAACCCTATAAAAAAAGCAAAACTAAAATCCAAGGAATATGGTAGTTAGTCCGACGTTACAATAAGCGCTGTCCTCGTAGTTTTGTTTTTTTGTTAGTTGATCGTTTTTTGGGAAATTAAGCTACGAAGCATTTTCCTTATAATGGGCGTCAATGGAGAGTTTTGCTTTTTTGATAGAAGATGGTGTTTATGACATGTGAGATGTCAGATTTGGTGATCATTGATCGCTGTTTTGGGACATTAAACCATGTTATTTTTCCTTATAATGGGCGTCAATGGAGGGGAAAAGGCTTAACGTGAGATAACGACCATACTCCTAGGATTTCGGTTTTGATTTTTTGACAGGAGGAAGTGTTTCTGACAAGAGATGTCCGAGAGAAACTTGGTGATCATTGATCGCAGTTTTGGTACATTAAGCCACGTTAAGCGTTTTAGAATGTCCCGGCTTTTGTATGCCTTCAGGCTTTGCTTTGTGTAGCCTATTTCCCCGGCATCGATATCAGGTACGTATAAATGCCAGGAAACCTGATTCCTGGCCACATGTCAATGTCCATGGATCACTGGTTCTTTGGTAAATTGTAAGGATCACTGTTAAGTCTAGCTGCCTTTAATTTAAGCCAGTGTTACTCAGTCCTACTCTTGGAGCCCCCCTGTCCTGCATATCTTCTATCTATCCTTGTGATTATATATGCCTCTCTATATATACTCTTGATTAAATCAGGTGTGCTCAGCTAATCAAAAGAGCCACTGATGAGTTCAGTCAGGTAGGTAGACCAGGGAAAGATGGAAAATGTGCGGAGCAGGGGGGCCCCAGGAGCAGGATTGAGAATCGGTGATTTAATCAGATAATCATTTTTTTTACTCCCGGTTTCGCAGTTTTCTGTACTAAACACAGCCATGTTGCAGCATGTTTTGCCACTCAGTCCGACTGAGGGGGCGTATTCTGGCGGGAAAGTGACGTCAAGGCATACCCTCTATATTGGATGAGAGCTGCGATATCCACTCTCACTGTTATGTGTGTGAGTGTGTGTGTGTGTGTGTGTGTGTGAGTGTGTGTGTTGATTATGCAACGCTTTGTATTTTAAGTGCAATCAAAAATCTGAGAATCGGCGATGGGAAAGTCTCGCAAAAGGTTCTTGTAACCTGCCTCTAACTGTTGCTCTGCCCCCTTCCAGGTCTTGAACGGCCTATGAACTGACGTCTGTGGACCTCAGCTCAGCTGTTGAGAATCAGGTGCCTTCTCTTTCTGACTGCTCTCGTGCCCCTGCATTGAGCTGTCCGTCATAGAACACAATGACTTGCTGGTTTGTGTACAGTAAAAGCATCATGGTTGAAATGAATTTATACATAAATGGCAAAAACAAAACAAATCTGTCAGTCCTATTTATGTTGTTAGAATACAGCTGATGAAAAAGCTGTTAACTTCTAAGTGCAGTTTGAGCATTTAGCAAACAGAGAAGGTGGTTAATGGGTAATTATGTTACATTTCCAGTACATTTTGCATGGCAGACACTCTAACACAGAGTGACTCAGGTGTTTTCCAAGTATATAAATCAGTCCTTAAAATAAAGTTTCAGAATGTAGCTGTAAGTATGTGATTAAGTGGTTGTATGTATTAGCAGCAGTGTATTTATTATGAGGTATAAATTGGCCCATGAAATGTAGTGAAACTGTATTTTGGTAAAAACTGCTGACGCCACCTGTGTGCTTTTTCCTTCCCCTAGATTTAGGATTTCTGCCCTCTGCCAGGACGGTGATATATGGACTTGTACATGATGAATTGTGAGCTTCTGGCGACGTGCAGTGCCCTCGGGTACCTGGAGGGAGACACTTACCACCGTGAACCTGACTGTCTAGGTGAGTCATTGGCAGATCCCTGTTGAATATTACATTACATTATTGGCGTCTTCCAGATCCAGATACATGGAACTGAGATACTGATCATAGCTGTCCTATAGACTTATGTTAATTAGGTCTTCCTGATTATGGTCTTCATGACAGAGATGGCTGTTGTTTAGTTTCTGAGATGAAGAGGGCACTTCACTGTCCTCCACTCTTCAGGGGGTTTCATTAGCCTTGTGAAAAATCATCTTGCATTGGGCTTGGGCATTCACTCGGGACACCTCATTCGAGACCCCTGCTCTGACTGCCCTCTTTCATCCCGCACAGAGAGTGTGAAGGACCTGATCCGGTACCTGCGGCACGAGGACGACACGCGCGACATCCGGCAGCAGCTGGGGGCGGGACAGATCCTGCAGAACGACCTGCTGCCCATCATCACCCAGCACAGCCAGGACAAGCCCCTGTTTGACGCCTGCATCCGGTACTGTCTCTCACTTGAGGCCATCTTGGGGGACACGTGCAGGGATGGGGCCTGGGGCCACTGGCACCTCAGCTTGAATGTAGATGTTATGGTGTATATGTGGGCCAACTCAGCAGTCCCTTTGTGATAAATATCGATGGAAAAATTTGTGGAGGCTGAGGGAATGGCTTGGAGTTAAGTGAAGTTGTGGGACCGTATGTTCTTATGTTCTCAGAAATTTTGTAGTCGATACCAATACCAGTGAAATTCCACGATTCTCGATACCCAATTTGATACCACGGTAAAAAACAAAAACAAAACAATAAATCCCATGTACTTCAACATACACTCCTTTATTAAAACATTTGAACATTACAAAAAACAACAGTGGCATGTAGCCTTCAAGTAATAAATAAAAAGAAACGATTATTAACATTACAAAAAAGAACAGTGGCATGGTATTTTCTGTGCCTCTGAAAAGCTTCTGATATGGTTGGCTGTGTATGTATTTGCTGACTTTGCTCCTGCCTCTCCTGGTCAACATCCTCCTCTGGCTGATACTGTGAAAGGAAAATTATGATATTTCAGTTATCAGGTATAGCTCAATGACTAAGAAAACAGCAGAGGCTGCACACACAATGTACTAACACACACACACACACACCTCTATATACTCAGAGTGCAAGCAGTAGTTTAAAATTACTGACATAGTGACAGACCATTAGTCCAGAAATATTTATTTAAAACCCTAACGTTATATTGATGACAATATACTGATGACAGATGACACAGACTGAAGGGTAAAGACAGTAGCCTACTATTACAAGCTATGGTTACATTACGTCGGCCTAAACACAGTAGCCTTTAGCATTTAGCCATTGCAAACGTCGTATGGAACATAGTTGGCTACACAGCAATGCCAGCTGTCTCAAACAAAAATAATGGTAATGTGTATTTCAGGATAGCAAGGACAACACTTTGGATATGTTCTTAATGTAACGTTATCATGAATTCAAACTGACTCACCTTGAATTCTTTGAATAAATCTGGATGTCTGTAGCATAGTGGTTAAGGAGCAGGACTTGTTGACCGGTTTGATCCCCGCTGCTACACTGCTGCTGTACCCTTGGGCAAGGTACCTAACCCACAGTTGCCTCAGTAAATATCCAGCTGTATAAATGGATAGCATTGTAAAACAACTGTAACCTATGTAAGTCGCTTTGGATAAAAAAGCGTCTGCCAAATGAATAAATGTAAATGTTTGAGGTGCTTCACTAAGTTGTAAGTGTTTCCTCCTTTTGTCTGAAGAGTTCGATGGCACTGTTTGCATACTGATTTTTCTGAATTTATTATTAATCCCTGATGATCCGCCTCGAATGCATAGTACTTCCATACACGACTCCTACTGTTTTTCTTTTCGACGAGTCGAGGCGGAGCTGTCGCTGCAGCTGCACTTGTCGCCATCTTCCAGGTGTTCTTCTACCTTTGGCATTTTGACGGCAGACTAGAACACTTCAGAATTTAGTTTATTGCCAAGTAGGTTGCCCCAGCAAGGAATTTTTTTGTATGATAGTGCTCCATACAAATACATCACTAAGTAAAATGAGTAATAAAAGTAATACAAGTACCGAAAAACAAACAGGCGTATATGCTGCCCCTGTCAGGTCTGGAAGAATAACATCCTTGATACCTACGGTACTGTAGAAAAACGAGTAGCGTCACGTTTTCAGGATTTTGGCATGGACTTGGTACTGAAGCATCGGTACCTACGGTACTGTAGAAAAACGAGTACCTTCACGTTTTCAGAATTTTGGCATTGGTACCGAAGTATCGGTTCTCGTGATATCCCTAGTGCCCAGCAAGGGGGATGTTAATCAGGACGGTAATTGGTTGAATCTCATGGGTTCTGATGAAGTCTGTTGCCGTCTCTCAGGCTTATGGTCAACCTCACCCAGCCTGCACTGCTCTGCTTTGGGAAGGTCCCAGATGACCCCTCTTTCCGACATCACTTCCTGCAGGTTGTGTCCTACCTGCAGGCTTACAAGGAGGTGGGTGTGTGTAAAATGGTTACTGTTGCAATTGTGGATTAAATGTCTAGTTTGCAGCTCGAAGTGGTGTGTCAGCCTGATGCTAGTTCAGGGGTACTCTTTTTACGGTTGTTCAGTGTGTAATAGCTTTAATCCCATTCCACAGGCATTTGCCAATGAGAAGGTGTTTGGTGTGCTGAGTGAGACACTCTACAACCTACTGCAGCTGGTGAGTTAGCCAAGATGTACAATTTTAGTATGTAGAGGACTGGGAGCAGGTATATATGTGTGCGTGTGTGCGTGCCCAGTACAGTTATCTATGTATGTGTTGTTAGGACTGGGAGCAGAGGCAGGAGGAGGATAATCTACTGATCGAGAGGATCCTGCTGCTGGTGAGGAATGTGCTGCATGTCCCTGCTGATCCTTACGAGGAGAAGGTGAGCATTCCAGACAGGAACTTACTGTCCTCACTTCCTGTAACCCTACTCCCTTATGTAGTTTCAGTCACTGACAAGTGATATGTAAAGTAAAGAGTAGACTTCAATACTTTCTACTTAAATATTCTTTGTTTTTGGTTCCTCCTTTCTTTTTCTTACTGTGAGTCAGCAGATTGCCTGTGATGTCCTCTCAAGGTTTCTGTTTAGATAAATTTTCATCCATCACAATGACAGACAGGGTTCAGAATATTCTGTCATTGTGAAATTCTCTCCGACATCATTTTCATAGGTCAGCAAATCATTTTTTATTAGTATCAAAGAAAGTATCACCAGAAAGATGGCATGTTACAGCAAGCGATAGTGTGGACTATGGTTCTAAAATGCATAAAACAATGAGTCAACAGCAATAAATGAATCCAAAACATTTATTAAATAATAATTTTACTGTAATAATTTTACTTTTTACATCAATATTTCAAAATTAAGTGGAAAATAAAAAAAGGAAAGCTACTGATTTGGAAAATCTTGATTTTGTCCATAAAAATGACAGATGGGTTGAAAAATTTTCCATCAGAGTTGACCAGATGGGATAAACAAGCGATAAATTTCGGTTTATGGAAACACGTCTGCTGTGTGTGTCTGTGCCCCCTGCCTGTCTCTGGATGCGGTCAGAATGTGGACGACGATGCCAGTGTTCATGACAAGCTGCTGTGGGCCATCCACATGAGCGGCTTGGATGACCTGCTGAAGTTCCTGGCCAGTGCTCAGAGCGAGCAGCGCTGGAGCCTGCACGTGCTGGAGGTCATCTCCCTCATGTTCAGGGACCAGGTCAGATCACGCCCCTCGCACACGCGTCATTTATGTCGACCATTGTTTTACGCGTGTATTCCACACTTAGACTCAGCTCGTGTTGTATGTGTTACGTTGTGTTTGTTCCACTGCAGAGCCCTGCTGCAATGGGCCTTTGTAGTGGATGAAGTTTATCTTCAGTGGTAAAGATATTGGGAGTCTAGCAGCCAGCCTGTCTGTACCTCATTAGAAGACTTGGTGTCTGATCATGTCATCTTGCCTGATTGCACATGCTGTGGGACTGTAACACGAGAGTGTCTGAAACAGTATGATCATTGTATGTGTGTGTGAGTGTGGGGGACAGTCTGATGAGTGTGCGTGCGTGCGTGTGTGCATGTACACGCACGCACGCATGGGACTGTAAGATGAGTGGTGGTGTGTGAGCGCTCTCAGTGTGTCTTGCTCCCCCTACAGACCCCAGAGCTGCTGGTGAGCGCGGGTCAGACTCGCTCTGCAGAGGAGAAGCAGAGAGATGCCCAGGAGCTGGAGGCTCTGAGGCAGAAAGAGCAGGCGGAGAAGAGGAGCCGCACTCTGCAGAGGGGAACCAGGTATAGCATAACACACTGGCACAAAGTCTGTACTGAACCTGCTACACTAACCCTGTCTCTGCAATGCTGAACCTGCTATACAAACCCTGTTTCCGCAACACTGAATCTGCTGCGCTAACACTGTCTCTGCAGAACTCAGTCTGCTATGCTAATACTGTCTGCAACATTTCATCTTGTACACTACCTCTACAGTAACTTTCACACTGCAACACAGGCTATATTTACACTGATACTGCAACGCCAACTCTACACTGATGCTGCAGCACTAAAGCAACACTAACTACACTTGCACTGATTCTACATTAAGTCTACTTATGTATTGACTTGGCAGTGACTGCTTCCAACCCATAGATGTTTGTGTTGTGGTATATTGGCACCACAAATGGAAGCATTATCTACAGTAACAGTACTTCTCTCACTTGGTCTCTCTCCCCCTTTCTCTGTCTGAAAGGCATTCTAGGTTTGGCGGCTCATATGTGGTGCAAGGGCTGAAGTCCATCGGGGACAAGGACGTGATTTACCACCGGGGCCTCCACAACGTAAGTCTCTGCCTGAGCCACGCCATCCATGGGCCTGCCTGCATGGAGTCAGCCACAGTGCACACTCAATCACAGACACTTCAGCAGAGAGCCGTGAGCCCTGAGCTGTGAACCCTGATCAAGCAAAAAAACTAGCTTTTTTAAAACTGGAACTAAGCCAACATTTCAGATGGAAAATGTTTAGTAACTTTTCAGATTCTTAAAAATGGGGTAAAAAATTAAGGTCCTTCTCCTAGAAATGGGTAAATTGTTGGGGTGCCTCTCTTGGAATAGTACTGGAATCATATTGCTGTAGCACTGAACCTCTGTTCGAGGCTGTAACTCAGAAAATATATATTTTTCACACTATTGAGCAGTTTTCTCATGTACTGTTCAGTTACTACACTACCAAGGCCATTGTAAGCTACTGAAAAATAAATACTTAGATACAAGATTACAAGATAAGGGTCCATCTGAAATCCGAGCACAGAGTTAGTTTCCAAGCGCGTGTGGTCGGGCCTTTTTAAGAAAAGGCAAGAAGGCTCCCTTTCAGGAAGAAAGGGGAGGTTGGGCTGTTCCCGTTGTTTCCTGCCCTGTCCGGTCTGCTCCCCACTCATGACTGCCGTGTGCTTTCCCCCCACAGTTTAAGAACTACACCCATGACGTGGGTAAGGAGGTGCGTCGGATCCCGAAGCGGCAGCTCCACGTATGCGACCCCGAGGGCCAGCGCCGCTCTGCCCTCAACGTGCGCCTCTTCCTGCGCGAGTTCTGCATCGACTTCCTGGAGAACTGCTACAACCGACTCATGTACCAGGTCAAGGTGGGCGGAGCAATCAGATTCTTATACATCCTGAAAACAAAAAAATGTAACAGCAGAGTGGTCGCTACGATGGTTAGTCTTTTGGTAACGTTGGATGAGTGTGGCCTCAGCCCTGTGGAATGGAGGGGAAATGCAGGGGGATTTTGGTGGAGAGTGGGAGTGGAAATGATTGAGGTTGGAAATGTAAGGAGCGTCCTGGGGGGGGTGTTGAAGGCTTGTGATCCTGAGCTCTTCCATTCCTGTGGATATCCCCAGGAGGGACTGATGCGGGAGCAGGCACAGCAGCATGATGAAACCTACTACCTCTGGGCGCTGAGCTTCTTCATGGCCTTCAACCGGGGCCACAACTTCCGCACGGACCTCGTCTCTGAGACCATGTCCATCCGCACCTTCCACTTCATGGAGCGCAACATCACCAACTACTACGAGATGATGCTGACAGACCGCAAAGAGGCCACATCCTGGTCCCGCAGGTGAGGGAGGACTGGGGGAATATGGTTTTGGGAGGGGATTGGGTGGATTTTATTCTGTTTTGGTGACGATATGGAATTTATTCATGTGCAGTGCTGGGTTTGAGCTTCTTGAGCCATTACATTTACTGTTGTAGCAGTCTGGGGAAGAAAGGTCTCTGCAAAATGTGCTTGGACCTTTCTCTTTGCGAGCAGTCTGATTGTCTGTTGTCACTGACTTGTCTAAACACGCTCGTGAGGTGTTATCAATTTTTGTCCCAGGATGCACCTGGCCCTTAAGGCCTACCGGGAGCTGCTGCTGACTGTGAACGAGATGGACCGGTCACGAAACGAGAACATCCGTCAGAGCGCCAACGTCATTAAGAGTGAGAGCCTCCCACTTTCTCCCCACGTCCTTGCCATTTCCTCTCTGCTTTGTCCTCACTTCCATGGGCCCTTCCATTGTACTTGGCCCTCTCTCTTGTCCCATGTCCTAATGCTGTCCATTTTGTTTTTCCTCCACTGTATTCTCTGTCTTGTCGTTTTAATGCCCCCGTTGTCTCTGCGCCAGGCAACATCTTCTACCTGATGGAGTACCGCGAGATCTTCCTCACGCTGTTGCGCAAGTTTGATGAGACCAAGCAGCCGCGCTCCTTCCTGCGCGACCTGGTCGAGTCCACACACCTCTTCCTGCGCATGCTGGAGCGCTTCTGCAACGGCCGCAACAACCTGGTGGTGCAGGTGAGGGCCTGTGGAGAGGCACTGGCTGAGGATGGAGCCCTGAAGATGGTGGTGTTTAACACAATTATGTACTGGACAGCTTTCTCATGTACTGTTCTCAGTTACTACGCCACCAAGGCCATCGTACATTTGTAATAGCAGACTGCTAGTTTTAACTACTGTGGCTTATTTCTCTGCCTTGGTATTCATGTATGTGTACAAGCTGTGGGTTTTTTGAGTTTTCTTGCATTTGTGTGTATGGTAATTTGTAATAACAGTCATAATGATAATGTAAATGACATGGTGAAGTGCATAAGTATGGTGTAGTGGAAACAAGCAGGGTTCATAGCCCAGAGGTTGCGGGCTCAAATCCCAGACGGGCTACTTCTGTTTTACCCCTGGGCTGAGGTGCTTAACCTGCGTTGCCTCTGTAAATACTCATGGATAACAATGTTGAAGTTGTAAGCTGTGTGAGCCTGACCCGTGCCCTCTCTCTCCACTACAGAAGAAGAGGGTGAAGCGCAGGAAGCGGGGGCAGAAGCCACGCCCACAGGTGGAGAACACTCCTGAGGTGCTGGAGGAGACCTGGTGGGTGGTGTCCGAGGAGCTGAGGGCAGCGGGGTTCCAGGTCAGTGAATCCCCTCATTGCAGAAGATATGTAGCAGCCATGATCTGACACTGGAGTTTCCTTAGCTACAAGTGTTTTTTTGAATTGTAGTCCTTTAATAAAAAAAAAAAAACATGTCCTAATTCCTGCCTTATGTGTAACATGGTTAAACTGTAGGCTTTATCAAAACTGCAGGCTTTACCAAAGCTGTGTAACTACAGGATTTGCAGAAACCATATATGAAGAGTATAACTCTTTGGAAAAGTATAGAAAAGGGCCAGATGTATGAAAACCCATGAAACGCAAGACTGCTCTTAATGAGCTCCCAGCATTTTCCACTTGTTACTGGCATCTTAATGACTCACTGTGGGGAAAAATAAAAATTTTACAGGTTACAATAAAAATGATACAGGTTTCTGTATCAGACTGAGACTGAGGTGTGTAGTTTCTGTATCAGACTGAGACTGAGGTGTGTAACTGTTAATTAAAGTGATTTAGAAAAGTCTATATCAAAAGATTTTTTTCCTGCAATATCTACAGTATGCCATTGGGTGTAGATTGATTTATTCTTAGTCAGGATCACTCAGCCCATCATTTTGAAGCTTGAAGGTGTTACTTTAAAACTGCTTATCTCACTGTGACTGCAGTTGTCGGAGTCTCTGATGGAAGGAGCTGTGCCGTTTGATGCCGCCTCTGAGACGCCACCGGAAGAGCAGCGTGCAGAGGCCATGGTGCGGGTGCAGGATGCTCTGCTGTCCAAGCGGGGGCCGGAGGCACTGGGTCTGCTCCGCGTGGCCAGGTGAGCCCCTGTAACCTCACCTGCGTGGGACTGGGGTTCCTCTTTACAATGCAGATGCACAGGGCTGCAGCCTGTGTTCCTAAACATGCAGTGTCACGGCCTGTGTTCCTTATACACACAGCGTCACGGCCGGTGTTCCTAAACACACAGTGTCACGGCTGGTGTTCCTTACACACAGTGTCACGGCCGGTGTTCCTTGCACACACAGCGTCACAGCCTGTGTTCCTTACACACACAGCGTCACAACCTGTGTTCCTTACACACACAGCGTCATGGCCTGTGTTCCTTACACACACAGCATCACGGCCAGTGTTCCTAAACACACAGTGTGACGCTTACACACAGCGTCACGGCCTGTGTTCCTTACACACACAGTGTCACGGCCTGTGTTCCTTACACACACAGTGTCACAGCCGTTGTTCCTAAACGCACAGCCTCATAGCCGGTGTTCCCAAACAGACAAACTCCTTCGTGCTATACCTGCTGGGGAATGGAGGCAGACAGCAGATATCTTAGAGGGATCACTGTTGGTTTTAGCTGAAATCTTTTCAAATGACATCCCTGTCAAAATGTAAAAATTTTAACAAGAAAAAAAATTAGAAAGGCACCTAAACATGGACTGAGCTTCTACTGAGATGTTTAAAAAACAAACGAGCCCTGGTATCTTCTTCTCAGTTCCTGTAATGGGGAAATGTGGTTTCTCTGCTCCTGAGGCTATTCTGAGCACGTTGTTTGCATGTCAAATAAAGTGTGAGGTAAAGAACACCATGAAAGCAGAGCTGCTCTGAAGTTTCATGTCCCTTTAAGAGTGTGTGAGGCATCCCACAGATGTAGACTGTTTGCTTAGCAGTATTTGTGTCCCTCCCAACCTCATTTCCCCCTGCAGGGAGGTGTGGCCAGAGGGGGATGTCTTTGGGTCAGCTGATGTGGGGCCAGAGGAGGAGCTACAGCTACTGAAGCAGATCCTGTTTGCCAACCTGCCCAGTAAGTCCCGCTGAGTAGAGTGTAACGCTTTGACCCCAATGCGCACACGTCTTGGCCTCACACACTCCCATTATGATGGTCCCATGGGTTCACACAGCTAACCAGAGGTGGATAATGCTTGAAAAAACTTGCTGAAAAATCTGAATGGGACCTGCCCCTGCCCTTAACATAGTAACTATGGAAACAGAATATTTGTGTTTGCAAAGCAGGAGACTTTCGCTCCATTGGTGTTACGATGAATATCCAAGAGAGCATTCTGACATTGTAGGGAAAAAATTTATCCTTTTCGCTATTCTTAAACTTAGAAGTTTTGCTGAACACAACTGTAAATACAACATCCAAATGGATGAAGTGATTTAAGTGTTAGTGGCCCAGTCAGGCATTACTTATTTTTGAACAGTGGTAAGCTGACACATCTGTAATCACTAATACATGAATGTAGATGCTAGCAGATAGCCATGGACATTCGGGAAAGCTTGCTGTGGTATCACTAATACATGAAAGCTTGATGCTAGTAGATGGCCGCAGACAGTCTGGTTAACTTGTTAAGGTGTCAGTAATACATTAAGGTAGATGCTAGCAGATAACCATGGACAGTTCTGACTAAATTGCTGTGTATGATGGCTATTTAGGATTGTGAGCTTGTTGATTACACTATATTGATAAATATGGCAAGCAGAAACATTAACTCTGTATGAGCCGGGTAATGAGTCTGACTGACAGCACACTGTGGTTGTGTGGTGTGGTTTAACAGTAAGCACTAGATGTTGTTATAGCCGTGGAGAATGAGGCCAGGTGTGTAAAGCAGAGATAGTAGAGAGCCCTTAGCACTTCAGCAGAAAAAAAGGCCCTGGGGAACTACACTGGGCAAATGTTTCCTTTCACACTTCAGAGTGGATGATGTCTGTGAATACTGTTTTGCATTATGTATGGTTACTGACCATAAGCCTCAGCCAATCTGTCCTCGCACATTGTTCTGTTTGTGTGCAAAACAGCACAATGGAAGAGCCTGCAGTGCAGAATGTGTTTTTGTTGGTGTGTGCGTGGACAGGGGTGTATATGAGAGCACAGTGCACTTCATTGGTTGATTGATTGATAGGGCCAAGCTCAGACCGGTCTGCTGTATGAAGATGAGGAGGGTGGGCTGGAGAGGCTGGAGGAAGAAGAGGAGTTGGAGTCGGTTCACGTGTCTGAGACAGAGTTCAACTTCCTGGACTACGTCAAACGGTGAGAGAAGAAGTGAACAAACAGCTTTAACAGACCTCATGTCAGCTCACGACACTCAAATCCTTGTGGAAAGTTTAGAGCAGGGGTCAGAAACCTTTTTGACATGAAGTGCCAGTTTGAAATGTTCTTGTTAATTAGTGTAGCATATCAACATCAAGTGTGTATATTAAGTATACGGTTCCTTTGTCTTTCTGCTTTAATAGATACACTGCTAGCATAGACCCCAAACATTGAAAAGCCTATGCCCACTGAATAAAGAAATGAAATAAATTATTTCGAATATTCTTTTATTATACAAACTGCACATGAATGCCCAATCAATTAAACAATATTTATTTAAATAAGACATTATAATTAGAAGAAATTAATCCCTTTAAAATATTTTTTTCTAAACCAGAGGTGCCCAAATTCTTTCCTATGAAGTGCCAACAATCTGGATGGAGGGCTGCAGGCCAAAAATAAATGTTGATGTTATATGAAATTACATTAAAATGTGATATATTTTGTAGAAAATTAACATTCTAAATCTAAAAATAAAATTTCAAAATAATAAAAACACTAATCTGCTTAACAGTAGGCTAATTTTATTAATTTGCAGCGATGATTGTCAAAAGCATAAAACATCCATATGCTTCTTTTTGGGAGCATAAACATATTTAAAAGAAAAGACACCTTTCTGACAGAAAGTGCATACACCTCAAGGTGCTTTAGAAAATAAAGTTGAAAACAGCCGTATTGTCCACCTTTGTGATCGAGTGGAACTTTGACTTCAGCTTGAAAAATTGACAAAAATATAAAGTTAAACATCACAGTGACAGCTGAATGACAAATCAATATTGGATATTAAGTTTACATTGAGCAACGTTTAAGTTACACATCATCACAAAATGTCCCCATATGGTAGCTAATGAGCCACAATATCAAAACGTATTAACGAAAATGTGCTTCTCATTCACAGGGTCACTCGGAACGATTTGGTAATTTAGTTTTATAGTAACGTTGGCTTTCTAATAACACCAGCAACAGATTATTGGTCGGAAATACAACAGAATCCGCTAACCTAGGCTGCCAGGTTTGGCATAATTATTTTGCCTAATTGGTAGTGACTTTGCACTGACTTGTGTGACTGAAATAGGAATAGTTTGCTTTCCTTACTGAGATCGGGTCAAACTAAACAAAATAAAGCATGCATTTTAGCCATCAATTTCAGCACTCGTTCCTGCACAGAAATAGCTCCACAGTTTGTTTCCACGGTTAACAGTTGTAAGTAAACACTTGGCAAAGTGGTGTTTTAGTGCTTTTTCCAAAGCGAACCTTGTCGGGAATCAGTTTTTATAGCATGTAACACGATTTCGGCTTTTTATGTGACGTCACATGAAATAAGACTGGCAACCCTGTCCAAAAGGCCGACTGTAGTTTATCACAAAGACACGCTTCTTTAGTGCATTTTATTTCCTATACAACCAGGGTTCGCTACACCCTTGCCCTTTTCCGCTCATTGGTGGAATGTCAGTTTTAAGGGGCACGTCATCTCATCCAGAAGAACGTGGTGGCGGGAGCTAGCTGAAAACTATGAGAAGTTTAATAATGCTAATGAAAACATAATGAACCATGTAAAATAACACGCGCTATACAGCATAAAAATAAGTTACGTGGTAAAGGGTTAAAAAAAATTAATTAAAAATCTTCTCTCGCGCACTTATCGCCAGCGTGCCAATGATTATGCTGCCGCGTGCCTAAGGTTGCTGACCCCTGGTTTAGAGGGACAGTGGATACCTCTTCAACAATGAAACGAAGACTATATGTCATGAAATGAAATTTATGAAGCATTCTGTGGAAGGGTATGAAGGGTTGCTAATGCATCTGAATGGGGGCCCTGGCAGGTTTGCCAGCCCCAACATTGTGCGGCCGTACCTGCTGCTGCTGAAGTCCTACTCGCAGAACAGCAGCCACACCAACCACTGCATCGCGCGCATGCTGCACCGCCTGGCTGTGGACCTCAAGATGGAGGCCCTGCTCTTCCAGCTCTCCGTCTTCTCCCTCTTCAACAAGATCTTGGAGGACCCTGCGGCTGTCGTGTATAAGGTACGGGGAGGGGGCTCCACCTCCCACAGAATGCAGCCCTGGGTGTTGCTTGCGACACCAATTTGGAAGTTTTACCTGTGTAGATGCAGGGTACCACATATTTTGCAGGGAGTGTCTTTAGTAACTTACTTACATTTTTAGTGCAGAATCTGCTCTGAATTCCTATTTGTTGTTCCTACCCATTTAATATCTACCCTTTGAATTGCCACTTGAATTCTTACCCACTGAATTCCTACATAATGAATTTCTGACCCTTTGAATTTCCTGCTCACAGCCCTTGAATTTGTGCGTCCCTTGCCAAGGTGGTCGAGTGATGTGTAAGTGTATCAGTCTGTGTTGAAGAGGGATTTCTGAGAAACCCTGCAGATCAGTTTATGCATGAGGCTCTTACATTCTTGCCCTCTGTGCCCCTGCCCAACAGGAGCTGGTGCACTTTTGCCAAGTTTGTGCTGAGCCGCTTCTTTGCCCTTGCGGCACGGAACAACAAGGTGTACGTTGAGCTGCTGTTCTGGAAGAACGTGGGGGCGGTGCGCGAGATGACCGAGGGTTATAGTAAGCCCGGAGAGGGGAACAAGTAAGCATGCAGGGCTGTGTGTGCATGCGCCTGTGTGCAGTATTAGTATCTGCACGTCCTGTGTATGTGTATGATTAAATGTAGAAAACTTTAATTGAGGTGTAATGCGCATGTCTCTCTCTCTCTCACTTGCACTGTTCACTTCTCCAGAGGGGGAGCTAAGAAAGCGAAGTGGACGCCAGAGGAAGAGGAGGAGCTCCGCCGGATTTACGCAGAACACCGTGACTCTGGAGGTGGGCTTCAATCAATCACCATCCAAAAAACAATTACAGATTACTGATAGCTTCAGCAGAGGTGAAATCAGATGTCCTACAGAAACGCCTCATGCAAATTAAAATACCATATAAATGATATGTACGAAATATAAGTAATATTGATTATTTGTTTAACAAAATGATAAATGAACAAAAAAACCCTCATGTTGATGAGAGGAAAAAATGATTTGTAAAAGTTTGTAAATTTGAAATTTGTAAAGTTTCCCATAATTCCCTTAGTGGCAAGCAAAGATATAAATTCCCGTAAGACCTCACCTTTCCCTTCTGCTGTCATTTCTGCTCAGTACCAGACATCGTGGAGACAATACTGCTGTTGCTCAGCAACAGCTCTCGGACGCGGCGGCAGGTGGTCACTCAGATGGTTGCCATGGGACTGGTAGACAGTGTAAAGGATCTGAAGAAAGAGAGGTGTGACTTTCACCTGGTCATGACTTGGAAACTAATCTCCAGATATACTGGCAGTTCGTTCCTTAGCTTATTTTAAACTCATTATTATTCTCAATTTATTTACACCTTATCAGTTGTGATTGCAATAGATGAGCCTTATATAAATTGAGAAACATTATTAGTACTTTTTTGAAGATTTTTTTTTTTTTGAAGACATCAGGTTGTTATAAAGTTATTGCTGTTTTCTTGCCCATTGACTTATGTTTGAGAAAAACAGTTTAAAGGAAGTGGTGAATATGTCCATTCTCAATACCAGTTTTGAGGTATAACATGTCACTAATTTAATGTCTGCCCCTAGTCATTGAGCTCGTATTCCATCATTAACGTGTAGCTGTCATTAACTGTGATCTCTTCACTTTGAATCAGGATGTGACTATGATATATATAGTATATGTATTTTCGAGTGTCATTCAAATACAAATTAATTGTAAGAATAGGGGGCAGCAGGACTGACTGATGGGCTCTGGTCTCTCTGCAGGAAGGGAACGCGCATCGTCCTTTGGACAGAACAGCAGGAGCTTGAGCTGGAAACGCTGTTTGATGAATACAAGAACACAGATGGTGAGTCTCAGTCTTGGTCTTGTTTTCATGAACAGGAAGTAGAGGAAGCTTAAGATGAGGAGGGTTCTCCCTCAACAGCACTCTGAGAGTCAGCTTTACTGTCATTTGGTGTTTACACTGCCATTATTCTCTCATAACACTGCCGTCACTCATTCAGAACACTGTTATCATTCACATAGAACACTGCCATAATTTCATATGTTTATATATAGTTAGGAAATGAAATGCTTGGTGGGGAGGGCTGATGTGTTGAGGTTGTCCTGAGTGGCAGCGTTGTGTGTCTGCAGACGTATTGGGGAACATCCTGAAGAGGCTGACAGCACGGCGGTCCCGGGCACGAGTGGTGGACAAGCTGCTGAGCATGGGGCTGGTGACTGACAGGAGGGAGCTGTACAAGAAGAGACGTCGCAACGCCCTTACCAAATCCACTGGCATGGTGAGGGGACGGAGCCAGGGAACAAGGGACCGATCCTACTGAGCCTTGTGGTTCATGTTGGTTCAGTCTCCCAAACTGGACCTGTACTGAGTTTATCCAATCCTGTACTGAGACTTGTGGTTCATGTTGTGTTAGCCTTCCAAACTGGACCTGTACTGGGTTTATCCAATCATTTACTAATCCCTGTGGTTCTAGTTGCTTTAATCTTTTGATTGGACTGCTCTCAGGGCAGCTCCTGCAGGTGCACTTATCCAAAGTGATCCTCAAAGCAAATGTACATGATGGCATATAATAATTCCTCATGGACGACAGCTCACACAGAGAATGTCAGGCCACGTATGAACGTGTAACTGTACCTCAGGCAGTGATTCAGTAACAGAAAGCGATCAGAAGTGGGAAGGGCCTCATGCTTGTGTTTTCCTACCCAATCCCATCTTCCGCAGACTGAAGAGGAATTCTTCTCCAACATGGTGGGTGGGCAGCAGCAAGAGCCCTCGGATGAAGAGGAGGAAGAAGAGGAGGAGGAAGAGGACTCTGAGGAGAGCAAGGATGAAGGAGAGCAGGAGAGGCCAAAACCGCGGGGTAAAGAGAAGGGAAGCAGCACCAGGGAAAGCGCAGGGGAGAGAAACGCCACTGTGGGAGCCATGGTGCAGGCCCTGCGACAAAAAGGTGAGGGAGTATGCCTTTATTTGCAAACCCTGCCCACAACACAATGCTGCATTCTGTTCGCTTAAGACTTTACTCACAGACCCTGACCTTGACACAGTGTTGATGGCACAATAGGAAGTGCTGTGGTTCTTGAGAATGGCTTGCCTGTTGTTGAGAGTGAATTGCCTGCTTTCTGTCTGGAAACAGGAATGTCAGGACCTCTGCTGTGGCTACAGAACTGCCTGAATAGAGCAGCAGATGATCGTGAAGAAGAAGGTGAGTGTGTGTGTCTGTGTCTCCATAATGTGTTTGTGTTTGTGTGTGTGTGTGTGTGTGTGTGTGTGTGCGCGTGCACACACCTTGTGCTTCTGGTAAAGGTGCTAAACAGAGACAAAGTGTCACTACATTATGCACTGCATTACAAATCACTTTTCCTGTGAAAAGATCGGCCATATGGTTTGTCACCTTCACTGAACATTTATGGAGGATGACACAGACATCTCAACATCAGTAACGACCCCCCCCAATCCACAGGTGTGTCCCAGGCAGTGCCGCTGGTCCCACTGACAGAGGAGAACGAGGATGCCATGGAGGTGAACGCCTTCCAGAAGCTTCTGTGCAAACTGGGGGTGCGAGCGCCTGCCAATGAGCAGGTGGGTGTGGCTGCGTAGAACATGTTTAACGTGATGAATATTATGTGGTATATTTGATGTCATGTATACTGTATGGTATATTGATATATGATGCATATTGTGTGATGTACTGTGGTTTGTGATGTGTACTTGGTGGCATAGATTACTTCTGCTTGATTGAAGTAGAGCCCGAATGATATAGGATTTTTTTTAAGATACCGATGACCTAGAGTAAACGCTGCTGTTGAATGCATCTAATACTACACGACTGTCTGCAACAAGAACTTGCGACTTTGGTATTTCACACTACACGTTTGAAAGAGAAGCTATAGATAACTTTTTTGGCTACCAAGTCATGGTAGATACTTGTTCAGCTCACGTTTATTTATGTGTCCTCTCTGGTTCAACCCTTTTCACACATAACTTATTTTTTATGCTATGCGCGTGTTATATTACATGGTTCGTTATGTTTTCATTAGCGTTATTAAGCTTCTCATAGTTTTCAGTTAGTATTTGCTGTATTTTTTAGAGTTAAATCGCTGTTTCCTCAAAGCTAAAATTAGCTAGAATTTCTCCAATCTAGTGTTCTAATTGCACCAGTTTTAGCATACACGCTAAATGGCTAATCACACCGGTGTGACCGTACACACGAAAGAGTGAATAATTTTCAATGCATCAACCGTAACTACAGACCATGCGAGTCGCAGATATATTTACCATATCATCATTCAGGTAGAATAATGTTAAATGCTATAGTTTTAACCGCTCATTAACAGTAGCAGTCTTCCACTGATAAACATGGCATTAGCTACCTTTGTGGGTAACCTAATTTAGCAATGGACAGCGTTATAAGCTGCTGTAAGCGATGCTGCCAGAGAATTTTTAGAAGTTATGAGGGACAAATGATAGGACCGTTGTTTGTTTACTCGCTAGAATTGCCAGACTGTTTCATAAATAAACCTACAATCAAGTTTGTCAACAGCTTGGCCCACACCACTCAACTACGGTAACGTTAAACGTAATTTTGATGTTTGACTGACGGTACCGGTTTTCACGTTACTGCAGCAAAACCAGGCATGGCTGATATGAACGGTGTCAGGCTTATTTAGGCTAAGAGGAGAAGTGATGGGGATATTTATTATTATTTAAGTAATGTATTTCACGTGACAATTATCAGTTTACCACGAACACAGATGATCTCAGTCAGGGGCTACTCTGCTAAACTCTGCTTGGGTCAGCTGATTGTTGTGATTTGTGGCGTTCCAAACACGTGTTGCCAACAGTGGAGTTGCAGTGGACAAACTATGTAACAACAACACTCATAACATGGTTGAAGGAACCATCTTCCATCTCTCCGTTTCTTTTTTAATTGTCATTTATCGGCCGTTATAAACGGCGATGCTGATTTTTCTGCAATTAGCTCACATCGGCTGATAATATCGGCACGCCGATTTATCGGTCGGGCTCTAGATTGAAGTGTTCTGTGTGACTGCGTGTTGGAATCCAGGAATCTTTCTGGAGAATCCCAGCCAAGCTGACCCCAGCACAGCTACGGGCAGCAGCCACCTCTGTGTCGCTGAGCCATGAGGGGGGCGCCCAAGAAGGCACAGCTGAGGACCAGCAGGGGGTTTCAGACAACCCAGAGCAGAGGGCACAGGCTCTCCGGGCACTACTGCTGGCCCGCAAGAGGAAACGCCCGGCGGCTGGAGCCAACGGTCAGTACACACAGATACACAGTTCACACACACATACCAAAAAAATATACTATAGACTCACACTTTTAAACTGTGCTTCCACTGACCCACCTTAGCTATAGGTCAGGTATACCCAAAGTGAGTTGTTTGAAGCATTTACACAGCAAAGTAACCCAGGCAACCAGTACAACAACCAATCCCTGATACAGCACAGGATCCCCCCCAGAGCTCAAGCAAGCCAAGAGGACACAGACATGTTTATCATGCGTAAAATACCATAGAGAGAAAGTGTCTCTAACACTGAGCTAACTCCTATCTCTGCAGCACAGTTTGTATATCATAAATCAGCAGTGTAGCATAGTGGCAAGGAGCAGGACTCGTGACCACAAGGTTGCTGAGTTAATTCCCTGCTAGGGGCACTGCTGTTGTACCTTTGTGCAAGCTGCTTAACCCACAATTGCCTCTGTAAATATCCAGCTATATAAATTGACAAAATTGTAAATTGTTCTGGATAAGGGTGTCTTTTAAATGACAGTAATGTAATGTAAATTAGTCACACTGGGAAATACACATTTTCCTCCCGTGCTAAAGGCCAGATCTGCTCAGTTAACCATCCCTTTTTCATGCACTGTTCTTTGTGCATTTCTTTACTTCCCCTGGGCCTTCTCAGGTTTTCCATTCCCACTGTGAAACACACTATGTCCACTCGTTTACCACAGTATGCTTGTAAAAATACTCAATAACAACACATTTGATTAGTTATTTGTGAGACCTACTTGCTGTGGTCTGTTGTGATCCTTCCAAAACAGAAGCATAAGTAATTTGTTCCTCCACCATTGGCTGGTGGGCTAAAGGACCGATTTCGGCTTATTTGCTGACAAACGCCACACAGGCCATCTCAGGTGGTACCAGAAATGTGCGGATGGGAACACGACTGTATTGAGAGACACACACGTAAATCTGACATTAATTGTATGTGATGGTTTTTCTCTGTCCCTCAGAAGAGCGCTCGGCTGGGGAAGATCTTGCTTCTGACAGCAAAATGCCAGAGTGAGTGTCTTGTATGTCTACCCATCTGTCTGTTCAAGCGTCCCTGTACTGGCCCATCTGTCAGTCCTTGTGCCTCCAACCAGAGGATCCAGACTCCTGAAAATGTCAGAGGCAGGAAATGGCACTGAAAAACAGCAGTCCCCTTTCCACTTTTGAATCAGACAGGTCATTTTATCTGGAGGACATTAAATATTCAGAGAAGCTGAGTTGGCCCTCTCTGTGAGTGCAGGCCAAGCCCTCCAGCCCAGGCGTTGCCGGTTTGAGTCTGGGCTTTGCCACTGGCTGATTAGGTTACTGGGGTGTCATCACTGAGACAAGGTGCTGCTTCTGCAGTGGGCACTGTCCCTCCTGAAATATGCTGTGTGGCTTACAGTGTGAAGAACAGCCATTGGCCACAGTTGCGAGGGGGCATAGCTGTGAATCAAGTCTAACACATACCTGGTGATTGCACATACTCACATATTTGTGGAAAAAGAAGCTGGTTTTGGTTGGGGGCTTTTATGAAGAAGCAGTATTTGGGCATTGGGTGACAGACTCCAGAGCCACAAGGAGACAATGTTGGACCCCTTTGTCACTTATAATTATTAAGTATTATTACTGTTATTAATCATTCACTATCGTTATTATTTTCCTTTTGCAAGAGCTCAGGAGGAGAGTAAGACATCGGCCAAGCGAAGCCGAGTGCTGGACAGTGGTGAGGAGAGAGGTACTGTCCCAACTGGACCTTAGCTGTAACACCATCGCATTTTCATTATACTGTACTGTCCAATTTGAGAGCACTTTCAACATATAGGCATATAAACATATAAATATATAAGCAGTGACACTTACCTAATTGGTTAACATTAACTAACTGGATAGCTAACTTGTCATCACATGTTCAAGATGCAAACTAATTCTGTGGCTGTGTGTGTATTGAATTTTTGCAACTGTACCACCGTACTAGTATTGATTCTTTTACTGCCCTGGTTAAGGTTCTAACACACCTGTCCTGATTGTTCCCATTGTAGAGGAAGACTCCATGCAGAGTCATGGGGGTGATGTGAACCCTGATTCGGACGATGAGTCGCAGTTTGTTCCTGCGAAGCGCAGACGGCAGAGGGCACTCATCGATGAAGATGAAGAGGAAGACTAGGGCACCGTCCCCTGCTGGGGGCAGAATTTTAACTGGAGGAACCAGAACTCTGGGAGAAAAGATACACACACCATCAACCTGAGAGTTGCTCCCCATCCGTCCTCCAGCGGACAGCCCAAAGGGGACAGGGGGAATTAAGGGCTATGTGGGGACTCCAGATCAGTCTCAGCTTCTCACTCATAGCAGAGAGGCTGATCCTGGATGAGGGGGCCAGAGGCATCTGTAGGAGCACAACAGACAGATGCTGAGATGAGCCAGAACTGGCCGATGGCAGCAGATTGTAGGCAGGTCTGTTTAGATTCATTAGCATTTATGTTTTTTTGTTGTTTGGTCTGATTTTTATCTTCTATGTAAAAATAATACGATGTTGTTTTCTTGTTTTGTGCTGCAAACCACCTCTGGGTGGCCCTGAATTCATAGTTGATAGTATGAATGGCATTAATAAAGTGCCAAGGAGAGGGAGACAGTTTTATTCTTCATTCCATGACACACAGACCAGGCAAAAATGTGAATTTGAAAATGGCAAATTGCAGATCATACATTCCATGAATGAACCAGCAGCAGCTGTGTCCCCTGTTTCTTAACAACATTATTCCCATACATTTTTGTCATAAAACGAGTGGTGTCGCTCCTACGATCTTGTACACAGTCGGTACTGTATATGACCTCTAAATGGAGCAGG
The DNA here is from genome assembly GCF_013368585.1 of Megalops cyprinoides. NCBI lineage: Eukaryota > Metazoa > Chordata > Actinopteri > Elopiformes > Megalopidae > Megalops > Megalops cyprinoides. Next base: position 834,361 of record NC_050588.1, on the reverse strand, counting down.
GCCCCCTCAGTGATTGTTACTTCTTATTAAAACATTTGGAGAGGGTGTTTTTTAACTTTCCAATGTCAATTGTCCTTTACCATTTATACAAGTTCTTTAATGTGTCTGTGTTTTAAAGCACTAACCATCCAAATATCAGGATTGTTAGCCCCTTGCTATTGGACTGTCTTACCTTATAATTCGATGGTCTTGGTAAGGTTGCAGTTTATGACTCTTTTTGAATGATTGAACCCCACAAGGGGCAAGGTTGTTGTGGTCCATGTGAGGGTTTCCAAGGTCTGAAATCTTTTATTTGTCAGTGTTGCAGTTAGAGCTAAGAGTTTGTCCATGTTAAGTCAATAAACCAGATTATAAATATTAAGCAATGTCTCATTTACTTGTGCATTTTTCTGGTGTTGTGTTAGGCCAGTGTGTTGTGTTACCTTTAAGCCCTGTCTCATTGGTAGTGGATGGAAGACTGACACAACAGGACCAGAGTTAATAACTCTTCAATGAAACTGAGCTGGTAAATGATGTATAGCTGTGTTTGAAGTGGCCCTGTAGCAGCAGTGTTAACCATTATCTTGAGAGTGAAAAAATCCATTTTCTTCAAACCTGTTCTAGGCCTAGATACGTCCAGTGTTTCATTCGAGCGATAAAACTGATGACATACTTTCATGTGTCAGCATTGATGTGTTAGTAAATATCCCAAATACCAAAACGTATTTTGTTCCATTTACCAGATGCTTTTATCCAAAGCGATTTACATAGGTTACAGTTCTTTACAATGTTATCCATTTATACAGCTGGATATTTACTAAGGCAATTGTGGGTTAAGTACTTTGCCCAAGGGTACAGCAGCAGTGTCTCAGCAGGGATCGAACCGGCAACCTTTCAGTTATGAGTCCTGCTTCTTAACCACCATGCCACTGCCGCCGTTCTGATAAAGAAGCAGATCCCATGTTCGTAGCAAAGTCAGGAAGGTTTATTTGCACAGCTGGCTGTGGGAACATCAGCATTGAGCAGAAGTTCAACAAGTATAGCATTTCCTTCTTTTTTGTACAGTTACATTTACATGTGAGTTATAATGACCAGCGGGGGTGCTGTTTCTGATTGGTTTTGTGGAGCTGTGCATAGCTGAACAGCTCCACAAAATTTCCTGAGCCCTGTAACCTAATTGGCTCCGTAAAGTTCACAAGAGGCTCCGGTCGGATGTAGCTGCATCACTTTGTATTCGAATACACATCGCTTGTCTCCAGCCTTTGTATTCGAATATACATTGTGTGTGTCTGGATCAAACGCCATGCCGTTCCACAAAACTGCCTCCCAACAGATTTAGATATCAGGTAATGCTACCTTTGGTAAAAGGGTGGTATTTGTTTCTGTCAGGTTTAGTGTCATTAAACCTTTGTGAACATACCTCACTGTCTCGGTTTTACTGCTGGAGACTAATTCCAAGTGATTTTTGATCTCTACTTAAATTTAAAATTTCATGCTGCCAAACTGAGGTTTGGTTTAACAGCAAAATTTAATATTCTACCCTATCATGCCCCCTGGTACCACTAGAGAGCGCACATTACTTCTGGTTGTACTATTTGTTAAATCTTATTCACAGGCATCAGCTCAGAACAGGTGCCTTACAGATCCATTGATCTTCATGTGATGTGGATGCTTTAACTATCATTAGTGTCCACTGTGAGCTCATCCAAGTGACGCAGAAGTTCATGCATCTGCACAGCACCTGCTATAATTGTGTGCCTGTGAACAAGCAGATGGTGTGCACATGGCCATAGAAAATCTATTCATTCTCAGGTGACTCAAAGGCTGTTATTCCAGAAAAAGGCAGGTTAACATATTACAATGGACATGAACAGTAGATGTGGTGATGAGGGCTGGATGAGGATTTTCTGATAAATCCAAGAAAATGGCAGTAGTGGATGGACATACTTCTGTTTCATGCAGCCTTTGAAACAATTTCTCAGCCTTAAAACCATATTTGTCCTATGAGCTAACACAGGAATCCCATGGCAAAATCCTGTACCCCTGTCCATTTCCCAGACTCCTGAGTGGAGCAGCATGCTCCCCTCTTCCACCTCCAACAACTGTCTCCTGCTGTCTCCTCAGACCCAGTTCCAGAGGATGCAGAGTGTGGGAAAGCATGCTGTGCGCATCTCTCAAGCATGTGGGCCAGGCCCTGTGCGATCCCCACCTTTCCCTGGTTTGGCTGTCCCCTTTCACCACATCTGGACTGCTTTAACCACTTCCTGTGCGCAGCATCCAGTCACACGCCCCACCCCCCATTCCCACAGGCCTCTGAAGAGTGACAGAATGGCGGGGGAGGGCTGTAAAACAAACAAAAACGGGTGTCCAGCTCAGATACAGATACCAACGCAAAGCAACCCACCCCTGTCTTTCTGTGCATCTTAAATATGAATTAAATTAATACAAAATATCAATGCATCACAAAAACCAGGAAACACCAATAGATCCCAAACTGATTCCCCTGGAAACTTATCAAAACTCCATAGCGTGAGTCTTGCCCTGACTGGTATATAGACTGTGAAGTCCTTTTCCTAACAATAAATGCACTGCATTTTTTCATTGTGCGGGTGGCAATATAGTGGCGTTTTGACTAGATGCGAACATTCCCTACCTTACCTTTCCCATGTGTTTGTGCGTCATGGACATAATATGAAATAGGAATATTTGGGGCAGATGGCCAGGTCACCACCTAAAATTGGTCTGGTGGCAGGTTTAATGAAATTCATTGATTTAACCATGCAATAGGCTCTGAAAAGCTAAATAACAACACAAGACTACGGTTTCAAAATTAAATTATACATTTATTTCACAGCAGTGGTGAAGCCAGTATTAAACTTGAGTGTCCTCGCACAGTTTAATACAACTGCCCCTCGTGGCGCAGGGTGCGGACACACTGGTTCTGTGTGCGCTTATTCGCATATAATAATAATAATAATAATAATAATAATAATAATTACTATTACTAATAATTATTATTTTTGCCTCTTTTAAAATCCGACCACTTCTTCACCTCCTCCACCGTTCGCAGCTCTGGTGAAACTGCATTCGTAGCAGTCACCATTGTTAGCCACTCCGCATTTTTCCGTCGATTTGAAATGCCGCTAGTCTGGCCTCCAAAAACGACATTTGTTCTCCCCACCACTTCATCAACCATCACCTCTATCTCCATGTCCGAATAATTTCTTTTTTACGTCCTGCCACAGATCCTCAACATCAATCTCTGCATTTCACTCAGATTTACCTGGGATCTTTATGTGCTAATTCGACTAATTAAAGGTGTGTCTCGGTCCGTATAAGAACAATTGTGGGAGTGGACGTTAAGCGCGTTCATGTGCACATAATATCACGCTATTTCATGATCAGATTTATGAAGACAGTTAGGCGTCCGTGGTGTTTGATAACTCTGAAAAAAAACCTCTGTAAACAAATCGTGGGATTGTGCGTACACATGATCCTACGGCAAGTTATACACAAAGATTGATACATATGGCCCAATGTCTTCCAGCTACGTGTCACCTCCCTGCTCTTCGTGCGGGAGGCACGTGCGTACCAGGTGCACAATGGCTAGCTACTTCTTGTTTACCCTCACCCTTCACATAGCGACTCCTAGCAGATACATCGGGGAGGATGATCGCTGAGGCGAAGAACATTAACTGCGCGGCATGTCCGTTTTGGCTTAAGCTTAAGCTATAAAATAAAAAGCACTCTTCGGAAAATGCACGCAGCCAGTGGGCAGAATGACGCCACTCCCGCGAAAGGGAGAATGTTTCGGTTTACAGTGCAGGTTGTCGCTGGCAGCGCTGGCCTTCGTTTGACCCACACGGAGCCTGACCACACTGTGAGGAAATCTTAGGGCCGTGATTGAGGAAGTGCTATATGAACTCTCCCAAGACTGCGTACTTTCTTCCGAAGGGAAACGGAATACATCCTTCACATTTGCGCAGTTTTAGACGTCTTCTGATGTGATGTAACATGTATTTTAGGATTTTAGATCGTCTGTTTTACTGGGAACATTGCAGCGTCAACCCCCCACCCACCCGCAAAAAAAAAAAAAAACATTCAGGTTCCACCTTTTCTTTCAGTTGGTGTTCAGACTGTTGTATTGTGTGTGTTCAAATGTCCCAATTAGAAACAGGCAGTAGAACACAGCTTTATTCAGGACCAAGTGGAACAGTGCCCCCCTCTCTCTCCTCGCAAACCGTCCAACAGATTCTGAAATATGCCAAAATTGAATCCAGATCTGTAGATCTTTTTTAAAGAAGAAAAAAGAAAAAACAGATTCAATCCTTTAACATGTTGTATTTTCACATATAATAATAGTTATTAGGGAACTTGGTAGAATACGATGGATTTGTGGTGGTTGCAGAGTGGGTTTGACGTTGGAGTGATCTATCCGTTTTCCTTTAGAGATAATACTGGGACACAGCATCCCTCAGGTTCAATCACTTCGAACAAAATAATCCCGTCGCTACCATTTAAATGAGCTGTCAACGTGACACGACGTACACAGTGTGCTCAAATTAATACACAGTAACGATAAGAGTCAGAACAAAAACAACCGCGGCGTTCCCCTAATAAAACAGGAGAGAGAGGCTAACCCTGTGTCAGTTCCATCAATGGCGTAAGGGTTTGGCCGCCTTCGTCACCCCTTCATCACGCAACCAGCAACAGATGGTTTTCTGGCGAAGATGGCTGGCTGAACGCTGAAGACGGGGGAGAAAAAAAACTGCCACAGACAGAGAAAATTCGTTTTTCTCCCCTCTGTTTTTAAGAGGGTTGAATTCTAGAAACCTTGGAACCCCTTGGCATCAATTTACAAGCCAGAGAGAGAGGGAAAAAGTAACAATTTGGTCTCCCTAACTTTTTCCAGACGCAGCGATCTAGCCAGCTGGCTAGCTCTTATTACAATGTCGGAGAAAACCTGAATAACACGACTTTAACTAACAGCAGAAACATCAACAAACTCGAGGTAATTAATGTAACGCTGATTTTCTCCCTCATTGTCCTCAAAACAGAGACGAAAGGGTTGAGAGAAACTGCCTTAGACGCTCTGTAGTATTCTGCTGCCCGGAAGAGAGTTGGAATACTTTTGGGAAGTGGATCAATGTCTGAAGAAAAAGACAAATCTATGAAAATAGATGTTGATACTTGAGAACACTTTAGATTATCAGGATATCTCGTTTTTTTTCGTTGTCTGCGTCTCTTGCGTTTCGGGAGACAGATTCACACACCAAAAGGGGTACGTTTTCATTTATACTTTGAATACACGGGTTTTTCAAAATACACGACAGCTGACAGTTTGGTAACTTTGTTAATAAAGTTGTCTATGCGTCTCCTGTGCAGCTAGCCAATTTCTGTCAACCCAATGCTTAAATCAAGCTAGTATGCCAGCTGCTTTTATTTCGACAAAATTTTATCCTCTTACAGCTCTTAAGCTATTGGCAAACTGAAAGAAACTCGATGCATTCCAGATACACTAGCTAGCGTACCATATAATTCCAAAACGGCTTTAAACTAATGAATCTGCGCGTATTTTAAGGTCTTTATTTTTGCGTGATCTGATCTGCAGTACGCATTTTGGTTGAGCTACTGTATTTTATTCGTGAATTAATGTGGTTTGGGTTTTATGAATATTCGAATTTGTGAAATTTATGAATTTATGAAAATACTCGAACAACGAAAGCGATCGATGTATTCCAGCAATTGACTAATTTGACTGTTTTTTGTACGTGATTTTAACTGTGAATGTAAGTTTGGGTGCGAATGTAAGCTATAGGGTGCCAAACTGAAAAGCGCAAAGAATTAATGCGCCCTGCAAATTATTTAAATGATTTTTGATGTGCTTATGGCAGCTGATTTCCAGTATGTTCTGCATTGTTTTTCGTTGTGCGGGCATGAGTTGCGCTCAACAGTCCACGTTTGCATATCATTTGAATTGCTTTTCCCTTTAACAGTATAAATTGTTTTTGTTTACATTCTTATCTGTCGATCACTCCTTAATGGCAGGAATTGAGGGTGTGGCCAGCATCCTGAGGGCAGGTCAGAACATTTTTAGTAGTATCACCATGCAAGTTTGAGGCATAGGCCTAGTTTATTGTTTGTAACGGTCCTTTTCCAGTTAAAGTGGAACCAGTATGGCCATTGTGGATAATATGGCTCCATAGTTGATAAGTCTAGCTACTTTGAAGACCCCTCTCACAACCTTTTTATTTCTGGATGAGCACAACAACAATTTTAGTGCTTTACAAGATCGTTAGGGAAAGTGAACGAATTAAAGAAGTAGGTGGCGTATGTGCTTAGTTTGTGTTCGTCATGTAGGCACACAAAGGTATCTACATAATCACGCCCAGTCACCAACGTTATGAAATGTGTTCAATGATGCTGGTTTTCTCTTGTGGAGTGATGCTATTATTGCACTAAATATTCTCGCTAGCTATCTAGCTAGCCTCATCCAGATTTGTCTCTCCAGGTGGCTAGCTATAGGTATTCGGTATGCCTGTTGATGTGCTGTACATAGGTGCATACAGTCCATACCTTCTTCTAGCTTCTGTTTCCATCCCAAAGCTAATTAATCATATTATCAAGTTTATATTTACCTGCCTGAATTACTGAAAGGCGTGGCAAACGCAGTTGTGCTGAACTATATATATATATATATATATATATATATATATATATATATATATATATATATATATATATACTCAAACATCACTACTCAAACTTGCATGGCTTTGAGAAGGAAGAATCCATAAAAGCGCTAGAAACATATGCAAGAACATAAAAAACAGGTGTTGTTTGTGTCGCTTTTTGACATAGGTGCTGATAGCTGCCTGTATGTACGTTGTTCTTGGTAATTTCCCCCATATTTTGTCCTTGTCCTGTACTTCACTCTGTGCTCTTGTTCTCAGGCTGTAAAAATAATGTGAACAGGTCCAGTCATAGTCTTGTGGGCTGTGTGTTGAGAGTGTGAGTGTGCGAGCATGTGTCTACATTGAGATATAATGACTGCTGGGGTGCTGTGCTGCAAAGCTACAGTTGGTCTCCAGTTACACCCCTATCAAGGTGGGGACCAGATGGCTCTGGCTCTTTCTGCATGGGAAAGAGGAGGCAGCCACCCCACCCCCATTTTTTATTGGAGGGTACTTCTTTACTTTCTCCAGTGGACATGATCATTAAAGTAGAGTAATTCCAGGGGCAGGACTGGATACCTTTCGACAGCAAATGTTGGTTTGTTTGATCCCTTTCATCCCCAACCCCACCACCCCACCCAGTCCTCTTAAGTCCATGCCCATTTAGGTAACAGGTTTTACCCCAGAACTTCATCCTGGTTACAAGCAACAGGGCTGGGGGTGGTGGAATCAGGGGTGGGAGGTGTGCGGTGGAGGATGCATTTCTCAGCTTGTCAGTTCTGTGTGCCAACATAGCAAGGCAACAGTGAGATAGGTGGACTCAACGCAAGTGATGCATTTATAACAGGTACTGTTGTCTTGTTGCATTTCCACTCCTGAATCAGTGTGCACACTCATATTCTGGGGACAGATCCATGGATTGGTCTGCAAATCTACTGAATCTCTACCCTCCTAGGGTAGAAATTGGCAGCAGACCCAACAGAATTTGCACAAGACCAGACTGTGTCAAAGGGAAGATGGTGCAGAAGGTGCCATTAGCTGCAATGCAGAAATGCTGCAAAAAAAAATCCTTCAACAAAAAATCACATGTTGCTGTGGAAGGCATGTCAATGTTTCTTTAATTTGCCAGGGTGGGTCACCTGTTGGGTCAGACACTTTTAGAGTGACCGAATTTACAAGAGGGATGTACAAGATGAGATCTAGCCTTGCGCCAACCGAATCCACCATGCCGTCTTGCCACTCACAGGGGGAGCTGCCACTAAAAATGGAATTAAGCCCTCCTAGTCAGTGGCCACACAGGAGAGGGGCAGCTCACTTTGTGGCTGCAGAATGCAGGAGGGGTTTCTGTAGGAAGTAGCATCCACCCCACCTCCTGGCACCAAGTACCATGCTGTGTGTTGGAAACTGACTCTCACAGCTTGGAGATGACAGAGATGGTTTTCACTTGTTCCATGCCCTAACTGACATGCTATAGAGGATATTGCAGTCCCCTGGTCCCCTCTTTCACACGCGGGCTCCTCCCTCAAGCTTTTAACCACATACATGTGTGCTGTCCTTGGCCCTTCCTCTGGGTTGCTCCCCTCAACACGGCCCTCTAACACCTGTAGAGGCAAGGCCTCTTTTCCTCGTCCATCCCTGTTTTGCATAGGACTCCTTCCTTGGATGCTCTGTGTGTGCGGCGTGAATTTGAACGCAGTCGTCCTTCAAAAGGCCTCCTTGGTCTGGGTTTTGATTTTTTTTGTTTTCACCCAGCTCTTGTGTGCTCTTGCTGGCTTTGGAGCACATACACAAGAGCACGTTTGTTCTCTCAGCCACATCCCATTGTAATAGACCTATATTTATTCCTCGCCAGGCTTCCAAATGACTTTCCTTTTCTCCCAGTGTCTGCTTTAAATATTCTCTTCTCCTTAATCCAATCGCCAAGACATTTCTCTTCCTTAGCCTTATTTGCCCTTATTTGGTCTGTTGAATTAGCTGGCCTGAAGAGTCGTCTTGTCATGGTTGACTGTATATTCCCAATATGATTACAACCTCAAACTCTCTCGTTTTACCTTGACCATATGTGTGTTGTCCTTGCATGATTTGAAGGACTACAGAAAGGCGAGGAGTACCAAAATCCTGGTGTTCTTCAGAGGGGTTTTTTGGGCTGAACATCCCTTCATCAAGGAGATCAAAAACTGATGTGGTCTGTCAGAGTTTTAGCTGAGCCAGCATTTTCTGTGTGGAGATAGAATGTTCTATCAAAGTTTCAAATGACTAATCACTCTACCTGCCGTAGGCGAGATTACCGGTCAGTTTGGATGCACAGGTACATTCAGTCACACCTTGCGTGGGGAGAGTGCCTGTATTTTGGTCCTGTTGAGGGTGCCAGACTTTTTGTTCTGAGATTTTTTTTATCTTGTTATGTAGGCAGTATCACCCAGTGCAAGTTACAGCATGTGAGAGAAAACAAAATGGAGAGTCAAATACTGGAAAACATGAAGAACAGGCAAACATGCTCAAATGAAAACACAATAAACGTGCTTGGAGTCGATCTGAGTTTGGAGGACGTTGTGCTCATGCAGCCCGCATAATGTGCATCCATTCCAGGAGCCCCACTCAAAGTAACCCCGCCTCTTACTCGAGCCTCACTGTGTCTGGCAGGGCCTGGTGGGACATAAGAGAACCACAAACTTCCAGCACTGTGTGATGGTCTTATTGTGCCTCCCGTTCCTCTGCCATCTAAATTAGTGTTCCCACTCCCGCTGGCCACACTTCTGTCACCCTTACATTCCCTCAGAGTAGCTGCGGAATGACCGAGATTACTGCTAACGCCCAGCCCGATGCTGCATTTCTGGTTACATTTACATTTACATTTATTCATTTGGCAGACGCTTTTATCCAAAGCGACTTACATAGGTTACAGTTCTTTACAATGTTATCCATTTACACAGCTGGATATTTACTGAGGCAACTGTGGGTTAAGTACCTTGCCCAAGGGTACAGCAGCAGTGTCCCAGCGGGGATTGAACCGGCAACCTTTCGATTACGAGTCCTGCTCCTTAACCACTATGCCACACTGCCGCCCGGTTACCCTTTATGCTTGCACAGAGGAGCAGTGGATGTAAATAATGTTATCTCCTGCCTCTCTGTGCCATCAAATGAAACAACTGGTGAATGTATGCTGTGGCTTTACACCAAGCTGGGTGGTGCGTGTAGGCATTTGGCCAGGTAAGACATGGTATGTGTGTGTGTGTGTGTGTGTGTGTGTGTGTGTGAGTGTGAGTGAGTGAGGGGGGCAGAGAGGGAAAAGGATAGCGGTTGTTTATAATATGGGATGAGGAGTGTCTATCCAGATTGACTAATCAGGGGTCCTAACCATGTATTATTACAGGATAACCCATGGGTAATTCCAGATTTAAACACATTTCATAAACAGACATTACTGTGCCATTTCAAGTATTTCTGCTAACAGATATCTCAAAATTTAAAATAGCCACTGCATCCCAGCAACAAAAGGTTGCTCTCAGAGGGCTACTTTTTATGGCGGGGTAATATAATGGGTTTCAAGTGTTTTATATGTAAAAAAAAATAGTATTCCATCTAATAGGTGGAAAAAAGCACCTCAAGGTGTGGGTCAGACCAGATGACCACCACACACTCTTTGGTCACAGCCCCTAGTCTCATCACGCCCATGAATGCTAATTCAGTACAAGGCACGCTCTGTCATGCCTTGTCTCTCACATAATTTTGATGTTGTTCAGTTCGGGACCTCATGGTATCGACTGCCTTTTATCATAGATGCCTTGCTCCTTATATGGCTGTGGGCGTGATGCAGGATGATGTCATAAAGTACATTGTTATCCTCTGCGCAGCACGGGAAGCACTTTCTGGTGGCTGAGTGGAGTGCTGGCACTCTGAGCATCCGTGGAATAGGCAGGGAAAGGAGACTGGCTTTGCCTAATGGGATGATATATTTCTGTACTGACCACAGTGGAGAAGCCTCTAACTAAAGGGCCTGAAGGCTCTTGCACTGACAGTTGACAGGCAGGATAAGTACACCAAGAGACTCAGGGGACACCAGGAGGCTGATTACACAGTAGACAGGAAGGAAAATGGCCACTGGGAGTCTGCAAATGACAGGGCCAAGGGGGAAGTGGCCGAGACCAACGCCAAGGGGGGCGAACATGCACTGGCTGCCCTTTATGCCTCATAGGCAGTAAAGTTTGAGCAAACCCTGATTTAATTCCAGCTCACTTTTGGACAATGTCTTGTTACATTAAATTACATTACACTGGCATTTAGCAGATGCTCCTATCTAGAGGTTACAGTTTTTAAAGTTAATGTTATCCATATATACTGCTGTATATTTCCTGCGGCAGTTCTAGGTCAAGCACCTTGCCCAAGGGTACAGCAGCAGTGCCCCAGAGGGGAATCTGGCCAGCAACCTTTTTGACTATGACCCCTGCTCCTCACCACTATGCTACACTACCGCCCCATTTGAATGTGAAGTTAACCAACATCCCCTAGCTGAGCATGTGACAGCTGGCCTGGAAATTCCAGAGGATGGGTTGACCTTTGAACTTTCACTCAGTGATTCCTGTGGAATTGTTAATCTACACAGTCTCTTAAGTGGAATCTTAATGGCTTTCTCTTGGCCAGAAGTCAAGGTCCACAAACTTGTGAGGGATCTGTCAAGATGTTATTGAATAAGTACACCAATGGCCTACAAAGTGACCAAACCAAATAACTTTGACAGTGAAAGAAATGAATATTTTTCACTAGGAATGCATACTGAGTCCAAGACCAAAAGCAGCAGAATAAAAAAGCTGAAGTCAGATTGACAAACAAGTTCAATTTAAATGTACTCTAATGGCTCTGATAGAAACCAGAATATAAATGTTACCTAAACGCCAGCCTATCACAGAACTGCTCTTCAGAATTGTCAGAACAGACACTCTAAGTACAAAGTTTGCTTTGAAATTTGCATTGCAGCATGAGTAAATGTATTGTGTAGCCTTCTGATAGTCGTCTTCTGGCACCTGACTACTTTAAGGTAGTGCTGAGGTTGATGCAGTAGACAGAGGTATACAGGGAACGCATTAGGTGTAATCTTTTCATATGATGCTCTTGCCTATCACAGTCTGATTAGAGAGACACTCATTAAAGCAATTGACTTGACACACAGTTGTTTAGGGATTTTCACAACAATCCAGTTAACAATGGTACTCCTTTATGACATTTAACACGTAAGAAAGTTGTTAACAGTCTCGCAAAAGAAAATCCTGAAAGACTATGGAGTGAGCTGTGGCAAGAAAACAAGAAACACCCCCCCCCCCCAGTCTTTGTGTGTTGTTGTTCTTATTTTAGCTTTTTGTTTTCATTCAGTGAAATGGTGAAGGGGAGCGGAAGAAATAGTATTATTTTATCCTTTGAGTGTGAGCTGTCTCGCTCGCCCATAAGTAAGCACTTGCTTGAAGCCCATGACTTACTTCTTGTTGATCTCTGTGTCCTGTCATTACCAAAACCTGGGACAGTGCATGTCACAGTAGTGAATATTTATATTTTCCCTCATGTATAAATATATTTAACTGTACAAATATTTGAATTGTATTAATATCTCATAATATTTCATTCCATCCCATATTTGTCTCTTTAAAGAAAAATGAGATTTCTAGGTCAAGAACGTAACCCATGCTAACATTGGGCTTATGGGAAAATAGGATTCAGTTCCTCAATATCCAGTGTGCTAGGGGGTCTCCAAGAATACATTGTGTTATAGAAGTGGAGGTTGCCTACATTTCATAATTGGCTGCTGTGTATGCTAAGCTACGCTTCTATGCATGACTTTAAGTCGCACTGCGTGCAGGCATTGTGGCTTTTGATCCACTCCACTTGGACGCCGTGTCCCTGTTAATCATGCAAAGACACAGCCCCATCCATTCCCATTTGTGCACTGCCTGTGCGTGTGTATAAATGGGGTGTTGCTTGCAGTATGCACTTGTGTGTGTATGCATGTATGTGTGTGTGTGCATGCGTGCATGTATTCATGTGTGTAGAAGTGGGGTGTGGCTGACAGTGTGCACTATGTGTGTGTCTGTAAGCAGCGTATGTGTGGCTACGTGCTGCATGTTGTATGTTGTGCACGTGATTTCACATTTCTTTCTGATGCATCTGTCTCTCTGAGTTAATTCACTTCACGTTATCAGCCCCCACCCCTGCCCTTTGTAATTTCTGCATGGAGCCCTCCACAATCTGTGAAGAGAAAGACTTCCTTTGTTTGGGTCCTTCTGAAAGACCTCAGCCAAGGAGGAGGAGGAGGTGGAGTAGGGCGGCTCTGCGCCTTCAGGGAGAGCCAGGGCTCTTAGGAAATGATGAATTGTGAAACACTTGTCTGCTCTCAACTAAACCAAAGCTTTGAACTTGGAGTTTTGTCCTCTTTCTTAAATGATGTAAATGGCACCAGAGCATAAAGCATGGATGATTAGGCCTCCAGGCCTTTAAGGCCTGCGGTGACTAATACGCTGTGGGCTGTTGGGTTCTTGCCGTTGCAAACACTGCCTGTTTTTAAGCTCTTGTGAGGTGTTGTCCTGACTCCTGTCAGTTCCCACAGTTCCAACACTACGGGCACGGATGTGATTTTCCAAAACCAAGCGGTGTTTCCCGGACCCAGCCTGCACTCGAGGGCTGTAACAGCAAGTTTGCGGACTGCGGCTGCAATCTACATCAAGCCTTTGAAACGGCTTGGACTGCCGTGTGGACGGCCCTCAGTGTAAGTACTGCTGAAGCCCTGTGTGTCAGTGCCAGAATCATGAATCTCAGCAGCCTTTTTCCCATTCATGCTAGGAACAAAGTGATTTCTTGAGCTGGTATAGGGGGGTGGGGGAACGTTGAGAGGGCAAGGCTGTGGGTGGACTTCCCACTGTTGATGCAAAATTAGAGGTTGAAGAGGACAAACAGGACACCAGAGTGATGAAACAGCATCTGGCTGGCTGGATTTCTGCACTTTAGTCAGTGGATGAAAAAAAGCATTTCCCCCTATAACATTGACAGTTCTTTTTTGTGTCCGCTTATGTTAATATTTGTTGTCTGATTATTATGGTGCGACATTATCATTCTGTATGATGTCACCTGGCTATTGAAGTTAAGCCTTTTGATTTTTAAATAAAATAGCTGTTTTCACAGCTGTTTGAATTTGCGATGTCTGTTAAAGGGCCAAAGCCTTGATCCATTTGTGACACAAAATGTCACTGAGCTTGTTAATGATTAAAAGTGTAGGCTTTTCAGTAAAATCCAAAGTTATGTGTTTTAAGTGAGCTGGGAAATTTCCATCACTGAATTTCTTGAGACGCCAGTAGATCATTGGCAAGTCTTTTGTTTATAGACGTCTTGCAATGCATCTTCTAAATTCTGATAGGAATTGTGGCGGCAGTTAAGGTTGGGATTGGGGTTAGGGCCAGCATTTGGGGTGGGGTATTAGGTTAAATGAGGCTACTGTTGTGACAGACGCATGCTTTTGACTTCAGAACCCCAGAGGAAATGCAAGAGTTATTCCCCAAAGTATTCATGTGTGGTTTCTTACACCATTCTATCCATGTTTTTTTAATTAGACTTAGATGTTTAGATTTGGGTTTTCCTCAGTTTGGGACAGAGGCATGCTGTGTAATATGAGGAAGATAAGGCATTCTCTTGTTGGGTTTGTGAATCGCTTCTGGACTTCCTGTTGAGTGGGAGATCTGCTATCCGCTATCTGACAATAGGCCGTACGTGGACCATCTTGGCTTTAGACAGCAAAATTTTTTTCTTCCCCCTCTGTTCATCAATCATCCAAACTGAAACAGTGTAAACAGAGTAAACAGCGTTGCACAAAGTAAACAGCGGCCCTATTTAAGCTGAGAGATTTTTTCATTCTTTTGAGGAGCTCAAAAGGCCATTTACGTAACACCTCTTAAAGCTTCTTAGCATTCTCTCCCCCCTTGTTGCCCCGGTGGAACGGCGGCTGGTCGCTTGTGGGGTTTCACGCTCCGAGGATATTCTTGTTTAGCAGGTTTCCTGACACAGGGAAGATTGGGCAAATGCGTGGTAAGCCCAGGGGACTGTAGGCCCGGTTGCTACTGCTCCTCCTCCAAGTTTCCTGTTATTGTGACTGATTTTGTGCACTAAAACATGGGGCTGGTAACGCTCCGCAGCATATCTCTTTTTCAGCAGTAGTGTGAAACGACTCAAGCTGTGTTTGTGTTCGTGAGAGGGTGGAGGTGTCAGTGCGTTGGAATTTTGAGGTGCATGGTCTCCAAGTGAAGACCCATAGCATGGGTCCACCCATGTGTGGACAAGAGCTGGGAGGCTGATTAGTAGATTCCTCAATCCCCACCTCCTGCTCCATTTCCTGTCCCACTTCCAAGCCTTAATGCAAGGTCAGCAAAGAAAAACGGTGACCTCTATGACCTCACTGATCTCACCTTCCTCTTTCCGAAGCAGAGTTTCCTGAGATGGAGCGAGTCAAAGGGTCAGAGGTCAAGGTTCAGGAAGCCTAACTGGCAGGTTATAGAAGGGTTCACCCCAGACTCTTCATGAACCATAGTCAGCTTGTTGTTTACAGTATTGAAAATTGTAGATGACAAACTGAAGGAACACAGGAACTGAGCATCTGGTCATAATAGACTGTTTCTGGCTTCACTGTATGATAATACAGACAGTGTGGTGCACAGTTAAATATGAACATTAGGATATTAATATTTAGAAATTCCATCTGAGTGTGTATATAACATATATATACGCTTGTCTAGTGTGAAGTATACATTTCCACGTTACATTTCCATGTACAAAGTGTCAGGCATGCAGGTTTAAAGATGGCATGAATGGTGTTTTCGTTTCTGATTCAGACTTGTGCAGACATGTTTTGCTCAGAGCACTATTGTTTGTCCCTATTACGGGTACGTTGTTAATTCATATAGTTCTGTCTTGCGCAACTTAGTCGTGAGAGAGTTGTGATTGGTATGGCCCTGTGGATTCAATGGGGAGACCCTACTCCCACAGAGAGACAGGGGTGTGCAGTATGCCCCTGTGGATACAATGGGGAGACCCCACTCCCACAGAAAGAGAGGAGTGTGAAGTTAAGTACAGGGCTGAGCTCCAGTAAGGCAGCCGGTGGGAGTCGGCCACATCGGTTCACGCACCCTAGGTGCCAGCTGATGGGTAAAAAATTGGGTGAAGTTACCCAGCTGCTTCATGGATGTTACACAGGACACCCTTGCAATCCCTGGAACTATCCTTGCACTCTGCTCTGCTGAATCAAACACGCCCAAATAAGTCACACCAAAACCCAGGGCCTCCCCCAGTCCCTGCTGAACGCCATGTTCAGTCAGTCTTTACCATGCGAGGAAGTATCTGCTCAATGGATGTGCACCATCATCCCTGAATGCAATAACCAAGCCCAAACATTTACATTTACATTTACATTTATTTATTTAGCAGACGCTTTTATCCAAAGCGACTTACAAAAGTGCATACAGTAGGTACAGCGACAGTACGGGGACAGGATGTGTACAGTTCCACAATGAGACAGTTCTCAGCTGAGAGCAAGGTCTGTTTGAGGACGCAGTACTATCAGATTTTTACCATTACAGCCTAAAGGGCAACTAGTACGATATACTTTCGAACGGCAAACTTCAACAACTTCAAACGGCACAATGAGCGTCAGGGTAAAGGCGGCAACAAGAGACAAAATTTAAAAGCACAATTTAAAAAGCACAGCAATTTACGACAGCACTGATGGGCGGGGGGGGGCAGCAATTGTGTGCTGGGTCAGTCCAAGTAGAGTCTGAAGAGGTGCGTCTTCAGGCCCCGTCTGAAGGACTGGGGTGAAGGAGCTGTCCGTAGCGAGACCGGGAGTTCGTTCCACCACTGGGGAGCGATGTAGGCGAAACGCCGATGTCTGGCAGAACGAGCACCTCCTGCCTTGACCATGCAGGGAGCAAGGCGTCCAGTTGCTGCTGAGCGTAGGGGTCGGGCTGGTGTGTAGGGCTGGATGAGTTCTTGGAGGTAGGCAGGGGCTGTCCTGTTGACTGCAGAGAAGGCGAGGGTCAGGGTCTTGAATCTGATCCTGGCAGCGACAGGAAGCCAGTGGAGGGATTTCAGCAGGGGAGTAACATGGGAGAATTTGGGGAGGTTGAAGATCAGTCGGGCAGCTGCATTCTGGATGAGCTGGAGAGGGTGGGTGGTGCATGCTGGGAGGGCTGCAAGGAGAGCGTTGCAGTAGTCCAGTCGAGGGAGAACTGTGGCCTGGATAAGGAGCTGCGTCGCGTATGTGGTTAGGAACGGGCGAATCCTCCTGATGTTGTGGAGGAGGAATCGGCAGGTCCGTGACGTGCGAGCAATGTACTCCTTGAAGTCCAGGTTACTGTCGAGGGTGATGCCCAAGCTCTTTGCTGTCCGAGAGGATGGTATTGTGGTGCCATCGAAGGTGATGGAAAGGTCATGCAGGGGGGAAGGGCCGGCTGGGATGAAGAGGAGATCCGTTTTACTGAGGTTCAGCTTCAGGTGGTGGGATGTCATCCATTTGGAGATGTCAGCCAGGCATGCAGAGATTCTTTCGTTGACCTGGGGGGTAGAGGGAGGGAAAGAGAAAAAGAGTTGGATGTCGTCAGCATAGCAGTGATAGGAGAAACCATGCGATTTGATAACTGAGCCAAGAGAGTTAATATAAATTGAGAAGAGTAGGGGTCCCAGTACTGAACCCTGTGGGACTCCTGTAGTGAGGGGGGTGGGTGCAGAGGTGGAGCCTTTCCAGTAGATCTGGGAAGATCTACCAGTCAGGTAGGATGTGAACCAGGAGAGGGCAGTTCCAGAGATGCCCATCTCAGACAGCTTTGATAATAGTGTCTGGTGGTTGACTGTATCGAAAGCAGCAGAGAGGTCGAGGAGGATGAGGACAGATGACGAGCCGGAGGCTCTAGCCGTGTGGAGAGCCTCTGTCACGGCCAGGAGTGCAGTTTCTGTTGAGTGTCCAGCTCTGAATCCTGACTGATGGGGGTCTAGGAGGTTGTTCCTGAGAAGAAAAGGGGAGAGTTGGTTAAGTACTGCACGTTCCAAGGTTTTAGATAGAAATGAGAGAAGAGATACCGGTCGGTAGTTTGTAACATCGGATGGGTCGGTAGATGGTTTCTTGAGGAGCGGTGTGACCAGAGCTTTCTTGAAGTCTGTGGGGACAGTGCCAGAGGTTAGTGAGGAGTTGATAAATGAGGAAAGAAATGGGGCGATCTCACCAGATATGGATTGGAGCAGGGTAGAGGGGATGGGGTCCAGAGGGCAGGTTGTGGCGTGGTGGTCTGTGATGAGTTGTAGTACTTCCAAGTCTTTGAGCGGCATGAAGGAAGACAGCTGGTTGATGGAGTTGCCCGTGGTGGTCAAGAATGTTGTTGAGGGAGAGAAGGAGTCCCGGATGCTGGTCACCTTTTCCTCGAAGTAGACCCTGAAATCATTGGCAGAGAGGTGGGAGGGGGAGGGAGGAGGAGGGGGGGTGAGGAGGGTGGAGAAGGTGGAGAAAAGTTTTCGTGGGTTAGTTATATTGGCATTGATTTTGGATTGGAAGAAAGAGGACTTAGCTGATGTTGTTGCGGTGGTAAATGCTGTTAGCAGAGAGTGATAGGCAGCCAGGTCCACAGAGGATCTGGATTTCCTCCACTTCCTCTCAGCAGCTCGCAGCGCAGTCCTGTCGGAGCGGAGGGAGTCGGTCAGCCATGGGCATGAGGGTGATGGTCGCGATGGTCTGGAAACAGTAGGGCAGAGAGCATCCAAAGATTGAGACAGACATGTGTTGAGGACTGATGTAGCAGACTCAGCAGGCATGATGGAGAAGGAGGGAAGGGGAGGGAGGGAAGAGACCCTGCTCCCCTGCTCATTTTGTGTTTCTTATTGCCTGGGTTCCTCTTCGCTGGAGTAGTTGTGTTCTGCAATTGCCTCAAGTCCGTAGAGAGGGTATCAAGGCCCTCTCAGAACACATGTAAGCACACTGTGATAATGACTTGCCATGGAAGAAGGGTTCTCAAAGGAGAACGAGAGAGAACCCATTGAACTTAACTTGGCCGAATGGTTACTGCCCCCCCCCCCCCATCCCGAATCCTCTTGTTTCTTCTCTGCATCTACAGGGGTGTCAGTGTTCACATTCCAAAAAGTTCCAAATAACACCCCCTCCCCCAAACCCCTGCCTCTTGCCTTTTTTCCCTCCTTTATGGGTGTGGCATAGGTTACCCAGCATGCACTGCAGCCTGTGCCAGCAGAGGTCACAGCCAGTCCTCAGAGCCTTTGTGCTGCCTCATAATGGCTCCTTTCTCCTGGAGCTACTCACACTTCCAGCACAGGGCACAGACACCCATTGTGTGGGTGGTGGACTTGTGAGTGTGAGTGAATGTGTATGTGTGTGTGTGTGTGTGTGTGTGTGTGTGTGTGTGTGTGTGTGTGTGTGTGTGTGAAGGGGATGGAGAGGGGACAGACAAATGGATGTGTCTGATGGTGTGTGTCTGTGTATATGTGTGAGAGAGGAAACGTGTGTGTGTGTGTGTGTGTGTGTGTGTGTGTGTAGGTATGGCTGTGTGGGTTAGAAAAGGGACAGAGACAAGCCGTTACTGATCTAAAATACCACTACAGCCTTGCATATGGGTTGTTGGTAAAAAGTATTCATTCAAAAATGAATGTAATTTTATGTGTCAGTTAAGTAAAGCAGCATTTGTTGATTTTGGTTAGTGCCCTGTCTGCAGTCTGTGTGACACTGCATGTACTGAAGGCTGCATTTGCATTCGGACAGTGTGGTTTGCATTCTGTGTATTCTTTGGCATATAGGCAACTCTCTACACAGAGGGCTTACACGTAGCCGCCAGCATGACTGAGCAGCATGTGGACTCCGGGCCTGCCAGATCATTTTTCAGAGTTCCACGTCTGGTTTCCCCATCTCGAACGAAAGCCCCACTCAGATTGGGGGAAAGCGGAGAGGAAAGGGGGAATGAGTGGGTGCAGCCGGACTCTGTCTTTGATTAAAAAAAAAGGGAGGGAAGGAGAGAGAGAGGGGAGAGCTGGCAATGCAGTTTCCATTTGTCCCTCATTCTTTCCGCGTGGAGTCATGGGTGAGGCACGGGGATCAGAAGAGGGGAAAAGAGGCAAGAAATGGAGAGGGGAAGGGGCCTGGGTCTGACAGACCCCCCCCCCCCCCCCCCCATTCTGAAAAACGTGAGCATGCTGTAACCAGATGGCAGCTCGGGTGAGATCATATAGCAGGCTTTCCAGAGAAGCCCACCCCTGTCTCCTCCCAGCACTGCATAAAGGGGAGTATTCCTTTAACTCCTTACTCTCCCGCAATCTCAGGCTCTGTTTCATTATATCCTATACTGACACATTCTGTTTCCGTATAGTATACTAACACAGGTACTGTTTCCTCATAGTGTACTAACACAGGCACTGTTTCCTCATAGTATACTAACACAGGCACTGTTTCCATATAGTATACTAACACAAATAAACCTTGGTTAACAAAATCTCTGAGGCCTTTTATTATTAAAAAACCCTGATATATAATATTTGGAAAAAAAATCCCCAGAAATAATGGGAAGGAAGCAAAAATTGTGTAGGTGTACTTGCTTTTTGGAAGTAAAGTATTTAATTTTTTAAAGTATTTTCTTCAAAAGGCAATCTGTGAAGAGGATGTTGAGTCACCCTTTTAAATGAATGGTCCCTGCATCCCTCCTTGCTTATCTTTTATCATCAGTAGCAGCGATGAAGGCAACTGTGGCACCCAAACAGCTATCTAACGTGACCATTAGATGTGGCCATCCCTGACACAAAAGTTAACAAAAATCAATTGCCTTAGATACTAAAATTCAGCTCATAAGCAGGGCATGTTCAGATGTAGTTAGGGCTGTAGAAGATGAGTCTAGAAACACACTTTGAATGAGTTGTTGTCTGCTCCATCTCTCTCTCTTTCCCCCTCTCCCTCCATTTCTTATGTGCTCTTATCGCTGTCTCTGGTGTGATCTTTGTCTTGGAAGTCTTTCATCTGTATATTGTGATTGCCTTTTAATGTTTTATATTGGGTAGTTGTGTTTTTTGTCTAACTATATGTGGCTGCCTTCTAGGTGAGGTCTCCTTTGGAAAAGAGATGTTTATCTAAACGGGACTTGCCTGGTTAAATAATAAATGTGGGTTAGGCATGCAGGTTGGTTATCTCGGTTGACATGGAAAAACATTTTAAATCAGGGAGATAATACAAAGACTTCAGTGCTACTGACATTGAGTTGAAGGCAAGGCAGCAGCAATTACAGCACAAGCTCTGTGAAATTTGAATGTTCACGTGTTGCAAGTAATGTATGTTTATTAATTACATTTTTGTTAAATACATGTTTGTTTTCCTTGGTTGACCATCTCTTATAAAATTACAGCCCAAAGCCTTGAACACAGTGATACAGGCAGTGATAAAACAAGATGGCAGAAAAGAATAATACAAAATACTGCAGTAAAAGTTCATTTAAAACCAGAGCATTCACATGTGTACTTGCATGTTCCCAAACCCACGTACATGCACACACCCTTTTGTGCTGGTGATTTGAGCTGAGCACTGAAACCCTTGGGTTGTGTGCTCCCGCAGTGGGTGTGGGTCATTTCTGTGGTACCATTCCAGTTTTCTGCACACAGGTAGCTCCAAGTGGGTTGAGGCCCATAATTCCAGCATTTGGCTTTCTTTATCATGTAGTTCTTATCACTGAATTTATCTTGGTCATTAGGCACCCAGAGACATTGACTAGCTCTCCATGCTAAACACTATGCTCTGGAAAAACAAAAAGCATCTTTCCTCTGGCAAAATAATTTTCCCTGGTATTGCTTATAGTGGTTTGATTCATTCCAATCTTCCCAGTGACCTTTTTACCCAGACAGCTGTTTATAACAATCCACATATTTTACATTAACCACTTTATTGTTCTTAGAGTAAACCCTTCCTTAAATCTGCAACATTTGTTATTTTTCCACAACACTAAGAAGTCCAGAACATGACTCGTACACCACAGAGAATTCCCTTCTATTATGTGTCATGTCCCCTTGAGGTCACAGAAGTATCACAGAAGCCTTAAGCAACATGTGGTAATGGCTCTTGTTTTGGGCCACACCTGATATTCAGTTCAATTCAATTCAATTTTATTTGTATAGCGCTTTTTACAACACAAGTTGTCACAAAGCAGCTTTACATTGTTCCCAGGCCTGAGACCCCCTGAGAGCAAGCCTAAGGCAATAGTGGCAAGGAAAAAAAGGAAAAATGAACAGGAAGAAACTCTGAGCAGAACCCGGCTTAGAAGGGGAGCCCATCTGGCACTGGGCAGATAGCATTAGAGAGAAAATTTAAAAGTTGTACAATGTATTTTATGACATTTAAGATTGATAGACAGTAGTAATTAGCAACAGAGTAACTATAAAATGTATCCGAGAATGTCCAGTTCTTGGCATGCAGTTGGCTTGATAGACAGGGCAGCGAGGTAGCAGGACTGGAAATTGGGATGTGACGCTTGGGCTACAGCTCCAGGCAGGAGCCTGGAGCAGGGATAGGAAACACACAGAAAACAGTGATTAGTGCATGTTAAGTGCAGGGATGGAAACATAAAGACATAAAGGGAAAAAGGGGGGAACAGAGGGGGGAAGAGGGATGCATGTGTGTAATAAGGAAAAATCCTGGCAGATAAGGATTATGGCAGCATACCTAGGGGACGAGAGGCAAGGGGCCAGCACGATCATGAGGGTGACCCTAAGGCAGTCAACACCAGACCACAGCTGGATCAGCTGAACACAGAGTAGCCAGGCCTTGATGTAGTGACAGCAATGGCCACTTATGGTGCGTTTCCAACAAGCAGTACAGTACAGTTCGGTACAGTATGGTACGCAATTATTTGTGTTTCCATCATCAAAAGTTGCGAACCGTACCAAAATAAGTGTACCGTACCATACTGGTTTTTGGTACCCTTCTGTTGGGGTACCAAGAACGGTGGTATGGTTTGTAAAGGATGGAGCTACACCCACTGCCGTCCGTTGATTGGTCGACAGAGTCGTCACTTCCGTGCGACAACGTGAATACAAACTAGGGCTGTCAATGTTTTAACACTCCTTGGCGATTAATCTGGAAACTTTAACGTGTTAATGTTTTAACGAAAATTAATCATATTATCAAGTTTGACCGCAACTTCCTTCTGTAATTCCAGAGCGGATATTTACCTGGCTGAATTACTGAAAGGCGTGGCAAACGCAGATGTGCTGAACGGCAAATTTCGTTTTAACCTTTTCGCGCGTATGGTCACACCGGTGTGATTAGCCGTTTAGCACATATGCTAAAACTGGTGCAATTAGAACACTAGATTGGAGAAATTCCAGCTAATTTTGGCTTTGAGGAAACAGCGATTTAACTCTAAAAATATAGCAAATGCGAACTGAAATCTATCAGAAACTTAATAACACAAATGAAAACATAACGCGCACTATACATACCATAAATGTAAATAAATGTAAATAACAAATAAGTTACATGCGAAAGGGTTAAAAGCCCTAATGCAAACACAAAAGTTCATCAACCGTTTCTGTTGTGTTGCGTTCTTCGCACACTTTTATGATGTCATGCTACTTACATAGCTGACGCAGCAATCGCCATCCAGTATATGCCCTGCCTATTAAGTAGGGTACGGTTGGCAGTGGAGACACAAGCCGTATCGGGGTTTACCGTACCAAACCGTTACGTAACGAACCGAACTGTACTGTACTGCTTGGTGGAAACGCACCATTAGTCCACCAGAGACTCTACGATCAATGTCAGCACTGTGCCGTGTCCCTCAGCTAAAGGATTTGAAATAAAGATAAGTTTTTTAGCCTAGACTTAAAGGCGGAGAGAGAGTCTGCTCCCCGAACTTCGGTGGTTAAATTGTTCCACAAAAGAGGGGCTCGGTACGAAAAGGCACTATCGCCTATAGTACTTTTACCCACTCTTGGAACAATGAGAAGTCCTGCTCTTTGGGAACGTAGAGTTCGTTTTGGAGAATATGGGCAAAGAATGTCCTTAAGGTAGGGGAGGGGGAGGCAAGCCCATTTAAAGCTTTAAATGTAAGTAGTATTTTGAAATCAATGCAGTATTTGATAGGTAGCCAATGGACAGAGGCTAATACTGGGGTGATGTGCTCAAAGTGCTTTGTTCTGGTTAGAATACAAGCAGCTGCATTTTGAACCAACTGAAGGGACTTTAGGGAGGCATATGCACATCCTGACAAGAGGGCATTACAGTAGTCCAATCTGGATTACTGAAAAGCATGGATTAGTGTTTCAGTGTCATGTATTGATAGAATTTTCCTGATTTTGGCAATATTCTTCAAATGAAAGAAAGCAGTCCCGGAGGTGTTTTTTATCTGTGTGTCAAAAGACAGCTCGTGACACCAAGGTCTTTGATGGTTGCACTTGAGGCCAGTGAGACACCATCAAGATGTAATATTGGTGAGTTATAGATATGTAGAGAATAGATATCAGCAATAGTGACCATAGCAGCTCCTTAAGTAACACCTGTCTGCTGTATGTGTGAATGGCCTGAGAGGTTAACCAGCTCTCATAGCATGGTCTATGTGTAAAATGATTTAAAGTCCTTGAAATTGCTGACGGATGAACACATGGGTTTTTTGGCACGTGAGCTCGCTGGTGGGGTCAGGTTGCGTGTAAAGCTGTTGGAACAAATCCCAATGCCTTACTCTAATGAACTTGCTGTGTTTGGCAAGATTTAATGCAATATCAATATAGAGTAGAAAATATAGAGTAAAGTAATAGAGTAAAAGCATAGAGCCATGAAGATGTTCAGTATAGGAGTAAGCAACAAGGACAAGAAATAAGAAAAACATTATATATAATATTTGAATATATATAGATTATGTATGTGACATTGTCAGCAGTAGCCTGTGGTAATATGATTTTTTTTCTCTACAGCATGTTTCTGAAAGTGGGTGTGATTTTATTTGTAGGGTGTGAGTAGTCTCTCTGACCAAAGAGGGCATGAGTCATCACTGTGTTTATCAATCCATACTGTGTGCTTGGGAATCACCCTCGCAACCAACAGCACCTCTAAAACCCAGTTCAGCTGTACAAATTCATTTATGATGATGCTGTTGTAGTCTTGTGTGTCTATACAAACATTTGGAGTAGGTCTGTAGGTTGATCTGAATTAGTTTTTAACTCTGTGAAAATTACCCATTCCTATGGAAGAAATAACAGTCAGAGACTGGAGTGAGATCTAATTAGAACATCAGCACAGTGAATAGATAGAGAAGTGTGGTACAAGGGGTGCTGAGTAACTGGATTGAACTGTGTGATATAAACTGGAAACATGAGCACTCACTCATTCAGAATGACATTGGAGATATAGGCCCTCACTCATCTACAAAAACACTGGATACATGAGCGCTCACTCATTCACAGGGGCGCTGGATACATGAGCACTCACTCATTCACAGAAACGTTGAGTATATGAGCCCTCACTCATACACAGGGGGCACTGGGTACATGAGCCCTCACTCTTCCACAGGGGCGCTGGATACATGAGCTCTCACTCATTCAGAGACGCTGAGTACATGAGCCCTCACACATTCACAGGGGGCACTGGGTACATGAGCCCTCACTCTTTCACAGGGGCACTGGATACATGAGCCCTCACTCATTCACAGGGGCACTGGATACATGAGCCCTCACTCATTCACAGGGGCGCTGGATACATGAGCTCACTCATTCACAGGGGCGCTGGATACATGACCCCACTGTCATTCACAGGGGCACTGGGTACATGAGCCCTCACTCATTCACTGGGGCATTGGATACATGAGCACTCATTCATTCACAGAGACGTTGGATACATGAGCACTCATTCATTCACAGGGCTCCAGGGGGAAAATCCCACCCCTCTGTGAGATTTCACAGCTCTGCTGGAGACAGCTGCAGCTCAGCAAGGGAGAGGTGATGGCACATTCCAAACACTACTCCAAACCCTGGCAGCTCCTCCTACATGGATTACTCTGGGCAGCAGTGTAGCATGATGGTAAGGAGCAGGGCTCGTAACCAAAACGTTGCTGGTTTGATTCCCAGTTGGGCCACTGCGGTTGTGTCCTTGAACAAGCTACATAATGCACAATTGTCTCAGATAAGCCCAGCTCTATAAATGGATAAAATTGTAAATGTAATTTGCTGTGAATCTGTCTTTCAGGTTGCTGGCACGGTCAGTACAGGCTTTGCAGGAAGTGTTTATGGTAGTAAATGGACTTGTGAAGGTGCTTGCATACTGTTCCTTAATGTGTATTTGTTTGGATTTGAGGTGTAATGAATATGGGTGTGAAGGGAACGTGCGATTGCGGCTCAATGTCCGTGAAAGTGGCTGAGAACTCAAGTGGCTTTCTGTCCTCCAGAGACAGGACCCGCTCTGATGGAGCCCAAATAGCAGCGCTTCCCCCAGTCACGTCACAGACCGCACACCTCCCGGTGAGATGAGTGAACCCTTCTGGCTGTCCTCCGCGGACGCGGTCGAGGTGGATGCCTGCGACCAGGAGATCGAAAGGAGCTACGAGGTCATCCCTGCTGTCATCTGCTCCATGTGCTGCCTGTTCGGCATCATCTACTGCTTCTTTGGTGAGCCCCGGCAACTGTCGTGGCCATACCCTTTTACGTAAAAATGTGCTTTACAGGGGCAGTGGAGCTGGAGACGTCCCCACAGTAGAGTTGGTGTCTTTCCCCTCACGCCATATAGAGAAGCACACAGAGTGTATACACACAGTTACACAGTGTCTCTCTCTCCCTCTGTCTCTCTCTCTCTCACACACACACACACACACACACACACACACACACACGCACACACATGCGTGCTGAAGTGGGCTGAAGTGACTGTCCAACCTCTTAGACAGTCTGTGCCCTGTGCTCTGAAAGTTTTACCTCCACCTCTCCCAGGCTCTCTCAGGGGTCTGGATGAGTCCACATACAGTCATAAATATTTTCCGTTGTTGGAGGCTGAAATGTCTCATTCTGGGCCCATAAATCAGACAAACCCTCTTCCGCCGAATTGAGTGGGACAGACAGGAGTGCTTAGCCAGCCCTCCAAAGCCTCAGAGGTCAGAGGTCAGAGCACCTGTTGGCCTGGGCTCATACTCAGCTGATCACACCTACTTCACCTGTCTGACGGACTAGTTCAGGCTGGAGAGAGTGGGATGAACATCCAAGACCTTTTTTTCCGCACAGCCAGTCACTGATAAACTAGTCAGTGTTTATGTAGTTAGAAGTATTTGTAGGTAGTATTTTTAATTAAAAGTATGTGCTAAAATAATGTAGCAGCTCTGGTTAAAGTCTGTCATACTGCGAGCATAAGGATGCTGACAGCACTGAAGGGAGTGATCTGTGTAGCACTCTGCACTGTGTACTGCACCTTGGAATCGAACATTGGCATTACGTTACATTATTGATTTAGCAGACGCTCTTATCCAAAACGCCCTCCAGCACAAGAGAACAGAAGGGTATTCATCCAAGTTAAATGAGCAACAGTGTCAGACCAGGCTAACAACACTTCCAGACCAGTAAGTGTTAGCACAACACCATTCAAACATCACCACAAGTTAACTTGTGCTAATCTGAAACTAGACAACCTAGAAAACTATGGGAAGTTGTTAAGTATATATACTACTATATGTCTTAGTGTCACTAGGTCACAATATCCATAACACAAGTAAGTAAGCAGCAAGTAATACAAGTAGCAGTTGCTAGGGGGTGGGGATTGAAGTTAGCACTGCCCTCTCATGCTGCACATCCTCACCATATCCCCACTTCTCCCCATCCCATCCCCCCGCAGGCTATCGCTGCTTCAAGGCTGTCATGTTCCTGTCGGGCCTGATGTTCGGCTCGGTGGTCATCTTCCTGCTGTGCCACAAGGAGCGCGTGCTGGACACGCAGCTGAGCGTGGAGGCGAGCGCAGGCATCGGACTGGGCATCGGTGTGCTGTGCGGCCTGGTCACCATGCTGGTGCGCAGCGTGGGCCTCTTCCTGACCGGCCTGCTGCTGGGGCTGCTGCTCGCTATCGCCGCCCTCCTGGTGGCCAGCCACTTCCACACCCCCGGCACGGTGTGGGTGCCACTGGGTGTGCTGTTGGGCGCGGGGATGCTGTGCGCTGTGCTGGCGCTGCAGTGGCAGCGGCCACTCACTGTGCTCTCCACTGCCGCCTTCGGTGCCGCTATCCTCACCGTCTGCGCTGACTACTTCGTGGAGATGCTGGTGCTGGCGGTGCATGTGTACGACCGGCTGCGCCTGGCGCCCGCGCCACTGCTCTGCTGGTACAGCTGGGTGATTGTGGCTGTGTGGCCCGTGCTCGCCCTCACCGGCGCACTGGTGCAGTGGAAGCTGACAGCCGAGGGCTTCTCACACACGGAGGGTGAGTTGCCCGCTGGCGGCAGAGGTAGAGAAGCCCTGTTCCCAGCCTGCTCTCTGCTTTTTGTTCCCTCCCACATAATCAAATCAGTCATGAGGCAAAATGAATGCAGACGATCATGTTTTGGAGGTGCTCCACATTAATGTAATGCATGCCGTCACTTAAATTTGGCCCAGTTATGTGATCAAGGGCTTGGATGGAACAAAAACCAGAAACACCTGCAGCACTCCAGGGCCAGGGACCCTACACTAAATGCTTTGTCGTGGAAGTGAGGTAGTTATATTTATATTTACACTGCATTAGATGAGCCTCTGTTTTGTAATTTTTGTGCTGGAATTTTGTGCAAGTGACTTTTGAAATGATGTGTAATTGTGTGGAATTCAGTTTTGGTTTGTGTGGGACTGTGTAGAATGGAGAGTTGGAATTTTGTGTTGGGATGGAAGGCTGGGATCTGTGTGTAGATGAGCACTGGAACCAAATGCTAGGATCTTCATGTGTGACAGTGCCTCAGTGGTCAAAAGTGACAGCTATGCGTGTGTCTCTGTGCTCGCGCAGTCATCATTAGCAGGCGGCAGAAGAAGGTGCAGCTGATGCGGATCCGACAGAGAGACGCCAAGAAGCGGCCGCAGAGCACCACGCAAGAGCCCTCCTACCGCCGCAAGCCAACGCCCGTCAAGCGCTACACCGGAGACCTGCTGGCTCCGGTGAGTGGCCAGATGTCAGCCTCCAGCTTAGCGGATGCCCTCGTCCACGCCAGCATGTGCTTTTACACCGGTGGCAGCCTGGCACTCACCATATGTGGCTGGTTTTTAACAGGACGGTTGAGATAACATCGCTCCCGGTAGAGCAGGGTGACCTGAGTTTCAACCGTATGGCCCTC
Source organism: Megalops cyprinoides (assembly GCF_013368585.1). NCBI lineage: Eukaryota > Metazoa > Chordata > Actinopteri > Elopiformes > Megalopidae > Megalops > Megalops cyprinoides. The sequence continues at coordinate 805,398 of NC_050588.1, read as the reverse complement.
TTTTGAGAGTGTAAAATAAGGCATTACTCAATGGGACAGTAAGCCAAGCTTGTGCCATTACTGGGAGTTATGAAGCACCATCCAATAAGTGTTTAAAGGCACTAAACACAGTCCGATACAGCTATAACACAATGCTTCTATCAGTAGGACAGCAGTTAAACCAACAATACAGAAAAGGTCTGTTTGTAAAGGGCACTTTAGTTACAAACATATCAACATTCATTTGTGTGTTGTTACTCCACTCCAAAATCTTCACATCATGCTGTAATGGCTTTCTACACCTGTTTTCAGCCTTCAGTGCGGTTGGAAATGTTGAGACTTGTTTACAATTACAGTATCACTGATTCAGTATCACTGATTATGGTATTTTATAAATACAGAGTGTGGTGCTGTAAGGAGGGTGTCTTACTGGTCTATTGAGAGGAAGCCACAGCCTGTAACAGGAGCCTCTCTCTCTCTCTCCTTCTCTTTCTCGCTCTCTCTCTTTCGGCCTCCCTCTCTTTCTCTCTCTCTAATTCTCTCTCCCCCTCTCCCAGAGCTACCTGCAGAGTCTGCGAGACAGGCAAATGGGCACGGGTAACTCCCTCAGCAGCCTGGGCCCCACCCACCAGACCACCATCGACCTTGACTACGACACCGGCTCCACTGTACCTCTCACTGCCACCAGCCCAGTCATTCGGGTCTGAGGGTGGAGCCTCTTTCAATAGCTTCTGCTCTGCAGCACACAGTCCCCTCCCTGCCCACCAGAGAGCCCAGTTCTTTTCACCCACTCCATTTCTGCTCTCCAGTCCCCCCCCACCGCCCGTGCCTCTGTGGTCTGTACTGCTCCACACCACAAGAACCAGTGGGGGAGGATGTGTGGATGGAGCGTGATGTGGGCGTGGCACTCCTTCCCTTTCAGGGATAGGATGCGGCCTGGCTCTGATGACCACTTTGGGTTCTGCCCCTCTTTCACCATGTGATGGATGCCTGCAAAGCAAGCCTCCTGTTGGTTCCTCCCTCTGAGCTCCAACCCTCTGAAGTCCAACCCTGCCACACTAGTTGTATCCCATGATGCACCTTCCTCTGTGGAGGTCAGGTCCATGTGAAGCCTCTGTTTGGTGCTTTTGTGTGAGAGAGCCACACCGGTGCCCTGGGTGTCCCCAGGAGATATGATGAAACTGCTCCCAGTCATCACCCCTTTAATGCTCCATGAACACAGAACAAATCACAAGAGCAGGAGTGTCAGCATGATTTCTCTTCTCCTCTTATCAATGCTGAAAATAGAGAACGGTTTCGTGTTTCTTTTTTAGCTCCTAGCTCAGCATCCTCCTCTGCATTCCCAGAATATTGGTGCTTTCAGTCAAACCAGGAGACAATGGTTTGGCACAAATGAGACTTCCTCCTTTTGGGTTTGGGAGTACACGCAAAGATGCAACCGATTTTACATTTCAAAGTGTTCCTGTGCCGTTCAGAATTCGTGGAACAGGAAAACGATGGCAAATAACCAACCTCACTGATCTGTGATCAAACAGGGATCTCATCTGAGACTTTTTTTAGCACTGTGTGTTGTGTGTCTAAGGTCAGGTTGACCTTTGTGATAGTGATGGTGCTGGTGAATTTCATTTATGCAGCAAATTTTTGTTTTAAAGAGAAAGAGAGACTCAGCTTGATTACTCCCGACATACTGTATACCCAGAATGCACAACACAGCAGTGGAGAAGAGGCATGGTAACTTTAACCGATTAAACTTTTAATTTTTTTAAAGGATTTGATGCCTTTTGTGATTCACCAAAAAAGTAGTAGTACCAGTAATGGATGCACGGTCATACCACTCTAAAAATGACGGCAAAGTTCTGTTTTTAAGCAGGATGTGTTAATATTTGAATGATTACTTCCATTTGTATCGAATACTAATTTAATGTTGAAAACATCTTCCATCTTTTCTGTGGAAATGTTGAGTAGAGTTCCATTTTGCTTTTAATTTGTTATAAGAGCACGTTTTTAGTTGTATCATCTAATTCAGAGAGAAAGTACTGTCACAACTACCTAGAATCTGTACAGAAATTATTATAGAAGAATGAAGAAAGTAAACGATTAAACTGGAAAAATAAACACTTTCTGTGTGTCATTCTCTGAAGGAAATGAAGGCCTCTGTTTTTTCCACTGGTTACCTAGCAAAATCTCCAGCTGAATGCACCTTCAAAATTACAGATTCAGGGTCTTAAAGATGACTGTATACAGCATGTTTTTCCTTCCCTTCCATTAGGTTTTTTCTTTTTTCCAGGAGAAACTACAGCAATTTATAACATCAAAACTGTTTTTTCTTCCAAACCCAGAATGTCTTTTCATTTAAAATGAGTGGGTGTAGTGAATGTCTGTGAAGGAATAACACAAGCGCAAACCTACAACATGTTTGCAATATACTTTTTTCTTATTGCTTTGATTTAAAAAATCACTTTACAAGCTAAGTAGCAATTATCCAGTAACTGCTGTATCAAAAGTGATAATGACAATGCTTTGGCAATATCACTTTATAAGAAATTGTGATTATTGCCTGTTTGAGAGAAAATCATGAAAACTCATATATAAAAATGTATGGAAAGAATAAAATACTGTACCGTCAAACACCTGACAGTTTCCCAAGGCAGTACTTATGTATACCCTGGCAGTTGGCTGGTATCTGCTTTTCAGTGACATCAACAGCCTCAGTTCCCAAAGAGGCCTCTACAGTAACTGTCAAATAAGTTTCAAATGCATTTTCTGCCTGAGATGCACGTTTTTCGACAGCAACACTTTCAGACTTTTCCTTCAGTTCTGATGAGCTGTGGTAAGACTGTTCTTAGTGTGTTTAGTGATGATGTGTTGCTATAGGATTTGGGTTTCTACATTAAGGAACTGGCAAGTGAAAGTCTTTGAAAATTAAGCTACACTTTGAAATGTGTCCTGAGAATCTGACAAACCCCCCTGACTCCAGCATTCCATCCCAGAATTCTATACCGTCCTCAGTCCAGGCTGTGTGTGGTAGCCAGCTCCCGAGGTTGGACCTCACTGCACAACTCCCTCGTTTGGTCTGTTGCCCCCTGGTGGTCTACTTGGCACACTGCATCCAGCGCTCTTTCTTGCTGACTGGGTAGCCCCTCTCCACGTTCAGCTGATTGTTGACACGCCAGTACTGGTCGCCCTTGAAGAAGTAAATCTTGCTGTTGGTCCAGGTGAAAGCTGCGTCCAGGTTCGAGGGCGCCCCAGTGAACAGCCGTGAGATGGGCTTTGGGTACACGCTGAGGTCCGTGTACTTCATCTCGTCCCACTGCCAGTACCCTGAACCCTGAGGGGGGGAATTGGGCAGGATATTTAGGAGGCAGGTCTTGACCATCTTAATTTGTCAAAAGTGTGTAACTATACACACTATTCACTATACAGCAGTCTGCAGTCTATGTGCAACAGTGCAACTGGCCTAACGGTCTGTCACTGCTTGTAGTGTTATTCACTGCGGCCATTCGCAGAACAGTCAGCCCTACTGCTGTGCACACAGGGCAGCTCTTCACTCTACCTTGAAGAAGAAGAGCTTCTTGTTGGCCTCCAAGTACAAGGCTGCGTCGATGTTTGAGGGGATGCGAGTCAGCTGTTTGGGGTAGCCACTGTCGAGACGGAAGTAGGTGTACCGCCATACTTTGTCTCCTGAAATACACAGAGACAATTATGATGGAGATGGAAAACAGATTAAGATTGTCAGGAAAACATATTTGGTTTCTCCTTCCCTGGAAATCCAAACTAGTACTAGCAGATGAGTGTGGCGCTGTGTCCAGCACCAAATCAATGATTTGCCCTTCTACTAGTACCCACTTGTACTACTATAACGTGCTGCTTATTAACTTGTATGTTAATAAGCAGCACATTAATAATAACTATGTGTTACAGATATTGTGATCTGACACTGAGATACATGGTAGCGTTTGTACTTAATGACTTAATGAAAATGACAGTTTTCCAGGCTGTGTAGTTTCATATTAGCACAATTTAACTTGTGGTAGAGCTTGAATAGTGTTGTGCTTGCACTCACTGGTCTGGAATGCTGTCAGCCTGGTCTGACATTGTTAGACATCTAACTTGGACGGACACTTGTGGACGGACGCTTTGTGGTAAAGACGTAACCCAGAAAAAGGCAGGCCTATCATATTCTTAAGGCAAAAATGAACGCTCACAGCCCACTCTGCTGTCACAATTATAGCTACACAGCACACAAACGGGGCAAATCTACACAACGAGTAATATTAGGTACCTAGCTAACGTCCTATATAATGTCTCTGATGGAGATCGGCGCATTATTGCGCCAGCTTTTCCGCCAAATATTAGGCTACATGTAAAAGACGACACAATTTTATCTGACAGAATTAAGGTAGAGTCCATTTTTGGATTGTATGATCGTAATAGCATGCGCATTTATTAACATTTGGAATTTATTGTGCTTTATTCAATTTCTAACGAAGTAGAAATTAGCTTGCTAACTAGGTGGATCAATTAGCTAGCTAGCTTGCAAGCTAAAGTTAGCTTGCGGCACACTGAAAAAGTAGCCTAGCTATAAAACAAACAACAAACTGATGCACCAACTTTATTAAGTACCGGGCATAAGGGAAAGGCTTAATGTAAGATAACGACCATATTCTTTGGATTTCGGTTTTAGTTTTTTGATATGTGAAAGTGTTTATGGTAAGAGTTGTGTGAGAGAAATTTGGTCTTCTTTGATCGATGTTTAGGTAGGCTACATAAAGCCACGTTAAGCTTGTGTAGGTCTACACAGGGCTGATCATACACATTGTTGATCATCACCCCAGTGCGTGGCTGTAGCTCAAGTGATGTAATGCCAGGTTCTACACAATTTCAGCCCAATTTTGACACAATTTTGTGTACTAGAGACAACGACACACATTCTGTATCTGCGATTTGGGAGCTGATAGCAACTTCTCTGGTGTAACGTTAATGCGTGAACTCGGCGGCAACAACACACACTAATCTCCAGCAGTCAACGTCGCCAGGACAACGATGTCAACGATAGGGAAACAAGCCAGATTAAAATCACATTCATCTGGGGACAGGATCGCTGTGAATGATCTCCAGCTACACTGTATATTCACTGTCACTAACAACTTATTGATCAATAGCAAATTTATTTCAAAATAGAAAACGTTACACTTCATAACGGATTATTGTATTCATAACACGAGGTATGGGCTGGATCCAGATTGACTTGCCATTCGGTCCGGATGTGGATCGAGGTCCGGACTTTGAGAAGCCCTGCCCTAGGGCTATGTGACGTTTGTATGTAAACTGAATGCATATGCTGTCACTTCAGGCGGTGGTCAATGAAAAGAACTACGGCCGTATTTACTGTTTTCTTGATTTCAGTTATAGTGATTGTGAAACCACCTGATATTAAAACATATCTTTGTATCTTCATTTACCAGAGAGAGTATACAATTGCCAAAACCCAATCATTTTTCCTCCATGAGACCTTCTGTGTACAGTGAACATTGGTTGGTTGTAGTGTAACTTGTAGTGTAGTCTTCCGACCAAGACGTGGCAAGATTTTATGGCGCTATGACTGCCTAGTCTGACATGGAGACTGTTGTTAAAGACAAAAAAATTGTGTAGTCTGAACCCAGCATAAGAGGTTAAACATGAATATTTGTGTTAAGCTATTCCCAATACGCCAACTGTAGGCCAGCCACAAGCAGTGTCTTTATAATGGGTTCCTATGGGGGAAACTTGAACGAAATGAAAACATCAGTGTTTATATTAAACCCATGGGGTCGTCGTATTGGTTCTTGAACGTGGTCATGATCAGAAACGTGTTAGAGAAGTGTAGTCCTGATGCGTCGCTGTTCATAATGCTATGTTAAGCTTTTTCCTTTTAATGGGGGTCAATGGAGAAGAAACTGCTTAATGCAAGATAGTTACCCCTTTCATTGGATTTCCGTTTTGCTTTTTTTGATAGGAGATAGTGTTTATGACATGTGAGATGTCAGACAAATTTGGTGATCATTGATCGCTGTTTTGGGACATTAAGCCACGTTAAACTTTTTCCTTATAATGGGTGTCAATGGAGAGAAAAACGTTTAATGTGAGATAACAACCATACTCCTAGGATTTCGACTTTGATTTTTTGACAGGAGGAGGTGTTTCTGACAAGAGATGTCCGAGAGAAATTTGGTGATCTTTGATCGCAGTTTTGGAACATTAAGCCACGTTTAGTATTTTAGAATGTCCTGAAATATTTCTGCTCCGGCTAAATGCTCTTCAATTAGGCTATGTGATCAAAGGTCTGTGGAAGTGCTCAAACAATTCTATGCAACCGGGAGAATGAGAGTAAACTTCCAATAGGTAGGCCAGATTTAATTATTCATTAATCAGTCAGTGGCGTTTCTCTCTCTCAGCTCTCTCTCGATGTGTGTATGCCTGCGTGCGTGCGTGGTCAAGTTTCTGTGTGTACAATAAGATGAAATCCTGCAGGCGCCCCTGATGGAATTCACAAATTCTTATGAACTTGTGCCCTTTAAACCCACACCCTAGTCCCAGGTGGCTGTAAGAAGTTACCTCAGTGTGGACACCTTTTCTTTCGGTCAGCAGAGGCAAGAGTTCTCTGCGTCCTGTAAAACCCTGATCTTTCAGGAGTTTAGTGTGAAAAACACCTCCTGAGTGGCTCTGCTTCACCACAGAAACAAGGCGAAACTAAGATAAGATGTGTCTTTAAAAAAATGTGGGGAGGCTCATTTTGTGCCTTTATCTCCTCAAGGCTGCATTAGTACAATGCCTTATTGTCTGGTAACCCAGAATGCATCCCGTCCTCTCTCCAAATAATCTTCAATGCTGCTGTGAGAATTTCTATAACAAAATATAACAAATTTGATACATATTCCCCACCCCAATGGTAGCTGCTAAGATGAGCGACACTGTTCTTTTTGCAGATAAGGGGAAGTGGAATACATGACTAAGACCAGCTTGCCTGGGAGTGCTAACCCAGGGGAAGCACCCATTTGTCTGTCAAAAATAGAAAATGCTTGTTTCAGCAACATGATGGGCAAATGTGTGCTGACTGCACATGTTTGTTGTTTGAGATTTAGGATGGAATCCTATTTACGTTTGAATTTATGCTCAGATATGTGAAATTGATGTTATCCTTTTGTGCTAAAATAAATGTTTTCACATATATAGCATGAGGTTTCACAACTACCCTCTAATGTACCATACCTAGCTGTGTATTCTTGTATAGTGTTGCACTGGGACATCAATCAGCACAGCCTACAAGCAGCTCAATGTTTTTAATACTCTCTGTGATTTACTCTCTATTCTCACTGTATAACTGGTCTTCACCACTTTTCTAGCCATTTCATTTCAAAGACATCAAACCTTGTAAAGTGTACATGACAATTCATTTGCTAAGAGTCTGTTTTAAGTGACACTTGATTGACTGATCCACGTGTGCCTCCCCAAACGTGTTTCTTGAAAGAAAGATGATGGGCGTATTCCCTGGAATACTCCCAAGTCTAACTCACAAAGGTTCTCTCTGCGCTGATTGTTAGCACGTTTCCATGATTTAAAAAAAAACGATGCATCTATATTGTCAACTTGATCCCTACTTCACTACACCTTCAGGTCTGGAAACAGTGGCAACAATTAAGAGAAATCATGCAATTCGCTCCGTACCCTTCAGGAAGAAGGTCTTGTTGGTCCTCTGGGAGTGGACAGCTGCGTCCAGGTCTCCAGGCAGACCCTTCCAAAGCAGGCTGATCTTGATGGGTGGGTTGTATCCCAGGTCCGACACCGTCCACACATACTTCCCACTGAAGGCATACGTCTTCTTGAAGGGACCTAAAAGGGACAAGAGGGGAGACTTGGACATCCGGAAAGCACCTCCGCCAACAACAAGTAATGATGCCTGACAGAGCCAATAAGGCAGCCCATTTCCAAAAACCGTCATCCAAAAAGCTACAGAGGTATAAATAAGCAATAAAGTAAAATAAGAAGAGAAGACTTAATGACAGATATAGACATACAGATTTTTAGCCCAATTTGGCATCATCTGGGGGCAGAACAGATAACAGTTCTTACCCAGCATGATGGCATCTAGGCTGATATTTTAGGGAAAGAGTTCTTACCCAGCATGATGGCATCTAGGTTAGCAGTGCAGGGATCTGGCTTCTCCGACAGCATGTCAGGAGGTGTGGCTGTGGAGGGTGGCACAGAGGGAGTGCTGGGGACAGTAGGTGAAGTGGGCACTCGCTTACCTGAAGGGAAAACCAAATAAACAAATGGGTCTACATGTCAGAGAGCGGCTCAAGTTCACCCAGTCAGCATTTGGCCAGACCGTGCCCAGCCTGCACCTTCCAGGAGAGGCAGCACTCACCGTACAGGGCCTGGATGCCCTTTACATCGTCGGAGTGCAGACGGAAGTTGGCGCGGTACCCGCTGTAGACAGGACCCATCAGGGCGCTGCTGTACTGGGAGTGGCCCAGTCCCAGGGCATGGCCAATCTCGTGTGCCGCAATGATCCGAAGGTTGGCGCCATAGTAGCTGCCCTCGGTCCAGAACTCATCCTCATCAAAGTGCACGACGCCCGACTCAGGGGCCTCCGCATGGGCCAGGACTCGACCTGGAAAAGAGGGAGGAGCCCAGTGGCTTACTGTATATAGTATCAGCACTAGTAGACTCACGCAGACCATGGTTTACAAAAGTTCCTTATATTCTTGAAAGGAGTATACTGCTGTTTCAAATTTAGCTCTGTCAGTTAAAGTTAAACTTCGCATTGAAGCTATGAAGTGTTTTTTTCACTCAGTTATAAATGCAAGGAAAAACTTACTGAGATTTGTAATAGTCACAGAGGTTCTTCGTGTGTTCAATACCAGATGTGGCATAGGACTATACACACCCTATACACACTTCTGGACAACTTAGGTAAGCAGAATGACAAGCCCAAATGGGCTGAATGCCCTGTTTTCATTAATAGACTTGAATATGTTCTTATTTTGTTTGTAGTGTATCTAACTAAAACCTCGCAAGACAGACTGAAGACAGCAGCGGGTTCCTGGCAGTCAGACTTCTGCCCACAGCCTCGGACTGAGTGTGCTCACCTGGACCGTCAAAGGGGACTGGACAGGTGCCCTCTTTCTTGTGGAAGGAGATCTTGATGTCGGCGTGCCCGGTGTACACCTCCCTGAAGGTGAGAGGGGCAACATCGCTCCAGTACTTGAGCCCTGAGCGAATGGCCGCACGGGTTTTGGATTGCCCCAGGTCAGGGGTGTAGTTGTAGATGCGGTAGGTGAGGCTCCTCTTGCGCCAGTAGCCTGACAAACAGCACGCACATTTTACACACTATCCCTGCGTGCCCAAAACAAACACATTGAGTGCCACTGAAGCAACCGCCCCCCACGAGCCACTTCCTATCTGACCTCCATCAATGTTCCAGCTCTGAAGCCCTCTGAAAGGCTGCTTTCAGTGTGCAGATTCTACTGCATTTGTCAGTATCCCCTCATTTTACCATCTATTACTGCATCTCCTGCCCATAGCCCTTTGCACTGAGAAGCAGGAAAAAACTGTGAAACAATTCATTTCTGATCAAAGTGTCATTAATGCAAAGCATCCATGAGGACCTCGTTAGTCTCCCTTAAGTGACGCAATAGAGGTGTAATTCATGGAACATTGTCAAACAGTACTGAACTGTGCTATGCAAATACTGAAAATTAGCATATCCTGTCTTCCCTATACATCTGACCACAACACTGCTGGTTTGGGAGACTGAAGAGCTCTGTACTGATGTGGGGCCTTCCTGGAGGCACCCTGGAGCTGCTCTGAATAGCAGAGGGAGCTGGAATGGTCCTCCCGAGAGCATCAAAGCTGAAAATACATGATGGTCATGCTGACGGGCCTCCACTCACCCATAACTCGGTATTTGAAGGATTTCTGGTTGAAGGGGTCCTCCATGCCGCAGCGGGGCTGCCTCATCATTGCCAGTGTGGCCTCATCAATCTTTCCTGTGACTGGCAGGTCGGTCACCCTCTGGAAGGTCCTGGCAGATGTTGTGATCAGGGGAGGTGCAGAGAAAGAGAGAGAGAGGGACGATGGGTGGGGGAGTGGGTCACAGTACAGGGTCACTGTCACAGTGAGCTGTTTTTACAGTGATACATTTAGCTTTTTTCCCAAGGCGTCATTATTGCTTTTTATCAGTGAAAGTGTGAAGTATTGTGCAGACAGCTAATTATGTAAGCTACCCTTGATCATAACTGTCACTTCAGTTTACATGTTGAGAAGGTCCCAACACTGATAACATCATACATACACTGAGGGACTCCGCTGCCCACAATACCCTGCTCAGATGCAATCCCTCTAGTTGTTACTCTTTGTATTCTGCACTTTCAGATGACTCCTTTCATTCATACTCATCTTATTACGATATGCTCATGTCTCAGACATTTGACCTAACCTGTTTACAATGTCAGAGGAAATGAGGAAAGCTGCAGCTGGGAACGCTACGGATTGTCCTGAGAAATGAGCAGAGCTCAGGTGGACGCTGCAGCAGTGCTTCTGGGACTGCGCCTGTGATGGGGGTTGAGAAGTGGTCAGGAACAGCGGCGTCCTCGGCTTTGAGCTGGGCTTTCCCCAGGTGTGCCGAGGCAGAATCACCTGCTTACCTGACAGCTTCAGCTAACTCCTCCTCTTGGAATCCCTGGTCCCGGGGATCCAGTGAAGTGTGCAGATAACCATACCGCTTCAGGTAGTTCTAGAGGCACGGACACAGACAAATAATGTGAAACAGAGAAAAGATTTGCATTGGAAGGTCACTCAGGCGCAAGCCTGGCAGGGAAAATGCTTATATAAACACTGTGAAGCCACAGTTCTCTGCAAGGCTCCAGGGAAGCTTCGCAGTGGCTGAGTGAACATGGTTCAATGTAAGAGCAGACTGACGGGTTATGGAATTAGCAGTGGGACCCTTAATTGTGGCTTTGGTTTCAAATGCAGTCCCAAGTGTGTGGGCATGAACCAGGCCACAAGACCTCTTCTAGGTCTGTCAAATTAGGGTTGAGGCATCCCTTTTGATTAAGGACATTTGATCAAGAACATTCCTTTGTCTGCTTTCATTGAACAACTCTGGATTACTCAGCAAAGAATGCATTATCCACTAAAACTAAAACCTCTTCTGCATTTGTCTCTGACAATAAATACATAGTGAATAGGAACACCAATACCTTATGAGAGCAGGGAATGAGATAGCTGATGGCTGAGCAGTGCAATAGGCATTGATAAGACTATGTCCACTTTACTATCTTACTACTGAATTACAACCGAATGGCCATTGTTGGTACTCGCCCACTAGCCTCCTCTCCCCTCCCTTCTACAGATCAAATACTTGACCTAGGCACTATAGTTAAAACCACACGGGACATATTTACATGATTCATAATCACGTTAATCAAAATAAAAACAAAGAGTGCTTCGGGTGACAAACTATTACACAAACACTTTCATTAGACTATAAATAAATCATCCAGAAGTCAACACAGGAAAAAGTCTGCAGGAATCGCAGTTTGCAGATCAAGCCAGAACACTGAAAATCTGCCACTAAATCTGGTTCTTCAATGCTAAATGCAGTGTTCTTACCGTGGCTTCTGTGAATTCCTCACGCCTGTTCATCACCGCGGACCACACGCACAGGACAGCCGTCGAGAGTAGCGCCACTTGAAGCGGGTATCCCATCGTTGACTAAGGACAGTTATAAAAGTTTTCTTGTCTCCGTTTTTCTTTCAGCAGTGCAACTAGCACAAGTAACCAGTTTGTTTTATACGCCTGGCTAGGCTGCAAGCCCGTGCAGTGAACTGTTCTGCGTTGACATTATGTGGGTCACTTTATCTAAAATGCACGTTAGTTGCTTTCAAAATAACCGCCAAGTGCGTCTTATAGTTATATGTATTTCACCGTTCTCTCTTTCTGGAAGACTTGGTCACTCTTTGTTCCTCAGCTGTGTGCCTTAATTTATATCCCCAGCGCTGAATGAGTCAGAGCGTCGGCTCCGCCCCCCACAACAGTGAGCCATCTCAAAGGAATGCGATCTAGAGCGAAGTCTGGGGGAGGCAACCCGCAAGCGCTCGTAAGCGCGGGATGTCTTAAACGCTTCCTCTTCCCAATAGTCATGTGAAAAATCGAGATAGCGCGGTTTTGAAGGCTAGATGCCGTTAAATTGCTGGAAACGGATTTCTGACCTATCTCAACGGGTCGAGTGAGTAGTGCAATCAGCTGAACTGTGTATAACCCTATTTGCGTAAGAGGAATCTGACCAACGCTGTAAAATAAACTAAATAGAACACGCTTGCCAGCTTAATAGTCAGAAATAAATATTTGTGTTTACTCATAAGACCTTTCCTTTTTCACTTTAGTTTGGTTGGGGGGTTTCTGGTTACATCTAAACACGTATTCTCAGTGAAGAGCCTAAGGCAGCTGCCCCCAAAAAGATAATTCCTGCCTGAATGTGAGTGAATGCATTTCTGTTTGCAGCAAGTCGTAGTTTACACAGAACTTTGCACACTAACTGTGGACAGGCAAGGGCTTGGTGTCTGTGCAGGGAATGGAACTGGCACACAATTAGCAGGCTAGCTGCTGTGTAGCTGAAAGGAATTGTTCTATAACAAGGCTGCACTTGGCTTCTATACAGCTCCACCCAAGTGATATCACCCTTACTGACAGGTATAATCCCTGTCAGGCAATGTGTTCACAAAAGCAGAACTGGAGGCAAGTACCCCTTTAACAGAAACCAGCAACAGCCAATGCATCTGTGCAGATGACAAGAGAGGGCAAGGTACTTAACCCACAATTGCCTTAGTAAATATCCAGCTGTATAAATGAATAAAACCTAGTCCTTCTGGAAAAGAGCGTCTGATAAATGACAATAATGTAATGTAATGGGAGCCATCTTTCCAGCATCAGTTTTCCCATTGTCTTATCCACATTTTTTGAAATCTTCAGGTTGCCATGGAAAAGGTGGATGCTCTTCATCCACAACACCCATGCCCAATGGTGCACTCCTCATCTCACGTTCCCCGTGAAACTGCAAACCAGAGGGGGACAAGGACTAAAAATAAGCCAGCTGCAGCCAGCATGTGATATGTTAAGAATGTGCCAATGCCATGGTGGAATAATCCTCTTTGTGTGTGTGTGTGAGTGTGTGTATGTGCATATGCATGTGTGTGTGTGCACATATGTGTGTATGCATACATGCGTGTGCGCGTGAGTGTGTGTATGTGTACATGCATGTGTGTGTTTGTGTGTGTGTGTGCATGCATGTTGGTGTTTGTATGTGTGTTTGTAAGGCTTTGTGTCAATCTACCCTCCTTGTCCGAGCACAGCCTCTACACTTGTTTCCTCAGGCCTTGTGTCAGTCTCACAGTCATGATCATGCACGTTGGCTTTCTACCTCAGTAACTCTCACGTGTGAGGGCTTCTCCCCAACGTTCCTCTCACAGGGTGCTCCATCAGGCTGAGGAACGCATATGAATAATCAGCTGAAAATTGCACGCGGTGCTTCAGATTACATCTAGCAGAACCAACTGTGAAAACACACCTGTTTTTTTTTGCTATGTTAATAACCAATTTAATGTTGTCAAAAGTGAGTGAGTCAGACAGAGTACAGAAGTTTGTTGATCACAAGACACGTGTATTAAAAACATCTCCAATGTATTGGCCCCTCAGGAGATCAGTGAATGTAGCTCTGGAGGATAGATAGATAGATAGATAGATAGATAGTGCTGAGCCAGCCTTTTTCACCAGCTTGTCCAGCCGCCTAGTATCCTTGTTTTTCATGCTGGTTCAGCAAGTTCCTACAGTTTCTTCCTCACTCTTTATGGAGAAACACATTTTTATCTAAAAAAAATCAAACAATCCTAAAGCAAAACTGTTATTCCCAGGTTTTTGTTGTTAGAGAATTTCCTGCTGCTGAACTACAGTTGTGCAATAACATTTCACCAGGAGAGCACACTTGTTTCTTTCCACATATTCCACTTTCCTGAGTTCTCAACCACTGTCATTCCTTCCTTTTCTTCCTTTGCTGCCATGATCTGGGAGATGTGGTTTCCTCTTCCCTTATGAATCATTACCTCTTTGACATTTATTAATTCCCCTCTGGGGAATATGCTGCCCATTAGTCCCTTTGAATTGAGCTTCTTCCAAGAGCAAATGTTTATCTGTCCTGTAACTTGAAAAGGAAATGAGTCAGAAAATGTAACAAAGTTTAATGACAAGAACCACCCATTCACATGTCATTTCCCCTATGATCTAGATTGCATCTAGCACTGTCTGTAGCCTGGTCTTGAACTCTTCATGATTTTACAGTAAGCTTTTCTACCTGATAACATGAAACTGACCTTTCACTAATTTCCACATGTCTTCCTGATCTGGTGGCAGAATCCACCTTGAAATAGCCTCTGTATTTCAATATATTAATCCTGTTTATAAATGTAAAAGCCTGGTTCCCGAGTTTTCAAGCACAGGTTAAGCCTTACAGTGCAAGACTTTGTAAGTTTGAGGCTGGGCTGTGTCATTATCTGTGACAATGACCAGGTGTCTGCAGCAGCTCTTTTCTGCCAAGAGCAGGGTGTGTTACATCAGCCAAGGTCCCCTCGCTCCTCGCCTCACAAACACCCTCCAGGAGCTCGGCAAGGGTACCTGCGACCCACTGATGTCAGTGAATATGCTTGTGTCCCCCAGTCAGTGTTTACTCTGCTGTGGTACATTGTCGGACTTGTAGTGTGCAAATTAACCTTTGACTTCATGTGAGGACAGAGCGTGTTGGAGAGAAGAAAACTTCAACAGGTGAAAAAGGAGAAAGTCATAAAGAGAAAATGAAGAAATCTTAAAAAGCTTTTCTAAAAAATCCTCTGGGTGGTAGGGTTACAGGCCCAAAGTCCTGGTGCTCTGATAGTAGCCATGCACAGTCTGAGGTAGCTCACAGGCTCTGATCTTAACCCTGTTTCTGCACCATGAAGCAGCTGATATACACCTGCACCCTCTGAACAGGATAGCTGTTCATGGCAGGGTCCCTACCCATAATCCACCTCTTTAATGTAATCAAGTCTATAGTAATGACTGGGGATGAAACCCCCAACCTTCTGAGGTCAGGGTAGACACTCTAACCACAAGTCCACTGACCTGCCATGTGGCCAATAGGAAGTGTCTCAAAAGCATATTAGAGGCCCAGAATGTCATTTTCTATATATTGTGGTGTAACGTGATTCTTCTTGTAGGCAACTTACGACATTTGAAACAGTTAAAATATGGAGCAATGAAGGGAGAGCTGCGTACGGTGACAGACCCATTTGGTGGGTGAGGCAGGAGTTGGCAGCAAAACCATATCCATAACACGTCTGTCCGCAAATGCATGCCGCAGGGCAATGGCTTGGCACTGCCTGTAATCTCAACACTCTCAAGTGTCTCCTGCTGTGTTCCCTCTAGTTAGGAAACTGCACATCATTGTGTGCACACTGGCTCCCTGTGTGTTTGGGGACCCCCAGGGCATATGCATCAGGCTGGGTGGCTGCAGTGGCAGCAGCGGGGTACATGCCACAGCACGTCATGTTGGCTCCTGGAGTGCGTATGGAGCAAACCCAATTCATCTTGAGCAACACTTAAAATGAGTGACAAGCGCTGAGCTCCTAACACTCACAACAAGTTTTTGGGATGGATTATCCTCTACATTCTCAGGAAATGTAATGTGTTCTCTTGCTGTCATGTTTTTTTTCCTCCCCAAGAAAGCAGAAGAAGAATGCAGAGCAATTCCTATTAGCATGTTAAAGCTTTTGTTCTTTAGGACAGTGATCACTGCCAAACTGCAAAACCCCACCACAAGACCAACGGTCCTATAGACTCCTACACAAAAGAAATCTTAACCATTGTGTTTAGGAGAGCACACAGCTGAGGGGTCTAGGCACAACCTGAGTGATTTGGGCACACTTTGTATGTCATATTAATTTGAGTGACAAGGGAGTGTAACAGAGTGCATGTCCGTTACATGGACCTAGGTTAACTAAGCAGAAAGATCCAGGGCAAACATATGGTACCATCAATCATCCCTATGTTATTTTACTGGCTCCTTTGTTTGCCGCCTCACAAACACACCCAAACACTCTACAAATCAACAAGCATAGGTGGAATGTCTTAACATGCAGGACGGCTTGAGAATAAGTCCATCAGGCTCATGTTTTGGCCTGGCCAGAGTCCAGATTTGAACCCTATAGAGAATATTTGGTCTCACATTAAACACAAACTAGCCAGGTAATGTTTTTCAACTACACATCAACTGTTTGAAGCCATCACTGTTAAGTGGAACAGTATTGACTCTTCCTTCTGTAAAAATCTGTCTGCAAGTTTACCCTCAAGGCTTCAACATTTAAAGAAATCACAGGGGAAAGCTATACTAAGTTACTTTATCTATTTGTTTAATTTTTGCTAATTTCCTGAAAAGTTATTTGTTATTAAGACCATTAAAAGCTTAATGTTTTGCCATTTTGGGCTTGGCCCCTTTTTTTGCCCGGGAGTGTACTTGCCTTCACATTAGTTCTAAAAGCTCAATGTGCTCTGTACATCTACTCACCTAAAAGAGGTTGTTGTGTTGGTGTACTGGTGTTTGAGAAAATGCTTTCAAAATCCATTGTACTTTTTGAAATGGTAATTGCAGTGATTGATTTGCATGTCATTTTTGTAGCATTTTGCTCCTTAAGTACATTTGCAATGTTTGTAACAAGCTTGCTCTTTAGTATTACAGTTCACATCCTGCTGAGCTGTAACAAGATGTTTACTCATATGAGATCTTGAGTCATAGTGGAAAAAGCGCAGACTTGGCTTCTTGTAAGCCCAGAAACGTTCAGTCAGTGTCTCTTTTTTCTCGTCTTGCTCAGTACGTGAATGTAAATCTTGCAGTCCTGCAGAAACCATTGTGTCAGACAATGTGTCACACTAGGGAGAGAGCAGGTCTATGTCCATCCAGTATTTCCTGAGCAGCAGGGGCAATGGCAGCTGACACAGTCCAGATGTTATTGCTGGCCATGCACTTGGAGCAGCAGAAAAAACAAATGTTTCACTTTGTGTTGGATTGAAAAGATCAAAGTTAAATTATTCTGAGAATTGAACAGAGGTCGTTTTCATTCTATTTTTCCCCACTATCCTCTCTCTCTCCTTATCCCTAATACACACTGACAAGAACCCCTGTCCAGGGAAGCTAACCTACTTACGAACACCACCCAGCACAGTATATGTAAATATATAGTGGTTAGCTGACAGGTGCTCTCTGATTACAGTATCCTCACAGCATCACACTGTGACCAGGGTCCCTGGAAACTGGGGTACTGTGGTACTGAGTCAGTAACTCAGTAACATTTTGTGATGATAATACATAATATAATCTATAATATATAATATAATACATAATTATAAGAACTTGGGAACTACTTGAGTCCACTCTTTTATTCTGTCAGTTATGCTGTGTAGCCACAACAAATTATTCACACAAGGCCTCAGTCATAGCAGAAAGAATAACAGAAAAATCTGCAGAACACAGAGCCATAAGTTATAACATTTGTCAACTGGAGTCCAGATGTCTGTCAGAAATGTTTCCCAGCATGCACTTCTTCTATACAGCTGCTATCTTATTTCACATAGATTCCTTATAGTGCAGAATGTTGTGAGGTTGACTCAACTTTGCTGTAGAATGTTTTGTTAACTGAGGCACCTCAGGATTGGTTTTAGTTTGTATGATCAACCTTCAACAAATGGGCCCTCTAATCATGGTACTTACTCCTTATACACTGTAGGTATCATAATTTTGTTTTGAGGGCTTTCGCATATTAAGGATTTCAACTCTAACATCTTGGATGGCTAGCATGTATACATGGATAAATTGTACCCTATGGAAGTCATTCTGCATAACAGCCTCTACTAAATGACGATAATGTCATGTAACATTTGCACTTCTACATTTCCAGTGGATAGCATAAGAGGTGTCAGTGTTGTCATAAAGTCAGAGAAACCCAGAGTGTCCACTTTACATAACATGAGCTCTGATATCCATTTGTACAAGCATGTGTGCATACAAAACAGCGGGGCCGAGAAGTAGCACATGAATTTGGTTGCGACAAGTGTTTGCCCAGTGACTATCCAGGCAGCTTGGCATGGGATGTGACTGGCAGTCGGGTATTGATTTGGAACGGTGGGCAAGTTTGCTGAGTGGTGCTTTTCTCTTTCTCGCTCTGTCTCATTTTCTTTCCTCAGGGGTGCCTGCGACAGGCAGGGAATGTGCACACTGAGCAGATTGCAGCTTTGTCTTTGGCCTGAGGGCTACCTGCATTTCTCTCTGTCTGCCATAGTGCCCCCACAGGGATGGGAGATGCCACTGCAGTCATCTGCTGCCATAAGTGTGTTTACTGTGTTGGCAACAGCACAGTGACTAAAAGTCAAAGTGAATGAGGCACATAAATATGCCAAAAAAAACCCTTTTCTTATTTACCATTTCCTTTCTTTCCCCTGAAGCGCTGTTCCTGAAATCGATCATCCATGGATGTCCAGAGACGCATGCATGTCACCTTCACACCTCCCAGAGATTACGTGCTTTTTTTTTACTACCAGACGCATACTTCAGATCCCATCAACTAGGTTCCTTTTCTACTGACTGGGGCCGCCCACCGTTTCCAGGAAGCTGTCCCTGTTGATTCATGCCCCGAGCCACTGCTCCACACATCTGCGCAGCATCTGCATCCAGAGAGGAGTGCAGACATGCAGGCAGCTAGGGAGCTACCTTCCTACCTTCTCCTTCTCGCTCTTCAGCGTTCAATTCAAACTTCTTTATCGGCGTGGCCAAAAGCAGCAAAAAGACATTATACAAGTTCAACAAAAGATAAGAGTAACATAAAATGAACATAAACATGAATGTGTGTGTGTGTATGGGGCATTGCGTGTGTGTGTGTTTGTGAGTCTGTGTCAGTCTCCTGTCATGACAGGAGTATCACTATGGACAGCAGTAAGGAAGTGAAAGGGGTGGCAGTGTAGTGTAGTGCTAAGGAGCAAGGCCCATAACTGAAAGGCTACTGGTTCAGTTTCCCTCTGGGGCAATGCTGCTATACCCTTGGGGGCTTAACCCAGAATTGCCTCAGTAATCCCAGCTGTATAAATGGATAACATGTAACCTATGTAAGTTGCTCTGGAAGGGGCTTTGGGAACAGCAATGAGGTGGCACATTCAAGGCTTGTGCTGTCTGCCCATCTGACTTAGACCAGCAAACCACCCCAACCCCCCCGGCAAGTGGAAAATTCCTAAAAAGCCCTAAATGAGAGATGCCCTCCTCTGCAGCGTGCTGTGGTCGGGTGTGAGACTGGCTGTTTTTCATTGTGCAGGCTCACAAACAGCACCCCGCGGTCTGGCGTGTGAGGGGACCGCTGAATGGGACGTCCTGCGTTAGTCACCCCTCCACACTGCCCCGGGTTTCTTTTAAAACTACAGCTGTGAGAAGACGCACGGTTTGACCCACATTCAGGGGTGACTCAGCATCCGGATTTGTGATGCCGGCAGCCTGTTTGTCAGTTAACTGATGCGGTCCAGAGAAACAGTACTGTTAGGTCATTTGTTTAGTAGAGGACTGTCATCAATGGCCTCTCGTTGTGAGGCCATGCTTAAACAATACAGTAAACCTGATCTGAAGAACCAAACACACATATTTATTATATATAATATACGTTCATAGCATTATTACACAAATAGACATAGACAATCAGTTGTTTCTTGCTTTATTACATTGTTCTGCTGAAATTGAAATTTGTGGCAACAGTCTGGGGAAGGCCCTTTTCTATTCCAACATGACTGCGCCCCAGTGCACAAAGCAAGGACTATAAAGACATGGTTTGATGAGTTCGGTGTGGAAGAACTTGACTGGCCCGCACAGAGCCCTGACCTCATAAATGCTCTACAGAATGAATGGGCACAAATTCCCACAAAAACACTCAAAATCTTGTGGAAAGCCTTCCAAGAAGAATGGAAGCTGTTATAGTTGCAAAAGGGGGACCGACTCCATATTAAAGTATATGTATTTGAATACAATGTCATTAAAATGTAATAGTCAGGCGTCCGAATACTTTTGTCCATATAGTGTATGTCTTTTTTCTGGGTAGAGTACAGCATTTGTGGATTTACCCAATAACGGCGTTCTCTAGAATGTATTCCTCAAGAATGGTGAGGGTCCACAGCATATTAAACATATTAAACTTTTAAAATGTGCCCTTTTAATGACATCACTGGTTTTTCAAGAGAGCATTTACTGCTGAATTGAAAAACTGCCATTGTAAGAGAATTCTGCATTATTGCAAACTTATACTTCACCTTATGTGTCAACCATCAACCATGATCATTTTGAAAAATACTGACCAACTGAACAGTCTTGCTTAGCTCTCCTGCTGTTCAACCCACTCCCTCTTTGCAAAGCATTAATAGTATAATCAGGAATAGGATAAAAGTCTTCATCTTACACAAGCATAAAAGATGTCTTCATCTTACACAGGCATTGCACAAAAGTAAGATGAGGTTCAGGGAAGACTGAGTTGATGTTAATGTCTACATCCAAGCATCTCTGAAGCAGCCATAGTTAATCAACCAAAGGTATTGTTTCAAGCAAATTTTGTAGGTGAATGTATAAGCTTATTCCAATAAATGATGGATTCTATGGTTCTGTGAAATTGTGAAGAACTGGTGCCTTTCTGTGCAAACTGAAACAATCTTTTTAAAATAACTGCTCACTGTCTGCTGCCCTTAAACATCTACTCTTCTTCAGAAAAACAAAGGATGTGGTTTCTGATCTCCCACAAACCTTGTTGTTTCTATGTTGGAATATAAATGCAAACAGAAGAAATCCAAAATGTCTACTTAAAGTTTTTTTCTTCTTTATTAGGAAAGTAACGTGCTAAAAGTTGAAGTTGAACACATTTTCCACACGTCATGCCCATTGTTGGAAATCATCAGTTGAATCATCAGTAAAGTGTTTAATCAGCAGTCTAAATTTAGCTAAATTTAGTAGTGCATTGCTCAAACAGAATGGTTTCAGTTTGAATTCTTAGAGCTGTGACCCCAAGCAGGTGAGCACATAAAATACATACTATACTCTTTCCCACAGCCTGACATTGTTTGGGACAATCATTGCACATATTTTCCACCCAGTCCAAAGATTCGCTCACAGGATCTGATGCTACTCCTTCCACAGTCACTTCAGTGTTTAAGGCAAGATGAAAGATTAGTTATGAATAGATTTTGGGCTTCTTGATCTTGTTAAATCTACTGTGGTGTTCATATCTGTAGTGTGAAGGAAGAGCTTAGCTCACACCATCAACTCCACTGCAAACCAGTTCACTGCAATTGTTTCATTGTGTCTGTGTAGTGACTGTCTGGGACAGCCATTAGTTCATAAGCTTCACCTGTACCAACTGTCCATTAACCTGTCTTCAAAAAGACAGGCAGGTTTGTGGCTGCAGAGCAAGAGGTTCACTTTTTCAGCAGTGTGGTGGTGTGGGTTTCTGGTTGGTTGTGCATTTAAATAAATGATTTGATTTTTGTCAATTTTACTCCTGTGTTTTTGCCAGAAGCATTTGACAGCCTTATTACACATACTGTAGGATTGATCACTGAGGTAAAAACAGACACACTATACAGAACGAGAAGGGAACGGGCTCTTAAAAAAGGCCAGCTGACAGCCCAAGTGTAATTTAAAGGGTTGCAATTCTCCTCAGACAGTAGATGCCTCTAGTGTAAGCAGTCCATTTTAAATAAGGGATTTATTAGCAATATCTGTATGCTCTCTTAAGGGTAACCTTTGTTGTTGTTGACATTTAACTCAAAGCAACATGAGCACAAAAGCAGTACAGTGATTTCATCCTGGAGTGGTGTCTTCACATAGTTATCCAAATACAGTGTATTTCCTTTTCATATCAACAAGTCTAATTGATGCATTTCTTCATAAGGTCCCTCCCTCCAACCCACCTGTTCCCCTTGCCCTTGGGCAGAAAGCCCACACGTAGGAGTCATGCGCTGGTCTTGCAGTTGTCCCTCCATTGCGCCTATAGCCCCTTCATTGGCTCTGCTGTGGCGTGTGAGGCCTCGGCATGCCGTTTCTGCCTGAGGAGATGTGCGCACGTACTGCCTCGTACTTCTGTCATCCTCTCCCCTCACTGTGTTTCCTCTTTGCTCTGCTGTCCCTAAAAGCCCTGCTTTCTCTCCCCAGCTCTCCTCTTTGTGTGTGTGCTGGCACAACACCCCCTGCCAGTGCTTCTGAGTGGAAGCTCTGTTTCACCCTGAGACATCAGGTCTGGCTTCCTCTTAAAGAGCTTATTAACTCTGACACTCATATATACCCTCATAAGAAAAGAAACTATAGATTGAATCACTCAAAAGTCCACCATTCTTCAAAGCCCATGAAAGCATGGGCACAAAGTGATACAGCAGCAATACCTTAGCAGTAGAACTTAATCTAAACAGTTCAATCCATTTCAATAACTGACGTCTTAATGGAAAAATGCTGATCCACAGGTACAGCCTACAGAGTCCTTCGGGCGGATCTGAGATGGAAGAACCCCACCACAGCACAAGGTAAGTCTAAGCTGCACTGCATTGAGCCTCCCTCTCAGGGTGTGTGAATGTCACATGATAAATCCACTTCTGTAGTTATTTGTATTTATCTGATTACCACATTCCCTGCAGTTGTTGCATTTTCTCATGCCACGCACGCATGGGTATTGACAGGTTTAACAATATACTGCACTTTATTTGCACTAATGTGCTATGTGCAGATGCGCTATCTTTTCCAACATTTTATCAAGGATTGTGTTTTATGTCTGGTAGGCCTTTGACCCTCACCCAAAAGTGTGCTTGTGTCTCATAGCTTGAACACATTGTACTAATACCTACACCAGTGCTGGGATTCACTCAAAACTGATAACACCACTTGATCCATCATCTGACTCAGTTCAATTCAGTCCTTCAGTTCTGCAAAACCCTACGTGCATGCATGGCTTTCAAAAGGATACATTCTTAAAATCTTAAAAAGTAAACTTTCCCCACCACTGAAATTTTCAATGAAGGATGACACTTCCCAAGATCATTCACCCTCTACATCATCTTCAATTCTGTTTCTGAAACGCTAGGTTGCAAAAAGTGGGGGGAAAGCAGAAAGGTGTCATATGTGTGAAGAAAAGCAATCTGCCCTACTGTGTTCAAGGGTAAAAGGGCAGACACTGGATTTGAGTCCACAGTTCAGTGCCTTTAACCACTGTGTACTATACAATGGGTTGTTTCTGATGACTACATGAGTCTTCAATGCTGCCTTCTTTGCAAGCAAGTACACTGGTGTCAGGATTAAAAAGTGTTTTCATTTCACACCAGATTTCCTGGTGTGGTACATGTTAAATGAGCAATTTGATCAAAGGGATCAAGCTATTGTGTATTTCTGGCAGTGTGTATATTCATCAATTTATTTTTTGGTTAATGTAGTTTGGCTGCTTGTTTGATAGTAAATCTGGATATTTCACAACATACTGCACTGTTCTCATGCTTACTGTTAGGTGCAGCATTTTATTCTAAGTGTCCTCTTATGCTTAATCCCAAACACAGGACATCCCAACAACCAAAGACAATTTGCAGAACTACTTGCTCTGTAAAACAACAAAATGGCACCAGAAAAATCAAGTAACTGAAGTAAAGCAATATGTAAAACTCAAAGAACCACAACATTTAACCCACTCTCCTTGCTAAATGAATACATCCAGTTCTCTGCATTCTCGTTTTGAAGTTATTTTACATCATCCAGTTTTCACCTGTAAAGATTTTACACTCAAATTTACCATGATTGTGTATCTAATAACCCAAGACTTTACTCCAGAAAATATAGTTTATTTGTAATCTGAGCTGTGTTATGGTTTTTGTACACCAATCACACTTTTTTAAACATGTGTGAAATGTTTTTGTTGAATATTTATTGTAATCATTTTGAAAACTCTTGCTTAGGGCATCCACCTAAAGACAGAGTAATTAAAATACCTCAAAACTCAAAACCTACTTAGCAAATATCAATTTCTATTACACCCACAAGCAGTAACTGTCAACCAGCAAGTGTCATATTTCTTACTGCTGATGACCACTCCTTTCTGCTGACAAAATTATGTATGTTTACCACGCTCCTCCTCCCGCTCATCCATCCTATTACCAGATTCAAATCAATACCTGGCCCCCTTCAAATTCTCAACTGACTCCAAATTCTTCCTAAAACTCCTTCATTCATAAATGTAAAGAAAGGAAGTGCTCAGCATTGGCCAATAAATCTCCAAAAAAGACACTTTCAATCAACTGAACCAGATAATCTGTACAGCACAATCTGTCCATAGACAGTCACTCTGTCCTCCAGCTTCATCTGCTAGTTCTCATGGCTTTGTATTACCAGAAGCATGGATGGGAAGACCAAGACAGGACCACCATCTGCATTTGCAATTATCATTACAAACTGGGTGACTAATTTTGTAATCTGAGGCAGAACAACCAAGTAGAAGACAGAGGGAAGAAAAAAAGATAAAATAAATTAACAGATGAAATGTTACATTTCAAAAGCATAATTGACTCCAGTTGATGCCATTACATTCATTCATTATATCCAATATAATCTGACACTAGAAATAAAATACTACTGCTTTAATACTCTGAAATTTTTTTTTTGTACATACACAATTCAGAAGGCACTGTATTATTTCTGATCCAGTTCCCTTAGATCTTAAAAATTACTGATGATATAAAACACATAAATAATTCAGAAAAGGGAGCCAAGAGTAGATGTCAATGGAACAATTCAAAGTGCTTTTTTGGTCCTCAAAGACTCACCAAAACCAGTGGTGAGTCTTCCCTTCCTTTCATATTAAGAGAATTGAGTTATCAAGTTACTTGCAATGCATCTTCCCGTTATCAGTAAACTGCATACCAAATCCAGAATGCATTAGAATGCTGAATTTTCTAGGGGGAAACTCCCTTCTGTCTGATCCTCTTTCTGAACACTTTCATTTTTACACTGTGAGCCTGGGATGCAAAGATTATGCTGTTGTCTATGCTGAAGCATGATTCTCATAAAATAATATGCAGATAATTATGGCTTGATGACACAGGTTAAAGTGGCTGCTAAAACAGAAGAAATTATGAATAATATTAAACTTTTCTATTTATATGGTTACAGAAAAAATCTAATCCCTGCAGAACTGCACCTTGGAACAGAACTTCCTGCCCCAAGCCTCCCATTGTCTGAGAAATGGATTGTGATGAACAGCCAGAGGGGGATATGTTTTTGGTTTGTTTTAAGCGACTGTTCACACCACAGACAGGCTAATCTACAATGTTATTAGGCTGGATTAAGTTCAACACTGAGGCTGCATCTACCTCTAAACCTTGCATGACCTTAAAGTTTACAGAAAACTCAATTCCAATGAATTTATGTTCCAGATCCACTGATCCAAAGCTGGTTTGCTGCCATTTGTGCTTGATGTCACTCAATACTGCTGTGCGCTTTCTGGTTTTGGGTTGGCACTGTAGAAAGGCAATGTTTCCTTAATGTTGCCGCTTCAGGATGAGGCCAACTTCCATGGTCAGGGCACCATGCAGCTAATTCTGTCTGTCACACTGAAGCTGACCCTATTGACATGTACGTCCTGTCTGCTGTCAGCAAACATTCTCAGCCTTGTCCCTCGACACTGTTCTCCTTATGTCACAGACACTGTGAAGGGCAAGTCTTCTTCCTCCTCCTCCTAGGCCACCATCCTCCTTGTCCCATAGACAGTGCACGGGTCTAGTCCTCTTCCTCCTCCTCCTCCTCCTCCTCCTCCTCCTCCTCCACTCTCACTGTCACTCGGTGCCAGGCGTTGCTCAGGACACCTCTGAGGTTCCATATGGGGGCCACAGAGTCGGGCTGCATGTTGTAGCTGTTGTCCACCGCCTTGCACACAATCTCCAGCTCATGGGTGCCCTCGGGCAGGGGTGCCGTCAGCTCCCACAGCTTCCACGCCCACGCCTGGCCCAGGGGTGAGGCCTCAGCCGGCCCCTCCTGCTCATCTCCACCCTGCAGCCGTGCCACCTGCCACGTCCGGCCGCCGTCCAGCGACACATCCACCCTCACCACCTCCCTCCCCCCACCGCTCCAGGCATAGCCCTTCACCGTCAGCTTGCCTGCGCCGCGGTCCACCGCGCTCCCCTCCGCCGGCTGCGTGATGGCCGACTGCACAGGCAGCTCCTGGATGGCGGGGGCAGACTTGAAGTCCACCGTGTCCCAGTCGGTGCTCGGGGAGAAGCCCTTGTAGTCGTTCTGCTGCCAGTGGCTGCTGCTCTCCTCTTGGCTCAGCGTGATCTTGCCCAGCCACTTGACGTTGCGAGCGCCCACAGTGCCGGGCACCACCACGCGCACCGGGAAGCCGTGGTCTGCAGGCAGCTCCTCACCGTTCATCTCATAGGCCAGCAGCACGTCGCCATCCTCGCTCACTGCCTTCTGGAGTGGGATGGACGCCCCGTACGTAGTGCCCATCACGTCCCTGTCCAGCCCCTCAAACTGCACATGCTGCGCCACTGTGCACAGCGTGTAGCCTGCGGCTATCAGCACGTCCCGCAGACGGGCACCCGACCAGGTGGCGTTGCTGATGGCACCGATGCCCCAGTTCAGGCCCTTCACCTGCTTGACATGGTTCATCTCTGAGCGCCGGTTCCCCGCGCACTGCAGTGTGGCTGTCACTGTGTGCTTAGGGAACTGTGACTTCAGCTCTGCTAGCGACAGAGACACTGGCCCCCCCGGGAGGCCCTCGATCTCCAGCCGGTAGGTCTCAGGGTCCACCTTGGGCACAGGGAGGTGATTGCGCTTGAAGAAGATGGCGGAGGGGGTGATGAAGCTGTCGGAGAGCAGCTCCGGGGGGGGCTCAGCATTGAATGGCTTCTGGCTGTTGACCCTCAGCGCTGGGTGCCTGGGGGGGTCACTGGAGTAGGGGTCGGAAGGGCTGGCCTCTTGCTGCTTGCAGTCCTCCGGGCTCAACTCCCCCACCTTATACTCACTCAGGATTTCCAGAACATGGTCCTGCCCGTGCACGGCATACAGCGCCCAGAAGGGCTCCAGGGCGCCCCCTGCTGCCAGCATGATCTTATTACCGCCTGGGTGCATAGCCACAAAATCTGTAATGTCGTAGACCCCGCCCTTATAGGTCACCCAGACCCCATCGGCCAGGGTGCGGTGCTTGGTCACCTCCTCCTGAGTATAGATGGGGAACAAGCAGGCCTCTCCGATGGGGTGGATGTTCGTGGCTGCTTGCTCCACCTGAAAAACCAACAAGACAAATTGAGACACATGCAAATAGACACATGAAGGTGACACATGAAACTACACTGCATTCTATACACAGGTAGGTGTTCACATTTCCACTGATGTGGTTTGACTATTTAACGTGGTTCTGAAAAAGTATGGCATCATGTACATGTTTTCATTTCTTAAAATAACAAAAAAGGAACAATACAAAAGAAGCAACACATACAGTCGATATGGTTTAATTGCTGGTTGCCATTTTCCACATTCATCAGATGATTTGACAACAAAATGGCAGGCTCACATTACACAACACTTACCGCCACTCACTCATTTTCTTCACAAAT
This sequence comes from Megalops cyprinoides, assembly GCF_013368585.1. Classification (NCBI taxonomy): domain Eukaryota; kingdom Metazoa; phylum Chordata; class Actinopteri; order Elopiformes; family Megalopidae; genus Megalops; species Megalops cyprinoides. Next base: position 777,699 of record NC_050588.1, on the reverse strand, counting down.
CACATTTTCTTCTTAAAATCACAGAGCAGCACATGGTGCAATTGGACATGTCCAGGTCACCAAGCAGCACGTGGTGTAATTGGACATGTCCAGGTCACAGAGCAGCATGTGGTGTAACGATTGGACATGTCCAGGTCACCGAGCAGCTCGTGGTGTAACGATTGGACCTGTCCAGGTCACCGAGCAGCGTGTGGTGTAACGATTGGACATGTCCAGGTCACCGAGCAGCGTGTGGTGTAATGATTGGACACATCCAGGTCACAGAGCAGTGCGTGGTGTAATTGGACATGTCCAGGTCACAGAGCACCGTGTGATGTAACGACTGGACCTGTCCAGGTCACAGAGCAGCGTGTGGTATAATTGGACATGTCCAGGTTACAGAGCACCATGTGGTGTAACAATTGCACATGTCCAGGTCACAGAGCAACACGTGGTGTAATGACTGGACATGTCCAGGTCACAGAGCAGCGTGTGGTGTAACGACTGGATATGTCCAGGTCACAGAGCAGTGCGAGGTGTGGACATGTCCGTATTGCAAGCAACAAGTGTTAGAGCACTGGACTCTGAACCTGAGGCTCATTTGTTCAGATGTCAGACGGGACACTGCTGATACACAGCCAGATGCTTTACTCCAAGTACATTTGAGCTTCTGCAGCAGAAATCCAGTCATATAAATGAGTTACAGAACCTTTGAGCTGCAGAGATGTTGGATCAGCAAAAACACAAACTGTGCATTCTGAAATAAAGCATGTTAGCCTGTAATTAACACAGTCCAGCGCACACTGTGAGAATTTCAGCATTACAGTAGTTTTTAGTAAAAAAAAAAAAAACCACAAAATGTCACAAAATGAGGTTTTTACTGTATATGGTAAGTGTAAATGCTGCCTAATATCACTGACCCTGGATCGCTTTTAGTTTTTTTCTAACTAAAGGGTTAGAGTCATGATTAGGACTGGGTCAGCTGATCATGCATTGGTTGGTGGTAGGAATCATAAGAGGTGGCCCCCACAGACAGACCAACCTCTCACACTTTGTCCAAAGAGAGGGGGCTTCCCTGGTGTACCAGCCAAAACAAAATCAAGCTCTTCCAATCTGGGGATAGAAGAATACCCAAACTTAAATAGCTGAGTAATTGTTTCCCTTTTCCTCATATGTTATGTAGTGAGCTTTGTGGTGCAAAATGGTTGCTGTGCATCACCTCCCTTCCCCCACCCTGTAAAGCACAATGAAATCCATCCAGGGCTCTGTATAAATGCCCTCTATTGAACTGTGGCACACCTGACTTCGGTGTAGTCTGTACACCAGCACGGCTCCAGTCCCGGCCAACAGCCCAGCAATCACGTGACTCCAGCCGGGGGAGGGGGGGCGGTATCGCGGACCCGAGTCATGGTGCCCGCCACTGCCAGCGCTGCTGCTCTGCCAGGTGCACTGGCTACCTCCGCACACCAGAGGGGAGACTGCGGTGTGCCTTGGCTGAAACCTGGACCAAAATGCAATGTGGCAGGGTTAGGGAGCACTTTTTTAAACCACAATCACATTGCTGCAGTCCATCGCCTTTTTTTTTCTTGACTGAAATTCAGTTAAAATGTTTGCTTGTAACAGAACAAGATACTTAGCAACACAGAACTTTGAAACTGAAGGTCAAAATCAAAAATACAAACAAAATCTACACTTAATTCTTGACAGTTGAGTCTTGACAGAGATCAGCAACTCAGTGACTGAAGACCAAATGTTAATACAGGAGTGCATGGTGTCCGGAATCAGTTTACATGATTTTGCTTGGCCTGACGTGACTTTGATCCCAATTTCTCATTTCCTGACGAGAAAAAACATGAATAGCAATCTCCAAACACGCTAGATCATTTTCCTGCCATCACTTTCCTCTGAATTGTTAGCCTGGTGCCAGTATAATCTTCTCCACTCATCAATGAGTTACAACTGAGGCCAGAAACTCCGTTCGTAAAAGGCCGAGCAAATAGCTGGGAACATACCTTGCAAAGAGATATCTGATAAGGACCAATACATTATCATTAGCCTCTGTGGGAAATGATTAACTATGTGCCCGTGTCGCATTGGGTTAAAGTCAGCTGCCCTTAACAAGACCGGGCAAACCTGGCACTGTGCTGGCGAGCATCCAAAACATCTGCTGTCATGGTAACCCCACTCTTCGCTGCAGACCTCTATCACTCCATCATTCCATGGAATTAGATTTGCATGTTGTGTTCTGAGTATTTTGTATAGGATTTCAGTTTGCCTTTTGGTAGCTGTTTGATGTCAGACTGGTGCCATGGAAACACAAGGCTATAAGGAAGAGAGTGAAAGCGAGGCAGCTGGATGGGAAGTTTATTTTGGGATATAAAAAAAAGCAAATTTACAGAGTGGGTTTTATAACTTCCATATTACTGTAGTGCAAAGGTTGCAATAAGGAAGATTTATGTGTTTTTACAACAACATGTGACGGTGTGGTTTGTCACTTGGCCATACCTGTGGGCCCTGAGCAGGCTGACCCTGGTTAACCCTTGACAGTGCCTGAGGGACAGCATTGGACCGAGTCACCTGAAGAAACAGATGAGACAAAAACCACAAGCACTGTTCAAATTTGTACCATGCATCTACTGTAACTATGCACAATTTTCATTATTACTCTATGTTTCAGTCAAGTTTTTCACTAGTGTACATGTAACTACATGTTACTGAATAGTACCATTTCCTTTAAAGCTTTACCACCATGCTGTAAAATTTTAACTACAAATTTCTGAACCTCTTCAGACACACTAAGTTCTAAGGTAGAGTAACATTATGATATTTTTCAATACAATGATTTTTTTTTATCATGGACATAACATTTATATATTATATTATATAATATTGAGAAACATTCAGTTTTGCAATGATAGCTACAACATCTTATCTGGAACAGAGCACAAAATGATGATTCAGAGTGATGCAAAATTGTATATACAGAGAATGTGAAACTTTTCAAGTCAAAGTTTTAAATGCAACAAGCAAACATACATCATCTCAGCACTATGTCTATATGCAGTAGTGCTACAATGTTATGAGTAAGGTATACATTACAGATTGCTGTGACAGTTTTTTGATGTTGTAAAAGAAATTGCAAGTGGCTTGAGGGTGGGACACATTCTATACAGTGTGAGTCCAGGTTTGCTTGGTGATCTAACCTTAAGAGCACCGAGGCAGACAGGTTTTAATTCGCACCTGGTAGTGCTCACAAATACCAAACATACTCACTTTGGAGATATTTGGGTTTTATATTTCAATACTGGGGGAAAAAACCCCATGTTGCTGCTGGACCGGAGCAGACACACCCCAGAGTACAATGTAATGTGGGTAAAATACACTAAAGGATAAGACACTCCAGCATTTTAGGTTCCTTCCTCGATACAAGTAGTCCCCTACTTACAAACAACTTACTTATTTCTACAGTGTGACAAAGGCAGCATTCCTTATATACTGGTTATATAATATAAAGGACTAAATTCAAATCCATTCTAAATTCAAAATTTGCCTGAATTTGATGCTGTGAGCATGACACAGTTCACTGGAAAAGACTTCACTTCAAACAGAAAGCTCTAATTACCAAATTACCAATTACCATTTTTGTGAACGGAGCACTTTAACATCCTTCAGCACCCTTCAGTTCCTAAAGTGCCTCTGACACTTTCCACTCATTTTGAAATTTCTGCAGTCTTAGTCCAGCCTCAATCACTGGGGTCAAACAAATCTTTTCCCCCCAATATTTGTGTAAAAAAATTTCTGAAATGCTCTACAACTATGTTAGAACATTCTGCCATCTCCATCAAAGATGTAGAACTCCATTTCTCTGCAGGGACCTTGGTGTGGACAACGCTCTAATGGTGAATTCCCCCAGCAGGATGTAGAACTACAGCACCAGTTGAAATGTAACAATCCCCATCCCCATTCCCATTCCCCAGATATGCGGTGTTCTCTCAGGTAGACAGCAAACGTTTAATTAAGGCTTCAACGGAATCATAAGTGTTGATGCCGACAAGAACCAACTAATCCAAAACACAAAACCAACCAAACTAACGATCGCCATTGCAACCTCTGTGCATTAACATTCCTTGTGACGAGGGACTGCGAGCGCTCTCACGCCGCTCAGATGCTGGACCTGCGAGGTTGTCACCTCCTTGTGATTTCACACTCACCCTGACAGAGGAGGCCGTTGGATTCCCCTGTCTCCAGTATGCCAGATCTTATTCTGCACAGACCACAAGCACATACAGTAGACAAGGTCTGCTTTTGCACCCAGCACTGCCACCTGCCTCACAGAACTAAGTGTAATTGTCACCCACAACTGCATTCACCTCCAGCACCACAGTGTTCTTCCATAGAACAAATCTGATCAGACGTACGCTGAAATGCACATTGTTCGTTCATATATGTGTGCAAAAATCATTTGTCATTTTTTTTTTTTATTGAATTTTCATTTTTCTCTAACCAGCTCCCCTTTGATGAAGCACACTTATGCATGGAGGCTTTCCACTTCTATCCCTTACAGAACTGTGTCTATGATCCACTTGCCAAACCATGCTCCCCTTTGGTCTTCCCCCACACGAGACACTGTGACAACATAAAGCCTTTTTCACATATGCACTCCGGACAATGTCCGCAGAATCAGGTCCACACATTGTCCGGAGTTGCCCTTTCATACATGTAGCACACAACAGGAGCTTGTCCGTGTCAGACATGTTCTCACCTACTGGAAATATTCCGGTTTAGTTTAGGCGAGGGGTGGCGCCTGGGTAGAGCATGCAGGAAGCAGGACATGACGCAAAAAGTATGCTGCAGAAATCGCAGTGGCTGTATTCGAAAGCGCCTACTGAATACCGTGTACTACACAAGTATATACTTGCATACTACATGCTATTTTTTAGAGTTCATTTTTCAGTACCCAGTATGCGACCATTAATGATTACATTTGTAGAATGTTACATTGTTGCATGAAATCATTGCGAGTTTAGAAACGTCCAGAATTCCTCGTGGTATTTTCCAGTTACATGCCACTTGCATTCTCACAAGTGAAAAGTATTAACAAGTTCACGAAAAGTATTTACGAGTTGAAGTATTTTCAGGTTTTTTCTTTTCAAAGTCTTACCTTTCGGTGGTATGGGCACATAATGTGGCACGGAGGAGGAGAAGGCGAGCATAGCTATTGTACTTTTGATTGTACATTTATTATAACAGAAGTTTTTGTTGTTCGCTATGTAATGTTAGGTCACCAGTTCACCTACTCCACTATACCTATCACTATTACTTAGCTACAGCTTAGCTAGCTACTAACCAGATAATAAACTACTAACCAACGTTATTAGTCATTGTAAGAGACAAGTTTTGGCAGTATAGCTATAACTATCTCTTTAACGATCATTGGACTCAAAATAGCATGTATTTGGACGTATCCGCAATGTCAACAAAAGAGTGGAAAGCAATATACAGGCACGCAGAAAAGATTACGAAGCAGATGTTTGTATTCTTCCGGTTTTGTGCCAGTCGCATGATAGAAACGTCATCAACATGCCCACTCACTCACCATGGATTCTCCAGAACAGGACCTGCTCTATTCACACATGGACTCACTCCAACATTAATCCAATTCAATTCAATTTTATTTGTATAAGGCTTTTTACAACACAAGTTGTCACAAAGCAGCTTTACATTGATCCCAGGCCTGAAACCCCCTGAGAGCAAGCCTAAGGCAATGGTGGCAAGGAAGAACTCCCCAATTACCAGGAAGAAACCTTGAGCAGAACCCAGCTCAGAGGGGGAGCCCATCTGCTTCTGGTCTGCACTGGGCAGATAGAATTAGAGAGAGTCTTAAAGTTGTACAATGTACTTTAATACATTTGGGTTAGATAGACAGCAGTACTTAACATTACACGGACTTTGTACTAGGGAGCTGGCAGAGTGAAGTCTGTCTCATGTCCAGTCCGACTGATTTGGACATTTGCGTTCTCACATACAGCTCCTCCGGGTAACAGCTAGATAAGTTCCAGCTTTCAGTGCATGTCTGAAAGGGGCTTAACACAGAAGAGCACAAACAGAACCCTTTTACCAATCAATGTACTTCCAGAGACTCCCATCATAAGTTTACTAAAGACAATGGCAATGTGCTCAATTCATTCCTTAGATCTTGCCAAAAACAGCCACAACTTAACAGTCTTTTCTGCAATTGGGACATCTACCACTGTTCCTATCTAAATAGACCGTATTATAACTAACAACTGTTGTAAATAATTTAGTTAATTGTAACTCACAACTGGATCGCACATCCTTTTGATTGGTTACTATGTAGTTTTTCTGCAGCAATTTCCTGCCACACCCTTGCTCCAAAAGGTATCACAAATTTGGTACAAGGTGGTGTTGGTGATAACCGTGTCTGTATTTATGCTTGCCTGCTGTACCCTGTCGATGGTGGAGGTAAGGCTGGCTTAATACTGCGACCATACTTGGACTAAGGGTGTTCTTTCTCACACCATGGCTTACCTTCCATAAGTAGTGAGCGGGTGTGGGATCCAGGGTAACCAAAACTTAAAGTAACATTAATTTATGCAATATACCTCCTACAGAAAACAGCAATGATAATCCATCTTAATACAGCTGTATTTTTGTGTTGGTTATGTTTCAATTTAAGTCACTCAAAATGGAGGGAAAAAGCACCTCTACTGGTATCCTTCTGTTAGCACAATCACACATCCAACAGGGCATACCTGTAACAAACATTACTTGTGAAATGACATCAAAGGCAGAACTGCGTTCAATTAATGGCTCAATCAAACCCAATTAATTGCGAGCTCAGTGGGACCGACAGCATGCAAACATGGTGTGACCGCAGGGCGAGGATTCGGAAAGTTAAGTCAGAGTTCGCTAAGTTACGTCAACGCCTACTAAGCGGATGAATCTGAGAGCGGCTCAGCTGTCAAAACAACCATACCGAAGTACAAACCGCTTCAAGCAGAAATTGTGCCAAAGTGCCGACTAGTTTTGCCTTTACTGTTGTAGCAGTTTGAGCTTGAATTATGGTTGGGCAATCGGGTCCTGGATCAGCACTTAAAACTTCAGCCCCAAGCGTACAATCCACTCAATTTGACACAGACAGCGTTGCTCCCACACGGAACAGTAGTACAGCGAATGTTCTCTGGTTATTCGAGATTTTTCAAATCACGCTCAATATCCAAAAATATACACAAAAAAAATCCACTAACTGTTTGTTAGGAAACTGTACCATCGCAAGGACTTGATGCTTTTGTGCTACAATATCTCAAACCATATCATACTAGCTACTCCAAGGCGGATCATAAAACCAGACTAGTACGACTGGTGTATGATTAATTACCAATCTTTAAACGTTTTATTATCCGCCATAAATCTATCTCCAGCTCTGATAATACTTCAAAGTCACCCTGATTTCGTTCAAGACTGGCGTGGCTCTAAAGACTGTAGCGCCGCGGTGGCATTTTCAAATCCCGATTGTTTAGTCTGAAAGCCCGTTCCACCAACGTTGCAATGCCATGTTGCAAAGATGCGACACTGCTTTTGCCGGAGTTCAAAAGTCTAACCCTCGCCAATTGTGTGATTCTGAGAAGACTGCTCCAGATTCTAGTTTAATATTAAATACAGGGGCCGTATTTCAAAAATGATTACGAAAAAATAAAAACAAGGATGCTAGCAACTTAGTCTGACATTAAGATGATACCACGTCTCCAACCAAATGGCACCCTTAACTAGTTTTAAATGTATTTACAATAATAAGAACGTATTTCTTGACAACATTGAATTTTTATTCAATGACCGAAAATTAAGCTTGCTACAACCTGAACCCCTCTGCTTGGAAAACGAAGTTGCTCGCTAGTTTATGTCCTGAACCTCTATTGCAACACTCCACAAAAATAACAGGAAAGGAACAGCGTGTATTCTACTCGATGTCAAACTCTGCCAATAAACATACCCGCAACACCTTTTATTTTTCCAGACTGAAAAAAAAAACAGCAGGCTAGCTACCTCGTTACATAACTACACCAAAAGCAGATTAAACAGGCCTACTGAACTATTTCGTTTTATTTTAATGGTTTGCTTTCAATGGACTTAAACCATATGCTCCAATGTAACTGATATAGCCAAGCTAGCTAAGGCAGGCCGTCAATATAATAAGGTAACGTTGGCTCACAAAGATGAAATTTTATTACGTATTTAGTTTGACAAAGGCGTTATGTCAGCCAGGTTGTCACTTTCGTTTGCTTGTGACAACTGATGTTTTTAGAACACTACAGCATGTATGCGTTCGTCAAGATTCGGCAACCATAAGGCTACTAACCCAGCCAGCAAACCAGTCACCGAGCCAAACGCCATATCGCTAAAGCCATGCACAGACGCACCAAGTGGCTATCAGCTAGCTATGTTATCGCCATTTATTATTGGAATATACTAGGTATCACAATTTCTTGTAACTCAAGATAGCTAACTTAGTGAGGTTTTCGAACGATACAAATGTCATTCTTCTTTCGGGTGCCAATAAACGAAATCCGCATGCAGAGTCCGGTTTACAAATTAGCTTGCCTGCGCTTTCGAAATCAAGGCAGCCCACGTAACCTTTTGGAATTCTCAGGAAAAGCTGCTCATGTTACAGCGGATTGGTACCTAAATAATTATCCAGCTAGCCAGCTATCTTGCTGCATTCCAGGGACGTTAATACTGTTAGCAATAAGTTTAAGAGTTAAACAAGTTGACACTGCACTAAATTATTAACGTTAGCTTATGTTGCGAAATAGCGTGGCTTTGTGGAATTCCCCGTGTCATAATTTTAACTTTGGCTAGCTGGGTGCTACTAGCTAGTTAGGCTAGCTATATCACCAGTGCAATTTGATAATTCTTTAACAACTTAAATAAACTTTAGAAGGTATGCAAATAATTACAATTTAACTGTTACCATAATTTTGCACAATGACTCACTCTTTCTGAAGTTCATGAAATTGTCTCCCGGACCCTTACTGACAAGCAACTCCTTCCCTGCTCTTTCGCTCTCTTCCACCGACTGACCAACTAGCTAGCTAACGTTCACTACTTAAGGCTCCACCTCTCCACAGTAAATGAGAAAACAGTGATGTTCGAAGATAATCTGACCTTCCATGATGTGGGCGCAACACATACACTTGGCTAACAAGCAATATGAAAATACTTTCAACAGCCAGAGACTGGTGATGGAAGCCAAACAGAATTATATTCAGCGTCAAGCCAGGCTAAAACATACCCTGCCCGTGCACTGAAATTTTGGTTGGATCCATATTTACCCAAACTTGAAAACGCGTCACCGGTAGCCTACTTCGGGTCAAGTGGCGTCCTATTTGCTATCTACCGGACGGTCACTGTGATAGGCTGCGGGTGCAAGTAAAAGGACAACTGGGATGACATCAGCGAGTTAACGGAGATAGCCGAATGTGTCCGATTTCGTCTTTAACGATTGATCCAAGAGTAGGATACACCCGCAGTTCCCAAAACGGCGAGGAGCGCGTACAATTTTGAGTGAAATGAAAAGATTGGATTAATGAATCATTAGTTTACCACATTGTAATCTCTAAAATGCAGGTAAAGATATAATCAAATATTACTGGATAAAACACTTTCTTTGATTTTATCTCATTGGCGGCTACACAGCTAATGATAACTATCAATTAAACTTAGCTGTCAGCTAATAACAAATGGAGCAACATAAATTGTAAACAATGTATTGTCTTCAGAGTCATTAAGATGACATATATTCAAGGGTTGTACCACCAGCAAGATCTACATAATCAATGAGTAACAACTGGATAATTATTACCTGTTTAACAGTATAATGCGGTGGTAGTTTATTTTTCTCACTGCACTTTCTCACTGAGCCTGCTCTGCGTTCCAGTGTTAGAGACGAAGTATTTTGCATTTTTAATTTAGCCTATTTATTTATTTTTACCAATAAGTATAATATATTCATAAAATGTACTATACCTCCTCAAAGTTCTCCCACATTGTTATAATAAATGAATTATTTCCTACGTATATACTTATTTGGTAGACGTCACCGTAATGTTACTTCAAATTCGTACTGTGAATATACGTCGCAGTTCAAACGCAGAAATACATTCTCAGATGTTCCAAACATGATGTTAATAAAAAAAATATATTTTATTTATTTATTTTTACGATATTTTATCGGCCCATTATTGAAAGCTCTTAATAGTCACACAAAGTCCCGCGCGTGTAGATGTATGTGACGTTACGGACCCCTGCGGCTTCGGGTTAGTCTATAGGCAACACTGGTCAGCTGATGTTGTTCCAGGTACCTCCTTGTTCCCTCCTGATGGTAGGCCTACGCTTGTCATGATAAATAAACACGATGAGTCAACAGATGAAAATTCAGAGGATACAAAAATCCTCAGTTTCATACCACCATGGGGTAGAGGGCACTGATTAATAAAATACCTTTGTAAGTATCGGTATACTCAGGTAGTTTAAAAACATCGATGAAAACCAGACGTTAGGCTACTATGATCTAAAAACGGAAGTTTATATATTTAAAAAGCACAAACCTCTGTTTTACTCGTTAATGATATTTAGGTATATGAAAATTCACGAACTCTTTATGGTGGTTAATGCCATGCCATAGCTACCCCAAGTTTGGTGCTAAGGTCATATGATTAGCCATTACTTTACATTATATTTGTTTAGGCTATCAGATGCCTGACCAACCTGGTGCCCTAAGCAAGATTTTAGCTGGTGCCCCTTGCATCCACCACCACAGTTAATTGTGGTTTTAAACTATTCTTTATGGTCACAGAACACGACAAACACTTTCAAACAGCGGAACATTTCACAAATCTGAGGTAGAACATTCAAAACAATTATAATGATAAAATCTTTTTTCAACATCAAAATATGCATGAGTTAAATCAGGTAAAATCCTATTGACATTATTGACATTGTCAATAAATAAAACAATAAATAGACAAATAAATCTGCGTGTTCTAACGGTTGATATTGTTTCAAACGATGAAACAGGATTGTGGTGTTGCCTGTCTTTGATGGCACGTGTCTTCGGCACAGTTTGCACTGCACGCTGCTCTGTTTTTTTTTGTCGGATTGTAAATAGCCAAAATATCTCCAAACTACTGAAGCTGAGTGTCTTCGTCCTTCGAGCTGGTCGTGGTAGTGATGTTACCCTTGATACCGAGGCTTCGAAGCTTGTGTCAAGAACTTCAGGCACTTCCCCTCGGAGCTCCGTATCGAGGCTTGTATTGTTTTGGCGAAATTACGTCATCAGTGACGTTCGAAGCCTCGCTTAACCGCTGTTTCAAGAAAAGTTTCAAGTTTGGCGCAACGTTTCGACTATTTCTCTCGAATGCATGGGTTGTTGTCAGTGTTTGAGGTAGCTGGAGATTCTGAGTTGTGATTTTGTGATAATAAGATATTGATTGAGATGGAGCCAGCAACGTGTAGACAACTCTGATTTGATTTCTCCAGCTTGTAGGCTATGATTTCCATGAAATATAACATAAGCCTAATTATTATGTTGTTATTTCGTGTTGTCATGTCACTTTAAAGAACCTTAAATGTCAGAATGGCTTACACTACCCAGATAAACACTCACTGATCAGATGATTTATATTCAGTGTGCGAAATACCAACATTTAGGTTTCAAAAAGGGGGGGGGGGGGGCGGTTGTGGATAGTAAATAAATATTTGAAAAATATGTGCTTAGTCCCTAACGGAAATAAATAAGTAAATTGTTTTATTTACTTAAGTCTTGTCACTGAATAATTGGATGAAGAATGTACTTAATTTTATGAAAACCCACACACGTCTTTTGACCACAACTTTTGAATCATTGCAATGAAAAGCAAATACATTATTTTGTGCTTATTTTTCATACAAAGTGGGATGTAATGTCAGCCCTATGTTGGAGAAATTTGCTGTGATTTCAAAACCGAATTACTCGCGAACGCTTTGTCGCACAGAGAAACTAGTACCATCGGAAAGGGTAAGGTCTGCTGTTTATTTTGATATGCGGTACGTTGTGAAGCGTGAGGGACTTCGTGACTTATTCAGCCGAGAAGCAGGAGTATGAACATGGGTGAAGAAATCAGTAAAGATATTACTTCGCAGAAGTTTGATTTGTCTTCATAACGTGATTACTTCGTTATGTACAAATATGTGACTAGCATCACTACATAGCCCCGGTTCTGCTCTTTCTTGTGATATGTGTTCCATATTTGTAATGACGAGTTCATGTGTAATTCAAACAAGAGTAAAGGCTGTGGAGCTGGACGCAGAGCTGTATGCAGATTGTAACTATGATTTAATTTACAAAATAACACTTACCATAAATACTTAAAATGAACTATTTCTTTATTTGACATGACGTTCATGTGTAGGCCTATGCACGTGAATGAATTTTTCTCGTATCGTATTTCCATTGACCAGCAGGTGTCCCTAGAGTGCATTCGAAGCCCCGAGAAATGAACCACTTTTCAACACATCTGGCTGGAAAGTTTCAAGGCTTCATGAAGCTTCATCTCGCCATCACTAGGTCATGGGCACTGCTTTTTCTTCGGTGTCGCTCTGCTTATTTTGTTTATTCCGCTCCAACTACAAGCCTGTCAGCCACTGTGTCTGTAAACAATACCATGTACTGGCCTGAATTTATACCTCTCACCGTGCAACCTAACTTGCGCAATGCATACCTCTGTTCCTGTGACATGATTGGCAGTTCGTGATTCATTTTTGTGCGTGCTATCTAAGCATGGACATTAATTATATAGAACATTTGTTATGTTTCTCAAGTAAAATTGTATCGTGATAATTATTGTTATCGTTTTATCGCCCAGCCCTACTTACAACTATTAATTACAAAAGATAATTGAAAAGGAAAAGCATTTTAATTGACTATTACAAGCAGGGCTAACGTTTGCTAACTAGACTGAGATGTCAATAAAAATGTATGCCTGGCTTCTTGAGGCAGACAGTGGATGGTTCGTGCAGCACACTTAAAAGAAAAAAGTGTATTTCTCAAAATTATGCTGTAGGTTATTCCCCAAACACCTGAATAGCCTTTCCAACTTTCCCTACGAATTTAAGGTGGGAGTAACTGACGTTAACTCTAGCTAATTATTAAATTAGCGAACGTTACTATCGTCCAAAGTAAGCTAGTAACAACCTGTTCCAATGGTAAGTGGTATTACTATGCAATAGATAAACTATTCATTCATCACATTACCTATGTCTGCTTCCCTGCTTCTTCTTTTTCTTCCCTGGGCACCAGAGGGCTTCGGTCTTTTTACATGATTACTAGGGCTGGGACGATATGCGCTTGTCACGATATGATATTATCATGATACTTTGGTGTTGATTCGATTCGTATTGCGATTCTACAAGTACTGCGATTCGATAGCATTGATTATTGCAATTTTTCTGGCACTATTTTCATTCGTGTCACAGTATTCAGCAGCCCAAGCGTTTAGAAGCGCCCTCTACAGGCCTGGTGGAATTCTCGGCCACTCTTGGCTCACATTTGTCAGTGAAAGCAATACAGCAGTGCAGTGCCACTATTATGCATATGATGTCACAGAAAGTATTGATTCTGGGAAGAAGTATCGATATTTAGTATCATGCTATAAAAAATCGCGATATATCATGAATCAATTTTTTTTCCCACCTCTAATGATTACGCTACTGATGTTAGCCTAATCATATCACATTTCACGGTCACTAGCTCAGATAACTCACCCATCCCACAAGCAGGTAAGTCCAGGTGGGGAAGGTCTGGTGATGCGCCAGGGTGATGCTGCAGGTAACCCAGAAAATAGGCTAAGTAGTTATGTTGTTGTGGCCTTTTTTTAATATTTCAAAATAATAGTATTAAAATAGTATTAGTAAAAAAATAGAAAAAGTTAAAAGTTTTGATTTTTTTTTCTTCCCTCATTTCCTATGGATGGATGGTGCCCCTAGCATTCACCTATACTGCCTATGCCAAGGCCCAGCCCTGTTCAGGACTGCATATATTGCTTGAAATTTTAACATCTTATCAATTTATACAGCAAGCAAAGGAACAGCCTTCACTGGTGTGGATTATGTACGTTCCGCCTGATACTGACTGCTCTTAAATGTGTAGCCCATTTGGTAAAGTTTTGTACAAATATTATGAATAATGTATAAATAATCATGTTCATGTTAGATGTGTGTATTTACAGCAACCGGTGCTAGCCTTAGAATCTCTCCTGACTCTCCTAACTGATCAATTTCACCAACGTCATTTAAAACTGGTGAATTGTTTTTCTGTGGAGAATGTATGAAGCCTGCCATTGGCTTAACGAGCCACACCGTTTACACAACAACTTTAAAACAGGTGCGTGGACGTAACAACAGTTGTTTGTTGTGGAGTTGAACGTTTAGCAGAAAAGGTGGTTTAGTTTGCGGCTGTCCAGTGTGGTTACTATTTTAAGATATTTATTTAGAGAAAAATCCTCCTGTGCCGTATTATGTGCCGGCCATCACCCAGTGCGGTAACATATGTGGATATTGTTAGAGTTGTTTACCAGCCCTGCTTCTCGCCACTACTGTCCTGCGAAGGTAGTTAGAAACAGGTGAGACCTCGAAATGCCAAGGTATCTACAAGCTATTATGGATTTACGGATGTGCAGGTTTTGCACAAAATGTGCGCCCAATTTCACTACACTTATTGAATCTGACTCCCCAGGGCCACGCCCACCTGCATTCGCTGAACTGAAAGCTATTCCTTCTTCTGCGTCAGTATTAACTGCTCCGAAGTTTTTTGCAACACTTTTAAATTGACAACTATATAGAATCCTTGACTAAGGTACCAATGGATTACACAGTCTTGGGACAGCCTAATTAGATTAACTGTGTACAGTTTGGCTGCTAAATTGAGGCTCCTTCAGAAGCCTTGGGTGGGCCAAAAAATCGTGTGTGTGTGTGTGTGTGTGACTGGAGCAAGCAATCAAGAGCAAACAATAGGAGATAAGAGAACATTAAAACTGGTCATAGCTACACCAGCCACTTTGATTCTTTCTGGTCTAAACGTGAATTGTTTAGATTAGACAGTCTCCACCCTAATAGGAAAGGGACCAAGCATCTGATCTCTAACCTTATCTGGTGTATTGCATCTGTTTTACTGTCAAAGTCTGATTGACTAGTATGCAATTATGACAGTGTTAGTTTACATACTTTTACATTTACATTTACATTTATTTATTTAGCAGACACTTTTATCCAAAGTGACGTACAAAAGTGCATACAGTAAGTATAGCAACAGTACGGGGACAGGATGTGTACAGTTCCACAATGAGACAGTTCTCAGCTGAGAGCAAGGTCTGTTTGAGGACACAGTACTATCAGATTTGTACAACTACAGTGTATAGGGCAACTAATACGATACACCTTCAAACAGCAAACTTCAACAATTTCAAACAGCACAATGAGTGTCATGGTAAAGGCGGCGACAAGAAACAATTTAAAAAGCACAGAAATTTATGACAGCACTGATTGGGGGATGGGGGGGGGGGGCAGCATTTGTGTGCTGGGTCAGTCCAGGTAGAGTCTGAAGAGGTGCGTCTTCAGGCCCCGTCTGAAGGAACTACTCCTGTTTTAATCTCTGACAGACCTTTATTTTGTAATACAAATGTTTCAGATAAGATCCATGCTCCTTTACAGGAGCATGGATCTTATGCTCCTCCCATAATCCCAATCTTATTACTATCCCATGTGTTTCTTCCCCCCTCTGATTGGTCATCAGACTGAGGTGACTTCAATTTGTGTAAATTGTCCATATTCTTTTAAGGACAGAAAAGGTTTGGGGCTACTTCACCTGAATATCAGAAGCTTGCTGCAGCCTCAGAAGTTAGATCATTCGAATATTTTGGTTTCACAGGCGAATCCTGATATATTGGTCTTGACTGAAACCTGGCTTAAAAAAAAGCATTGATGACACTGAAGTTGCCATTAAGGTTTACAATCTATATAGAATGGACAGAATTGGGAGGGGAGGTGGTGTAGCCATATATGTTAGATCTTGTTTTCCTGTCACTATTTTAAATGCTGTTACTATGCCAAAATGCTTTGAATTCATTGCTCTGAAGATAGAATTGGGCTGTAATAATTCCAGCACAGTGGTGGGGGCCTATAGGCCCCCCTCAGCTCACACCATCACTCTTGATAAGATGGCAGAGCTGTTTTCTTTATGTTAACTCTGAATTGGTGATCTTGGGTGATTTTAACCTGGATTGGTTAATGAATGTTTCTGATTATTTTAAAGAGATCTGTAGCAATCTTAACTTAATTCAGTTGATTACTGCCCCAACCAGACCAAATCTAAAAAATCTAACTAAGTCTACTCTAATAGACTTAATTTTATCTAATAGATCAGATAAAATTGTTGCTTCTGGTGTTTTTGATCTTGGAATAAGTGACCATTGTCCCATAGCCTGTATTAGCGATATGCGTTTGAAAACAACCCAATCTCGAGTTGTCGTTAAAAGGAATTTTAGAAATTTTAATGAACAAACTTTTTTTAAAAATATCTATATCATAGTGATATTCAAGACACATCTGAAATATTGGATGTAGAACTGGCATTGAACCATTTCACAAATTCATTCCTCTGTTGTTAATAAACATGCACCGTTCAAGAAGTTTAGAGTAAAAGATAGATCCAGTCCGTGGTTTACATCTGAACTATCACATATTTTTAAAAAGCCTGGGCTCTCGCTAGATGTACTAGGGACCCATCTCACTGGCTTAATTATAAACAACTTAGAAATAAGTGCACATCCTGTGTGAGGAAAGCTAAATCTGATTATTATGTAAGTTTAATTTTGAGTTCTTACACAAACCCAGCTAAATTTTGGAAGGCAGTGAATATTGCTACAAACAAAAATACTACTTCCCTACCTACACATATTAAATCAGACGACTGTTTGCTATCTGAAAATAAGGAGATTTGCTCAGTTTTCAACAAACATTTTGCTGCAGCTGGCCACCTTTTCAAGAATGAGCATAAAGGGCTCACTCATATTAATGATAACGGTATGCATTCTGAGTTTCATGCTCCTCAGTTTACCCTACATCCCTTTTCTGCTGGTGTAGTTTCTGATGCACTCCAAACAATTGATCCCAGGAAATCAACTGGAGAGGATAAATTAGATCCTTTCTTTCTTCGACTGTCCTCTCCATTAATCACAGACCAAATAACATATATTTTTAACCTTTCTGTTTTTCTGGTATAATTCTTAGTGTATGGAAATCTGCTCATGTTTTTCCATTGTATAAGGGAGACGATAGGTCAATAATTGTTGACATTACTTCTATCTCCAAACTGAGTTGTCTGGCCAAAATCCTAGAATCTAGGTAAATAACCAATTAAAGGAATTTCTTTCTAGGTACGCAGTTCTAAACCCGTACCAATCTGGCTTCAAGGCGGAGCATAGCACTATCACAGCTACTACTTTGGTTGTGAACAATATTGTGTCTGGCATAGACAGGAGAAAACACTGTGCTGCTCTTTTCGTTGATCTGTCGAAGGCATTTGATACAGTCGATCACTCACTATTATTACAAAGATTACATAGTATTGGTTTTGACGCTAAAACTTGTGGATGGTTTCAGAATTATTTATCTGGGAGACATCAATGTGTAAAAATGGGGAATGTCCAATCTGAGTTTTTGCCAATAACAAAAGGTGTGCCACAAGGCTCTGTATTGAATCCAATTTTATTTTCTATCTACACTGCTCAAAAAAATTAAGGGAACACTCAATCATCACAGTATAACACCCAGTCAATTAAACTTCTGGGATATCGACCTGTCCAGTTAGGAAGCATAAGTGATTGTGAATCAAATTCACCTGCTTTGGTGCAAATGAAAGCGACAACAGGTGTACAGGAGAGGCAACAGCAAGATAACCCCCAAAAAGGGAATGGTTTTGCAGGTGGTGGCCACAGACCA
This sequence comes from Megalops cyprinoides, assembly GCF_013368585.1. NCBI lineage: Eukaryota > Metazoa > Chordata > Actinopteri > Elopiformes > Megalopidae > Megalops > Megalops cyprinoides. Next base: position 759,669 of record NC_050588.1, on the reverse strand, counting down.
TTTCTCTCTCCTGATCCTTCCTTACTGATTTTTCTCAAGTTTTGCATTTTGCTAGTGCTCTTGTCACTCCTGGTAGCATGAGGCAGTACCTGCAGCCCATTCAGGTTGCACGGGTAGTCCAGCTCCGCCAGGATGGCACATCCATACATGCTGTCGCAAGAAGGTTTGCTGTATCTCCCAGCACATTCTCCAGAGTGTGGAGGAGATACCAGGAGATGGGCCATTACACAAGGAGAACTAGACAGGGCCGTAGAAGGGCAACAACCCAGCAGCAGGACCGGTATCTGCTCCTTTGTGCGAGGAGGAACAGGAGAAGCACTGCCAGAGGCCTACAAAATGACCTCCAGCGGGCTACTCATGTGCATGTTTCTGACCAAACTGTCTGAAACAGACTCCATGAGGGTGGCATGAGGGCCATACATCCTCTAGTGGGACCTGTGCTCACAGCCCAGCACTGTGCAGCTCGATTGGCATTTGCCAGAGAACACTAGAATTGGCAGCTTCGCCATTGGCGCCCCGTTCTCTTCACAGATGAGAGCAGGTTCACACTGAGCACATGTAACAGATGTGAAAGAGTCTGGAGACGCTGTGGCGGATATTATGCTGCCTGCAACATCATCCAGCATGACCGGTTTGGTGGTGGGTCAGTAATGGTCTGGGGAGGCATATCCTTGGAGGGTCATACAAACCTCCACGTGCTAGCCAACGGTACCCTGACTGCTGTTAGGTACTGGGATGAAATCCTCAGACCCATTGTCAGACCTTACACTGGTGCAGTGAGCCCTGGGTTCCTCCTGGTGCAGGACAATGCCCGGCCTCATGTGGCCAGAGTGTGTAGGCCAGGGGTCTCCAACCTTTTTTCATCTGAGAGCTACTTTGAAAAAATGAAAGTGACTGAGAGCTACTCATGTCTTATATTACTCGCACTTATTCACATAATGTATCAAAACATTCAAATTAACCAGCTGAGCTAAGCTACTTTTTGTATGTACATGTATCAAATGTAAATATCCAAAGCTCACATTTTGGATCAAAAACATCTTAAATTCACATCAATAGCATGTCAAATGTATGTTCTGTATCCATATGTTTCAAATTTCAATGTGTCAAACTCACATAATATATCAAAACATCTTAAATTCACATCAAAGTCAAACTTAGAAAACATCACATCAAAGAAAACATAGAAAACATTACTACGTGTTTATGACGTGAGATGTCAGACAAATTTGGTGATCATTGGACGCTGTTTTGGAATATTAAGCCACGTTAATCCTTTTTCCTTATAATGGGCTTCAATGGAGAGGAAACCGTTTAATGTAAGATAACGTCCATACTCCTAGGATTTCGGTTTTGACAGTGTTGTGCAAGTTCACACTTCACAAGAGCTAGCTCAAAGTTCAGTTCACACAGATTGAATGAACAAGTTCACGTTCATAGTTCACTATTTTGAATTTTGAACAAGTTCACAGTCCCAGTTCATTTCTTCCATTTTTTAAATGAGCTGCTCCAAGGACTATTTTATGCAAACGTCTACATGCGCAGTGATTGTTACGCGGGGTATGAGCAGTTGGTTGTGAGCTGTCGAGCTGTCTTATCTGATGAGATGCACTAATAAAAACATCTGAAGTAACGGATGCGTTCAAGTTCACCGCTCACCGGAAAAATGAGCACGTTCAATGAACGCGCTTTTTTAATGCGTTCATGCACAACACTGGGTTTTGTTTTTTTGACAAGTGAACGTGTTTATGACAAGACATGTCCGAGAGAAATTTGCTAATCATTGATCGCTGTTTTGGAACATTAAGCCACGTTAAGCCTTTTCACGTTAAGAGTTTTAGAATGTCCTTGAAATGGCGCTGAACGTTGCATCTTTTACCGACTGAAACGCTGGTACTGCAGATGAGGCACACTTGTCCTTCACATTCGTGGAAAAAAAAAAAAACCTCGCATTCCCATCACTCATGGAAATAGTATGTTTTCCTGTTCTTGGCCTGCCCATTTTTTTGTTCATCGTAAATCTGATAATTGTATAAGCTAAACTGGCTTGCTAACACCGCCGAACTCCTTGCTTTAGCTCAGTAGCTTCCTCAGTTACTAGCCTACAGCGTAACTGACGTGACGACTTGTTGACAAACTTGGCAGTAGCGTAACTTATTTGATTCAGATTTCAGATTCAGATTCATTATTTATTGTCCCGTGGAGAAATTTGTTTTCACAGTCTGTACCACCCTTTAACAAGAAACATTAAACCTAAGAAACATTCAACATAACAACCCCAACAGTTGTTACAGATTGACAGCTGAGATCATTTTGTGTTGGAGGGAGTGGGACATCTGTGTATTTGATTGCATTGAAATGGAATGAGGTTTCCAGTGTGCATTTATTTGTTGTCAGATTTTTTTTATACATAATCAAAAACAGGTAGCTCGCGAGCGGCATGTTGGAGACCCCTGGTGTAGGCAGTTCCTGGATGACGAAGGCATTGATTACATTGACTGGCCCTCACATTCCCCAGACCTGAATCCAATTGAGAACCTCTGGGACGTTATGTATCAGCGCATCCGACGCCGCCAAGTAGCGCCACAGACCGTCCAGGAGCTCACTGATGCCCTGGTCCAGGGCTGGGAGGAGATCTCCCAGGACACCGTCCGTTGTCTCATCAGGAACATGCCCAGACGTTGTTGGGAGTGCATACAGGCACATGGGGGCAATACACACTACTGAGCCACATTATGAGTTGTCGTGATGAAATTTACGCAAGTTGGATCAGCCTGTGATTTAGATTTTTCACTTTGATTATCGGTGTGATTTTGAATCCAGCCCTCAATGGGTTGATGAGTTTGATTTCCATTGACCATTCTTACGTCATTTTGTTCTCAACGAATTACACAATGTATATCAATGAAGATTTTTGATCTGAATATTTCATTCATCAAGATCCACTGTGTGATTTAAGTGTTCCCTTAATTTTTTTGAGTAGTGTATATTAATGATATTACCTCATCCTTAACTAGCTGTCATGTCCACCTTTATGCGGATGACGTGTATTGTGTATTGTCTTGCAGATTCTGTAGAAGGAGCTGTTACGAACCTGCAAATTTCCTTTAATGCTCTGCAAGATATGCTTATGGATCTAAAATTAGTTTTGAATGCACATAAAACAAAGCTTGTTGTTTTCTAGAGCCAGTAATATAGACAACAGTACATATTTCCACTGTAGATGTTTCCAGAATTGAGAGAGTCACAGAATATAAATATCTTGGCATCTGTCTAGATGAAAAGCTTACATTTAAATATCATCTAGAAAAGCTTGTGACTAAACTATGACAGAAGATTGGGTTCCTGTATAGAGCCAACTTCCCTCTGTTTTGTAGAAAAAGGATTATTGAAGCAATATTCATGTCAGTTTTAGATTATGGGGATGTGATTTATGGGCATGCAGCTTCTTCTATCCTCAAACTGAATTCAGTTTATCATTCTGCCCTCCGCTTTATTACTGGTGATGTTTATGACACACATCATTGCATTCTGTATGAGAAGGCTGGTTGGTCCTCTCTTTCGGAGAGACGTGATAGGCACTGGTATTTATTTATTTACAAAGCCCTTATTGGCAAATTACCATCTTATATTACATCTCTTCTGGACAGATCAGTAAGGACTTACTAAACTCGGGCACATGATTGGCTCACACACCATGTACCTAAAGTGAATTCTGAACTTGGAAAGATCGCATTTAGATTTTACACTCCATACACATGGAATAAGCTACAGAGCACTTTAAAAATGGATAGTCTCATAAATTATCAACAGTTTAGAAGCAAGATTTTAAACCTTCTCAAAACAGAATGCAATTGTTCTAAACTGTTTTAAGTTGTTTTAATTGATGAGGTTTATGTCCTCATTTTCATTAGATAAAAGAAGATAAGAACCAGACATTATATGATATATTTTATAATACTCTGTTGTTAATTACTGCTGTTTATCAAGCTCAAATGTCTTAAAGTACATTGTACAACTTAAGTCTTTCTCTAATTCTATCTGCCCAGTGCCGGCCAGAAGCAGATGGGTTCCTCCTCTGAGTCGGGTTCTGCTCAAGGTTTCTTCCTGTTAAGTAAGTTTTTCCTTGCCACTGTTGCCTTAGGCTTGCAGGGGGTCTCAGACCTGGGAACAATGTAAAGCTGCTCTGTGACAACTTGTGTTGTGAAAAAAGCTATACATATTAAATTGAATTGAATTGAATTGAATAGATAAATGGCTGGTGCTTTTAATTTGGCATTTTATGTGTTTTAAATTTCCTTTATGTGTCACTTCATCACAATATTGCATTTTTGTATTGTCATTTGTTAACTAATTCATACTGTAAATTCTTTTGAGATTATTTGTCCATGAATGTTTTTATTTTGTTTTTATCTATATTTTATGTACATCAGATCTTTCTTGAAAATGAGATCTCTATCTCAGTGGGATTCACCTGAATAAATAAAGCTTAAATAAATAAATCAGTGAATTGGATCCAAAAAAGGCCTGATGTATCAACTGTATTGAATTATGGCCAGGGAGCCTGATACGTGATATTTCAGGAATTCGAATGTTCAAAAAGTTACAAAATGTACATCAAAAACAGCTTTAGATAAGAGAAGGTATGCATTTATCATAGCAACTTCCACCATGTAAATATCAGTCTCTTTGAAACGTTTCTTTTTAGACACAGCAATCGTGTGTAGGTACAGTGCCGTCCACAGACAGATTCCTCCATTTTATTCGTTCAACTTTTATGGACAGTAATGCGTAAATCACATTTAATGTGGAACGCAATCTAATGGGAAGTGATGTTGCAGTTTCACGACCTCTCACCCAACCAAAAAACAGCTACAGTAAACAGGAAATGCCCCCCTACAGCGATGCAAGTAAAAAACCGGGTGTATTCCTTTACTCTTTCTCTTGCTTTTGTACGTCCGAAGAAGACGGACATACCACTCCCTCTCTGGCTTCTTACTCTCTTGCTCTGGCTGCGTGCGTCCGAAAAAGACGGACGTATCACTCACTCTCTCCCGATAGTCGGCAGGCCAACACCAGGAAATGTGCTTAAAAAACACTTTAGGCAACCATGCTAGAAGTTATCAGTGGGCTCTGAGTTTCCAGAATCCACTGGTTGCCAAAATCAAATTTATATTCTAAGGTCAAATTTGAAGGTCAAAACGTCAAAAACAATATATTCATGGTTCGTCTTTTTGGGGGGGCTCTACTTTCATGGGATTCTTTTTAAAAAGTTGGCAACCATGCTAGAAGTTATTGGTTGGGTCTGAGGTTCCAGAATCCAGCGGTTGCCAAAATCAAATTTAGAATTTAAGGTCAAATTTGAAGGTCAAAAGTTAAAAAACAATAGATAAATGTTATCGTTCCTCTCTTTGGGGGGCTCTGTTTTCATGCTAATCTTTTTAAAAAGTTGGCAACCATGCTAGATGTCATGAGGGTGCTCTGAGGTTCCAGAATCCACTGGTTGCCAAAATCAAATGTATAAGTTAAGGTCAAATTTGAAGGTCAAAAGATACAAAACGATAAATAAATGTTATGGTTCGCCTCTTTGGGGGGCTCTATTTTCATGCTAATCTTTTTAAAAAGTTGGCAATCATGCTAGTTGTTATTATTGGGTTCTGAGGTTCCAGAATCCAGTGGTTGCCAACATCATATTTATATTCACATGTGAAGGTCAAAAGGTCAAAAAAAAAAAACTTTTTAGGGTTCGTCTTTTTGGGGGGCTCTATTTTCATGGGATTCTTTTCTTAAAAGTTTGCAACCATGCTAGAAGTTATTAGTAGGGTCTGAGGTTCCAGATTCCAGTGGTTGTTAAAATCATTATAATTTAAGGTCAAATTTGAAAGTCGAAAAGTGAAAAAACGATACATAAATGTTATGGTTTGTCTTTTGGGGGGGCTCTATTTTCTATTATTTTTATATTATACTAAGTTCTCTTATCTGTCATGCTCACAATTCTTTAATCTGAAAATAGAGCCAAATCATATTTTTGGTGAGAGTAGAGAGTGTACTGTACACTTCCCAAGAAGTTGCCATTCTCATTACCAGAATATTCTGCTTCAGTTTCTCAGGCTTGCTGGACATTGCAAATATTCATTTCCCGATCAGCCATTTATAACAATTAGATGAGTGGTGTACAACGTATTATCAGCTTGGGTGTTTCTAGCTGCTTATTTCTGTTTTTCTGTATATTGGTGTCATTAGTGTATTGAGGGTAGGATTTATTTCTGTCTCCGAGAATGAATGAGGAAAATGTTCTCAATCCCATTGGCTCGCTCAAACGAAAGCGAAGCACCAGTTCAACACCTGACTGTGCCAGGTGTCTTATCTGCCTGGAAAGGAAAAGTCGAAGAGAGAAGCTAAGCCAGGCTACTGAAGACGGGAAAAGGAGGATCCAGCATGCTGCTGCTGAAAGGTCACAGCTTCAGGATCACGAGTCATTGCCAATTTTGAACAGGCTGAAGAATATATCAGAGGAGGACTGGGCTCGTTGTGAATTTAGTTGGCACAAGACATGTTACATAAACTTTGCATCTGAGAGTAGATTATCTAGACTCCAGAACAGGAGGAGCAAGGAAAATGTAGAAACCACCACTCAATTAGTTGAGGATCCAAGTGCAAAATCCTCCTGCAGAACCCGCCAGCAAGGAAATGCATTAGTTGACTGGGCACATTGCATATTTTGCCAGCAGTCAGGAAAGGCTGACGTTCATAACATAATGACAATGAAAATGTCACAGAAGATTATTGACTTAGCGAAAGAAGATGCTGTCATGTCAGTTAGAATGGCCTACTTGTAACACAGCAACAACTAGAAAAGCACTCAGGGAGCGCAGATCTCCGCCAAGGCAATATGGCTCGCTGACCCACAAATTTGAGATGGTGTTACGGATCAACACCAAAATTTAATCAGCTGTTCATTGTCCCAATACCCACATTGTCTGAAAATTTCATCCAAATCTGTGCAGCACTTTTTGAGTTATCTTGCAAACAAACAGATAAACATAAAAACGTTTTGTATTATTCATACCATAAAGGAGTAATGGCCATATAAACTCTAAATATCCAAATCAAATTAATCAATATATTTGACATTTCTATCCTTCATGCACTAATTATCCAATATTTATTTTTAAAAAGTTTATATTTTATGAAAGTACATCACAAAATAGAAAAAACTTGAAATTTGACCTCGATTGACCTTTTGACCTCAATATTTGACCTTGAAGGTGAAGTTACATGTTGGCAACCGGGTTATTCTGAAACCTTAATCCATGCTGATAACTTCTGGCATGGTTGCCAACTTTTAACAAAAAATGCCATCAAAAGTTTTTTTAAGGGTCTTGGCCTGCCGACTACGAAGGCCGCACCACGCGGATGGGACACGGAAAGCAGATTCTCCAAGCTAGCGACGAATTACTAGCGGAGATCAATAACGCAGGAGCCGAGTTTCAGCGCCAGCGATCAGAGCAGCGCGAACTTGTTACTAGCCGGAGACAAAGGTGCGACCGGATCTAACTCAACGCGTCTCCCAAAAGAAACCCTCATCCAGACCAGTCCTGGCTCCCCGACGACGGAACTGCCAGCGAAACCATCCACGGAACCGCAAGATTGGAACCTCATTTCATGAGCTACAGTAGGCTATTAACTCTGGACATAGGATTTTGCATAGCTAAATGTAGCAGAGCTGAAGTGATTAGCTCGTGTGAGTCCTGCGTAAAGCCTTAGGTAGCGGGTAGCAGGTAGCCGAGTGGTTGCAGCGGCTACGTAACTCCCTCTGAGACCTGGTTAAGTAGCGTTGTCGCCGACAGGCTAACGGCAATTTGCCTTTAGCTCAACTGGCAACGAAGTTGGCTTTAAGGGGTTGGCAGCGAGCAGTGAGAACCTCAGTTCGAAACTCGCTCGCTCGCCGACCTACGTAACATCATATTAAAACACAACGCAAGAGACCACCCGTTACATAAACACCCGATTGTTAGCTACATTGATGAATGTTGTACATCCGTGTGTTTCAAATCATTACGAGTAATGTAACTAGCCATGTTTCGTTGTTCCTAACTGATTTGTCACACACTATTCACCGCGCAGCGTTAGTTAAGATACCACACAGAGACGTAGGGTGTTTGCATGCGTATCGTTTTACTAACCCCCGGTACCTCCTTTTAATCCGCACAGAATAACCCCGCGGTTATCAATCGTCCGAACATATCCTGTACCAAACAGACGTTATGTTCGCTCACACATGCACATAGGCAACTCAAACTCGGAGCCACACGCATGTTCCTTTGTTTTCTTAGAACACGTGTGTTCAGCAAGCAGGCGCAGCCCACGTGCACGCGCAGAACAAAGGAACACACACACACACACACACACACACACGCTCATACACTCGCGCAAGACATTCACGCAACTGTACACATCAGTGTAAATACGTACACGTGCTCCATTTATTGTACATACATGTGCCTTCCAGCTGTGATTTTATATTTCAATAAATGCATTATTTTTCCAAGGTTGTCTGTTGTAATATTACACGTGGAATGAATATCGCCAACCTCGATCAGAATTCTAAAGACCTTCACCTCTTTGTTAAATCATCAGTGTTATTTGTTTAGTTGGCTAAATAGATAATATTGTGATTTGATTAACTATTGATGTGGTAATTTCGATTATGATTATTAATCTAATTATTAATTGAAGTTCCAAATTAAAAGTTTAGTATATTTTATGAGACTGATATACGAAACTGAGACTGATATTTTATTTTAACCACTATGGTAGATGGCATATTCTGTATGGCGCCTCCATGTGTTTAATTTAATTATCACCAATATAATTGGTACCTCATGTAAGGATTGGTACCTTACACGTAAGTGGTACCCCTCGTAGGCATTGTCCCTACATAATTGGCATTGCCCCTGTGAGGAAGACTAACTTCCCCCTACACGTGTTTGACAAGTTCAGAAAGTTGATAAACTTTTTTTGTGATGAACCTCTTCTTGTGTTAAGATCTTAAGGAAAACAAACACTGTTGCTTGTTGAGGGTGCTCTCAGGCAGGTGGAAAAAGGAAAACCACCAAAATCAGACAAGACGATATGAGTGACCCACCGAGTGGAAGCATGGAGACCCAGGGTCCCTTGGAAGATGTCCTTGATGATGACCACCTTAACTGTATAGATAATGGACTGACACAATCCATGTAGAAATACATTTCTTTCCTCATTATCATAAAAATGAACAATCTACAATGTCACAGGTAATTCTGTTTCACCAGAGGTGCTCCTTGTATAACCATTGTATTGAGTGGTCTGTGTGCAGTGTGTGACATCCTTACTTTGTGGGATGAAGAAGACGAGGAGGAGTAGTCATGTTTTCAGTCTCCTCAACAAGACTGCTTCTTTGCATCATGCATTGGTTCAATAGCATGTTTCAGAGGCAGATAATTGCCACATCTTGGATGAGCTGGAGCAAGATGGATATCAACCATCTACATGTTCAGCCAGGGGGAAATGGTCGATTCCTCCACACAATAGTCAGTAATATAGTCCAAGAGGAGGAAGGGAAAACAAAGTCTACCATGCACAGGCAACTGGCCATTGAGCTTTGGGAGGATGAGATGCAAATGATAATTTAAAGGGTCGAGTAGGTCATGGAAGAGGAGGAGAGGAAGAGCACCAGATGTAAAAGGATGGTACACGGAAAGGCACCAGCTTTGTGATGAAATGTCAACCACTAAAATGTATACATATGTTTTTTGCGAGAAATCATGTCTATTTAATTACATTTACATTTATTCATTTGGCAGACACTTTTAGCCAAAGTGACTTACAACTGAGGTAGAGTACAACATAAGCAAAAAACCATAAGGAGTCAACAATAGTAGAAGTGCTGCATGACTAGATTTCAATGGTTGGCCAGACAAAGTGCAGGCTAGCTGGTAGAGATAACAAGTGCACTAAGCCATTAGATTACTTTTTTTAAAAAATAGTTTAGTAGGAAACAGTTTTGAGACATTACAAATTCCTTCAGGTGGTAGTGTTTCAGGTGCTCAGGTGAGAGCAGGAGAGCTGTGCTTTCAGATGTTTCTTGAAGAGAGGGACTGGGCAGAATGGATGAAGTGTGGAAGTTCATTCCACCATCGGGGGGGGCAATGGCGGAGAATTTTCTGGATAGTGATTTTGTGCCGCGATGCGAGGGGACTGTCAGACGCTGTTCGGTAGCAGAATGTAGCAGTCAATTCAAAGACTTACACCAAGTATGGTTTGAACCTTTCCTTTTCAGTTGGAAAAGTGTCTTGTTAGGCCAGCCCGTGACTGTCATTGTCTCCTTCCCAGTGTTCGCCTGGTGGACCTGGGCAGCCACCTTGGCTCAGGTAATTGTGAAGCACTGCTGTTGCTGCTTCTTAGATAAAAACCCAATGTCTTCCACAGATATTGAACATGATTTAAAAAATGGTTTGAAACTTAAAATGTTTTTTTCTGTTTCAGGGTGTAGATTTTAGGACCGGTGTCACACTTACAGTATGCCTCACACACACGTTTCTTTTTCTTTCTTCCTTTACCTGGCACATGCCACACTGTTAATATGTAGTCAGAGGTAATTCCTTAGCAAAGGAAGAAGAGTGGGTTCTTCCACCACAATATGTGGAACATGCAGCTCTGACGGGATGAGTTGGTTCACCTATCACTGGTGTGTGTTAGTCATTCCTGTGAAGATATTAACACAGTGTTTCTTAATCGTGATCCTGGCAACCCACTGGTCTTCATTCCAGCTGAGCTCTCCAATGCTTGGGTTTGATCCATCTGATAAATGAGCAATGATCTCTATCTGACCTCCCTTAAATATTTGTTGTTGGTTCTGTTACAGATATTGGTTGTTGGAACTATGTATACAGGAAGTTTACATCTTAGATATTCCTTTAGTTTCTGTAGTAACAAATTGGCACTGTAAACAGGTATTCACCTTAATTATGAATAATTAATTGTTCAGCGGGGCCTAGAACAAGGAACTGAACAATTGATTGTATGTTGTATGATTGTAAGTTGGACAGCTGTACCACATTTGTATAGGTACACCAAAAAACTTTCCTGTTTTTAATAGTACAAACGCACCAATTAAGGCATATTTTGTGCATAAAGAATTTACATAACAATGAAACGCATAATTATCACCATCAGATGATGGCCTCTTCTTCCAGTCATTTAAACATACCCAGCCAGCTGTGAAATGCTTTAGGCTCGCTGTGCTTGGCCCCAGCCTCCACCTGCTCTCTGGCTTCATTTAATAGGGCAGTGGCTGTAGCCCATAGCTGCCCCCTGCCATTTAGGCATGCTGGGTCTCAGTGTGATTGAGTGGGGGGAGGGGCCCTCTGAAAGCCAGGGTCAAAGGCCAAGGCTAAATGTTACACTATCTACACAGTTGTGTCAATGTGTGGTACATTTGCTTTGCAGTGGGAGGAATGTGCACCATGTGTTTGACCTCCCTCTCTCCATCCCTCCCTCCTCTTATCCTAAGAGATGACATAGCTGGCAGAAACAGGCAAAGGAGCCAGCTGGGGAATGAGTATTGCTGGGGTCTTCGGTGTCAGTGGAGAATGAATAGTGTCTTTGTGCGAGTGTATGTGTGCGAGAGATTGTGAGCATGTGAGAGAAAGTGTTTGAATGTACTTGTGAGAGTTTGTGTGACTATGAGTGAGAGAGATTGTGTATGTATGTATGTTTGAGTTTGTGTGCCTGTGAGAGTTTTTGTGGGTGTGTGTGTGTGTAAGTTGATGTGTGTGTTTGATAGAGTTTATGTGCATGTGTGTGAGAGACTGTGTGTGTGTGTATGTGTGCGTGTGCACAAGATAGAGGGGAGAGAGGGTGCTGTTGAACTTCAGTGGCTATTTTGGACAGCTGCTAGAAGTGAGAGGAGTGGCTTCCATGGCTGGCGGACCAATCGGCTTCCAAGACCAAGGATCAGAAGTCAAGGGGGGGCTCCCAGGTTCTGCACAGCTTTCCTGAAATGCCAGGTTACATGGGTGTACAAACTACTACCATCAACTGAAAATGCACTGCCGTGATCACAAGAAAACATTTTTTCAGTATTTAAAGAATATACAAACTGATTGCTATTATTCTGAGGTAGGATTGCTTGCTCATCTTCCTCATGATCACTTACCATGAACAGGTCTTTCATATCTGTAGGGGGCACAGATATCTTAAGGTATGTACTTAGACATTACACAACTTAGACAACTATGCTGTGGTCAGTTTCCTCATTCTTATGAAAACAGTTCCTTTTCCCTGGAATTGTAATTCATGAATTTTTTGCAAAGCATGACAGTTCCTCTTTCCTTGGAATTTTAATTCATGCATTTTTCCAAACCATGACTAAAATGTTTAGTATTGTCCAGCCAAGGATATTTGTTAAGTGTTCAACATAATAATACAAACACAAGCATATTGTTGTGGAACTTAGAGCTGTATTGTTTGGATGTATTTTTGTACTGATGTCTTCTGCTTCCTGTTGTACACCCTGACTGATCTGATACCAATTGCCCATGAGCAAAGATAGAGGTCATGCAAAGTTTAGATCACACCAGATGAATGCAGAGGATTCAGAGTGAGTCTGAGTGGTAGAAGGCTTAGAGATTCCTGCCCGCAGATGCTTGCATTCATTATGTTGTTTCAATGTCAGTTCAATTAGATTATTATGGCCTTGGATGTGAAGAATACCAGAAACATCCTTGGCTCCCCAGGACCTGGGGTGTCTACCTGGCATTACTTGATGTGAAAGGACTGATGATAACGTCACAAACCGCTTATAGAGTCTTTATGCTGTTTTCCTTCAGGCAACCCTGTCTGAAGCTGGCAGTTGTACATCACCACTTGTCTCTCCTTGACCGGTCTCCAGTCCTGCAGAGGCACTGAAGCAAATGAATGCAAATCCTCTAATACACACACACAACGAATGGCAGTTTCTTGCACTCCAAGTCCCGCAGTCCACCACGGTGAAGTGAGAACTAACCAGGCCTGGTGCTATAGTGGTGCTTAGGGGTGCACTGCACCCCCAGATTTACATTTACATTTACATTTATTCATTTAGCAGACGCTTTTATCCAAAGCGACTTACATAGGTTACAGTTCTTTACAATGTCATCCATTTATACAGCTGGATATTTACTGAGGCAATTGTGGGTAAAGTACCTTGCCCAAGGGTACAGCAGCAGTGTCCCAGCGGGGATCGAACCGGCAACCTTTTGATCCCCTTAACCACTATGCTACACTGCCGCTGCAGATGGACCTAAATGCACCTCCGGTTGTTTCCTTATAGCCCAATGTCTACATAGTATTTATTATGTTCTTCAAGATGACTTTTTGTGCCCCTCTGTGGATTGCAACAGCACCCCTCTGTATTTTCTCCTGGCACCGGGCCTGGCACCAACAGGAGGATATGTGTTACTCCACAGGCGTTTTTCATGCCGCCATATTGGAAAGCAACAGGGGGTAAAGTTACTTCTGGTCAACAATGGCTACCTTCAGCGTAGATGTGTGTTCTCTGATGTTCTCCAGATCTTTGGCAAATCTGCCAAAATTCCGGCTCTCACAGGTTGCTGAAACGGTGGATATATATTGCAAAACAAAACAATCCAAACTGGAGCGTGGATATAAACTGTTCCATGAACAGTTTATCTTTAATTATGAAGGTAATGTCAGCTAGCTATGGAGAGATGGCTAACGTTAGATCAAGCCACCTAGCAGCTTGTAAATGCACTCCAATAAAGCTGTGTAATGAAATTGTCCAATTGTTCATTGTCATATGTCATGACAGTTTAATATTCATTCATGTTTGTTACGTGCATGTTCTTTTTTGGTATAGTGTCTGACGTAGTAGACGGTAGTGTCGTAATACAAGCACGGTGCTACAGGTCACTTAAAAAGAATGACGAGCCACACAAACTGGAGGTGTAGTGAAGATAACACTGAATCTGTTAGGGGGCAAAAGGAACAAGAGCGCTGAATAAATTATTGTTTGCATCGGTCTGTTGAAGGAGATGCTTTGGCTAGCAACTCTAGCAACATCAACATTTTCTCAACCACAGCAAAATTTGACTGGACAAACATCAAACCCCAGTCTTTCAGTTGACCTGTCATAAACTGTCATAATGGCTGGGGTTCTGTCAGAGACCCATGGAAAAATACAAGGCACTGCATCTTTTTTAACAACAACCACTAGTTGTAGTAAACAGGTCGTCACTGCGAAAGTGCATGCTACAAACAACTGTGTCATCACATCTCTTGATGGCTTGAATCCATACTCTCTTGCCAGTGGTGTACTGTCCATTGGGCATACCGGGACAAATCCCGGTGGGCTGCCGCATCGGCGGGCCGGTGGACCATCAAAAAAACGGCCCTGTATGTCTCTACCGGCCCTCTCTGTGTGCCTATCATCTGATGAAATGGTTCAATTGGGAGTACTGAGAAATGAACGTTTATTTCAATAACAAGATACCATAATTTCATGAATGCTTTCACTGTTAAGGCATGTTGCACAGCAGTTTTCAATGACACACGTTCGTATGTAAACCTTTACTTTGACACTGACAAAGTCACGTCACGATTAGTTCAAACAGAGCTTGCATAAGCTTACCAACAACGCGCTCATCTAACCTAAGTAAAATATTGCATTGTCACCGCAGTTTTTTAATTAACGCTAAATGAAATGAGACAAGTTTTCAATGTTAGTTGTGTGCCATTATCAAGGCTAGCAAACCTGCGTGAAGTTGGCACCCCCAGTATTTAAAAAGGTCGAAATGGTATTACTGTTCGTTTGTGCTACGTTTGTGCCGTAAAAATTTTCGTTTGTGCTGTTATGGTTTTTTAGATATAAACATTGCATCTTTGGGCGATGACGTCATCCAGCACCCCAAGCTTCTCCGAATTGCTCCAAAATGGTCTCGTTCGTTTGTGCTACGTTTGTGCCGTAAAAATTTTCGTTTGTGCTGTTATGGTTTTTTAGATAAAAAACATTGCATCTTTGGGCGATGACGTCACCCAGCACCCCAAGCTTCTCCGAATTGCTCCAAAATGGTCTCGTTCGTTTGTGCTACGTTTGTGTCGGTTTGTGCCGTAAAATTTTTCGTTTGTGCTGCTATGGTTTTGTAGATATAAACATTGCATCTTTGGGCGATGACGTCACTCAGCACCCCAACCTTGTCCGAATTGCTCCTAAATGGTCACGTTAGTTTCTGCTACGTTTGTGCTGGTTTGTGCCATGATAATTTTCGTTCGTGCGGTCATGCTTTGGGTAAACACTGTACTTCATGGCAAAAATTCTGTGACAACTTCCAGAACGCTGCTTTCTCCGAAGAAAGTGGCTTCTACTGTGCAACGTTTTGCTGGTTGGTGCCCTGAAAAAAACTTACATTACATTATTTCCTGATAGGCCTATGTGAGATACAGGATATTTCATGTCATGTAATATTTAATATGTTTGATAAACATAAGCCATACGTGTGTGGTCCTGCAGGTATACAGGTAATCTTGAATGTCTATAGACACCGCCCCATTTCATTTTTTCCTGTACTGTATTTTAACTGCTCTATTTGAGTGTAGAACGCACGAGACCACCTGTGGGTATTTAAGCTGTGGGAACGCGCTGTTCTTCAGTTGGCAGTTGACATGAACTGAAGTAAAAAAAAATCAGCCGACCCACAAACGTTACATCTGACTCACTCCTACTCGTTTTGATCCCAGGTTTGACAATGTAAATGGCAAGCTAGTGGCTAGCAAGCTACCATACGCATATCGGTAACATTTCAACGATTCTGCTATAGACTGATATAGTAATAACAACGAGCTACATGACAGTAACAGTTTCACTACCCAGACGACGTACGCTAATAATACAATGTACCAGTGGTTATGGTGATATCTACCCACATGAAAGCATGAATGCACAAATATTTGTGGGTCGGCTGATTTTTTTTTACTTCAGTTCATGTCAGTTTATATCTAAAAGACCATAGCAGCACAAACGAAATTTTTTACGGCACAAACGTAGCACAAACGAACAGTAATACCATTTCGAACTTTTTAAATACTTGGGGTGCCAACTTCACGCAGGTGGCAAGCAAGCTAGCCAGAGCCATGTAGAGAGAGAGTCGCGTCAACTTCGTTCGCTCCAGCGGACCGTTTTTTTTTTACAGCAGTGGCGGATCGTGGAGCCCCTCAATAGTTCAAGGAAGTTATCAGCAAATACTTGCAGCGCAGTAGAGGTGCAGCAGAATAGACCGTTTGTGATGCACTTTTAAAGGGTAAGACGTTTAAAGAATCAGATTGTATATTAGATATAAGATTGTATATTATCAGCACATCTGAATCAATTTAACATGTGCATTAAAGTATGTTAGTGGATTATACCCCACTAAATTAGTAGATTTAGGGAACGTTAGATAACAGATTAGGCTATACAAAGTTAGCACCACATAATATTAACCACGAACAGCCTATTAATATGACTACCTCACATATTTTATTGTTGCTGTTGTTGTAATCTTTAGTGATAGTAAGATTGCCCCTGCTGAGTTGAGCCAACCATTTTTTTCTCCTCTCCGTGTCAGTGGGGAAACCGTACATTCGTGCTCCTTTCTCCGAGCGATTGGAGCATCCCCATGCAGCACAGCAAACAATGGTGGAGACTATATGCAAGGACAATGAGAGGAAAGGGCACAGACAAACTGCTTGACATGCTATTCATGTTTCTGAGTTTATTAGAGATGTATTTAATGAATTCATGACAATCGTTGATAGTCACCCGTCTGTCTCATTCTGTCATACAGATTACATTAGTCATTACTTAGGCCCTCAGTTGCCATGGGATTACAGAAACCACCATGAATTAAAGAAATGTTAGAAAATTAATCTGATCTGAATTTTGAAACATTCCTTCCCTTCCCCTCCCTGTAAATATATCAATTAACATTAGGATATGATTGCTCTTGACTGCCATTCAAGTTTAAGAACATAATAATAATAAAAACAATTCAAAGCAATAAACTACAGCAACACGCTCTTTAACCGAGGTAACATTAGCCTAAAATATGTCAACAAGGCAGGTAACGCTATCTGTTCACACCAATCCTCAAATAGTACCGAATTTTGCTTAAAAAACATATTGATATAACCACATACACGTCGGTGTGCTATATAAATATTGTAAATCAATGCATTTATTGACTACTAATTACCAAAAAATCGCAGTTCTGTCTCTCTGTATTGACACATTCAAATTGCCCGCCAAGAACTTCCTGGAACTATCTGAAGTCTACGTGAATCATGTGACGATCAAGCATTTTGGACTTCCGTTGACGCGACTATCTCTCCACATGGCTCTGAAGCTAGCTAGCTACCTAGCAGGTGAAAGGGAGCTTCAGGACCGCTGATGTACCTACCTAGCTTGCTAGCTGCATTAAATGCGATGATATAAAACTTGCTGCGTGACGTATATTCAGAAGAATATAATCGTTTGTATATAATTTAATTCCCTAGCACCCCCCCCCCCCCCCGGGCTGGGCCGGGCCTTGCGGATAAGTCCAGGGCTGAATTTCTTTCTCAGTACACCCCGGTCTCTTGTGGTCCTCATCACTGGGAAATGCGTGAAAGCTTAAATGTTTGCTGTATGTACACAAAGGTACACAACACCAGCTCTTGCTTCTCGACTGTGCCATTATCGATTCGCTAGTATTAGGGAAAATGGCTAACCGGAAGTAAAGATACCCCCTGTTGGCTCAGACCGGAAGGTCGCCATCTTTACATGAAAAAGGCCCATAAATGTCACCATCTTTACATGAAAAAGGCCCATTAATGTCACCAAAGCAACTTGCAACTATTCTCTCCCACTCTGCTCCCTGTGGCACCCCCTGCTGGAGAAAGCAAGAATGATAGGGTTGTTCACAATGTAGTACTTGAACGCTCTCAATGCTGTTTTGAGAGGGAATTTTTTTTTTGTATATTATGTTTTAAATGCTATTAGTCACTTTTTCAATTATTAAGTCATATTTGTTTTTGGAACACAAACACAACACAAACAGCAACATGGACAAAATTACCTGCAGAAATAAGAACTAGTTAAAATATAAACAGATGTAAGGAATTATATTTGTACAACATGTCTGTATGTATGTATTTCCCCCTGAGAGTTTTATGTGCAAGTGTAAACACTCCTCATTTTCTGTCGTTACAAGCCCAAAAACCCCACAGGCGCAGTGTACGCCTGGCCTACCCCCTGTCTAGCTATTCCCCAAACCTAGACCTGGGGAAAAAAATTGGAGCTAGACCGTTTAGCTGAAGGTTTGGCCCCTAACCTAGTGTGTGTGTTGTTGGTGTATGTACGGTGTGGGTCTAATCCGAACAAGATGGAACAAAAAAAGAAAACAAAACACAGCACATCTGTCAAGGCAGCCGTCCCTCCCTCTTACTGGTTAGGAGGAAGATGACTGATGACAGGTGGTTCAGTGCTGCTTCCAGGCCTCCTGGCCGGCGCCATTGCTCCGTCTTCTTCGTTCAATTATTTTAATGTTGGAAAAACACAAAAAAAAAACGAGAAAAAAGAAACCCACACATGATGCACCATACGATGAGGAAATATAAACGTGACGCATCCACGGGTAGAAGAAGGGCCTCCTTAAGCACCCAAAAAGACGGTACACAATCTCGCGGCTGTATACTTAGCCAGACTGTGGGGACCGACCCCATTCAAAAAGTGCCGAACGACACCAAAACACAACCCGTCTGCAGGGAAGCTTTTTGCCAATGAAAGAACACAAGTGCCCTCAAACAGCCCCCGCCAAACCAACTTCTAACTTTTCTTCTTTTCCCGCCACCTGCTATCAGTGGTCTTTAAAACTTCACTGTAAATGTTTGCCGTTAATTTACACCCAAATTCCTAGATTATTATCCTGTTATTTTCAAAAACTGCACTTAACTGTCAAAATAAAAGAAGATGTGTTAAATCACATTCCATTCACTGTTATTTAACCAACCCATAATGTTTTCTAAAAAATACCGCTGTTTCCTGTTAACTCACCATCCAAATAACATTATCATACAGTATTTTTTGCATTATGAGAAGGCACCTGACCTGAAGAGCACATGTGAAGTTTATATCCACCGACATCACAATTATTTGGTGAGATAACCACAAATTTTTAAGCTATGAATCGTTATAAAGTCGATCAGTCATGTTTGGTAATATTACTGCATGTGCACGTCATGAAAAGAAGTGTAACTTAAACGTTTAGCAGCTAGCCTAATTCATAGACGATAGCCCATGAAGCAGAGGCTAATCTTGAGTGATTCCAACTAGCTATCATTATTTTCATAGTTTGTCCATTAACCATACAACATAATGAGCCCTTTTCAATATCTAACATTGCATATCTAAATCCATGAATCATTAATGTTAAGTTATGAAGTCCGTTTTGCATTGCAGTGCACACAAGCTAACTAAGTTAAGTTCATTAGATAGTGGCTAGGTAAAATTACAATTAATGAGACAACTCAAGCAGATTATTTTTAATAGCTACATGTCTAAATGAACTTGTGTGTACTCATGTATTTTGCATTTTTATTCGTGCATTATTATCAGTCTTGTTATAGCAAACCTACAGTTTGTAGCCAGACTACCACCACCTCACTAGTTGAAATAACCATTTGCCTAACTTCCATTGATGCGCTAAGATCCGTTCAAATAACGTCATGGAAGTCTTTTCCTCGCATTGACAAGACCTGCCCTGAGCAGCTTGAAATTCATTTCAGCGGTACATCACTCATGTAAACAAATTGTGTTCATTTTTATTTACCTGAAGGAATATAGATCAATATGATATATTTAGCTCAGGCTCTGTGCTTGTCTGAGCTTTTTGCTCCTACCTGAATTGTAGGTTACTGTTAGGATGACTTACACTGACTTTACAATCAGGCTGATGGTTTATTAAGTGAATGGGTATTGAACAGCACTCTATTCTATGTTACCATGTTTCATGTTTTAGAATGTCCCAGCTTTTGTATGCCTTCAGGCTTTGCTTTGTGTAGCCTACTTCCCCGGCATCGAAATAAGGTACATATAAATGTCAGGAAACCCAATTCCTGGCCACATGTCAATGTCCATGGACCACTGGTTGTTTGGTAAATTGTAAGGATCACTGTCTAGTCCATGTGCCTTTAATTTAAGCAGATAAACATTTCTTTTACTCCCGGTTTCGCAGTTTCCTGTACTAACTGCAGCCATGTTGCAGGATGTTTTGCCACTCAGTCCAACTGAGGGGGCGTATTCCAGCAGGAAAGTGACGTCAATGTATACCCTCTAATTGGTGAAAAGGGTTTCAGCAAAGGGAGACAGGCTGTCACTGTTGTGTGAAAGGTGACTGATCCCATTGTCTCTGTCTTGGTGAACCACTCTCAGACAGGCTACTTTAGCCACTCTGTTTGCAGTCCAACTCCATCCTCTATAACTGGCTCTGCCCATCCAGAGGGGGGACACAGCTCATCTGCTACCTCAAACAAGGACTCTGCCCATGCAGCAGGACAGACAGGTTAACTGGAGGAGCTTGACTATTAACTAATATTTATATACACTATATGGCCAAAAGTATGTGGACACCTGACCATCACACCTATATGATCTTATTGGCCATCCCATTCCAAAACCATGGGCATTAATATGGAGTTGCCCCCCCCCCCCCCCCCCCCCCCCTCATTTGCAGCTATAACAGCCTCCACTCTTCTGGGAAGGCTTTCCACAAGATTTTCGAGTGTGTCTGTGGGAATTTGTGCCCATTTGGGGGGTCAGGCACTGATGTTGGACGAGAAGGCCTGGCTCGCAATCGGTGTTCTAATTCATCCCAAAGGTGTTCAGTGGGGTTGAGGTCAGGGCTCTGTGCAGGCCACTGGAGTTCCTCCACACCAAACTCGTCAAACCATGTCTTTATGGACGTTGCATTGTGCATAGGGGCACAGTCATGCTGGAACAGGAAAAGGCTTTCCTCAAACTGTTGCCACAAAGTTTGAAGCATACAATTGTCTAAAATGTCTTTGTATACTGTAGCATTAATCCTACCCTTCACTGGAACTAAGGGGCCTAACCCAAGCCCTGAAAAACAGCCCCAGACCATTATCCCTCTTCCACCAAACTTTACAGTAGGCCCTGTGCAATCCTGATAGGTAGTGCTCTCCTGGCATCCATCAAACCCAGATTCGTCCATCAGACTGCCAGATAGTGAAGTGTGACTCATCACTCCAGAGAATGCATTTTCACTGCTCCAGAGTCCAGTGGCGTCTTGCTTTGCACCACTCCAGCCGTCCAGCCGGTCTATCGCTTCGTGGCTGAGCTGTTGTTGCTCCTAGACGCTTCCACTTGACAATAATAGCATTTACAGTTGACCAGGGCAGATCTAGCAGGGCAGAAATTTCGTGAACTGACTTGTGGCAAAGATGGCATCCTATGACAGTGTCACGTTTAAAGTTACTGAGCTCTCCAGTACGACACATTCTACTTCCAAGGTTTGTCTATGGAGATATATGCTTGATTTTATGCACCTGTTAACAATTGGTGTGGCTGAAACACCTGAACTCAATAATTAGGAGGGGTGTCCAAATACTTCTCCTGAACATAGTGCACAGGTGAAACTGCCCCCTCATCTACATATACACTATATAGACAAAAGTATTCGGACACCTGACCATTACACCAACAGGGACTGTAATGACATTGTATTCAAATACATATACTTTAATATGGAGTTGGTCCCCCTTTTGCAGCTATAACAGCTTCCACTCTTCTTGGAAGGCTTTCCACAAGATTTTGCAGTATTTCTGTGGTAACTTGTGCCCTTTCATTCTGTAGAGCATTTATGAGGTCAGGCACTGATGTTGGACGAGAAGGCCTGGCTCGCAATCTCTGTTCCAGTTCATCCCAAAGGTGCTCGATGGGGTTGAGGTCAGGGCTCTGTGCGGGCCAGTCAAGTTCTTCCACACCGAACTCATCAAACCATGTCTTTATAGTCCTTGTTTTGTGCACTGGGGCACAGTCATGTTGGAATAGAAAAGGGCCTTCCCCAAACTGTTGCCACAAAGTTGGCAGCATAGCATTGTCCAAAATGTCTTGGTATGCTGAAGCATTAAGATTGCCCTTCACTGGAAATAAGGGACCTAGCCCAAACCCTGAAAAACAGGTGTGGCCAAATACTTTTGTCCATATAGTGTATAAATATATAGTGGTGGAAAACCTCTCCCAGTCTAGGCCAATCGGACTGGAGGCTCCATCCACACTTTGATGCCTTTCAGAAAATAATAAGTCCTCACAGAGTCTGATGTAATCATGGCTGACATCATGTCATCATGTGGGCATGGCTGTATGGCTGTATTGCATATGGTGATCAATCACATACAGTAAACTGGGTTGGTCCGCAGAGCAACAGGTGTACATGCGGTGTATATACATTCGCCCCAATCACTCATTCACATCCCAAAAAGCAAGCCCCTTTAGTCTGCATACATTTCTCTTTAATTACTTTCCCCTAGCTCCTCCTGTTATACACAAAACGTCATTGCTGAATAAGATGAAAACTTTCTCACAGTGGTCAGAGGCAAGGGGAGAAGGTATCAGGCATGTCCCTGACATAAGACACCAGGAGAAGTGAAGGTCAGGTGAAAATCTGCACCTGCACCAAAAGAAGCAACATTATTTTGGCTTCTCTGTGACATGCACCCTGACTCATACAGAATCCTATTGTTCCAGCTCCATATCTGCCTTAGCTGCTACAAAATGTATAATTACTATATAATGACTATACTATATATAATGACTATCCACTTTAACCTAGAATAACCCTAACCTAATGTAACCCAAATGCTTGCTAATGAAACTCCTCCCTTAAAGTCACCCCATCTTCTCCGTACACTATTGTTACTTCTTCACAGTCACACCACATTCTCCTGTTATCTCTCCCCCCTCCAGCATGCCCCTGTGGTACATCAGCATATTTCTGTCTTCTTTTAAAAAGAAAAAAAATCCCATCTTATTTTTACATTATTTCCAGGGTTCACACACCTTAAAAATAAAAATAACTAATTACCTGCTTTAGCTTAACTGACATCTCCTGGCAATGCTTATGATGTTTGCTGGCAATAATTTATTTCCACCATGTAACAAGCTTAATTGTACCACCTCAAGCTCCGCTTTTCTCTGGTGGGGTAAAAGTGGCAATGCTCATAATTTACATATGGGGCATGGGCGTAAATTCTTTGGGGGATGGGGGGTTGTAACCCCGAAATAATCAATTCCGGCCAATACACCCCCCCCCCCCCCCCAAAATAATCATATTCATGGAGACCTCAACCCCCCCAATGTTCAACCCAAAGTTACACCCTTGATGGGGTATACACTTAGTAAAACATTTTCCACTGCTATATATATATGTACATGAGGGGGCAGTTTCATACATAGAGGTTGCTCAGCACATAATGCTGGTCGAGTTTGTAGCAGGCAGATGTACGCTGCCCAAAAGTTCAACGTCAGACTCGTAACCTTTGGGTGAAAAGCCTACTCCAATCTACTCTATTCTATCGCACTGCCGCCCCCTCAATTGCCCAGGTGGGTGCGTAGCAGCTTTGCTAGAAACTGGGATCGGGATGCCACATTAATGTAGGTGCCGCAAAACTAACGTGGAAGAGAAGAAACAGGACTGTTAAAGAGTGAATGTCTAATGAATGACCATCTGGACAGTTATCTTAGAAACCCTTTCGTAATAATATTAACTCCATGTAGCCATTACTTATAACGATGAATAAGACTTTGAGAACATAGCAAGTGTTAGGGGGAAAAATCACATCCGGAAACCCCGGGCCGTGGAAATTATAGGCTATGATCTTTTCATAATCACGTGATAGCCGTCTCACTTACATAAAGAGTACAACGTACAAGAAATATTGTGTGTGTGAGAGAGAGAATGTTTTTTTGTTTCAATCTGAGTAGTTCTTTTCGTCAACGGATTCAGGAGCGACGTGTGTCTGGCTGCGATTGCTGCTACGTGCTGCGAGCGCATGATACCCTCAAACCGGACCTTGGTAATGCTGACCCCAAATATTCCTTCCTGCGCTTATCCGCGGCACTCCTTCTGCTCGGAGTTCCGTTTTCTCCTCTGGCTGCTGCCTGTGACTGTAACTCACTTGTCAATGTCCAGTCAATATAATAGCGCGAGTCGTTTTCCAGTTGTTCTTTTTAACTGTTGGCAAAAGTTTTTCTGACCGAGGTGTGCTCACATGGGCAACTAGCAGTAGTTGGATACGGTAAGTTTAACATCTGTTGTTCTTACAACCTCTTCTGACGTTATAGATTGATAATGCATTTTAGAAATATTCACAGTATATCGCTAAAAATAACTGACGTGTTTCAACAGATAAAGGAAGGGTTCAAGTCTTACATTAATTTGAACGGTTTTCCCAAACCTGAGAAACAGAACTGGGGGAAAGGGTAATGCCCTGCATGCTGTTGTTGGTCTGTCACAACAGTTGGCTGCTGTTTTCAAAATCCGACTCAAATTCACATTGCAGTCCGTTGCTAAAGTCGCGAATGCAAAACCATTAACACATGCCTTTAACAGCTAAGCTTCTACATAAGATAATCGTTCATCCACATACTTAGGACTCAAACCAGTATTCATAGTGCCAGCCTTAAGGGGGGCACATCTATACATGTAAAAAGAGGCAAATGTATTTCTTCCCTAATGATTCAAGGCTTGGTCCTCATGGATCCATGCAGGTTTCTATGCCGTAGGTAATCCTATATAGGTAATATAATGTCAAGATTCATATCTTGAAACATACATTCATTTTAGCTGGCAAACTTCTGAGGTAGACTGAAGACCCTCCTCTTCAGACTGCATCTTGGTTCCACCTCAATCCCTGCCCCCTAACATCTGTTACTTGTAGTACTTGCTGTTTATATTATGTGTAGTATTGTGATATGTGATGGGTTCTGTGATCTAGCGACTCATGTATGGTAGTACACTTGGCTTCTCTTGTCTAGTCAGGTTAAACAAATTAACTTAGGGCAGGGTTTGGACAGAGTTATGCTCACACTCTCTGGTCTTGGGGTGCTGTTAGCCTGGTCTGACACTGTTGGTCATTTAACTTGCATGGATACACTTATGTTCTGTTATGCTGGAAGTTGCTCTGGATAAGAGCGTCTGCTTAATGAATGTAATGTAATGTAAATTGTTTCTGGCCACGCTTTGCAGTCATGTGGGACTGTGAACTGGTAAAATATTAACTCTTTCTGTCAGAGTTAAAAATAGCCTTGTGCTAGAGTAAGGGTTAGGGCTGAAGGTATGCGCTCTGCAGCAAAAGGATCCCGTTTCAACTGGTGACATCCAGCTGTATTGAACAGGATGACAGTGATGTAAATTGCCAGTGATACCGGGTATTAGATAATGCAATGCACAGTGCACTGTATGAAATGATATTAAGGATATTAAACTTCATTCAATTTTGTATTGATTGTCTACACTCTAGACATTACTGTCTGAAGACCCAGATATTGTTTTTTTATTTGTATTTGCTTGTTTATTTTTCATTTGACTACCACTTGTGTCAAGTTTCAGGGCAGGTGGACAGACTGTCATGCAGGGTTCATTCTTATGTCATAGCCACTGGGGGGCACTGCGTCAGCTGTTAGGCCTCTCTGTGGTAAGGGCACGCCTTAACAAGAAGACAGTATGGCTGCACTGCATGATGGGTAAGGGATCAATAGAGGAAACTGAATCACACTTAAAAAAATGTTTATCGATTAAAATGTCCTCATTGACAACACAGCCATGTTTTGTGTTTGGCAGATGGTGCATAATTTTGTGTACTCAGTCTTGATTCTGGGTGGTGATTCTGGACAGGCACCATGCGACAGAGGAGCTCCTGCAGCCCTGCCCCTCTACTGATGGCCATGCCCACTCGTGCGCTCATGGATGAGCCGATTATGCTGGAGGCGCGGCACCTGCCCCCTCACTGTCCAATCACAATACGCGCCCGGATGCGCAGTGAAGACGGAGACCTCTGGGAGGCACTGGCGCACTATCACGCAGACGGGAGGGGTGTGGTGAACTGTGAGTTGTACCGGACCTTTACACCAGTAGTGCACACTGCATATTGCACTTCTGCTGAAAGTGTTGAAACTGCCGATGATGAAGTATATCATTAACGCACACTGAGCAACACTCTGGAACAGATAAACTCAATTTTCAAACCTGGGCTATTCAGTAAACTGTCTTGACTAGCCTTTTTATTCAGGTTTCCATATTTAACAGGGTTGTACTGTGAGATGTTTCTTCATCCTGTTTTCTGTGTAAGTGTGAATCAAGCCTGACTTTTCCTGTCTCTGTGTGAGAGCGAATCCTCACAGTGTTCTTCAGTCTTCAGTCTCAGTTTGTCAAAGGATACCCTGACTGTGACCTGCGTGAAGTTGGCACCCCAAGTATTTAAAAAGTTCGAAATGGTATTACTGTTCGTTTGTGCTACGTTTGTGTCGGTTTGTGCTGTAAAAAATGTCGTTTGTGCTGCTATGTTTTTTTAGATAAAAAACATTGTATTTTTAGGCGATGACGTCACCCAGCACCCCAACCTTCTCCGAATTGCTCCAAAATTGTATCGTTCGTCTGTGCTACGTTTGTGCCGTAAAAAGTTTTGTTTGTGCTGCTATGGATTTGTAGATATAAACATTATATTTTTGGGCAATGAGGTCACCAAGCACCCCAACCTTCTCCGAATTGCTCCAAAATGGTCTCATTCGTTTGTGCTACGTTTGTGCCATGATAATTTTCGTTCGTGTGGTCATGCTTTGGATAAACACTGTACTTAATGGCAAAAATTCTGTGACAACTTCCAGAACGCTGCTTTCTCCATAACGAAGAAAGTGGGTTCTACTGTGCAACGTTTTGCTGGTTGGTGCCCTGAAAAAACTTACATTACATTATTTCCTGATAGGCCTACACAGAGCGCTTCAATGCCAAGAGCAATAACATTACGTGGGATCCCAGTAAGCTTACGTTTCAGCGCTATTTGGAAATATCCAACACTTAAAAATGACAAGCACTTGTAGCTATTTTTAAGCCAGCTAATTACTTAGATTCAGATTTGACGCGAATAACGCAGCTCGTGCAGCACTTGAACTTGGACAAAGTTGTAGGCCTAATCGGCTCAGAGGGAGCTAATTGTGTTGTAAAACGTAAGGGTAGGTGTGAAATGATTCAAAATTTGTCCAAAATAGATAGCTAGCTAACTAACTATACGTTTGTACGTTTTGTTTACGTTGCTATGTTTTCATTTTTTTAAAGACATAGGCTAAACATTATATTTTATGGACTTGTGATGTCACCAACACCCGGACGTTTGTGCCATAGGCTAAACGTATTTGTTCGTGCTGCTATATGGTTTTTTTAGATGGATATAACGTGATCATTGCTGACGCCATTCAAACTTTATTGGAAATAATCCAAAATAGCCTCTGTGGGTTCTGTTGGATTCAGATATTAACTGTAGGCTAAGTCGATATCATTAAATGTGACATTGCCCCATCCTTTCCCTTTTAGACGGTGATCACGGCACTACAGGTTAAGAGGGACCGCTCGCAATCCAAACCTCCTTCCCCGAAAGAGAAGTTCCAAGTGCAGATGCACGCTACGTCATTCAACAACGTTAATTACCTTGAAGGCTACTATGTAACTAACGTTAACCAGCTAATTAGCAAATGCAACTCAGGCCTTGTAAGTAAGTAGCTGGCTTAAAAAACAGCTACAAGTGCTTGTCATTTTTAAGTGTTGGATATTTCCAAATAGCGCTGCAACGTAGGTTTACTGGGATCCCATGTAATGTTATTGCTCGTGACATTGAAGCGCTCTGTGTAGGCCTATCAGGAAATAATGTAATTCCAAAGTTTTTTTCAGGGCACCAACCAGCAAAACGTTGCACAGTAGAACCCACTTTCTTCGTTATGGAGAAAGCAGCGTTCTGGAAGTTGTCACAGAAATTTTGCCATGAAGTACAGTGTTTATCCAAAGCATGACCGCACGAACGAAAATTATCATGGCACAAACCAGCACAAACGTAGCACAAACGAACGAGACCATTTTGGAGCAATTCGGAGAAGCTTGGGTTGCTGAGTGACGTCATCGCCTAAAAATACAATGTTTATATCTAAAAAACCATAGCGGCACAAACGAAACTTTTTACGGCACAAACGAATGAGACCATTTTGGAGCAATTCGAAGAAGGTTGGGGTGCTGGGTGACGTCACAGCACATACAATATAATTTGTTATATCTAAAAAACCATAGCAGCACAAACGAAAATTTTTACGGCACAAACCGGCACAAACGAACAGTAATACCATTTCGAACTTTTTAAATACTTGGGGTGCCAACTTAACGCATATCTGACAGTGTTGTGCTGTCTCAGTGTTTAATATTGTATCATGATTGTGTTGTGTTGTCTCAGTGTGTAAGAGCGTATGCTGAGTGTTGTACTGTGTCAGTGCGTAAGAGTGTATCCTGACTGCATTCTTCTGTCTTGGTGTGTTAGAGTGTATCATGACTGTGTTTTGCTCTCTCAGTGTGTTAGATTGTATCCTAAGTCTGTTTTGCTGTCTCAGTGCATAAAGGTTTATCCTGGCTGTGTTTTGCTGTCTCAGTGCATAAGAGTGTATCCTGACTTTGTTCTCCTGTCTCAGTGCTTAAGAGTGTATCCTGACTTTGTTCTCCTGTCTCAGTGTCCCGAGATGAGGCGCAAGGAGGCTCGTACACTGGTCGTGAACCAATGGGTCTTTTCTGGAGTCTGCTCCCAGCACCTGGAGAGAGAGAAGGCCTGAGGTGAGGAGGGCAGGCAAGAGCCACAGACTCTGCACTGGAGACACCCCTTTACTTGATTTGCCTGCATGGGTGCGTGTTCCCTTATGTATGCGTGTATCTCAGCATTCAGCTTTGTTCGATAAATCAGGGAAACTATAAATAAATGAAGCATCACAGATGTGTGGTCCTGATGGCTTAGAGCTGTCCCGATTTAGAGGTAGTGTAAAAAAAAAAAAGCAGCAGAAATGCAGTAGCGTGATGTAGAGGTAAGGAGCAGCGCTAGTAAATGAAAGGTTGCTGGTTCCATTCTTTGCTCCCTGTACACTGCTCTTGTACTGTTGGGCAAGGTAGTCAACCCACAACTGCTTCAGTAAATACACAACTGTATAAATGGATAACATGTAACCTATGTGAGTTGTTCTGGAGAACAGCATGTACTAAATGACAATAATGTAATGTAAATAATGTCCCTGTCCTGTATGAATGGAAAGAAATCACAACTACCAGTTTGGTGAGTTCAGCAATCCCCAGAATGGATGAAAATTGTGTTTGCATTGGAACAAAATAACCTCATGCATTTCTTTGTAAGCCAAGAGCGTGAAGAATGAATTGAATGCAGGCCTTGACTTTCTATGTTGCTAGACTGCATAAAATTGCTTTCAGCTGCATACAGTTTCTAACCAGGGGCTTCCTTACAGAGCACATACTTCCTGTCATTCAAAGTTTTCATAATTGACTGAAGAATTAGATTCTACTTTTTGCTAGTCTGCATAAAGATGTGCACCCTCTGCATCTTTTTTGTGTGAAGTACAATACCAGTCAGAAGTTTGAACATCTGATTAAGGTAGTGTGAAACATGCAATCAAAGACATCTTGATCTAAAGACTTATTTTTAAGTGCTTGAAATTTATTGCATAGACAAATATAAATAGTGAGTTGATGCCTATGTATGAATGTCTTTCCAAAAAGTTTTAAGAATATTGTTGGCCAATTTGAATAATCTAAAACATAAGATAGTTTTGATTTGTTTAACACTTTTCTGGTCACTGCTTAATTCCATTTGTGTCATTTCATAGTTTTGATGTCTTCACTCATAAAGTTACTATACTGTGACTTGGTAAGAATTGTCTGAAGAGCAGTACTGCACATACTCTGTAATCAGAGTGGCTACAAGCTGTAGAGATTGTTCAGCTTTGTGCCATTCCATTGGTTGGCCACTCTCTGCAGGCTGAGGAAGAGGAACGTGGAGACCCCCTTCACTGTGCGCGTGTCACTGCTGCGAGGCCATGTGTTGCCCCCCACAGCATTGGGGTGTAGCCGAGATGCTCGGGGACGAGACACTCAGGTGCAGGAGGAGGAGCTGGCTGCAGTGACATTGGAGCGTTGGTACATGGCTCCTGGCGTCCGCAGGGTAGCGATTCGGGAAGGAGGGGTGGTGGGCACCCTGTTCCTACCCCCAGGTGAGAACTGCATCAGACCAAAGGTGGATTTATGAATTTGTATAAAGGTGTCCAGGATGGGCTCCCAAGTGGCTCAGTGGTCAAGGTGTTTGCCTTGACCACAATCTGAGGTCTACAGTGGAAGAAATTGACCTTGTTCCACTGGGGATCGGCCAGAGTGTGCTCTTCTCACCGCTCTCAGGCCCCCTGTGACTCTTTAGGTATCTGCAAGTTGCTCAGGTCATGTCAACAGAGTAGCTCCTATCCTCCACCGAGCACCTGCTCCTCTGTAGCTCACAGTGTGGCTTTCAGTATGAAAAATAGCCGCTGGCTGCCTGTGAGTGTATGAGAGGATTGCATTCATCTCCCCTCAGAGTTCCTGTGTGAATGCAGAGGTTATTGCAATGAGATGAGCCCAGCACTCAATTGGCGATCCCAAAACAAGGCTGTATAAAAGGGGGAAAGGCATGCAAAGAGTCCAGGACAAGCTTATAGTTATAATTTGAAAAGTAGTTTTTTTTTTTTTTTTTACAAAGGCTTTGTAAGAATAGTGTTTTGGATGTGGACCTCTTTTGGTGTCTCACCCCTGGCTTTCTGTTCAGGCCCAGGTCCGTTCCCAGTGGTTCTGGACCTGTGGGGGATGGGCGGGGGGCTGGTGGAGTATCGATCTGCTCTGCTGGCCTCACAAGGCTTTGCATCCCTCGCTCTGGCCTACTTTGGGCACAGAGACATTCCTGGGCCTCTCCACCGCATCAATGTGGGAGACGCCTACTTCTTGGTAAGAATGTGTGAATTTGGTGTTGGATTTGGATTAACACATTGAATTGTTTGATCATTGAATATCTGATGGTTCCCAAAATCTGATATTCCACCCTGTTTCTGTTATTCCACTAAATGAACCTTACCCAGGCGCTGTATGGAACTCAATAATGAGATCTGCATTTACTCCCACTCTCAGGAAGAAGCATTAATAACCGTAAATTCAAGTTATTTTATGCAGAGTTCTTGATCATGAATACTAATGACAGTATACAAGCATTCTCTCATGGTTGAATGGTCAGTTGGGTCCCTGGAACTCGCGGGTTTGGTAATCCTCATAGCAGGGTGTGCGTCACAAACTTGTCATGTTGCAGTAATACAAGATGCCTACACCCCTTAACCATGACAGAACACTCTTCTATATTTAAAAGATAATGCTAATGATGCAGTGTCTATCATAACTATACCCCTAACCCAGTTGAATGCACTTCCTGTCACCCTGCATACAAGTGTCTGCTAGACCAATAAATGTAAATGTAATGTAAGTGAATCTCCCTGCCAGGCTTCCTCCATGGTAGCTGTCATGGGCAGACACTCCGATGAGTAAAACAAAATGAACGTTTGATGATTGTAGCGCCTCACACTTTGATTAAAACAAAAAACACGCACCTTCACTTAGCTGGCATTACATCTCATGAATGCATGAATGTGTAATATGCTAGTTTAGTATGCTACCAGTTACAATTCTTACATCCAGGAAAAATATGATATGGTAATTTGGTAGGTTTTGGTAAGTATTTTACTGCGGGTAAGGGCGTACCAGTTTTAAAAGCAAAGGCACGAATTTATGTCATTTAACACCAGGTACCATTTTTACAAACAAGCCAGACATCTTTTTAATCTTTTAAATTTTATTTGCCAGAGCAACAGCTATATCCTGTTAAACTCATTAAGTTACACATTAAAGTCATTAACTTTACCTCTGAGGGGAAACTGGTGTAGCCATTATGTAATAACGCCAATATAAAAACATACACACATAACATAGGTATAAAATATATACATATACATACACACACAGCTGCCAGACGGGTAGTCCTGTGCTAGCTGTGCATGTCAGGACGTGCGTTTCCTCCCACAGGCTGCGTTCCGACTGCTGCAGGATCACCCCCAGGTGTGTGGAGATAGCGTGGCTGTGCTCGGTTTGTCCTTCGGGGTTTTTCTTACCCTGCGCATCGCCACACACCTGCCTGTTAGCGTGAGTCTACATTAATGTATTGCATAAAAGTTATGAAATTCACACATTTATTGGCCTGGTGAGGATGCAGATATGTTGTATAGGATACTTATGCCTCAGTCTGGAAAGGGTCTTTTTTTGGTTTGGCCTACTGTGTCAGAAAGTCAATATTTATGGTTCCAGCTGGGAGGATTGCTTAAGCATGTTAAGATGAGCTTTCTGAGCCATGGTTCAATTTTGCCCTTGCCCCAAAGCGTGTGACTGACAGGACAGTAACCAATCAGACACCTCCCATAGCAAGTAAAGGTATGGAGGGCCAAACATTAACAGCATGGCCCTTTCCAGACAGAAGTGTCTTGACGTGACATCATTAGGACATAGCTGTGATCATCACATCTTGTTTCTTTTGATTTGCATGATAGCATTGTTTCCAATGTTACTGTGTTGTTTGGTTTTGAAATTGAGGAAATGCTCAGAATTATTTAATAATAATCTTTGTATTTATATCGCACCCTTGGTACAGAATATGCACCCCAAATTGCTTTACAGCATGTTGAGAAATCAAGTTCTATCCAAGTAAAACACCACTGGACTGTAACAAGAGTATACTAAGGCATTTGTATATAAATATATTGTATATATTGTATTTGTATATGTAAAACACTTCCAATGAAACATTTCCACTCAGATATCAATACAGATGATGTACAGATATGTGAACCCATACGATGTTGGTAACCATATAGAGGGTATGCCATAAAACATGTAAGTGGTGCCATTGGACAACCATAGGAAAAAGCATTGGTCTTGCAGACCTTGAGACATCAAGAGTCAGTGTTTTCCATCTGTGGTTGTGGCTTTAAGGTGACTGGAAATGATATTAACACCTTGTTACATCTTCTTTCATTCCCCATATAGCTGAAGTGGGTCTCTTACTCAATATGTAACTATTGCATCAATATCTTTTTGTCTGATCGCATCTTTGTTTATCCTTTAATAATCTCATCCAGCCCAGATGTGTCATTGGAATCAATGGGCCCATGGGAAGCATGAATAAGCTGGTGGACTTTGGTGGGAAGGGAGAGAGCTTCCAGGAGTGAGTGACAAACACAGGGCTCTCCTTGGAGAGATTACTGATGGTCACCATCTCTATTACTGTAGTTCTCCC
This sequence comes from Megalops cyprinoides, assembly GCF_013368585.1. Classification (NCBI taxonomy): domain Eukaryota; kingdom Metazoa; phylum Chordata; class Actinopteri; order Elopiformes; family Megalopidae; genus Megalops; species Megalops cyprinoides. The sequence goes on along the minus strand of NC_050588.1, from coordinate 726,153 downwards.
GGTGTACAGAGTGACTGAGCTGACCATCTCTTCCCCTGCTCTCCCAGAGACCAGAAGCACTGGAGTTACGATGAAGAGGGCTATGTCAGCTTCAGAGGCGTGTCACTGCCTGCGAACATCCCCCCCGACCACATGGTGAAGGTACAGAACATCTCTTGTATGCGCAAACACAGAAGGGCATTAAGTTAGGTTACTGCATGCACTGACACACAAATGAGGAATTCGTCCTCTTTGATTGGCACATCCCCTTTCTGTTGTCAGGTAAATGGATTTGTTTAAAATGTTTTATATACTTTTAGTAAACTAATTTTCATGTATGTTGTGGGTTAGAAATAAATACATTTTCATTGACTAGTATACGTTTCCCTTGAACTGGAATTAGATGCCCTGTGCTGCTTGTATTGTCTAACCAGCTGTTCTTTGAAAGAAAGGGTCTACACTAGATAGCAGGGGGACCTATATTGTGCCTCTTTTAAAAACAAATGGAATATTTACAAAAGGCCTTGAACACCTCCAGCAGATGAAATTGTACTGTTTACTGGAGCAATATATACAGCTGCTGTAATGCTCCTAAACAGAATTTTAAAAGTCAAGTCAAACAGCATTTTGACCATTGTGGTCTTTGTGAGGTCACCTCATCTTAACAAATATACATATACATATACGGTATATGTGGGATGTCAGTTTTGGTATCAACATCATAAAAAAAAATCATGTTGGTTTGACATTCATGGAAATTCAATTGAAAGGTGATGGTATGAAAGGTAGTGTTGTGAGTAATAATGGTATTAAGTAGGCAGAGCTCCCCTCCACCCCCCTTCCCCAATGCCCCTCGATTTATCTAAAATATGAGTACTAATAATGCATTACTTAATATGGAAAAACTGGCTGCCTTTTGTTTTGCTGCATTTTTGGAGCAAAGCTGCTCTCACGCCTCCCTAACAAATGACCCCCCCCCCCAAAACCACACGCGTGCACACACACACACACACACACACACACACATACACATACACACACACGCACAAACGGACCGACTGTAATTGGAGCTGACAGCCATGTTTGGTGGCCTGACCCTCGTGTCCCTATGTTGTTGTGTAGATAGAGGACCTGCGGTGCCCCCTTCTGTTGATTGTGGGTGAAGACGACCTGAGCTGCGCCGCCATGGAGAATGCGGACAAGGTGAAACTGCAGCTCACTCACCCTTCGCATTAACCCCGTGCATCCTGGGCTCTGTGTGTCATTTTATTTAGCTTTATCCATTGTTGCAATTTTTATCTGCTTTATTTTAATACTGCTGCATTATTTTTAGACTGCTGCTATTAATATTGCTGTTTGCACTGTATTCCTAGTGTTGCTGTTATAATGTTTTTTGTTTTAGTTACTTTATCACGAATCTTCTTTTTCAATTTTTTTTTACTGCAGAATTGCATCATTTTGTTTACTGTGTGCCATATTTACGGTGAGACGGCTCAATGCATTGCAACTTCAGAAAACACATGCAAATACTCACAACACTAGCAAATAAGGAAACGCGCTGCAAATAATGAAACGCGTTGCAAATAATAAAACAACGGAAATGTTTCTAGGGGGAATATATACTTCTGCTGTAATGCTCCTAAGCAGAGCTCCTAACGGTCCACCGTACATATTAGTATATTGCTGCTGTGATTTATATGAAGTGACCTTGGGTGTCAGAAAGGCCCTCTGCTGATAAAATACATTATCATTATTAGTATTAATATTATTTCAGCAACTCGTGGAAACAAATTTGTTGCACCTCCGTCCTGAATAAATATACTAATCTATTATCTTAGCTGTATTAATCTCACTGCATGTGACGGAAGATTACAGATGAAATCAGTAAAATTGGCCCATTCATTTCAGCCTTTGTCATTTTTGGTTCTAGATCGAGGAGGGGCTCCAGGCGGCTGGCAAATCCCACCTAATCACCCGTCTGTCATACCCAGGAGCAGGTCACCTGATTGAGCCTCCGTACTCGCCCAACGCCCGTTCTTCTTTGTGGAGCACCCGCCCCACCAAACGTACGGCATACAACCTCCTTGAACCCCCCGTGACTCCTGTCCTTCCTCCGTCTCTGTCATCCAGCTGACCTTTGACTCTTTTTTAAAGTAGCCTGGCATTACTATTGCAAATTGTCTTGATTTGGACTACAGTTTTCACTATGACAATGAGCATTTTAAGCTCACACCATCTCTTAGGGAAATGAAACTTTACAGTAGTTTCCTTTCCACCAGAGGGCTGTGTTCTCACATTTTCTTTCATTTATTTAGTATTGGTTTGCTGTCTCTTTGTCAGTATTGTTTATGCTTACAGTATTTTGTAGTGAAATTTTGTGGAGGCATTGTTTTGCTTTCCACCCTGGGGGAAGAAACCCTTTTTGGAAATGTATTTAGCCAAATTGCAATGGTTCACTTCAGTATGTCTTGAAATCCATTTTCAAGGTTATATTAACACACTCATAAGCTTTCTTAGCAATGTCTGGCCATAAATCCAAGATCAGTATTTTTCAGCCTGGTGTGTGAAGAATTGATGTAACTCTGTTGGCATTGCAGATATGGGCTTTTATTGGCATTTTGACATGTTTTCCCAGGAGTAACAGCACACTTAAGTGGTCAATATCATTTCCAATTGTAACGGCCTCTGTCCCTCACAGTGATCACTCTCTGGGGAGGACACCTTGGGCCGCATGCTTATGCCCAGGAGCACAGCTGGAAGAAGATTCTGGAATTTCTGGACCGTCATTTGAGAGGGGGGAGTTAGCCGACCTTTGACTCCATGGAGCCAGTGGTTCCACTTCACAAAATGAGACTTCTTAAAAAAAAAAAAAAAAAAGCTGTTACCTTGATGGAAAATGGAGGCAGACAAAGAGGTATACTTTATAAACTGTGATAACTGCTATTGATAAATAATATTGCAGTGTTTAATTATATATGACTTGGTTAGTTATATATGACTGACTGCAACAGTTAGACGTACACAAATACAATCATAGTGATTAAAAGTTCTTAGCCTAGAAACATAACTTGAATTAAACCACCTTGATTAAAAATGCTCTTGCTCTAAATAAAATGTGAAAATCCACAATGAATGTGAAACTGGATTAATAATATTACTTCTTACGGCACTGGAACACACAGACCCCTCCCTCTTTTGGCTTATGCGGGCTTTGTCCCTACTGGCGGTGTTCTGGAATGAAGAGGTCGTGACATGCTGACGTAACCATGGCGATCATGGCAATGAACTCCTGGAAGTCGATCTCCAGGTCCCCGTTCTGGTCAAGGTCTGAGAACAGCTGGTCTAGCGTGTCGTTTTCTTGGATTTTCTGTAGGAGAAGAGTCAAGGGTTGCACAAATGTACTTCAAGTAAGGCTATATTACTGCAAGTAAGGCCTAGTGTGCATTTTACTGCAAGTAAGGCCCAGTTGCATTTTAATGCAAGGAAGGCCTCTCAAGCATACTACTGCAAATAAGGCCTGGTACATGTACAACCTGTTAGGCATATTAATGTAAGTAAGTAGCCCAGGTAACCCAGAACTGTAAATATCCAACTGTATAAATGGATACCATGTAAAAATTGTAATTCACTTTGGGTAAGAGTGTGTGTTAAATGGCAGTAATGTAAAATAAGGCCTAGTATGCATATAACAGTGAGTGAACCTGACACATTGTGAGTGGGCTACCACAGTATCAGGGAATTTGGTACTGAAATGCCACTTGTTTGAAATCAGGGAATTTCAAAGAAGTTCTGTCTCCATCTCAGTAACAGTTTCAGAGTCATACAATGTTGCCGACTGTTCACTGATGCTGCCCTGTATGGTTAGAGGAAACCCAGGGCACACCAAATCACCAGCTGCTGGTGCTGTTGAGCTACCCAGCTAATGACTGGGACTGTGTATGTGTGTGCATGTGTGTACTGGTCTTTATGTGGTCCCCACAGATATTGTTAATAGGCTTGTAGCAGTAAATCTATTAAGTAATCAACAAGGTATGATTACAGGTTAATTTTGTCTTAAGTTTCTAAAATCTGCAGTTTTGCATTATAATTTTATTAACTAAAATTGTACATGTAGAATATTCCTATATTATTAGCTAAAGGAAACTGAGCTGTTATGTCATACTTTACAGAACATTGCTCTGCCCTGGTGTGTAAGATTATGCAAAGAATACAGTAATATGCAAGCTCAAGTTAAGAAAAAAATAAGGGAAGCTAAAAGGCATTTTGAAAGACAGATTGCACTAGACGCAAAGAGCAACTCAACAAATGCTTTTTTCAATATTACGGTCGAAAAAGATTAGTTAAGGATGAAATAAGAGGTATAAAAAATAAGGATGGAGTTATGGAGTTTATGATAACAAAGCTATTGCTGATCCACTTTGTGGAGAGTTTCACTAGTGAAGTGTTTTCGCATATGCCTTCAGGTGCACTCAGTTCTCAGAGACCTATGGAGGAAATTGATTTAAATGATGCAGAAGTACTAGATAAACCTCAAAAACTTAAAACAAATAAGGCAGCAGGCCCTGATGGAATATATCCAAGAGTTCTCCGAGAACTAGCAGAGGTGGTTAACAAGCTATGTTATTTTTAAGCAAGCTAAGTTATTTTTAAGCAATTCCTTAAAACTGGAGAAATACCAGATGACTGGAAACATGGCAGTGTAGTACCTATCTACAAGTAAGGAGCCCGGACTGATCCAGGAAATTATAGGCCTGACAGCTTAACTTGTATCGCATGCAAAATACTGGAATCCATCATTAGGTATAATTTGGAATTATTCCTGGAACAAAATGGTGTCTTAAATGATAGCCAACATGGTTTTCGCAGAGGGAGGTTGTGCTTAACAAACCTCCTGGACTTCTTTGAGGAAGCTACAGCATGTTTGGACTCAAACCAAACCTATGATATTATCTATTTGGACTTTGAAAAGGCATTTGACAAAGTTCCGCACGAGAGGCTCATATTGAAAATGAAAGATGCAGGAATTACAGGAGCTATCACTGAGTGGGTTCAAAGTTGGTTGTCTAGTAGAAAGCAGACTGTAACTGTGGAATTGTATCAGAACAGGGTCCTGTACGAAGTGGAGTCCCGCAGGGATCGGTGTTGGGGCCTTTGCTTTTTCTTATATACATAAATGATCTTGATGCAGAAGTTAGTAGTAAAATAGTAAAATCTGCAGATAATACAAAACTAGGGGGTCTAGCCAATAGTATAGAATAAACTCAGGTAATACAGGAAGACCTAAACAGCATCCAAAAGTGAGCAGATACCTGGCAGATGACATTCAATTTAGATAAATATAAAATCTTGCATGTGGGAAATAAGAACCTTAGACAAGACTACTTCATGGGTGGAAAAAACTAGAATGTGCTCAATTTGAAAAAGACTTGGGAGTAATAGTTGACCCAAGCTTAACAGGATCTAGGCAGTGTGCTGTAGCAATAAAAAAGGCCAACAGGATGCTGGGATATATAGCCAAAAGTATTGAGTATAAATCTAAGGAGGTTATATTGAAATTATACAATGCCTTAGTCAAACCTCACTTGGAATACTGTGTGCAGTTCTGAGCACCGCACTATAAAAAAGATATTGAAGTTCTTAGAGATAAAAAAGATATTGAAGTTCTTAGAGATAAAAAAGATTGAAGTTCAAAGAAGGGCAACTAAATTAGTTCCTGGCATGAAATATAAAAGCTACGAGGAAAGACTCAAGTATTTAACCTATTTAGACTTAGCGAGAGGAGGCTTAGGGGTGATTTAATTGAGGTTTTTAAATTTATAAAAGGACTCAATAAGGTTAACTATAATAGATTTTTTAGGGTGAGTTCAGTCTGTAGAACAAGAGGACATAAATGAAAACTAGTAAAGAGTAAGTTCCGCACTGATATAAGGAAATATTATTTTACACAAAGAGTTATCAATACATGGAATAGGTTGCCAGGTCATGTAGTTGAGGCAGAGACCCTTGCTGTGTTCAAGTCTAGACTTGATGCAGTTTTGGATACTCTTTAATTAAGAAATGGCGAGCTTAGTTGGGCTGAATGGCCTGTTCTCATCATAATATGTTCTTATGTAAAACTATGTCAAACAGATGAGAGTGGCTCCCTAGATTAAAACTATCTGTAGCTGCAGAGGCACTAGAAAAAGCTTTGGTTCAGAAAGCAAAACAAATATTAAGTGCAAAAGTGCTGAAAAGCAGCAAACTCTGTTTATTTAGTTGTAGTTTCACCATGTGTTATGGATATTGTAATTTAGTGACATTGAGATATATGGTGGTGTATGTACTATACAATTTCCCATAGTTTTCTAGGCAGTCTAGTTTCATATTAGCACAAGTTAACTTGTGATAATGGTTGAATTGTGTTGTGCATCCATGAAAAAGTGTCTTCTACAGTTTTAAGATTGCTGGTGTCATTTGATTTGTATCACAGAATTAATATTTTATTGAGGATTGACAGTAAAGATATGGTGCTCACCATTATGAAATGGGTCATCTCATTGTTAATCAGCTCCTTCAGGTCTGCTTTCCTCAGTGTGCACTTATTGTTGGAATACTTGTGGAACACATGTATTATAGTGATCATGGAGCTCTCCAGTTCCGACATGGTCACTGAGGAAAACAGATTTAGGCACAAGTCTACAATACTTGATACTGCCAACACACTTTATAAACGTATACATACCAAAAACATTTATACACCAGTCAGCACTTACCATATACTGTCTTTCACATTAAATGATTTAAGTAAATATTAATTAATGTGTCACTTTATTAATGGTTCACATTACAGTACATGAAATTATATGCACTGTGTACTGTAAATGACACAAAAGACAAAATCAGACAAACAATAAGGAGGTACACTACATATGGACAAACGTGTTTGGCCACATGTGTTTTTCAGGGTTTGGGCTAGGGCCCTTGTCTCCAGTGGAGGGCAATCTTAATGCTTCAGCATACCAAGACATTTTGGACAATGTTATGCTTCCAACTTTGTGGCAACAGTTTGGGGAAGGCCCTTTTCTATTCCAACATGACTGTGCCCCAGTGTACAAAGCAAGGACTATAAAGACATGGTTTGATGAGTTCGGTGTGGAAGAACTTGACTGGCCCGCACAGAGCCCTGACCTCACCCCCATCGAGCACCTTTGGGATGAACTGGAATGGAGATTGCGAGCCAGGCCTTCTCGTCCAACATCAGTGCCTGACCTCATAAATGCTCTACAGAATGAATGGGCACAAATTCGCACAGAAACACTCCAAAATCTTGTGGAAAGCCTTCCAAGAAGAGTGGAAGCTGTTACAGCTGCAAAAGGGGGACCAACTCCATATTAAAGTATATGTATTTGAATACAATGTCATTACAATGTAATGGTCAGGCGTCCGAATACTTTTGTCCATATAGTGTATATCGTAGCATATCAATTCTCGGGAATATTGATGATAATATTGCAGACTACTCAAAAATCAGATCAGACAGGAATAGAAAATGTACGCATTTGACATCTAGAATATGCAATGACTACACTATAGATAAATGCTTCACGGATTTCCAGCTTAAGACAGCGGGCTTTTGAACATTTACCTACATGATCACAGGCTAATAAAATATTTAAGAATTTATTTGAACTGAGAAAAGTTGAATGTAACCATCTGGTTAGTCCGTTAAGATGTAATAATGTTCAGAACATTTTGTCTGTCTGCTTAAATTTATTATCAAATTAAATTATTTCAATATAAACAAATGCAGTATTATTAGAGGTATTAAAATTAAAAGCATGGTCTCACTTAAAAAAAAAAAGCACAGACATTGTTAATAAAGCCCACAGACCAATTTACAGATTGGTAGACAAACAAATCTCCTGTCAATTCAAACATAAATTCTGTCAATCTGTATTTATTTTGAGAAGCATCCTTGGCATGTTTCTTTTCCATTTGTTAACCGTAACATCAATAGCTCACTGTTTTGCTTAATACCACAATTTGCCTTTAAATATTGCATACTGAGCCCTTATAAGGATACAGTATAACTAACATTAGATATTTAGTGATATTTAGTTCTCATGTAATCATTTATAAAATGTTTACCTGAATTTGAAGAGGTCTGTCCTTTGCAGATGAATTTCTGAAGAGTGACTCTGAGAACAGTTCGTTTTTAAGCACACAGCGTGTTCCAATGTGGATGAGAAAACGCATCAATCCCCTGCACAAGAGCCTCTTAAAAGCTGTTTAATGTACGCTGTAATGGATGTTCCCCACACTAGAGAGGCCATTTCAGTCTGGAAAACATTAACATCTTACTTGTCACTTAGTATTACTGCCCCCATTTATCTTAATTGTGTAAGTGGGTTGGAGTGGTGGCAAATATTAAGGGGAGGTTCTCTTTACTGTCAAACTAGACTGAAATGGAATTTTACTGTCAACAAGACCATACCTACATGAGACTGGAATTGGCATTGGAATCCGACATTGGAAAAGCTGAACATTTGAAAGTCATGAGAGTGTCAATGCCAGCTTTGACAAAATGAGGTACAGGACAGATGTTTGCGAATTCAGTAAAATGTGCTTTAATCATTCTAGATACTCATCCTGAGACTAATGTTACATCATTTGTGTGTTCTATGATATATGCATATTTTACATTACTTTTCACTCAAATTGACTCATTATAACTTATTCCTTTCAACAGAAAGAAATGAGTGAGGGAAAATTTCAGCATACTCTTTGAGAAATTGGCATTATATTTGCCCCTTCAAAAATGACTTTGCACAAGCCATGTGAGCTTGTTCGGCTACATCCAGTAGTTATGTATAGGACCAGGTGAAAGTTAGCTGGGTTCGGACTGCCAAGTCCCCTCGCAGAGTAACTAAGAGAATGGCATCTCACTCTGTTTTAGTAAGGTCCAACTAGAATTCCATCCCTGTCATGGAATAATGTTTCATTAAACTAAATGTATTCCAGCACAAAATGACCTGAGATGAGTCTAGCCATCTTGAATGGAAGGAGAATTCATCTGCTAAAACTTCTGTGAGGGTATAACAAGAGTTAAATGGCCTGCCTAAGGTGGACAGCATCACTTCTCTGCATTTTAGCTGCAGCTACAAATGTAACTTACTACTGCCTAATAAATGGATCTGGGTGGGACTGTGTTTGATAAGCATTTGGACAGTTGACATGAGAAAAGCAGATTGCTCCTGGCAGTGATACTGGTGGGCAGCAGGGGACAATCTTCTCCATGGACCAAGCAGTAATCTAATGCCCCAGTGAAGTGATTAGAATGTCTTGCTGCAGTGAACACTCTCTTTCTGATGAGATGTGAAACCAAGATGCTGACTCACTGTGGTGAGTGTGTGGCCAGATCAGTCAGGCTGTCTTTGTCAGTCTGGGCATCTAATAATCCCCCAGTTTTATTGAATAAATGATTCTGCCCTCTCATCTGATGAGATAAGTGTTCTGGCACAAAATGGCTGCTATGAATCCCCCCAGGATTGGTGGTAGTTGAGGTGGCTTCCCATCTATCTTTGTAAAGCACTTTGACATGCAAGAAAGGCACTATACAAGTGCAGTCCTTTACTCTTACAATACTTGTTACAATGTATAATGTCCTGCAGGATAAGGTAACACTGTCCTTCGCAAACACGACTAAGAGTGAGCACACAACAGCAGTGGCCTTCCTAGGGACCTGTAAGGGGGGCACAACCATTAGGACAGCTGTTGGACTCGCCTTGTGCCTTCTGGGTTTGAATGCACAAAATGCAGATACTGTGGATATGTTTAACAGGAAGTGCACACCAGCACTCGGCAGAGGCACAGGAACCCCACTTGCTCCAGGCCTGCGTGGATGAGGCAACATTGTCCACATAGCAAACAAGGCCATAGCAATGAGCACACAACATTGAAGACAATTGTTTCAATTTACTTTAAAAGTGTCATTTTTGTTCAGAAAATATATGCTGCAGTATTATCTTGTTTACCTCTATTTACAAAGCTGTAAATTAAGTCATACATTACATTACTCAGCCGTTTAATAAATAACAGCAAGACATGTATATCCTATATACTGTAAATCTTACTTTATGGTAAAGGTGAAGTGGTGCCAAGTCAAAGAACCAACCACTCTACTCCAGCAACAAGAACAAGGCCTGTTGGTTATGCAGTATATGCCCCTCGGCACACGAATATTTCATATAAATACCTCCCATGTCATTGGGGTGCATTAAACCTAAAATGGTTTGGAAAGGTGGAAAGGTCTATGAGAACAGTTTAAGGGCTTTCTATATACACTATATGGACAAAAGTATTTGGATGCCTGACCATTACATTGTAATGACATTGTGTTCAAATACATATACTTTAATATGGAGTTGGTCCCCCTTTTGCAGCTATACTCTTACAGCTTCCACTCTTCTTGGAAGGCTTTCCACAAGATTTTGGAGTGTTTCTGTGCAAATTTGTGCTCATTCATTCTGTAGAGCATTTATGAGGTCAGGCACTGATGTTGGACGAGAAGGCCTGGCTCGCAATCTCCGTTCTAGCTCATCCCAAAGGTGCTCGATGGGGTTGAGTTCAGGGCTCTGTGCGGGCCAGTCAAGTTCTTCCACACCGAACTCATCAAACCATGTCTTTATAGTCCTTGCTTTGTGCACTGGGCTGGGTTTCCACGGGTCCCTGAAATCCTTGAAAGTTTGTGAATCTGAAAAAAATTTTTCAAGCCCCTGGAAAGTTTTTGAAAATAGACATAAATAGATACAGGTCATTGAAAGTGCTTGAATTTATTTTGTGCAAGAAGTTTTTTGGAAAATTTTCCATATGTTTCCCTCCGCTAATGTGTCTTCATTATTTCGCCACCACTTCGTATGCATATGTAACGGGTGGTATCTTGCGTTGTGTGTTTAATATGATGTTACGTGGGTCGGCGAGCGAGCGGGTTTCGAACTGAGGTTCTTACTGCTCGCTGCCAACCCCTTAAAGCCAGCGTCGTTGCCAGTTGAGCTAAAGGCAAATTGCCCTTAGCCTGTCGGCGACAACGCTACTTAACCAGGTCTCAGAGGGAGTGACGTAGCCGCTGCAACCACTCGGCTACCTGCTACCCGCTACCTAAGGCTTTACGCAGGACTCACACGAGCTAATCACTTCAGCTCCGCTACACATAGGTTGCTGATTTACGTTGGTTACGCGCAGTGTTCGAGTTACGTGGGAGCTGAGCTCCCATGGAGTGAAGAGTGGCTCCCATGAAAGTACAGCAGCATTATATTTTAATCAGAAATAAAGCTGTTTCCATCTCTTCTCTGGTAAGAGATGGCTTTTACTTTCTACTAGAATGCATTCTCCCTCTGTTTAAAGTTTGTTGCGTGGGCTGTAGGAAAATACCACAAACAATATTTTCAACAAAAATAAAAAAGATCAGTGTGTATGCAGACAATCTGTGTGTGTGTGCAAGTGTTGTACAACAAAGCACGTAGCCTTTCACTTCCAAAAGGCGCACCTATTTAATTATACTTATTAATTTTACATGCGCATCCACGTACGTTTTTTTTTTTTTTTTTAGAGTTTGGAGACCCTCACAGAGATGAAATCACCCTGGTTACGCGGCTACTTTGCGTTCTACGTTGCCATGACGTTCATGCGCGCGCGAAGCTACGACGGTACCTCAACGTTTGTTTCACACACACCATTGGCTGATCGCCGTGATATCTGGTTACATGAGCCTAAGCTCTTTTCAATCAAATCCATGCAAAAGTTCATTTCAGATAATTTTAGAATACAGTATAGGATGTACTGCATATTCTTCAGTTTCATGCAAAACAAAAATATGACAAATAGAATACCACATCTCTGTCATATTACCAAAAATAAAAAGCTTTTTTGCATAGTTTGCATAGTTAGCGTAGTTGACACATGAGAACTGTGACAAGGTATCCTTGGTCTGACAAGGTAACATGATGTAACCTTGCTCTCACTTGAAATGTATCACCACATTAAGTCCTTGAATTTGAGGGTATTGGACCTGGAAAGTCCTTGAAAGGTCCTTGAATTTGAGGTTAACCAAGGTGTGGGAACCCTTGACTGGGGCACAGTCATGTTGGAATAGAAAAGGGCCTTCCCCAAACTGTTGCCACAAAGTTGGCAGCATAGCATTGTCCAAAATGTCTTGGTATGCTGAAGCATTAAGATTGCCCTTCACTGGAAATGAGGGGCCTAGCCCAAACCCTGAAAAACAGGTGTGGCCAAATACTTTTGTCCATATAGTGTATTTCAGGTGTCTGCCAAGCTGCATTATAGACTTTTAAAAAAATCTAATAGACAAGTATTCCTCCCAGGAAACAGGAAGCAATTGAATAGTTTTTAGAAAACTTTTTCAGCAAATCATTTAATCATACCTGTCCTCCAACAGATCGCAAAAACGTGTGTAGTTCTTCCCTCAGTCATGCATATTTGTAGGTCAGCCTTAGTGTGATCCACCCAAACAGCAGCTGACTACAGTTATTGTACCTTATGGCAAGGTACCCGAATTGCAGTAAATATTCAGCTGCATAAAGCTGACTAAATCTCTTCTCTCTGTCTAAACCTCTGTCTCCAAGGCAAATATTACATTTATTTGTGTGCGAGTGGGCAACGTCCCTAATACGTAACGCCACCCACCTAACAATATCTTCGAAACACAAAGAACACCTTCCTCTTAGGCTCCTTTGTAATTTTCAACTGCTCTACACAAGAAAGGAAATAATTTTGAGAAACAGACGGCAAACACCCAGAGCAACATACGCGCACTCATAATTCTGTTTAAATGGCCGAACAACTTAAACGACCACAAGAGTCACTCTTCCTACATTTTGAAACCAGTGTTACATGTTACAGAAATGAATCATAACTCCGCCCAACTCGCAAGTAGGCTACATTTTTAATGAAGAGTAACCTCTGCGCCTTTCCCTACATTAACATCTGCACTGACGTAATTTAACGCGAATAGGCCACACCGCTCTTGAGGTACGATCCGAGATCTTCGGCGTTGTATGCCTAAAACCTTCCTATATTTATCCGGGCCGCACTCCGATTGACAGAATTCTCAGCATTCAATCCTACAGGAAGCGAGAGGAACGAAAAGGGGACGAAACGAGAAGATTGTTTTGTGTCAACCAAAACAGCCTCTTAGGTAAGCCCGACATTTGGCAAAATGTTTTGAAAATGAAAGAAAGCCTCACTTACATTTTAATTTATCTATATAGCTGAGATTCTTTAAATTGGACAGCACACCTCTTGTCTAACGACTTGGCCGCATTTTTCGAACGTAGTTGAATTGAATGCGGTACCATCACATCATAAGGTGTGTAAGCAGATGTTTTAACGCGGTCTGAATGGACAGAGATGAGGGATTGACTTCATTTTAAAAAACGTAAAGTCGCTATTTGCGTATACAGGGAGAAAACAATTGAACTGGCAAACTAATTGACTTAAGGAACAACGAACGACACAAGTTCGTTTCCGTTACGATATCGAAGGGACCTTTTCTTTTCTATCACCATACACTTTGCGTTGACGGTGTTTCCATCAAAACCCTGCACTAGCGGCGAGGGTGTGGCCATGAGGTTTTCGGGGGCGGAGATGACAGTGTTAAGGGAAGATCATCCGTTTCCATTACACTTACATTATAGGGTATCTTGGGGGAAAAAAGTTAAAGGCTGTGTCGAAATTGTTCCCACAACCGCTGTGGGATAAAAAAAAAATCGAATTCTTTTTTATTTCTCTGTGCTATATCATACAATGTGTGATAATGTGTTAGTGAATAGTGAGCTGTACAATTTATCAACATAAATAAATAAAATAAAACAAAATTCCCAAATATAAGTCTGTAAGTTATATAATTTTCTCTTTGAAGTTTGATTTCCGCGAACGGTGTCCCCTTTAAGATGATCATAGAAGAGAACGGAAATATTATAAAAATTCAATTACAGCGGACTAATGTAATGTGGGAATTTACACGTCAGCGCAGATGTTTACCAGAATGGCAGTTAATAAGGTTACTGTGACTGCTGAAATCGTTCAACACGATGTAATTTGAAGATTTCTGTATTTTGTAATTCTTGATCTTTCCAGTGTGTTAACTGCCTCAGAGAACTTCCTCAGAGGAAGCCTCAGCACTTGACTGAACTAGGAGTGCAATAAAGACTGAAACATGGCCATACAGTTCAGTTATTTTAAACTAAAACTGTGTCAGATGAATAAAGAGCAACAGTTTACTATTTTACTCTGTGGAGGTAGCAAGAAAAAGTGTCTTAAATCTGCTATTGTCCTTCTCTGGTGTTTTGCTTCGTTAATAGTATGTAATTAGGCTTTCACTCAAACTGGGCTAAACACAGACTATATATGGAGTGCGCTTTTGCTCCCCTGATAATTAAACTGAGCTTCTCTCCCACTGTCCCACTGTCTAGTGACCAGAGGCATGGCAGAGCTGTTGCGGCTGCTGCTGCGGGTTTCGGAGAAGGCGGCAAACGTGGCGCGTGTCTGCAGACAGGAGGCGCCGCTCTTTGAGCTGCTGGTCCAGGAGAAGACGGGAGAGGACAAGAACAAGAAGTTTGTCCAGGACTTCAAAACGCTGGCCGACGTGGTGATCCAGGAGATGATCAAGCACGATGTTGGCGCACAGGTCAAGGAACGCATTTTGTCATTACAATTATGGAGGAATATGACTCCAGCTAATTTTTTACTGAGGCTGTTGCTGTTCACATTACCAGTCAATAATGAGATGGCAATCTAGACGCAGTGCACACTGGTGTCATTTTTACATTGTCTTCCAGTTTCCAGAGTTGAAGGATTTCATCCATGGGGAAGAATCCAACAAGTTTGAGAATGGACTGGGTGAGTCTCTTATACACAGCTGTGGTGAGGTGCACCATGAGGATGCAATCCTAGCCTTATTTGTGCAAGCAGTTGTGAGGGCATACATTACTGCTCAGTGCAGCTTGGTGCCCCAATATACTGCCATTGCAGAAAAGTTGCCACTAAAGTTACTGAGGTACATGAAGTCAAACTCCAGAAACTACTATGACAAACATCTACACATGAGTACCACCCTCACATAGAAAACTGCTCCAAGGGAAGGTATTACTGCAGGGTTCCCACGGATCCTTAAAAAGTCTTAAAATTGAATTCTTTAATCTAAAAATAAGGCCTTAATTGGTAACTAAAATATCTTAAATCAATCTTTTAAAAGTCTTAAAAATGCTAAGACATGGGAAGTAGGATTTTATGAATTGTTTTTTTTCTGACATTTTACAGAATGCCTCTCACATTAATGTCATGCAGATCAGGGTAGCTGAATCGACAACACTGATACTTTGTTTGCAGCCGGGATGCTCAGAGCAGATGTACTGTCTGCTAGCTAGTGACAACATGGGGAAGTGCAAATTCAACGAAAATTGGCTATTCAAGCAAGATTTTGCGGCATGGCTGAAACCAGTACCAGGCAATGTATACGAGTGTATACACAGTGTATTTTGTGCAGGAAGTGTTTCAAACTTGGCACGATGGGAATCAAGGCAGTGGAATCCCACATGCACAGTGAGAAACACAAAACTGCCATGTCAACCCGCCAACAGACACCAGGTATTTCCCAGTTCTGTTCTACCCTCATCTCCACCACGCCTCCACCCCCATCTCTGATACCAGCACCAGGGCAAGCAGCAACAGATCTCCGGACAACATTTGGGTGTCCGCCTACACTGCGAGTAGAGGTACTGTGGTGTCTGAACACAGTGACAAAACACCAATCATACAAGTCAAATGAGGGAGTAGGAGACTTATTCCGCACAATGTTCATAGACTCCGAAATTGCCCACACGTTTACATGCAGTTCCAACAAGACAGCCTACATCAGCAAGTTTGGATTAGCCCCGTACATCTCAGATCAGCTTGTTGTGGATGCTAACAAGGACACGTTTGTTTTAATGTTTGACGAGAGCCTCAACCAAACCAAGAAAACGAAACAAATGGATCTGCATGTCCGCTATTGGTGCGAAGATCACATCCAGTCCAGATATTTGGGATCACAGTTCATGGGACATGGAACAATAAACATTTGGGCAAAATTGTCCCTAACACTAAGTAATTAATGCTGTTTTTTCTGCAGTTTTGGTTATTGTAAAGTTGGTCTTAAATTTCATTCCGAGTGGCAGTAAAAAAGTCTTAAAAAGTCTTAAATCTAACTTGCCTTAGGCTGTAGGAACCCTGCACTGTGTGGAATTGTTCCCTCCAATGTTTGCACTCCAGGGGATAGTATCACTGTGACAGTGTGTGGAACTGTTTGCACCTGTGTTTGTTCACCAGGGGAGAGCATCACAGTGACAGTGCGTGAGACAGAGGAAGAGACAGCAGCGCTGCTGTCCACTGTTCTGGATGGAGACAGGACGGCGGCAGCTCTTCTGGCCACAGCCATCCACCAGGACCTGCAGCTGGTGGACCAGGCCGCAGGGAGCCTGGAGCTGCCCCTCAGACCCCATGAGCTGGGCATCTGGATCGACCCCATTGGTAACATGGCACCTCTCCTCCGCCCTTCCACCCGAGTGCCCAGTAACCTAGGAGACAGGCAGTATTGTGACATACACGTATTAACACTGTTTGGTAGAGCTGCGTACTGGGAAAAGCTGTGCTCAGATTGTAAAACAATGTTTCTGTCCCACATAGTATCCCAGGGCTAACCCTCTAATCCCCTCTGCTGTTCGTGCTGTCTTTTAGATGCCACCAGCCAGTACATTGAGGGACGAGAGGAAAAGGTCCCAGAGGGGGAGCTCTGCACATCTGGGCTCCAGTGTGCCCTGGTCCTGATTGGGATATATCACCGGGCCACAGGGGAGCCCATTATGGGGGTCATCAACCAACCTTTTGCCCACAGAGAATCCTCTGACCAGCGGTAAGAATCTAGTCTAATAAGAAAACTGCATCATATCTGTGATCATGAGAAAAGGAGGAAAAAAGGGAGGTGCCTTTTTGTTGCAGGTGGAGGGGCCAGCATTTCTGGGGAGTGTCCTGTGGGACCATCAGTGCCTCCTCACTGCCCAGACCGCCGGGCCACACAGGCAGGGACAGGGAGCCACTCCTTGTGCTGAGTGCCAGCGAGAAGCAGGCAGTCAAGGATGCCCTGAGTGGCAGCAGGCTGACCTACGCCTCAGGGGCCGGCTACAAGATCCTGTGCGTGGCCCTGGGCCTGGCCGACGCCTACGTTGTCTCCGAGGGCAGCACCTTCAAGTGGGACTCGTGCGCACCCCACGCCCTTTTACGGGCCCTGGGCGGGGGGGTGGTGGATCTGGCCGCGTGCCTTGGCACCTGCCCGGAGGATGGGGGCCACCCTCTAGAGCTGACCTATCACCAGCCGAGGCCAGGGTGCCAGGGGGCGGAGCGCTGGGCCAACCATGGCGGGATGGTGGCGTACCTGGAACCGAGGAGACTGATGGGGGTGATCGGGGCTCTCCAGGGCAAAATCTGAGCGCAAATGTGTCAGAGCACTGGTGGTGAGAAGGAGTGCACCAAAGTTAAACTTGTAATCTGGGGGTGGGGGTTAGGAGCATCCTGATGTATTATAAGGCGCTTGTGTAGTGTGAAAAAGATTGTCCTTTCATATATGTGTGAGGTGCAAGAGATGAAGAATTTAAATATGCTGTGAGGAACTGTGGCCAGCTTCTGCTCAGGTTACCGTCATTAAAATCTATTTTACTGAACCACTTTGAATCACAAGGGCCATATGTAAAGCAGCAGGGCATCATCTGAGGGCAGCAGAAGAGTTTAAACAGGGAGAAGAGATGTGTAAGATCTATAACACAAACTTTTTTTATTATAAATAAAAATGTCAGGATGCTGAAAAGAACAGAGGGAGGATGCTGGCTTCCTTGGAAAAATGTTTCATTTTGTTACAGCCACGTAACAGATAATTATCAATGTACCCTGGCAGTAATTTGAGATGTTGGGACATTAGTCTTTGGAGTAGTGCCATGGCCACAGTCCTTTGTGATGGTGCCAGCAAGTGGCGACAAAGATAGGTGCCTCTCAGTTTTCACAGTTGAGCCATAACCTGAGCAGGACTTGGTGGTTATTGTATGCCCCTTGTACACAAAATATTCACTACAAATGAGAATCAGTCCTTTAGCATCACTCCATGAGTATAAATGTGACTATGTTTTATTTCTCTGATGTTACACAATTTTAGTTAATCAGTGGACACATTTCATAAGCATTGCTAGAGAAGAACCCAGAAAAAGGGTCTTGTCAATACTAGCCAGTATTCATTCTTCTGGTACCCTCTGGAAACGGTGTGAGGTACAGTGCCAATAATTGTAAAGGGCGCTATATCAATCAAAAGCTGATCGCCTGGCTGAAATGACGCAGTGCCTTTGGAATGAAGAATCAACCCGTTTTTCTGGCCTTGAGAAATGAGACACTGAGAGGTGTGGTATCATCAGGGACCGCAAAGCTGGCCCTCTCTCCCATTGCAGTGTGAGAGCTTCCTCTGTAGCTTGAGACTCCTTCACACAGAACCCTGAAGGCATACGTGGTCAGTCTGACTTGAGAGGCACTCCTCCTGGTGCACCTGCAGAGTAGTGCCAGTGCCATTAACACCATCTCACAATGAGGATGGCATTTACATCACATTGACATTGTCATCATTAAGCAGATGCTCTTAACCAGAGCGACTTACACAATGCGAGTGCCAAGCACATGTAATAAAGTGGCATGTAAAGTTGTACTAATGTGATGCAGGATTACATTTTATTCTGCCTGTAAGTTTCTTTTATTTTAACCTTAATTTCAGCCCTATTACCTTCAGCTTTTTTGGGCCAGACAGAGTGCAGTACCTACATTCACTAAGAGTTCGTAAAGTGCCTATGGGAAGCATTAAAAGTAGTTTGACTTCAATATATATTTATATATAGATATATTAGTCTGGTCATTACACTTCCCCTATACATTGTACATAACAGATTCCTTCTTTTGTGTCTTTTTGAAACTGCATGCTATAAGATAAAACTACTGTGAGCTTGCTTTTTGTGTGTTTGTATGATTGCCACTTTCCCCAGGCGTGCACTGATACTCAGAATTAAGAAACTACTTCAGCAGAAGCAGTAAAATATATATGATTTTACATATAAGATCCATGAACACTCAGACACAGTATGTAGTATGTGTGCCATCTGTCAGGACAGTGATTTTAGGCTACAAATATGGTGATATGGCCACGATGTTTCTTCTTGACCTCTATGACTTTTTTAACACCATTCACAACTAAAGGGAAGCAGTATTTCTAAAGATACATCAATTGTTTGACAATTAAAAACTGATATGAATGGAAAATGCATTATGTGTATACATACCAGACAGCGTTCTGTTTTATGGAAAAGCGCGGCTTACTGTGTCCATTTCACATTGCAGTGTCTTCTAGCTGGAGTGCTGTGAAATGCTATGTCAGAAACAGGCAGGCAACAGTCAAACCTTTTTATGAGCTGATATAACAATCATGTTGGTCCCCAAAAAGGACAGCCACAATACCTCCTGCTGTTGTGGAAGCATGCACAAAATGGAAGCGCTGTTTGTAAAACCCACAGACCATCGATGTGCCCCTGCGCCTAAAAATATGAAGTAGGCCAATATCAATGTTACATCAATATCATGTTATCACCCGTTAAAGGCTAACCATTCTCCACTAATAATGCTTTTATAGCAGTGTCAATGTGTCAAAGCCGTTCTGCAAATTGACCCACAAAGTTACTAAATTAAGCTCTCCCGAAGATGAGAATATGGGTCAAATCATAATGAGCTCTAATGATAGTGCCATCCTTACATACAGCAAAACTTCTACTATCCAGCATATCTTGGTTATCAGCACTGCTCCAGCAGACAGATTTAAACCTCCTCCATACCCTGCCCTCTTCTACATGACTGACCTGTCCTGGCCTTAAGACTGACTGCAGCACTAATGAGGGGTTACGTCTGAAAGCGTCCAAACGAACTGGTTTCAGGATCCATCAGCAAAAATGTTTCCATTTAAGGAGAGGGGGGCTGTGTGACTATGCCCCAGGAGGAAAAGCTCATTTATCTGAAGCACCCAAGCACCCACAAGCAGGACCGGAACAAAGGCTTGTCACAGGAAAAAAAGTCATGAAAAGCCTTAGACCACAGCTTGAATTTCTGCGTGAGTGAATGGTAAATTATGGATTAGACATGTCAAAAGTGAGGGGAAAACTCATATTCTCAGGTGTGGTGTGGCTGAACGGAGCAAGACTTGTGACCTGGTGGTTGCAGGATCGATTCCTAGACAAGCCATTGCCATTGGGCGATGTACCTTTTGGCAAGGTACTTCACCTGAATTGTTTGAATAATAGTTCCAGCTATATGAACGGATAATGTGTGAAAACTAAACTCTGGATGAGAGAGGCTATTTAGCAACTGCAAGTCCACTTCAGAAAACCTAGACTCATTCTGCTCTGTTGCTGGGCAAGACCTTGGCAAAGAGCCTGATACAGGCACAAGGTCTTCCAGCTCTCTCCTAATGTAAGAGTGGGGTTTGTCAAAAGAGGAACGCTGTAATGAGGGGTTCAGGATTTGAAAGCACCCAGCAGCACACCTCCTGCCATGTTCTGACAGTTCTCAAGTTGCTCCCATGTGCTCTCCTTCAGGTAAAAGCTCCTCTTCAGGATCTCCCCCAAGTCACACTGCTGCACTGTCCAAAGGACAGCTCATGGACTGTACGCTAAACCAGGTGAGTCAAAGACTACAGTCCTGCGACTTAACGGACAGTTAGCTCTTGTGAGGAGTTACTGCTTCCATAATATTCTGATACATGCAACAACTCTAAATACACTAACAAGCAAACACAGAGGACATCACATTAATGATGACATAACAGGAAGTAGTAATGGGTCTATTGTGATTAGCTGATATAGTCCAATCTTCTGTGATTGGCCAATACAATATGGGCCTCATTGCGTGAGCTGGGACTGGGTTGATGAGCCGTAAAGGAGAGGGAGAGGGTAGAGCACGTCCTCTGTGCCCTACTGATTTATTCTCCATCTCTACCTCAGACTCAGTGAAACTACTGGGACAAGCACACCATGAGTATGTGTGATGCTGAGGGATCATTCAGTGCATGGGACAAGCTCCTTTGCCTGCCAATGATTCCTTATTGCCTCCCGGTCTTTGTTCGTGTTTGTGGTCAGTGTCTTTCCTTGCCCGAGAGAACATTCCAGGCGGAACATTCCAGACAGAGGCTGAAGTTCCGTGTGGAAGCATAGTCACTGGCTGATCCTAGCGCCGGCAAATATTCATTTCTAAATTCAAAATTCAGTCCTCGCTAGCCAGCAATCATACAGCCACAAGCAGAGCAAGCTGCAGTCTACAGAATGTCAACATGTTAAAAGTGGCTCACCCAAAAGTGTAAAGGAGAGCTGCTAGTTAAAATGTATAAGGGACTTTGTTCTATACCACAGTCACTCACTGCAGGGGGCGATATAACACACCTCAGCCAAGCAAGACACCACTCTGTACAGCAGCCATGCTGCACAACTAACCAGAGTGAACAGCTTCATAGAGGACCTTTCCTTTTGGCAGGTGCTCTCTCTACCTCTTTCTTGGGAAGATGGCATCAGGTGGGGGTCCACAGCCCCGGTCCTGGAGGTGTAAAATTCTAGAAAAATTTCCGACCCTAATTTTATTGGTTTTTCACTGTAAAGCTTGAATATTTCAATGACAATGACCCGTTCAGACATGCCCTGGAGCATGCCCAAGGCCTTGCTATTACAGAGGTCAACAAACGTATTCTGTTGTTCCAGAAGGGTAGCTGACGAATGGATATGTTGCCAGGGGACATACCTGGGGGAGGTGACATCATGTTTCTTCAGCAGCTCAGACACTGGTTGTAAAAACACCCTATAAATGTTCCAGCTGGATGCTTAAGTTACTCAAAGGTGGGACCCTGATAATCAGTGTCTACTGGTGTCTTTGTACAGACATTTCACTTTAGCATGAATCTTCTCTGTTCTGTTGTGCCTCTATGATGGCCTGCAATCTTAATAGTTATTTTTTGAACACGCCATTCGTATGAAAAGCCTCTGACAAGGAATGATATGGTGCTGATGATTTCTAGGCCTAAACAGTTTAGAGTTGGTCTGTCTATTGCTAGACAATCTGCTGTTCCTGCAGGCAAAATGGGTGTGGTTTTAAGTTAGGTAGTTAGTTAGTGGGTTAGTAGGTACGAGTATGTCTCAAACTAGTGATCTGAAATGCAGCGACATGATTCATATACATACAACATGCTGGCATTAAAGACAAGGACAGCATCAAAACCCAAATTCAGTAGGAAATCAACTTTTACTATGAACACAAAAGTAAAGCAAAAAAGAATAAATTGTTTCAAACAACCATTATGTTTTACAATACAGTTATTGTAATAAAATCTGCCTCTCCACTTATGCAAAAACCAGCACAACAAATACTGTCCCACATGTTCAACCCCAGTGATTGTCAAAACAGATGTTTTTTTTGCAATATATATTTTTGCATATAGAGTTTGAGAGGAGTCCACTTCATCCAAGCTGTGGGCCTTTCTAAGTCATCCCCCCTCTTTAGTCTGAAATGTGACATAGCAGAGCCACAGTACATAAACCAACAGCACTGAATTTTCATCAAAAAAACAAAGCCGATAACCGTTATTATGGAAGAAAAAAAGGCAAACAGGCAAAAGTGCAATTAGCCGTGCATTCCGCTGCTCTGAGGACCCAACGAAGATTCAACACCCAGACTGTTTTTCATCAAGAGACCACTATGATAGAATGCACATCCATTTTGGGAAATAAACAACAAACACAGAAAAACAAACTCCAGCAAAACAAACATAAATCTAACAGGCAGCAATGAGACGGAGCCAAACCGACAACAAGCTGAGGCTGAGAAAGCTCTCTCTGCTGGACCCATGTGCGACTCTTCCTGCCTGAAACTGGTCACCTGCTTTAATTCACAGGAGAGCCGCCTCTCTTGTGTCTCAGCTGAAGAGCCACTGCGCTGGAGCTTGCATTCCAGACCAAGGCAGGTGTGCCTGTCCAGCCTGATATCTGGAACAGCACCAACTACCGGGAGAGTTCCTCAGTTTTCTTAAACTCGGGTTGCTTCACCTGCAAGCTGCGTGAAGCCTGGTGATCACATTGGCTGCGGAGGGTGTGCGGGGGTGGTGTGGTCCTTGAGAGGTTGTGATAGCCCTTTGCACTGTCGGTCAGAGTCAAGGGAGTAGGAAACCTGCCTACAGGGGGTAAAGGCTGAGGCGGACCATTCGTGTCCAAGCAGCTTGACTCATTTGTCGTCCCACCTTATCTCAGACCTATGTGCTGTCGGGCAGTGGCAAAACACTTCATTGGGATCACGTCTGGAGTCTGTTCATGGACTGTTCATTAATTATGTCCAACAGCCCTACAGGGGACTGGGCTGCAAAGAAAAAGGTCAGGGGTCACACCCCCCCCGTAGAGCAGGCGAGAGCTGGACAAGCTTCAGATGCACCACACAGCGTGTCTTCAGCCTGATCCGCTTCAGTCAACTGCTCAACCACGGGGACCGACCCACCAGTGACCCCTCCTGGCCACACCGATTACTGGACTGAAACGCAAGGACCAAATCCAAATGCAATCGTGAAGCAAGCAAAGTCTGACAGAACTGCCTCAAGAAACACTCATGCCATGTGGTAACCTCGAGCTTTAGGGTCTGAATCGTATGGCTGTGTTTCCCAGGCTGCAGCAGGAATGACGAAACAGACCAATGCACGACGACTCCCGCCCCCCACCTCCCCCTCTGTGCAATTGGTGTACTTCAGGGATAACCACTGGCTCCCTCTCTCGGTGATGGCTTCAGCTGGTCCTCGCTCATGGGGAAGAGAGGACGACATGTTGTGTTCTTCCCGAAAGAGGGGGAGGGGAAGTGTGTCTCAGCGCTGAAAAGGCTTGCGAATTTTCTTCCTCCTGCGCGGTGGCTTGCTGCCCTCGGTCCGAGCCTCCCCAGGCTCCGCCCTCTGGCCACTAGGGGTGAAGAAGCCCGCGTGCGGGGGCGGGGCAGAGAAGGGGCCACTGGCCCCAGGGCTCGAGCCAGCCGGGTGGTGGGGCGGGGCCCCCGGGGGGAAAAAACTCCCGTTGGCAGCTGGGCCATTGGGCGCCGCCCCTTGGAAGATGCGGTTGAAAAACTCCTGAAGGTCAACGGGTGAAGCTGGGCCGGGAGGGGGGTCTGACGGGGTCCTGAGGGAACAGAACCAAACAGAGAGGCTCTACCATAAATCTGCGTACAAACAGCCCATGACAACTGTTGTGTTCAGGAGCGCCACATGGAGGTCGTGGGCAAGCCTTACCTGTGGCGTGTGGCACCGCTGTTGCTCTTTGAGCTGAAGGAGATGTGATAGGGCACACGGTGAGTGTCGGGGGAAATCCCTATCCTCTGGCAACCAGCCCACTCTGTTGGGAGAGGGACAGATTAATTTTCAGCTGGTGGAGCAAAATGGTATGAATTCCACAATCAGAGTTTTAGCAACCGCCACCACTACACTTAATGTTTTACGCTAGATAAGAGAAAGGAGGTATGGAAGGGGAGAGCATGGTGCTAACCATCCACTATAACCAGTGGCTCATTGTTCAGAGTGTGTAACAGCCTGTCTTTAGTCACAATGCTGGTTTCAGTCTTGCCTGCAAAAATTTTCACTGGCTCAATGCAGCTCCAGTTCAGGTTAATGATTACCTTCTCAGACCCCCACATACCTGCTCACGCTTCTGCATAACCGTCAATCTCTATCCTGCGCAGGTTGTAGGTGGACCTCACCCATCTATATTACCCAATCATACTGTGAACAGTGCTAAAATTTATTTGGCCATTTGACGTACACCGACTCTAAATAAACTCTGTCCGGTTTCAAAGCAGCCACGACCGTAAGGGAGAGATTTAAATTAGGAAGTGAGGAACATGGAAGACAGAGCTCAGGATTCACACCCCCTCTCCTCCTGCAAGTCCCTGAGGTGTCAGACGAAGTAAGCTTTTATTAAGTGTCGGGGGAGATGGTACCGGTGATGTCGTAGACCTTCCCGTCAATGAAGGCGAAGTAGGTGATGCGCAGGCCCAGCATGCTGGACTCAGCCCAGAAGTCGCCCTCCTCCGCGCTGTGCCGCTTGTTGCACTCACCGCAGAACCGCGCCTCGCTTGGGTCCCGCTCCATCTCGAACCTCCTGCAGTGACACATACTGCCACTGGAATTTTACTGTTTACATTTTTTAATCAAATTTTGCATTTCAATTTTACAACATTTCCATGATTGAAAGCACATTTATCAACTGAAAAATGTGCCTTCAGGTTCGGTGCTGCTGTAATCACACTCTGGGTCTGGGCCGATCTGCAGGTGTGAAATTTACAGTTGTTGAAATGTAGCCATGTAAAGCTGAAAGTTTGTGTTGATGAACCTCAGCTTGCACTATTTTGTCCAGCAGCACTGATAAACAAATGCACATTTAAGCACCTAACCAATGACAGAGTACCTTCTAAAACAGCTTCTCTGCCGTCTGTCACAGAGAAACATAACCACCAGCTCCTTGCCAAGGTAACACTCCTTAAGCGGGGTCTAACACAGTCCTATAAACTCCTGTGTTAGAGCAAATGAAAGTTGGACAGTATTTCTGTATGGAGAGGGAGACGGGGAGGTTTCTGTTCACTTTTCTGTGCTATGCTGTTATATTCCACCACACACAAATGTGGTGGTAAAGCAGAGGGAGATTATTTGGCACAAACTACAGTATCTTTGTTCCAAGTCTCTAATGTGTTGTCTTTCAAACACATCATCAGGTTCCGTGTGAGACTTTTGCCAGAGATATGGTTATGGTTGTGTTGTTCATCTTCCTCTGGCAGTACTGGCTCTTTCACTACTACTCCTAGGGCCCATAGAGTTCCTGGTATTCTCTATCTAAGGCCTGTATAAATGTAAAGGGTACTGGGCTGAATAGGATCTGGACTGCGAGGCCTGCATTTGGCGAACCCTTCCTGTCCCTCACTCACTCACTTGTGCTTGCCCTCACACTTGGTGCACATCATGGTGTTCATGGCCTCCTTCAGGTCGTCCTGCAGCTTGATGAGGAACTCATTCATGGACCTGGAGAGCTCAGTTTCTGCCATGCGCTTCCTGGGGAGGGAAGAGACAGACACACAAGCATACACGTGTTTGCACTTATAGTCACTTCCTTTCAATATCCCCTTTTACACTGAAGAAAAGTGACTCAGGCTGGGCTAACATATTCACTCCAAAAAAAAAAAGATTGAAAAACATTAGGTGTCTTTATTTTATCATTATCTTTCTTTTTATCATTCATCTGCATGTCTTTCAGCCTTCTGCTTTATCTGCCATCTATCGGTTCCACTGCAAAGATGAGCAGTTACCTCAACTGGGTAAGAGGCTAGTTTATATTTAGACTAACAATTCAAATAGCAAGCCATGGTGTTTCCCGACGGTCACAGTCACAGACAGTCATAGTCATAGACTACAGAACCTATGGGTTATGGGCTCAGCTCCGTCACCACTAGCCAACACTGGCATACTGCGGTTGGAGGAGCTGTCACTTACAGTTCGTACTCTCTGCGTGTTTCTGGGTTGCTGACGATGTCCCACGCCGCTCGCAGCACCTTGAAGGCCTCCCCTGCACGGGGGTGCTTGTTCTTGTCTGGGTGGACCTGGGTGGGGGCAGGAGGAGGCGGAAGAGGGGTGAAAGAGAAAGAAACAACAAGCATTGGAGGAACAAGAGGAGGTGGAGCCACATTCATTTTAGGTACAATCTCACATGAGCTTCCAAAACACAGCACAACAGGAACTATATGACTGTATAGAGCTACCAGTCTAAAAAGAGTCCCTCACATTCAAAATTTACTGGCCTGGTAATTGGTATTGTCTTTGCAAGATCACAGAAACCAAACATTGGTCCACTGTGATGCCAGCTACATCTACCAATGCCCTTGACAATCACAATATATTGACTGCATCTGCTATCTTTGCTCTGCAAAGTCACTACATTCCAAGGTCACAGAAGTAAGAGTTTGCACAGCAGAGAAACTATGATCTTTGCCTAATGATGCCGTGACTGACCTGCACAGCTAGCTGTCGGTAAGCTCTTTTGAGCTCTGTGTCTGTGGCGCTGGCCTCAACCCCCAGCACAGTGAAGGGATCGAGCTCATCCTCGGGGATCTGTGCAAGCACCAGCAACCTCTCCAGTTCCTGCCCAGGGGGGCCCCTCCCGACCCTGCTGGGGGACTCTGGGGTGGAGGGGGTGGGCCATGGCAGGACCTTCTTCCACAAAGTGGCCACGCCCTTCCAAGCCCTAGAGTCCTGGAGTGCCGCCCACCACTGCCGGCCCCTCTCCCCGCTCAGCTTTCCCAGAAGGCCCATTGCTCGTGCCCACCTGAGCAGCACAGCCGTGCAGAGGAGGCAGAGACAAGAGGCTGATGCCCGCCAGCCTCTCTTTGCTGCCTTCACGATCCAGGCTACCAGGCTGGCCCCTCGGCTCCTCGCCCCTGCCAGCAGGCGCAGGGCCTCTGCTTTCATGACGGGGAGATCTGTGGCCTTCTGGAGGAGGCGGAAGCCCCAAACATATGCAGCGATCCCCACAGTCTCCACCCATTCCCCGCAGCGGTGGGCCACCAGGACGATGAGCTCCACCACCATGTGGAGACCAGCCAGAAGCCAGGGCCGCAGGGACTCGGAGAGCAGTTCATGGCAGGTGGCGGCAAGCCGGGACCCCGCGTGGGTCCTGGACCTCCCCTGGTGGTGGTGATGGTTCCGCCTCCTGGTCTGCTTGTGCCGCCCCCCAGCAGAGAGCGATGTCCTGGAGGAGGAGATGAGGGCCTGCTGACCCCGCCCCCTCCTCCCCCCACCTGGCTTCCGAGGCCCCAGCTCCCCACCCGTCTGCGAACCCCTCCCCTCCTCGTTCCCACTCGCTGCGTCTTCGTCGGCTCCCTCATCTTCCTCGTCTCCATCCGCTTCCTCCCATCTGTCCTGGCCTGGGCTCAGGGTCTCCTCATTTCTGCTTCCCACCTTCTCATCTTCCTCCATCCCCAACAGGCCATCCTCTTCTGGGGTTTCTGGGCATGGGGACTCAGGCACATAATCATCCCCACTTTCTGCTTTGGGGCCTGGCTGCCAAACCTCTATCCCCTCACTTCCTCCAGGCCCCTGGACGTTACTGCACATGGAGACTGACAGTTTGGGGGGAGGACTGAAGCTAGACTCTTTCGCCATTTTCTTTGACCCAGTGTCCAGCACCTCTTTCAAAGCAGCATCAGCCTCTGCCCCTACAGATGAGGCCTCCTCCTCTTCCTGCCAGTCCTCCCCTAAGGCCCCGCAGGTCTCCACCCTCACATCAGGAGAGGCCCATGGCATGTCACCACCTTCCCCAACTCCCTGCTGCTTCAGGAAGTGGGCAGAGTCAGACTTGGAGTGGTGGGAGAGCCCGTGGCACACGCCGTTTCCCACCATGTTCTTGCCAGAGCTGCGACCCTGGGGCATCTGCTCTCTCTCCTGGCTGTCCCTGCGAGCATCGCAAGGCTTATCCATCACAACCCACAGAGCCCACCTGCCTCATGTCCCACTGGCCGTCTCCTGCCTGGATAGAGAAAACAGACACAAACGTGATGCCATTGAGCAGTCCATCACAGGAACCAAGATGGTTTCAGTTTTACTTTGTGCAGCACACCCATTTCCAGGAATAATTTTAGCTTCAGACCTCTGACAATTTTGTTCTAACTTCAGCCTACCTCTAATTATAACTCCCATTTATTCTCTTGTTTCAATAAGTAAACACGAAAATAGGTACGCAGATTCAATGAGAACACGCCAACTGGCTCATTGCTTTTTCGTCTGCACTATACAACTAATAATTAACTTTTAATATTTTTCAATATACGCTGCTTCTTAGGACAATCCTCAGAATAACCCAATAACAAATAACAATATTACACAACAACAAAACAAGAGAACAGGATACGCTCAAAGTTCTCCCAAGTTCAAATTACAGTAGTGCAATTTAAATTTGGCACGCTAACTCATGGCGCTTGTGAAGTGAAGACAAAAGTAAAAATATTCACTGGAACAATACACCGGACTGCTGAAAAATAACCGTTACAGCTAGCTGACTGGCTGGCTACATGCATTTCAGTGACAAACATTGGTGTGGTGTCCCCCATCAGTTACGTGTAGCTATAAACGTTGCAACATATCATAGTGTTAGCTGGCTATGTTACAAGTAAAACTGAACCTATGCTACGTCGTCTAGCTATATCGAATTGAACTAGCTGTACTGGTCTAGCTACCTTGGTAAAATCTGGGAATCTAACAAAACCTTAACAGGGCTACCCTGAAGTTTGGGCTGACAGCACCTACCTAGTAAGACAGCTGCCGAGATACTGTGAGCTAAGCAGTTACTCTTTTCAACAAACGCTTCTTAACTTCCATGGTTTATTGACGCGCAAGCGACTATGCAAATACAAACAGGTAGCTTGCCTTGTAAAACAAGTCCCACAGCTAGCTAGCTAGCTGGAAAAGCACAACAGGAAATAGTTCAATGGGACATCGGTAAAACTTACTTTTCTCTTGCATTTAAATTCGCCAGATGACAATGTAGCCGCTCCTAAACTAGCTGACTTCTTCAAGCGGTGAGGTAACTAACTAGCACAATACCAACCACACGAATCCGGTTAGCAAGGTAGCTGTCTATAACCACGACATAATACAGCAAGTTACAAAAGACCTAATTTTATTGTACTAGTAGTGGCAGAGACCGTTAGCTGGCCCCTAGGTTCGCTTTCCAGCTTGTGTGACTGGCTGACTGGCTAGTTAGTAAAAGTAAGCACATAGCGAGCTGTTAGCCAGCTGGCTAGAAACAACACAAGCAGCACCGTGTAACACTGACATATGTTAGCGCATAGTCTTTCTCTCAACACATATCCGATATTCACAAGAAGGCAATCGACAAACTCTCCCTTTATCCTCGATTTCTTGTTTTCCACTTCGTTCTTCGTTGACGCTAGCTAGCTACCAAGATAAGCCTCCTCTTGTTTGTCTTTTTCTTTTTCACTTCCGAGGTCAAGAAGCACCATGTCCAAATTTTAACATCATTTCCTCTACGTGTTCTGGGTGTGACTGTACATAATTAAAAAAAAATCATATAATACATTCAATAAACAAGATTGACCCTGGATGTTGTTTGAATTTTGTAAAAGATATATTTACTTAAACTATGTTGCTATTATAATTGTTATAATGCTGAATACATGATTGCGTTTCTTTCCAGTGCTATTTTTTTTTTTTTACACACTTCCTTCTGGAGTCTGAAATTTCTAGTTTCACTGAGAAACTACAGAGACGTTCATTTTCACAAAATGTCCATTTTTTAATGTGGGCTACTGACATTTGTTATGTTATCTTTTGTTTTGTATACCTCGCTAAATAGAAATTCCGTTGAAAAATATGATTAAGTAAAAATGAGAAGTATGCTTACTAAGTAACTCAATAATACAATACAAGAAATTTGTTTTGCAAGAATATTTTTGCCTGAAGCACAAAACTGTTATTGGAGAATGAGGCATAGTTTGCTTCCACAAAAGTGCCTACAGCCACTGAAGAAGACTCAGAAAACAAGATTTCTTCACCCACTTACAGTATCTGGATGGTCATCATCTTAATGTCTTCCATAATATGTTGTGAAGGACAGCCCTGCAGAAATTGCACAGGACAGTGTTTTCCCTAGTATGTTAAATTTAATGTTATGATTAGAAATTATAAATGTTATGAGTTTATGTCAAATATAACTGCTTAACAATTTTCCCTGTTTCATGTTACTGCCAGCACAGCCTATTGTTACATTTTTAAATTATATTTTCAACCTATTCTTCAGCAGAGGACTGGGAATGTCAGTTTTTGATGTCACCCAAAGCAATCTTACCCAGCTGAATAGAACTACATCTGCTAGGCAGTGCCTTGCACAAAGAGATGGTTACAGGTCTAAATTGAGGAAAGCATGGTTATAACATAGAAACTGAAATGTATGATGAAACAACATCCATGCAATTTTATAGACAATAAAAATGCAACTATTTGCACTGTCAGGTCTAGCGTCACGGGTGTACCTATCCATCTGCAGGGTCTCCCCAGGTGCTGTAACACTGAGTGTGCTCCTCTTGCCTGCAGGACCCCCAGATATGTGATGCAAAGGGTGAATGTCATTTTGGAGTCCTCTATAACCTTTATCCTTCCTCAGCTCCCTTTGCTCCTATGCTACATCCGACTGAGGTTCTAAAGCAGGTCCTCCAAGCCTCCCCTACATTTCAGCACGCTCTCTCCTCCTCCACTTCCTCCCACTATTGCAAAAATGTTGGGCTTCAAAGAGGGAACCTCAATGCCCGTGTTTCCACACATGGACAAATGCTTCAGACTGGTGTGCCTTTGATAAAATATGCAAGTCATGTGTAAAGCATACCAAGCACCAGGGTACAGGGGCACATACTATGACATTTCTCGCCCAACTTTTTGCAGGAACTGAGCCTGGTCACCATTTTCAGCTCAGATGGAGAGATCAGGGTTGTGTCAGTGCTCTCTCTCCTCCTCTAGGGTGCGCTACATCTCCACCACTTCCTATTTATTTAAGATACTGTTCAGTTTTTGGCACAGTTGCACAATGCTGGTTTCAGCTTGCCATGCCATAAAACATTTTACATTTATGGGTCATTTCTGTGTACAACTGTAGCTTGATGGCCTTAGCAGCCATGGGTCTGTATAAAATAATTGTGCAAAATAAATATAAAATAAATGACTGTGTTTCTATTGTATTAGCATTTACATTGCTTGTCATTCTCCCATGCAAAGATCAATGTCTCCATCTGCATGGACACGTACAACATTCTTTTCAGATCTCAATACCAAAAGTAATTTCAAACTACAAGCTATCAAGTTATATACATGCTGTTTTATTTCAACTTTTGTCACATCACAAGATTGCACAACCATGAGCTCTTATGCCAAACATGATGTAACTGTGCCCTAGCCACACTGAGAAATAGGTAGTCTGCTGTACCTGGAATGACTCATTTTCAGATCCACCTCACATATGCAGGCAGCGGTGTGACAAGGAGCATGGCTCATAACCCAAAGGTTGCCAATGTGATTCCCAGGTGTAGTACTGCTGTTGTACCTTTAGGCAAGGTGTGTAACCTTGAGTACCCCAAGTAAGTAATCATCCAAGAAGTCAAGTCTGCCCAACGAGCAGTTGGAACAACTCAATTTTTATTTGTGCTTTGTGGCCCTCTGAAAGTCTTGTTTGAAGCATTTCACCAAGCAGATGGTTGTTCCTGAACTAAACTGCATGTGATGGGAGGATGGATTCAAGTATTCATATTATCAAAAGATCAATGAAAAGAGCATTAAAAATGAAAAAGTATTAAAAGACTTAAAAATAATAAAAGATCAAAGCTCTTTGTGTAATTCTCTGTGGGACCTTGTATTATCATTTTGGGAACTTGAGTTGATGCAGAATTTGGTTGCATTATTTTGAAATTATCTCTGGGAGCTCTGTTTTGTGTCACTGAAATCAAACAGAGGTGTGATTCAAGTTGTGTTGTTTATGAGCTTGGAAGCTAACATTGACATTTCATCTCTGGCACAGTGAGGTGTTGAGGTTCAATTAAACCGGCATAAAACCCAGGACCTCTCTCTACTGGTCATCATAATGGGGTCTTATAGATCCCAACAATTTCAAAATGTCATGAGAAAGAATTTATTACCAAGGAGACAAGTTAAATCTGTTTTTTCTTCCATCACCATCCAAATTACGCACACCAGATCAGTCTAGGGAAAAAAACATAGACCTGAAGTGTGACTTTGCAATGTACTTGTTTTAAAAACGACCAATGTTGTTTAGTCGGTCACAAGTACTGTAGTTGTTTTCTATCTGTGTGGTCCCGTGATCGAGGTGATCGATTACTCCCCGTCCTGTGAAGAATCGTGTGTTCTTCAGACACAATGACGTAAACAAATCTTATAATTTTAAAACAATTCGGGTGGAGTTTTGATCATTTTCCACTTATTTAGTTTTTGTCACCCCCCCTCCCCAACCCCCTCCTTGCACTCGCCACCCCTAAACCCCCCAATGTACGCATCCCTCCCATACTCCCGGACTTGTGGCTTCTATTTCTGCCTGTCCCCGATACCACAGCAATGTGTTCCTTGAGGAATATTTGCACTCTGTAGGTGGCAGGGAGATGATGCAGAAAGCTTGGGGCGGAGGGAGGGGGGCAGCCCTTATGTGGCTGTAGGAGGATGTGCGTATATCACCGCAGGGGAGTGGAAAGTAAGAGGGCAGTGAGATATGCTGCAGGGCACTATTTAATATTTCTTCGTTTCCTCTATTGTGGTGTGCCCACTGGGTATACCTCTGCACGTCATTTCGCTATAAACAAACAATTATAATGGTTTCTACTTCGTAGGGCAACTAACAAAGCATACTAGAAGAATAATAGAAATTGGCTGCACCTATCCAAGTTTAAAGAACAGATCATTTTCATCCCAGTGCTACATGCAATGACATTTCCTTTGGTTGTCACTTTATCATACTTCCAGATAATATGCACATCAATTCGTTTGGTGAGGCAACTCGCATTAAGACGTAATTATCGTTAATATATGCCGATACATGAGCCCTTTTGTATTGACATGTATTAATCGACTTTTGCAAAATACACACTCTGGACATTAACTGAATCCATTTTCCCCTTTTTTCAAAAGAAAAAAAAGCGTAAGTCTTTTTGAAGAGGCGCAGGCAGAACGTACTGGCATGCCGCAACACCCACATGCGACCCGAACACGGCGACGGGCGTGGCAAAGGAACAATGAGTGTGTTATGACCAGATACAACAACGGAACAGCGCTGAACTATACACCACATCCTTCGCTCTCAGTCATCCGTGGACGTCACGGTGGAGAGGAACCTCACGAAAAATTAGATTCACTCGAATGTGAAGAGCATAACTGGTGGAACTTTAGCGTGCGTAACCATCGTTGTGCACAGATCACCAGCCAGCGTGTTTAAAACCAATTATCACGATGAGGTCATTCACCACAGTAACAATAAAATGCATGAATTTAGTACATACTTTGTTATGGTTGTATTTTCGGATGACAGTTGGGTGTATATTACATCATCTGGGAATCCCCCTTTTAACTGCGTCACTTAAAACCAATCGGAAGCAGCCCACGCGCCTCCCACGGGCAAAACCTCTCAGCTGCGTAAACAGAGCAGGAGTTTGGTACATTTTTGCTTTCTGCCAATGCGAATAAGGATAATGTGTAATTGATGCTGGTAAACGTATATTTGAACCACACATTTAACCTGTCATAAATATGATTGTAAGGTTACCGCATTGTGTTTGTGACCAGTACTTAGGATACGTTGCTACATTTACGTGGTTACATTTACACCCTCTAGCCTTCAAATTTGGTTGGAGTCACGCGTGGTAATTTTTCATACATCTCGGATGTTCACCTCTGTTGTGTCATAATGCACCAACTCTTTGTCACTTACTCCACATTTAACGTTTAGTGGCAATGCTCTTCTGCGCAAGGGACTCAGTTCTGTTGCATGGCATTTCAATCCATTGTCACCGTCGAACCTAGAAGAAGATTATCCCTTTTATACGTACAACCGGCAAACTCTCTACGTAGCTGTGCCGGCGCATTCTGTTGCGGAAAGGTGTAACGGATCGGATAACGTGTTCTGCATGAAAGAGTTAATTATCAATGCCCTTTGTATTAGCCCCTCTTCGCAGCACCCCCACTTGGAAAGCCGCCTCTCTAACCGGGAGAGGAGGGCTCTGCTTCGGTCAGATGGCGTGCTGCAGTCCGCCCCCGGGTCTCCCGCACCCACACAGCTAGCAAAAGGTTGTTATCAATGCGCTTCGCTGACGGAGTACAGCAGCCAACGAAAAACGCAACAACGGGACAGCTAGCTATTTAGCAAAGTAACCCAAACTTAGGCTGTAAACAGAAACGTAGACAAAATATTACATGCAATTATCTATTCTGCTCGAACTAACACTAAATCAAGCCACGCAACAAAAGTTTACATAAGTTTTTTTTTCATAATCTGGATGTATGGACACCTGTTTTGAGTAGCGGCACTGCTGATATAACGGGATTAAATGGGGCAGTAAAGCAGAAAACAAAGCTGAGATCCGCCTGACTCTGACACTGAGGTCGTACATTATTCGCTGCGTCGCAATATTACGCAATAGTACATTCTAAAACTCGTCATTCAAATACAACAAGGCAACACCGTATGTCCGTGCGAAATCTGGACACGGTTCCAGGAGCTCCAAGATCTTTCGGCGCGCGAGGGTCTCCTCTGGCACTCACCACCAAACTGTCGGACTCGGACGAGGTAAGAATAGTACAACATGTACTTTTGAAATTGTAGCGCAAGTACCCGTGGTGTTTTTTTGCAGTAACTGTTACACCTTTAAAATACTACATTGGTTACATCGGACTATTTGTATTGGATCAGTTCTGTAATTTATCTATGTAAATGACGCGAACTTTACTATTTGCACCGTTAACCCAACCCCAGGCACAGACAATCAGTCCTTTCAGGGTGGCTTTTGTATTCCCTCAGGTGGCGCTGTTCTTCATAGGCTTGATTCTTTCTCACATTTCATGAAACCAGCTGTTGATTCTCCTGGTGATGTTGATGTTGCTTTGATGAACGGGAAATTCATTGTTATTGGTACTCATCAGTTTACCTTTTGATTTATTCACCAACCTGGATAAGTTTACTGCCAAAATATACTTTGCAAATATCCAAATCAGTCAGCATTGAAATAACCTGGGTTCCTAAGACAGGTTGATGTCAGCTGCTTAGAAATTTATCTCAACCTGCATCACCTTTGCATGAATTCAGGTGTGATCTTTCCATCTCTTGCAAGCTTTGATAGGTCCTCACACTGACCCTCATAACAATGGAGGAACTTCTTGTTGCTGAGGATTTCTTACTACCAGTTGATGGTAGAAGGCTATATCCCTCTCTAACACCAAAGATCTAATCATTTTATCATTAGGATGAATGGATCTTTGGAGCAACATGTTGCTCATAGTTCAAGCAGGCATGCCACCACTGTGGCTAAAAGTGATAGGTTCCTTAGTGTGGCAGTATCCAGTAACAGTGGAACTTTCAAATTTTAAATTATGTCACAATTCCCTTATTTCAAATTACATCACAATTGTTTTAAAATATGTCACATTTGTTGCAAGTTTTCTACTCGAATTATTTCAGATGTAACAGAGTAAGAGTGATTGGAATTCTGTTCCTAACACAGATGCATTATTAAAGAGAAAATCACTTTGGTGTTGGAACAGAGAAAAACTTTTATAATCTTACACAAATCCTCTGACAACTTCTTGAGAAGTGTGTCTGCTGATAAAAGTAATTTAATTTAAATAATATCTGAAAATACAAGCAATTTCAGTAATTATTTCCATGTATTGTTTATCTGTTTCAAAGACAATTTTTTTAATGGAAATAAGATACATGCGTGGGTACGATAAGACAGTTTGCTGTGTGTACATTGTGTTGTACTAGATTATCAGTATTAACAGGAAAAATAGCATAAGACTAACAAACAATCACTAATCAAAACAATTTACAGCATCATATTTTAGAACAGTGAAACAATTAGAGAAAATATTTTTCTAAAAGCATACAACAACTCACAAACAGATTTTGGTACTGTATCTGTAATTGGTAATTGCTTATCATAGAGAACTTGATTATAAATTCTGCAGAATAACTTGTGAAATGTGAAGTCTATAATTGTGAACCTCCTGAAAATAAAATCATTTTTAAAACAGAACTTCTTTTCATCCTGAATACTCATTAGATTCATTAGCCTTCTCCTTGTCAATATTCTTACTCTTTTTCTCTCTCCTTGTGTGTCTCTCTCTCCTCCCAGGGCACCATGTCACTGCCTCGCACACTGGGAGAGCTACAGCTGTACCGTGTGCTGCAGCGGGCCAACCTGCTGGCCTACTATGATACCTTCATCCAGCAGGGTGGCGATGATGTGCAGCAGCTGTGTGAGGCTGGAGAGGAGGAGTTCCTGGAGATCATGGCGCTGGTGGGCATGGCCAACAAACCACTGCATGTGCGGCGCCTGCAGAAGGCCCTGCGCGACTGGGCTGCCAGCCCCGCTGTCTTCAACCAGCCTCTGACCAACCTCCCCCTGCACAGCATCCCACTGTTTAAGATTGACCCCATGGGTGGGGCAACGGAGGTCGCTGCCCGAAAGTCCCTGAGCAATGGCCAGCCAGGATCCCCGTGTGAAAGGGAGGACAGAGCATTCCTGACACCCCTGCGAAGCGCCAGTCCCACAAGCCCCTGCTCCCAGGCCTCCCCGCTGCCCCCTGACAGCCTGTGCAGGGACAAGATGTCCCCCACTGAGCCCCACTGGCTGAGCTCGGATCTGGACGGGGACGGTGCCATGGGGTCTGGGGCGGATGAGGATCAGAGCAGCCCAGCCCCCTCCACACCACCTGCCGCCGCTTCCTCCTCCTCCTCCTCGGTGCCCGTCCCGGCCTGGCCTGGCGGGCAGCTGGACCCTGAGATGGCACGGGCGGTGAGAGAGAGCGTGAGAAAGCTGCTCTGCACAGCACCCAGGACCGAGGCGGGCGAGGCCAAGGCCTTGCTGAAGCTGAACAAGAAGCTGGCCAAGACGGTGGGCCACATCTTCGAGCTGGAGCCCCACGACTTGGCCAAGGAGGAGGAGATCCGCAAATACAGCCTCATCTACGGACGCTTTGACTCCAAGAGGAGGGAGGGCAAGCAGCTAACACACCATGAGGTGAGAGCCACCAGTGATTAAATACAAATAAGAAAGAGCAGCTGAATACAACTAGTATAGATTGATGTTCCATATAAAATACTTAAAATGTTAATTTATCCATATAAAGTATGTCCATCATAGAAATACACTTTTTTTCACATTTAGATGATCATCAATGAAGCAGCTGCCCAGTTCTGCGTCCATGACAACGGCCTGCTCTTGAGGCGTGTGGAGCTCTTCTCGCTGGCTAGGCAGGTGGCACGAGAGTGCGCCTACACCTCCACCCTCAGGGGTGCCAGGTCAGAGCATGCCCATGTGCATCTTGGGGGTTGGGGTCTCCCTCCCGCTGTCTTTTTGTGCTTCTGAATAGAAAGCCCATGATTATTTCTGTACATTTAGGCCCTCTAACACCTGCCACTGTAATGCTTTTGCATGTGAAGTATTTAATGCATGAACTGTCATGCCTGCAATACCTGCACCATTCACTGGAATTACATGAAAAGAGTAATGCTTTGAATGTTAGGCTCACAGTTTTCTTTAATTGCTGAGCATTATTATTAAAGAGCTTCAGATTTACCTTTTAATTTACACCAGGAAGCCACAGTTTTGAGACTTACTTAACTTCCAGTGTGTGTCCAGATCTACCCATGCCTGGGTTTGAGCCATTTTCATGATGTCATGTTGCTCTCCTCCAATAGGATGAGTGCAGATGACGGCTCCCTGCCACCACACAAGCGCATCAAACAAGAGGTGAGTGCACAACTTTCCAGGACACAGGCAAGCAGATGATAAGAATGACAATATAAAAAAGCTGTGCACATTGATGTCCGTCTGTGCAGACATTCATCCTTTAAGATGTCAGGGCTCAGACAAGGACTCAGTTGCTGACCTCGAGAGCTTCGGGTTCCAAGCGTCTTTACTGGAATCGTCAGGCAGAATAGCGAGTCAAGACAGGCAGGTTCGAAACCGGTAGAGCAGTCCGTGGGCAAAACCAGGGCCAGGAACAGGAACTGCCTGTTCAGAAACCAGGCAGGCAGGAGATCAGGCAATCGGGGCAAGGCGGCAGGCAAGAACAAGATCTGGATGCGGGCAGGGTCAAGAACGGGGAAAAAACATGCAGACAGAAACAACGGCGGGGAAGTAACAGGTGCTACACAGTGTGACAAACTAGCAACAGGACAGAGACACACAGGGAAGATGACGAAGGGCTGGGGTGACGAGGAGATGGGATGCAGGTGGGCAGGCAGGCAGGTGGAGGTGATCAGGCAATCAGGTGGGCGGGGACAGGGCGGAGAGCGGGGCAGAGCTAGAACACAAGGGAAAAAAAAGCACATGGAATGGGGAAAACAAAAACACCACAGCTAGGGGGCCGGAGTACTGACATAAGAAAGTGATAGTTGCATATTTTACAAAATTCCTTAGATATACTCCTGTGTTACATATACTGTTCTAATATGTTAATATCAGTTGCAATGCAGACAAAGTTGTGAAGTAGATTGCTGTATAAATTGAATTCAATTGCAATAAAAACCCATAATAATTGGTTTTCATCACATAATAA
Organism: Megalops cyprinoides; assembly: GCF_013368585.1. Classification (NCBI taxonomy): domain Eukaryota; kingdom Metazoa; phylum Chordata; class Actinopteri; order Elopiformes; family Megalopidae; genus Megalops; species Megalops cyprinoides. The sequence continues at coordinate 686,678 of NC_050588.1, read as the reverse complement.
TCATGATCAGACATGAAGTGAACAAGGATATAAAAGTAAAAAAAAATAAAAAATGCAGCATATGTTCACAATTTGAAATATACGGTATGTTCACATGTTTCAGATTATATACACACTTTCAGATCTATAAACTTTCATCAGTGTGTAAGATCACAATGGGCTGTCTATTTCAGGTGACTCTGTCAGAATGCGCTTCCTCCTTGCATAACTCAGAGGGGTCAGCAACAGGGTCAGAAGGTGGCCACCAGGGGGTGCCAAGGTCAGCAGCAGATGATGACAGTCTGTCAGGAGAGAGCCAGGATGGCATAACACAAGGTGTGGTATGCACACATACATTTCATCATTAGATGTTTCATGTCTCTAAATGGTAAAAACACTCTGGCTGGCTTATAAAAAAGACATAGCAAGCCCTGTATTTTGTAATGCCAACTGTTTTTGTTTTTTTGATTTTCCAGCAGGAGGTAGTGTGCTGAGATCTAAACACTCTAATTACTGTTTTGATCTGCCTTCCTGCACAGATGTTGCCTCACAGTCGAGCCACTCTCCTTCACCCTGCTCTGCCACCAACGTCTCAGCCCCACCCACCTGGAGTCGCCATCTCATGCAACAGACGCTCATGGATGAAGGCCTACGACTGGCCAGGCTAGTGTCACATGACCAAGGGGGACAAGTAAACCCAGGGGCCAGGGGCAATCAAACTGCAGGTAAATTTATTTTCCAGTACTTGCATGACTAGAAAGGAACGTGTTTAATGGCTGCTAATGCTGACAGTGAATGCTGACTGTTGATAGAAATGGGGCTGCTTTATTACCTGTCAGTCTGCTTCACCTGATATATCAGCAGACCTTGGACAGGAAGGATGTGGAATAACAGTAGTATGCTGCTCAGCCAGTTTACCCAGAGAAACCTAACAATACTTCTCTTTAACCTAATAAGCGCTTCTACTCTGTGTGCCTCTCTTCCTTTTAGTTGCTGTGAGGTAATTCTGGGCTTTCACAGTTGGGCATAAGCAGAGAGACAGAGAGAGAGAGTGTAGGAAAGAGGGAGGGGGGGGCTAGTGTTGGAGGGGACACTGCACTGGGAACCCCCCCCCTCTGCCCCCAGCCCCCCCCCCCCCCCCCCCATTTCTACTTGAATCAGCAAGTGCCTGTAAATGCTACATGCGATGCAGAGTGGGTTTTATGTGGGAGTGGGGTGTGTGTTGGGGGGGGGGGGGGGGGGATGGAGTAGGAGGCGATGTGTGGGCCAGGAGCTACGCTGACTCACACCCAACTGAGCAGAACTGAAATGAGTGTTTATTTCTCTCCTCTGTGCGGCGGAGGAAAAAGAGAAGCCTTCCATCTGAATGTGACGTCTCTCTCGCTCTCCCTCCCCCACCCCACCGTGATTCCCCTTGCTCCCCTAACCTTCTTTCTTCTTCCCACTGTTATCTGCACCAGTGGTCCCGAGATATGTAAAGTGGTGATAAAATCCAGGGGCTGACTGATGGCTTGTTCTCTGTTTTTGGGCTAACTCAGGGAACTCCCAGGCTTCCTAGGTTCTGGTGAGCCAGTAGTGGCCCGTGGCCATAAATACTGCTGGGGCGGACACTGGCTCCAGCCCCTGAATCGCTAGCCACGCCCGCTTTTGATATCGTTAGTTTAAGTATATTAAAAATGTATTATATTAATTAAGTGTAATAATTACTGTATTAGAGAACAGACAGTACATACCTGTAAACATACCAGCCAGCAGCCCACATAACGCCGCGGTAGCCAACACATTTCAAAGATGAACAATAGACTATCCTATAACCCGAGTGTGCGCGACAAAGAACCACCAAATTAAAGCAATGTCTAAAAATAGCTTACTCCAATTTTTCATAATTATGAGAAGGACATGACAGTTTCAAAACTGATAAGAAATAGGATCAGGAGACAGACGGTTGCTTCCTCTTTTCAGTTTATTCTTAACCTTGGCTGATGAACACTGAAAATAAAATGAAAATAACATGTTTGTTGGGAGCTGAAACAAACTTATAAAAAAAATCAAGTGCATGAGCATATGACAATGATATACAGAAGTAAATAAAATAGGCCGATTATATACGCTGTCATGTCATAGTCCCATCCTGTCACCTCACCTATACAGGAACTTGGCACAGGGGATATCATGCGTCAGTCGCTTTTCAATTGACAACATTGCCAATGCGTTTAGTTTGTCCTGTGACATGGTATTTCTAAGAAATGTCTTTATTCGTTTGAGTGTGGAAAAGCATCGCTCAGACTCTGCAGTCGTCATGGGTGTAATGATCAGCATGCGAAGTAGTTTCAAAGTTTCAGAAAACACATCCTGTAAGTGGTTATTATTTAAAACAATTAAACAACGCCATTGCGCTGCTACATGTCCTTAAGTCAGGGTTCTCGTATATGAGTGAAAGTTCTGTTTGCAGACGTGGTTTGCTTAACATTGAATATGCATCGACTGCCTTCCTCAATGCTTCTGTGGGTGTTTTGAGTATTCAGGAAAACGCTCACTGTCAAACAGGAAAGCCGCAGCCAAGTGCCCAGTAAAAGCAAACCTATCCCTCGCGTTGGCAATTACTGTGTCACACACCTCGTATGCCATTCGCTGCAAGTTTGAAACGTTCCCTCGTCTGGACCCTGCATCAGCAACGATGTGTCGAGCACAAAGAGAAGACACGGAGTCGCGAACTTTTGAAACAGCATCAACAAAGTTTGCTGTGACTCTCTGTTTGCACAGTATCAATATTTCTCTTCTGAAGCTGCGCAAAGAGTGCGTCTACACGGGGCACGATTTGGTGGAACAAGTCTAGGAAAAAAAAGAAATTTTTTATCCACCAGCATACGACAGAAACCCTTAGCCTCTCTGGCTGTGGTTGAGTCAAAATCTTGGGATACTTGAATAGTGTTGAAGCATTCGAGCAAAATATCCTTGTTCTCATAAACTGTGCTGACAGCTCGACTATGAAAGTTCCAACGCGTCTGTGATGCGCGCGGTAGCCTGCTCGCTACAATCTTGTCCAAAGTTCATTGGTTCCACTTAGGTTTCATTCTGTGAACACGCTGAAAACATCAGATATAGCTTATATAAAACTCCATTGGATAACTGTAAAATAAATAGAAATAATGTGGTTGCAATGTATTAGGCCTACCACAAACTGAAGTTCCTTCAGCACATTCATTTTAAAAATTGAGAAATCAGTTGTCTTATGAAAGACATCCAAATACGCCCTTTCTTTCTGACCATTTTAGACCATAATCAACTCCACAAGTGCTGATGCTCCAGATACTCAAGTAGCCCAAAGGCTGGTTTTATTGCTTCCTTAAACAGCACAACAGCCTTCAGCCACACAAATTTAATTGCAAAAGGGTATTCTAGTGATGAATTAGGCTTTTAAAAATGGTAAATTAGGATTAGCTAACATAATGTGCCATTGAAACACAGGAGTGATGGTGGCAGAAATTGGGCCTTTTACACCTATGTAGATATTCCATTCAAAATCAGCCATTTTAGGATGTAACAGTCATAAATTGAATAGCAAAAAAGTGTGGTTCTCTTTCAAAAACAAGGAAATTTCTCAGTGATTCTAAACATTTGAACGGGGAGTGAGTATGAACGTTGTGTTTAAGCATGCACAGTATAACACTCCACATATGATCAAGGCAAATATATCAATGTTATCAATGACATACCAATTGAATATTAGCTATTTCTTCGCAACACAAAGAAATTTAACGCCGACAGATATGTTAATTACCGACATTGAGTAGTTCTAAGCATGAACTTAAATCAGTAATCAATTAATAATTTGGTAAATAATCCATCCAAACGAACATCATGAATATACATTTACATTCATTCATTTGGCAGACGCTTTTATCCAATATAAATGTTAACTACATCAAACATAATGTTTACAAGAAGAGGTGATAATTTACTTTGATGGTAGTATCCTACACGAACAGGACGACAACTTTCTTCTAGTTTCTGATAAATTGACAATCAGCAGCACCTGAGGTAAAGCAGTTGATGCTCTTCAAAAGAAAGGGGCGTGAGACACGCGGTTTTGATGGACACTTCTGACAGCCAATCGGATATTGCTAGTGACCAAGTTAAGCATCTTTTCATTGGTCTTCTGGATGGAAGGTTGTTGATTCTTATGGAGAACGTTCAGCGTAAATTTTCAATCTCAATATTAAATTCATGACGGTCAGTTCCTTATAATGGGGGTCAATGAAGACGAAAGACTTCGCGTAAGATAGGTACTCCTTTCATTGCATTTCGGTTTTGATTTTTTGATATGTGAGAGTGTTAATGACATGAGACGTGTGAGAGAAATGTGGTCTTCTTTGATCGACGTTTAGGTACATCAAGCCACGTTAAGCGTTTTTCACGTTAAGCGTTTTAGAATGTCCTTCATTCAGCTGCTCCAGAAGCACTTTGGAGATGGACTCTGCAGTCGTACCTCCATCAATCGCTTTGAAACAAAAAAAAATCTCTCCTGTACAGTGTTAGCTGAGTCTATGTAACGGAATACAACAACGAGTTGACAGTGTGTAGAAACATCTGTCGTTTCATCAGCCTGCATTGACATGAATTCTGCGTTTTTCAGGTCCTGTATAATGTATCCCTGCATTATGTCTAGCATGCAATCGAGTAGCTTGTTCTGGATACTTTTCGACGTACCTTTGAAAACCGTTGCCCTTTCTAGGTGCTCCTGCATTGCAGTGTCCAGCGACGAAACTAAATCCACAAGGCCACGGAAGACACCAGGGTTATCGGATGGTTCGGTCTCATCGTGTCCTCTAAGGGCTAGTTCAAATGCTCCACAGAATTTTATGCAGTCTATGAGCTTTGACAGAATGTGCTGGTTTTTGTCCGCCTCGTTATCGTGATTCACTCACATGGTGGCTCTCGTCAAGCTGTGCTGCTATGTTAGCTTGACCAAGCATGGCTAGTTTCATAGCACAATGTAAATGTACTTTGCTGGACTCGTGTTTCTTAGCCCGTTCTGAAAGGTGCTTCAAATCACTCAGCCCTGTGTTAGTCCATATATCCCCTTGTCCTGACCCTGCTACAGATGACCGGAACAATAGGCAGGGAAAACAGAATACTGTATATGTTGAGCAACCACATAGCCATGTTTTCTTGTCATACCATGTTCGCGAAAATGTACTGTTGTAGATTTTCCCTTTGCTGAGTAATGTTAATGTCTGGTCTGTCAGGGCCAAGCTGCTTAATTACTAACTTGTCTTGTAATTGTAGTCGTTCAAATGGGTTTTTTAAAATAAACTCTACACTGTTAGACACAGCAGGCGCATCAATGCTGATCGCCATTTCTGTAGTAGTCTAAACGTGCGGACTAACTCAACAAAACGGTAGAGGGCTGCAGAGTAGGGGAGTAGGGCAGACTCATTGCTGCCCCAATGAGCCTCTATTGGCGCTTATTGCAGTTCCCATCTTTGACCACAAGGCGCTATAATAAATCTACCAGCGAAAGCGGGTCGCTGAGGTCTCCTGCCCCAATATTGCGCGACGCACTAAATTGAGACCGAATCACTTTCAAAGAATAAAAAGTTGTTGACTGCTTTGATTCATTGATTGCACAGAAACTAGGTAATATTCATGGCGATGTAAATTATGATGTATTAACTTTGAAAAATAGTTTATGTGGAGGATTTATGTTTTTGGGTGGATGATTTTTTTAGTGGGGCTCTGCCTCACCTGCCCATATGAACGGGCTGTGCCTGTGGTGAGCGTCACTGATGATTCTCTCTAATAAAGATAAGAATGAAAGCCTCACAGTAGATTTAAACTTATCCAGCTAGCACCCTCCACCTGCCTTTTGGCTGCTTCTCTTTTCTCAGGGGAGTGGAGGCTACTCAGGGCAGCTACCCTGCCCTAGGCATGCTGGGTAATGGCTCTCTTCCACCAGGGTAGGAGGAAACTCTCATGCAGACATAGTGACACCCACCCTGTTGAAGCTTGTCTGAAAGGCTTCAGTGTTGCTGTGAATGTGTGACAGTTCACAGCCCTGATACCCTGAAGAGAGAAGTCAAAGGCCATGGCTAAGCATTATGCTGTATGTGCTTGTTCTTTTAATATAAAAATGAGGGATGTGTTCCCAAATGTAGGATATACATATTGTACTGAACAGTGATGTAGGGTAAACATATTGTAATGAACAGTGCTGTAGGGTATGCATACTGTCTTGAACAGTGCTGTAGGGTATACTTATTGCATTGAACAGTATTGTAGGGTGTCCATATAGTTTTGAACAGTGACGTCAGATATTCTTATTGTTTTGAACAGTGATGTAGTTTTTCCCCTCCTGATCTGTCCCCATCCCACTCCAGGCTAAGCAGGCGTGTTGCCTGATTCTTTGCAGAGCTGGAAGAGAAATCCATGGAGAGGGGGCCTTCGTCCACTTCATTCCGAAGAAGCAGCTCCTGCAGCACTAAAGATGATTCTGACCTCTGCAGAAAATAAAGACCCTCCCCCACCCTCCTTCCACTGACCAACGCATCACCCCCAACCTTGTACTCCACCCCCTCATCTACATCCATAACCCCTCCCACCTCAATGGCCTCTCATCTAGCAATCGCCCAACCCCTCCCTAGTTGTTCATGCCAAAAACCTCCAGCAGCCCATCCATGAGAAAATATAGAACACAGGAACATGAGCCTATTTTAAACTGTTCTCCATTTGATTTTTGCTATGAAGAAACCCTACAAATGACAGTATACTTCCCTCACTCACTAACTCACTGACACACTGATCACTGATTCACTTATGTATTCCCTCGCCTTTACCAATGATAGCAGTAAGGGGATCCACTAAGCCATTGTGGCCACAGTCCATGCTCTGGATCCTGATCTTGTTTAATTTTGTTTGTTTTATTGTTTTGGTGCTATTATTTTGTTTCTACTCTCTGTAGTTTAGAAGTGAAGTGCTGAGAGTGGATTAGCTGGATGAAACTGTAATGGCCATTTGGAGAAACTGTACAAGTTTGGCCTGGAATGAAATGGGTCCAGTATTTAGATGGAAATACTGTGGAGGTTGAATAAGCACCTTTTTACCTCCTTCTCTCATTTGATCATGATGCATTTTACTGACTGCATTCCCTTGTAGTGCCCTGACATTTTAACTGAAGCAATGTGGTCATTATGTGGTTATTGTGCCCTCTTAAAACTGGGTGGAACATGGCCTCTGAATATAACCAAACCAGCCAGTTTTAGGACTGACTTTGGACTTTGTTGTTTTTGGAGAGCCTGTAAGAAAACAATGATTCTGTTTCAGTAATCTGGAAATGACTGTGATGTCTGTGATAATGTTATTTCTTCAGATTATGAATCATCATGCCCGTGGTCCTAGCACCTAAACAGCATGTTATGAGAATCAATACCTCATTACATGTAGGCTGAGCAGAGCTGTGTCCAGTCAAAATCCTCCAGTGCTTAGGAACCACTGCTAGTTTGCTGATTTATTTCCATCCACAGGCACTGTGTGTGAGATGTGCTGTTAGTTTCTGCTGAGGGGTGGAGACACAGAGGACTCCAGATCATTCTAATTCATTTCATACTAAAGTGAATCTGCTCCACTCCCTCAGGGTAGGGAGGGAGGAGGGTTAAGGGGGGTGGAGGGGGTGGGTAATTATTCTAAATCCGCACCAGTGTGATTGGCAGTGCCCTTAGCTGGGAAACACGCCTACACTTTTCTCAGGTTCACTTTGAAACGCATGTCCCCTGCAAACACTGAGCTGGTGAGAGCAGGGAGAGCCATTCCAGAGCTATTATACTTGCTTAGCAGATTCTCTTTTGCAGAACAACTTAAAATTATTTATACATTTCATCCGGCATTATCCTAGACAATTTACATAGTTTAAATTTCATGCATTTATACGGCTGGATGCTAACTGAGGCAATTCAGGTCAAAGTACCTCAGTCAAGGCTAAGGTTATGAAAGCAATGCCCCATGTGGGAATCGAACAGGAAACCTTTCAGTTATGAACCTTCTCATCACCACTACACCACACCATGCTATCTGATGGCTGACATCTCTGGGTGGGCTCGAACCACCAACGTATCAGTTTGCAGCCAAACACACTGGCCGATTGTGCTACAAAGACCCCGGAAACTAGCTGGCATTTGACGTGTGAATCCGTAATTCACTCCAGAGACACACTATTATGTTATTTGTGGAGAAAAGACTGTGGAGACTATACAAGGTGCTGGAAAATCAGAAAGAATGAAGTAGATGACCTTTCTAATGGCCAATTCCATTGTAAGTGTCCTAGGTGTGTGTTCTCACGCTCCCAATCATTGGACACCCTTTTAATTTTATTATGCTGTACAGTACATTTTATTTTGTTAGTTTTTAATAAAAAAAGGTACTTCACTGTTCACCTTTTTGCTGTGTTAAAGTCTGTTTTTAAAATAATATATATCGTCTTGTGAATTCAGTCAGAGAATTCACACGGGTGCAACACAAGGTAGTAGCTGAAATGTAGGAGTACACAAGTGAATATTTATGTTCTGCATTTCTGAATGAGAACCGTTGTTTGTATGTTTGAGAATTTCATGAGTGATATTAAACGTGATGATGTATGATAAAGATGAAACAGCTGAATGTGTCCGCTGGTTCTTGTGTTGTTGGTTGTCGTTTTAGCACAAAGATATTCTATATTATAACAAGATATTCAGCTCCTGCTTCCCTTCAGTGTGCTGCATTTCCTTATCTAGGAGGCTGCAGTTTGCCAACGTGACCTTCCAGTGATGTCTCAATAGGTGTCCCAGCTGTATATGTTGTGGGTTAGACCGCGCACGTTCAAGAACATTCATTACGAGCCAGCAAATAAGAGCGCTTACAGCTTTAATAGCTCCAAAGGGGTGATATGTTTGCGATATCCAGCGGTACACCTTTAATCCCCGGACAGCCCATGAGTCACTGAGTGAATCATCATTTACTTCTGATGCCTTTCGCGTTTTTCTCACAAGTAATCTATGCACAGGCACCGTTACTTGCATCCATGGAGTACAGGATCTAAATATAGACACCGACCAGAGCTCAGACAAATAACACGAAAGCAGCAGTCTGGACAGTAAGGCGTATGTAGCTCATTCTGTTAATGTAACTGAGTTAAAAATTCTCAACAGTTTTACCACAGCATTGAAAATTACCCATTATACATGTCCACATTCTGTATTAACGTGCATATTAACACCATATTTGTGTTAGGTAGACATGTAGTTTAAGGATAAGACGTGACATTTTAGAGTGGAGTGGTTCCCTACAGAACGAATGCTTTTCTCTTAAGAAACGCATCAGATCAAGATGCTTTGATCAATTCTGATCTTCAGGTTGAGTGTGGATATTTTCCAGAATGTAGATACTAAATTGATCTGGGTTTTCTTTAACCCACTGGGTGAAAAACTAAAAAATCATTTTAAAAATAAGACTATATTAGCATTCCTTTAATAATAATTTTGACGGTTTCTTTATTTGACATTTGTAGTCTGTGCTGAAAGGGAACAACATTCATTGCTGAGTTTTTATTTACTTTTGTACCCACAAACTACACGGCCAAGTCACCGTTCTGACTGATCTCAAGTTTCTTTTCTTTTCTTTTTTTTTTGGAATAAAATGTTAACGCCCGCGTACGCGCATTGTAGTGGGCGTGCGTGAGGGCAGCTGCCTAAAAGATATCAGGCAAGACGGCCAAGGCAATTTGAGTCTGAAATACCAGTGGGTTGGACTTTCTGCAAGTAGGCGTGTTATGCATATTATTAAGAGCCTCCAAAACCACGGGAATTAAATATTCCCTCCTACGTTCACGCCCACCACGTCTGAAGTGATGTTTACAGTACTTAGCGCGCTGCACTTTCTTACAGACGTCCTCAGCAGGTAGATAATCATTTGAATATTTGTTAGGTACTTCCCATCAAGAACCTTAACCAGTTATAAACCTCAACCGTTTGTCTTGATTTTAAATCAAACCTATGTTGAAAGCAGCTCTTGTTGTCCTTATACATGTTATGATGGGATTTGATCATCTCTTGAGTTGAGGCAGACATGTTTTAGGAATGTTTCATTAACATATTCTTTTGCCTCAGATGACAAGGTTATTGAAGATGTGTTAGAGCTATTTATTATTATTATAGATTAGATTAGACTAGAAAGACCAAGGAAAATCCTATTTCCATTTAGCACTATGATCACTGGAGGCTGAAGGTTTGAACACTAGCTGAGGCACTGCTGTTTTATCAAGTGGTATAAATAGACGAGACACAAACTATGTAAATTGTCCTGGATAAGGCTCGCTGCTAGGCAAATAAAAGATAGCCCAGTGAATTTATTCAACGTATCCACAGAAACATTGCCCATAGAACTGGGGTGTTTTCCTTTGCAAACTTAAGCTTAAGTGTGACAGTCCGCTTTTTGTTTGACTGTACTTAAATATGATGCAGTCACCACATTTGTACTCAGTCTGAACAAACATGCTGAAAATGCAAAATAACCTTGAGTGCTGTGAGTCATTCAGAAACATTGGACTAAAGAGAGAAGAGGGACATGTTTACAGAATGCGGAATGCCAATAACCTATTGACATAAAATAGGTGCTGGTAATAAATGCTACGATGATGTTTACCATCCTTTTACACCAGAATTATTTTTTGGGTGTGTTGAGATGGACTAATATGGAGAAGAACGCAGGAGGGATTCCAGCTACCATGTTCATTCATCACTCCTGAGCTAGGCACCAGTGCTACCTTTTCACAACACATCAACACAATGCTGGAAAAGGGGTACAGGAAATAATCAAACAGACAACTGACCTTTTCAAACCTGTTACCGTGTCCAAAAATGTTTAATAACAAAATGACAAATCTTTCTTATCAAGCTCAGTATATGCAGGTTTTACGAATAGAAAAAGGCCTAAGGTGATTAAATGGTAAAAGCTGGTACCAAGCAGCTTTACTTGAACATTGAACCTGCTCTGTTACAGGAAGTGTTTCACAAAGGGAGACATTGTGGACTGTGACTACTTCCTTGTGCTTAGCAGCCTGGCTAGAGCATGCAAGAGAAGCGTATAGTTGTCAGGGCTCAGGCAGGGACTCAAGCGCAGACAGCGGAATGGGGTGCACAACGCGATGTTTAATAAAGGCAAGACGGGGAATCCAGAAGACGTAGTCAAAACAGGCGAAGTCAGCAAACCAGAGAAACACGGCAACAGTACCAAAAGTCAGATCCAAAAACGTAGTCAAGAAAACAGGCAAGGGTTCAGAAAAACAGTAAGCAGGCAGGCAGGCAGAACAGGAACAAACGGCTCGTAGCGACACAGACGAACTGAGACGAACTCGCGATGAGACAGAAACAAACGAGGAATATATAGGGCAAGGCAGATAACAAGATGGGGTTCAGGTGTGCAGGTAGGCGGGTGGAGCCAGTCAGATGACCAGGTGGGCGGAGAGCAGGGCAGGGCTGGAACACAGGGAAAAACAAAAGCACATGGACAGGGAAGACAACAAAAACCAAAACAAACCCGGCTAGGGAGCCGCAGTCCTGACAGTACCCCCCCCCCCACGGACGCCACCAGGCGTCCCAGCAGGCAGTCCAGGATGACGCCGACGGAAGTCCGCAATGAGGGAAGGGTCGAGGATGTCACGGGCCGGGACCCAGCACCGTTCCTCTGGGCCGTAACCCTCCCAGTCCACCAGGTATTGCAGTCCGCGGCCCCGACGCCGAACTCCCAGCAGGCGACGTACCGTGTACGCCTCGGATCCATCGATCAGGCGGGGAGGCGGAGGAGCCCGCGGAGCCGGGCAAAGAGGGCTGCGGACGACAGGCTTGACCCTGGAGACGTGGAAGGTTGGGTGGATGCGGCGGAGAGAGAGCGGCAGTTTGAGCCGGACCGCGGCGGGGCTGATGATCTTGGCGATGGGGAAGGGACCGATAAAACGCGGAGCCAGCTTGCGAGACTCCACTCGGAGGGGAAGGTCTCGTGTGGAAAGCCACACCCGCTGCCCCTGGACGTAGCGGGGAGCCTTGGACCGATGCCGATCAGCTGCCCGCTTGATTCGGGCAGTGGCACGCAGAAGCGCGGTCCGGGCGCGCTTCCAGGTCCGCCGACATCGGCTAACGAATGCCTCCGCTGAAGGCACGCCAACCTCTTCCTCCTGAGCCGGGAACAGGGGGGGCTGATAGCCAAGGCAGCACTGGAAAGGGGACATGCCGGTGGAAGAAGATGGCAGGGAGTTAATGGAGTATTCCACCCAGGACAGCAGCCGACTCCAGGAGCTGGGGTCTTGCGAGGTCAGGCAACGCAACACCGTCTCCAATTGCTGGTTAGCCCGCTCGGTCTGGCCGTTAGTCTGTGGGTGGAAGCCTGAGGACAGACTCACAGATGCCCCTAACAGTTTACAGAATGCCCTCCAAAAGTGCGAAGTGAACTGGGACCCCCGGTCTGACACCACATCACTTGGCAGCCCGTGCAGCCTGAACACATGGGTGATCATGAGCTCGGCAGTCTCTTTGGCTGTGGGCAGCTTCGGCAATGCTATGAAGTGCACGGACTTAGAGAATCGATCAACAACCGTGAGTATGACGGTGTTACCGTCTGATGGGGGCAGACCAGTGACGAAGTCCAAGGCGATGTGGGACCAGGGTCTCTTGGGCACCGGCAGCGGACGCAGCAATCCTGCAGGAGGGCGATTGGAGGGCTTGTTCTGGGCACAGACTGAGCAGGCGGAGACAAAGCTGCGTACATCCTCCTCCATAGTCGGCCACCAGAAGCGTTGCTCGATAAGGGCAGCGGTGCGTCTGACCCCTGGGTGGCAGGCCAGCCTGGAGGAGTGTCCCCACTGCAGAACCTGCGAACGAACAGACTCGGGAACAAACAGGCGGTTATCAGGGCATGCGCTGGGACCGGCCTCACCCCGCTGGGCTGAGCGCACCAGGGACTCGATTTCCCATGTTGCCGCGGCTAGCAAGCAACGAGCAGGCAGTATGGTGCTGGGTTCAGGTGGCTCCTCAGGTGAAGAGGACTGGCGAGAGAGAGCATCAGGCTTGCCATTCTTAGAACCTGGGCGGTAGGAAAGGACGAAGTCAAACCTGGCGAAGAACAGAGACCAGCGAGCCTGACGGGGGTTAAGACGCTTGGCAGTACGGAGATACTCCAGGTTCTTATGATCCGTCCACACCAGAAACGGGGTACTGGCGCCCTCCAGCCAGTGCCTCCACTCCTCCAACGCCAGCTTGACCGCCAGCAGCTCTCGATCGCCGATGTCATAATTGCGCTCGGACGCGGAGAGCCGACGGGAAAAGAAGGCGCAGGGATGAAGCTTGTTATCCTGCGCCGACACCTGAGAGAGTACAGCCCCCACTCCCAACTCAGAGGCGTCCACCTCCACCACGAATTGTCGGGCAGGATCAGGCTGGATGAGCACAGGCGCAGTGGTGAAACGCTTCTTGAGCTCCTGGAATGCTTCGGCAACATCCGGAGTCCAGGAGAAGCGTCTGGCGGGTGAAGTCAGGGAGGTGAGAGGAGCGGCGACGGAGCTGTAATTGCGAATGAACCGCCGATAAAAATTTGCAAACCCCAGGAACTTCTGGAGCTCACGACGGGAGGTCGGCGGTGGCCACTCCTCAACTGCCTGAACCTTGCGACGGTCCATCAGGACCCCTTCCTCAGAGACGACACACCCCAAGAAAGAAACGGAGTTCCGGTGAAACTCACACTTCTCGGCCTTAACGAACAGGTGGTTCTCCAATAGTCTCTGCAGGACTTGGCGGACATGGCGTGAGTGTTCGGCAGGCGACCGGGAGAAGATTAGAATGTCGTCCAAGTAGACAAACACGAACCGCCCAAGCATGTCCCGAAGAACATCGTTAACCAGGGTCTGAAAGACAGATGGGGCATTAGTTAGACCGAAGGGCATGACCAGATATTCGTAGTGCCCCGTCGGAGTGTTGAATGCGGTCTTCCATTCATCCCCCTCTCTGATGCGGACCAGGTGGTAGGCGTTGCGGAGGTCGAGCTTTGTGAAAATCCTTGCTCCCTGCAGGGAATCGAATGCAACGGACATCAGAGGAAGGGGGTAACGGTTCTTCACCGTGATGCTGTTTAGCCCTCGGTAGTCAATGCAGGGGCGGAGCGAGCCGTCCTTCTTTCCCACGAAGAAGAAACCCGCTCCCGCTGGAGAGGACGAAGGGCGAATAATGCCGGCAGCCAGGGACTCCCGGATGTACTTATTCATGGCCTCCGTCTCCGGTGGCGACAGGGAATACAGGCGGCCCCGGGGTGGAGTGGTGCTGGGCAAGAGATCGATGGTGCAGTCATAGGGTCTGTGAGGAGGCAAGGAGGTGGCGCGGGATTTGCTAAACACCCCCTTCATATCCAGGTACTCGGGGGGCACCCCAGACAGGTCGGGGAACTCCTCTGCAGTGAAGGGAACAGAAGAAACAGGAACCAGGGCATCTTTGAGGCAGTGAGATGCGCAGAAGGAGCTCCACTCCAGCACCTTATTCTCAACCCAGTTTATCCAGGGGTTGTGCTTGCAGAGCCAGGGGTGTCCCAGTACCAGCGGTGCTTGCGGCGTATCAATGATATGTAGTACGATGTCCTCACGGTGGTTGCCGGACAGCAGTAGACTCAGCGGGGAAGTGATGTGGGTGATCCTGCCAAGGGGCCTCCCGGTGATGGCAACGGCTTCAAGGGGAGTCTGGAGCGGGACCTGAGGCAACCCGAGCTGCTGCACAAGGTCAGCATCAATGAAGTTGCCGTCTGCTCCGGAGTCGATAAGAACTGCTACCACCCGAGGTTGACCGTTCACAAGGAGAGAGGCAGACAACAGTGGGCGAGTAACCGGGGAGTCAGACAGAGGGGTTACGCTCACCTGTATCTCCCCGACTGCGGGTGAGCGCTGGCTCTTAATCAGGCAGTTGGCGACGAAGTGCCCGGGGTTGCCACAGTACAGGCAGGATCGGGTCCGGATCCGTCTCTGGCGCTCAGCTGGAGACAGGTGCGTGCGGTCGATCGAAATCGGTTCGGTTGACAGACCTTGGGCAGCAGGGACTGAGGGTGTTGCTGCTGAGGGCGCAGGGGTTCTCCGAAACTCCTCCGCTGATCTCCGGGACTCTGCTCGCTCCCTTCGACGTGCGGACAGGCGGTGGTCTACACGGATGGCGAGGTCAACTAAGGCATCGAAATCAGCAGGCAGCTCCCGGGTGACCAGCTCGTCTTTGATCTCCTCAGACAATCCATGGAGGAACGTGTCGTAAAGAGCTTCCTGATTCCAGCTACAGGTCGCAGCGAGGGTCCGAAAGTCTATGGCGTAATCGGAGACCGAGTCCCCTCTCTGACGGCTCTGTAACATCTCCCGAGCAGCCTCACGACCGTGTTTGGAACGGTCGAACACGCGCCTCATCTCCTCACAGAAGGTGGAGTAGGAGGAACACACAGGTGAGCGGGCATCCCAAATTGCCGTTCCCCACTCCCTGGCACGTCCGGTCAACAGGGTGATAATGTAGGCGATCCTTGCCCGATCAGTGGGGAAGGTCGACGACTGGAGCTCGAACACCAACGAACACTGGGACAAAAAGGAGCGGCAGGTTCCAGGCTCACCGGCATACGGCTCAGGAGGCGGCAGACGGGGCTCCCGTTCAGGCAGGAGGGCAAGAGGCTGTGGAGGAGGTGCAGGGGAATCTGCTGGGGCGTCTTGTGCGAGATGGAGCTGCTGCAGTTGAGCGGAGAGGTTGTGCAGGCTAACCGCAAAGCTCTCCAGGGTTTTGCCAACCGACTCGAGCTGGTTCTGATGTCGGCCGAGGAGAGCTCCCTGTCGTTCCAGCACCGATCGCAGCAGGTCACTGTCCGCTGAGTCCATACTGGCGAGTTCGTACTGTCAGGGCTCAGGCAGGGACTCAAGCGCAGACAGCGGAATGGGGTGCACAACGCGATGTTTAATAAAGGCAAGACGGGGAATCCAGAAGACGTAGTCAAAACAGGCGAAGTCAGCAAACCAGAGAAACACGGCAACAGTACCAAAAGTCAGATCCAAAAACGTAGTCAAGAAAACAGGCAAGGGTTCAGAAAAACAGTAAGCAGGCAGGCAGGCAGAACAGGAACAAACGGCTCGTAGCGACACAGACGAACTGAGACGAACTCGCGATGAGACAGAAACAAACGAGGAATATATAGGGCAAGGCAGATAACAAGATGGGGTTCAGGTGTGCAGGTAGGCGGGTGGAGCCAGTCAGATGACCAGGTGGGCGGAGAGCAGGGCAGGGCTGGAACACAGGGAAAAACAAAAGCACATGGACAGGGAAGACAACAAAAACCAAAACAAACCCGGCTAGGGAGCCGCAGTCCTGACAATAGTTTAGGCTTGGTCAGGATTTGACTAGATTTAACAATAAACTGTGACTTCACCTCACCTCCATGGAGTTTAATTTTTCTAGATAGTTCTTTGTCTTTCCCCATAACTCTTCCAATGTGATTGGAGACTGGAGTCAAAACACAGAGACCTGCTTTCTTTTGTTTCATGTGAAATACACAAAATACACAAAACACACCTTAATTATGAACACAAAAGCAAAATGATTATGTGCAGCAGTGATTATAGAATTATTTGTGTAGATATTTATCAGAACTAAGAAAATACCTATAATATTAGAAGATCTGGAAAATTGAAAATAAAAATTATTGTTACTTTATGCATGCATCATTTATATTCAAAGAAATCAGTTTGGTCAAAATAAACAGCGTGTTATGGGAATCAATACCTCATTACGTGTGGGTTGAGCAGAGCTGTGTCCAGTCAAAAATTTATGTCATGATTATGTTTTTAGTATCAGCTATCAATATGCCTGAAAATATATCCTTGGCCAGACTGGTAATGACCGTGTTCATTGATTTTAATATGAATGCCAAAACGTCAAGACAGGCAGTGTGTAAATGAGAATATGTGCCTTAAATATCAAACCAAGCCACTAATGGCATGTTGTGCACACTTGCAACCGCTTGGTCAATTATAGTCATTTGTAAAGCATTGACTGCAGATGGAAGACAAAACAGCACTCGATCTGACAAAAAGAGAGTGTGATGTGATCCATGCTTTTGAGGAAAGACCCTTCTGCAGTAATTTGCCTTCCGATTTCCGCCATATAAATTATCACCCACTTATGGCTCTTTCTGAGAATAGCCAAACCTATTCTAGTTTACACTACACTTAGAGAAAATGAAACCCTTTTGCAATACGAGAGGTGAAAGACAGTTTAAAAAGTGTGGATCGTGCTCTATAAAATGGGTAGAGTGCTGGCATATTCATGAACACATACTTTGTCAGATAACTCAGAAACCGGTTCTGTTTTCATGCTGACTACGTTGACACAATGATACTCTATACTTTGATGGTTAGAACAGCGCTGGGGGGGGGGGGGGGGACAGTTTTGTTTGACTATAAGTTGCCTTTTACCTGGTGTATAGCTACATCCGCAGCACGACATTAAGTTTATGCTCAGTTTCACGGAGCAGTTGAACAGAAAAACAATAGGATAAAGGTAAGACGTTTATGACTTTGCACATCAAATAGGTGGTTGCTTATGGGGCTTTTGTCTTAATAACCATTCCGCTGTTATCATCTCAGTGACAGTCACATGATTAAATGTTTCCAAGGGGATACAATATGATGAAATCACCGAAACTTTTAATACTTCTTTTCGTCTTTGGACACTACATGCACTATTTATATAGTATCCAAACAAGGGTTTTAGGTTGTTTATTGTTTTGGGACAATGTTGTATCATTGTTGAGACAACGCTGTGATATGACATTGTGTCATCGTGAAACTGAAGATTGTCCAAATGCAACAGAATAGAAACATTGCTTTATTCTTACAAGTGACTTATTTAAACAGTGCAGGTGTAGGAAAGATTCTGCCCCAGTGTTTTGATCACTTTATGCAGTATTAAATACACGTCTAACCTACCACATTATGAATTTGATTTAGTTGCACCCACTCCGCTTTACCCTAGCGCTCGTGAAAATGTCTACATGAATAATAAAAACAGATTTTTTTCTTTTTTCTTTTTGAGTAGTCCTTGCCGTACAACACACTGAGGCTAGTGCAGACTACTGTGGGTGTGCATATATTGTTACTAGCGATTTATTTGGAGTAAAGGTAACAACCTTTAAACATAAGTTTGAAACCATGTAAACCAAACCTACGTCATGTGTAAACATTTTTGATGAAGTTCAACAATGAATAGGAGGCAAAGGCTCGGGTTAGGAGCAGGGCTCAAGGTTTAGCCTCCACTTCAGACCCAGGCGGATACGGTCAGTTGTGATGCGCTTCTGTCGCGTAGGCTATTGAAAAATGCTTCGCTTCTTGTCCTGCTTTTACCGTCAGCCTCTTACGCACAGGTTCCGATAAGCAGAACTCAGAAGCTGATCCAAAAGCTAAGCAGAGGGATATATGCCAAAGTCAAGAACACTCAAAAGACAAACCCCCTGAAGTTCAACTTTCACGCTGGTGGTGGATTGTTAGAGAGTCCATAATCGTGTGGAACAAATTCAGAGATTACAATCACAGCGAAAATGAGAAATTGTCTTTAAGAGATTGTGGAAATATAGTTTAGTTGAAGGAAGTTTTATCAGTAGTCTGGTATTTCCCATGCATTGTGTTATTTAATTTGGTTTTCTCCTGGTTCTATGTAATGTAAATCAAAGACTTAAGGAATATATTTTTTGAAATTTGCTTAGCCATTTGATTAGCCATCATTGACGTAGATGAGTAACTGACAATGTCACCTGTGTGTATATACATTCACCTTTCCTCTGCTAATTGACAGTAACAGTAGAAAGTGAGCAAACTGTTTTTTGTTCAAATAAATGCAAGTATGCAAAAAATTCACAGGTCACCAACATATGTTTTTGTTGAGTTATAAATTTGTAAAATGTGTGTATATCGTACATATGTCCGCATGTATCTTTTTCCTGTTTACTCAGAGAGTTAATCATCATGGCTGTAGCTGGAGGGACTAAGTGCATTAAGTACCTGCTCTTCTTTTTCAACTTCCTCTTCTGGGTGAGTAATTACTTTCATAGAGCTACTAGGGAATGGAGAACCTCTCCTACTTCCTGCTGCCACTCACTCACACACACACACACGTGCACACACACAAGCACATGCTGGAGGATCCCACGTGATTGATTGTGCAGATAGGAATTGTGCCAGGATCCGTCTCAAGCATTGGAAAAACAAACTGCAGAAACCAGTCGACCTTGATCTCCCCATGATGCCAGTTTTGAACGGACAGGAGGATACACGGAAGTGTGTAGTCTCGGCCTGGCTGTGGGGCAAACTGCACCAATGCCTCAGATGGAAGCATGTTCAATCACACACACATGCTCATGCTCTACCTCACACATCCTTGTCCCATGCTATGCTGACCTTCAGGTTAGGGGTGGCAAGTGTGATTTTGTGAAGATTTCGCTTTGTGTGGTGATTTACACCCCCACACCCCTGGTCCAGCCCACTTTTACCTTCATTGGTCACATATTTCACCCTCAGGCAG
Organism: Megalops cyprinoides; assembly: GCF_013368585.1. NCBI lineage: Eukaryota > Metazoa > Chordata > Actinopteri > Elopiformes > Megalopidae > Megalops > Megalops cyprinoides. The sequence continues at coordinate 667,104 of NC_050588.1, read as the reverse complement.
AAACAGCACAGTGTGCATGAGGTTGCAGTTACTATGGAGATCTGGAACAGAACCGCCCTCTGACATATAATTTTTGTGGAAAAATATATGAGGAACACAATTTTAAGGTTATGATTAAAGAGGCGGCACAAATTTTCAATAAATCAAATAGCTAGACACGTATTCAGGTAACAAAATACTTTTGCTTTCATTTATTTATTATAAATGTGATCATCTAACTCTGTCTCTGTGTGCTAAATGTTTGTGAGCAAAGACATACGAGTAATATGTGATGAATACTGAGAGTGACTGACAGTTTGTGAGAGGAATCTTGTAATCCCTGTTTGCTGAAACTTTTTCACTTAAACTAGGTTGTGCACTTTTACCAGGTAGCATGATCTAGTTACACCTGAAGGGGTGAACCTCACTTGATTCAATTGTAGGCCTGTGGCTTGGTCTGCAGGGATACCGAAACTGACTCCTACCCTGGCATAGGCAGAAATTGGCAAGTGGCTAAACAGAAATTGCACACAAAGAGAAAAGCAACACGGGGACAGTTGGGGGAACTGTAGAGGATGCCATCACTGATAAAGGAATGTGTCAGTTTTTTGGGGGTGGAGTGTAAGATGCCATTGGCTGTTAAAGGGGTGGGGCGACCAGGGGAAAGTCAGCCATTGGCGTAGAAGGTAGGTAAAGGGGGATAGTTGCGACCCTGTTGAAATGCACATGTACCCTGTCAGTACAACAAAGCAGTAACTTCACTACGAATGTGCTTTTATTCTGCTGTTATCCTTTATTATCCTTTCTGATCTCCTTATTTGTAATTCCTATATCAGATAATATCAATTCCTTGACAATAAAATGCATCTGTTGGAGTGTGTAGGGGTTTGTTGTTCGATGTGGGTATTGGGATACTACTGTTTGGCTTGGAGACTGATGAAGGGATCACAACAAATAAACAGTAAAAAGAAAGGGGGTAGATTGGGTGGAGGAGAGATACCATGATCATCTGACATGGAAAGGAAGTGGTAGGTGGATTTATCAAGCCTTGGTTAGCTGCATAGGGATTGTCTGAAAACTCATCCCAAATCTTTGTTTGGAACTTCAGTTAGTGGAAGAATATGGAGAGAGAGAGGCTGAGATTAGGAGCTACAGAGATACAGACAAAGGGATCCAAAGACCTTCTACACCTGGTGGTATTTTATTACAGCAAGGCTTGTTTTATAAGGTTTTAAATGGTGCCATGGTTACTGTTTCATGCTACACGACATGACGTATTGAATGACCTGCACTTTAATGCACAGGGCTCTCTGCTTAATACCTTTACTCACAGTGCAGGAGTGCAAAGGGCCCACAGGGCTGGGCTGGCCCAGTGTTCCCTCTCAGGACTCTTTAACTCTATTACTGATAGATTGCACATAGTACATCCTTGTACAATGTATGGCGTTGATTGCACCATACCACTCCTTAGTATTTAAGGGATGGTACCATCTAAGGAGCAGTGATAGCTGAGGAGCAGTGGTATCTAAGGAGCTGTGGTATCTAAAGGCCAGTGGTACCTAAGGGGCAGTGGTATCTAAGGAGCAGTGGTATCCAAGGGGCAGTGATAGCTAAGGAGCAGTGGTATCTAAGGGGCAGTGATAGCTAAGGAGCAGTGATATCTAAGAGGTAGTGGTATCGAAGGGCCAGTGGTATCTAATGGAGGCTGGTAGGTAGGTGGCAGTGGTATCTAAAGGGCAGGAAGCAGGAGTCCATTCTTTCTGAGTCCAGTTCTGTGGTTCTGATTCTTTCTATCTGTGCCTGGTTCCTTGGCTCTGATGCTTTCTCTCTGTGTCCTGTTCTTTGGCACCGATCCATTTCTCTGTGTCTGGCTGCTTGGTTGTGATCCATTGTCTCTGATTGCAGATCTGTGGGTTGGCCCTGATCATACTGGGCATCGTGGTGCAGGTGGCCATACACAACACCCCAGTGATTGAGAAGGTGTCCGGGTCAGCTGCGCCTATCGTCCTCATTGTGGTGGGCGTGATCATCTTCTTCATCGCCTTCTTTGGGTGCTGTGGAGCCTGGAAGGAGAGCTACTGGATGGTTGCCATGGTAATTGTGTATTCACACACCCTTCAGATTGCGCATGGGCAACTTTCTATGTCTGCTAGTTTTTTTTTTATTTATTGAGAGCCCCCCCCTCCAGTCACAGCCTTTCCAACCACCCTATAGTCATTTTTTGTCTGACTTTCTTCACATTTAACCAATTTACCCCTTTCCTTCTCACATAACACTTGTCTGTTTGCATTTTTAAGTTCAACATCAGTTTTTCTAATATTTATGCCTTCAGACGGTAGTCCACCAGTACAGTCATTCACTGGTTTCATTTTTGGAGTGCCAAGCACTGTGCAAACCAACAGATATGCCTGCAGGCTGTTTTGGTTTGAATGGATGTTCTATGTGCCCTTCCTCTTTTTCCCTGCCCAGTTTGCAGTTCTCCTCTCCCTCATCATCATCATCGAGATTGGGGCTGCCATCGCTGGCTACGTCTTCAGGGGCAAGGTGAGTCCCTGCCTTTATTTGGCCTCCTCAGGGGTAGCTCTCTGTGGGCCCGTTGACCATGTGTTCTTCTTTTGCTCCCCCTCCAGCTGGGTGAAATTGTCGACACCAGGCTCAAGGACATGATTGCCAGGTACAACAGCAGCTCGGCAGATTTCAGGAAGACTGTGGACAAAATGCAGGAGACTGAGTGTGAACGATGGGTTCACCTGTGTGAAAGCCAGCACAGTATGGCTTTCCAAACACCTCCTCTTCACTGTAGAGCTGGAACCTGACTGGTTTGCACTGGCAAATTCCAGATACACAGGTTGCAATCTCACTCATAAGCAGGTCAGCGCCGTTGGTAACAGGAAGTTGACCTGGTTGCCTCGTGTGTGTCTCTGCAGAAGAACCTGGAATATGCCTGCTAGCCCCTTTTCCCAGATTTACCGTGGAAAAAGGATAAAGGGATGTGACTGCCAACCTTTTTTGAGGCTCTGTCTTTCTTGTGTGCCTTACCTCTCAGCATGAGTGTTCATCTCTGCCTGACATAGTTTGTGATATACACATGTGCTCTCTGACTGATATGCACTACTTCTCGCTGCTGTCGACCTGGTTATATGACATCAGGCCTATAAGCCTGGGTCTGTCGCCTGGTTGTGTGACACTAGGCCTACAGGCATGGGTCTATCGCCTGCTTGTGTGACATTAGGCTAATGCAACTCTTTGATGCTTGCCTGCCTCTCCCTCCTCTCCTTAGCTGAAGTGCTGTGGGGCAAACTCCACAGCAGACTGGGCTGACTATGACAAAGACCACATGTCTGTCCCGGACTCCTGCTGTAAGACGGTTACCACTGGCTGCGGTAAGGCGGCCATGCACAATCCCAGCAAGATGTACCAGACGGTGAGGCCCGCATCCACTCCTGGCAGGACACACATGTCCCTGCTGGCACATACCAATGCACTGATTTCAACAGGAAACAGCTGAGTGAGATGAGGGTTGGACCCCACTATAGTGTAACACTGTGTATGTGTGCTTCAGGGATGTCTCCATGCTGTAGAAGATCTGCTGAAGAAGAATGTGCAGGTAGTCATAGTGGGGGCTCTTGTGATTGCTTTCCTGCAGGTACGTACATGCAAAGGCCTCCCAAAAATTACAGTTTGTGGGTGCAAAAGCTAGCCTCATGCCTTTACAGAGTCTCACTTAAAATGTGTTTCAGATCACTGGGATATGATGATGTCATTTTTCTCTTTTTTCATCTCACGGGGATTCAATGACATAATCTCTCCATTAGTGAAATGGGGTGCAATGCCACCATCTCTTTATGTTTCAGATTACAGAGGTCCAATGACCTCATCTCTTGCTGTTTAAGATAGGGTTCCAATAATGTGTTGTCTTTTTATAAGATCACAGGGATTCAATGACATCATCTCTTTCTTTCTCGATCTCTCAGGTCACAGGGATTCTGTAAAGTTGTGTCTCTAAGAGCAAAGGGATTCAGTGGCGTCATCCCTCTCCTCTCTCTTTGGTCATAGGGATCCAATGACATCATCTCTTTCTCTCTCTATCTCTCAGATCACAGGGATCGTATTTGCCTGTCTGCTGATGAGGGGAATTCGCAGTGGCTATGAAGTCATGTGACCACACCACCACACACGGCCAGTGTGTCGCTAGAAGTAACAAGAAAATACATTTTCTTTTTTGTTTTCCCTTAAACGATGGGACTCTGATTTCTCACATATCTTTCTTGTTGTACTGTAACAGAAGAACAAATATTTTTTATGAGGATGGAAAAGATGTAACATATAGCACTAAATCCAGCAGGCAAATAACCAGAGGAGTAAATTCAGGCCAAAATTCACAAAGGTGCACATATGCGCACACACACACGCACGCACGCACGCACACACACAAACACACACACAACACACACACATACACACACGTACATACATACACAGGGCTTTTCTGTATTACATGCTTGATTCTTTGATTTTTTAAATTTTTTATTTCTTCTTAAATATTTGCCTCTCAAATGATTTTTGCTGGGACTGGATTGATATTATTGAAGACTAGTAGATTATTTTAGATTCATTATATTTTTTCTCTATATATTCATTATATAGATATTTCTAAACATCAGATTCGGGTGTGTGGGTGAGGGGGGAAGAACTGGCTACACAAATTAAATCAGTGGAAAGAAGGATTCTGTTGTAGTTACACACATGCCTCTAAGTGGGACCAGTTACACATGCTGTCACCTCGCTCAAGTTTTCTGAACATTTGTACAGAAATGCAAGTGCAATAAACTACTCGAGTCTCTATACAGAACATTGTATATGATCACTTAAAACATCTTGCCTGTTGAACTATGTACTTCCCAGAACTTTGCCCAGACAAAATGTGAGTTTAGCAAATAATAATTGTTTGGACTTTTGATATCCACAAAGTTTTGGCAGCATTTCTAGTTGAGCTCATATGTTTTTTCTGGAAATTCACCAACACTGACGTATCGTGGACCAGGGGTGCCCCCTTGTGGCATGGACAGGACTGCTGCAACACCCGAGCAACAATTTGCTTAGGAAAATAACACAATATTGTACAAATTACCAGTGAAGCAAAAACGTGAACAACATGAAATCATGAAAAGCTACGCAGCCAGTCGCAGCCTTGCACCAGTCACAGTGGCTAGCCTGGTCCTCCTTTTTTACACACGTTCATTCATCTGTTCCCAAAGAATGGTACAGTCCACATACCCGATGAGGGAGGTATATCATTTCAAATCAATTTATTAATGTTATAATACTGTATTCCATACATTTTTGTCATTTAGCAGAGGCTCCAGAGTGATTTCAATAGATTACAATTTTATCCATTTATAGAGCTGAATATTTACTGTGGCAATTGTAGGTTAAGTACCTTGCCCTTGTGTACAACAGTGGTGCCCCAGCAGGGAACTGAAGCAACAACCTTTGCTCCTTACCACTATGCCACACTGCTACCCACAGTCAGAATATAGCTATTCCTCTCTTATAATAACAACAACCATGATAATGGTACCATACATAGTTTAGACTTCAAGCATGTTTCATGACAGCACCGCTTACTCCAGTTGGTGTATATACAGAACGTACCATAAATCAATATACATACAACATGGCGTCGCCAGGTTAACGTCACTCAGGTGATGTGGGTGGTCAGGTGGCGCAGGATCTCCCCCAGTGTGGTGGTGTTCCCTGGGAAGACAGCCTGGCAGAACTCGCACACCTGGGAGTGGAGTGCCACCTCAGACATCAGGAGGCCGCCGCCCTGGCTCAACATCTCACTGTCCAGGAATGAGCTGAACATCCAGGGGGCCTGAAGAGGTGGTCAGGGGTGGGGGTGGGGGGGGGGGTTGGGATGGCATGAGACAGCCAGCAGTTGCCATGGGGAAAACAAAAGGAGGGGTGGAGAGAGGAAAGAAATGTTAAAAAGGTTGAGGCAAAAGGGATGAAACAGAAATCACATGACCAGCAGTTTTTGAAACATTTTAAAACATTGATTTGACACACTTATCCAGAGCAACATACACATGAGCTGTCAATAAGGTTAGAGGGCTATTAGAGGGATATTAGAGGGCCACTGCTGTATTCAAGATGGAGGTTACCTTTCTTCCTTGGGTTGTTGTGTTACCACCAGTATTTGGGTCATTCATTGCTCTGTAGAACTCTGCTCTCAGGTGCTCCTCTGGCTGCAGAAGGTCAGCTGAACCACTGGGGGGTGCTGACTCCCTGCTCAAACCATGAGCAGCCAGGGGACCCAGGGTGGCTGGTCTTGGGGGCTCTGTTCCTCTGACACCCCCCCGTCTGGCAGTACTCAGCTGCAATCTGTCCATACCCCCTAGTAGGACATCTGCTGCAGGGGCATCCCCACCAGCTGGGATGCAGGCTTTAGACTGACCAGCAGGGGGCAGCAGTCTGGCCACCTCATGTGTGCAGGCCGCAGTGTGGTGTTTCTGCTCCTCTGAGCACTGGGCTGGGATTGACACTGGAGCTCCGGGATCCAGAACACGAGCAGAAGCCACTGCTGGAGACAGAGAGGCCCATGAGTCTTCATCTCTCTTAGGTCTCAATCACTCATGAGTTCACCCGTGATGTGATAACTTGTTAAAAAAAATCAATATCAGCAAAGTAAAGCAGTTGTTTCTGTCAGCCAAGAATGAGCTAGATTAGACTTCTGGCAATAGGTCACCAGGCAATACTCTCTGGTTTACAGAGGCTGTACACTTTGGTGTGGTGGTACTTCTGTTTATGTCTAAACATCTGCATCCAAAACTAAACTGCTTGCATTGAGGAAACACACTGGTGCAAAACATTTGTGAAAAGACCCAAACACTGTTGTTAATTGTAATTATACATTCTATTCCGATGTACCAATCACACCATTGAGATTGTACTCTTCTGGGACAAGCCTGGAGTGATCACACTGGTGTGATCATATTGCTCAAAGGGGTAAATTGTCATGGGATTAAAACTGTAGGATACACTTTCTATCCATGCTTGTAACTCCACATAGCTTCACATATCAGAGGAAATGAGAGTGACCTTGCTGTCGCTTCAGTGTCTCTGTGAGCTGGTGGAGCAGGGCAGCCTGTTTCAAACACAGGGATTGCAGGCGGAGAAACTCCCGGTATAAGTCACTGTATGCCTGCTCCATTGGGCCTCATCTGCAAAAACAAGGATGTGCACCTCATGCAGGTCCCTCAGGTTTCAAGTAGTGGTGATGAAGACCCACAACATGAACGATGCCCTGCTCTACAGACTATGCAGAGTCTTATTCCCTCATGAGTACAACTGCAGGACTGGCCCTGCTGATTCTTATGGGTGTCCCAATTCATGAATATTTACATATTTATTCATTCTAATTCATCAATATGATTGGCTGATCTATTAAAATCCATAAATGTGCTTAGCTGATCCATTCTAACTCATCTATTCTTCATAAACGTAACTGATATTACATATACAGATATTCATTCATATAAAATCTGTCATTTTATTCTTGCAGAAAGGTTAATTTACTGTAACTTGTCTTTTTCAACAGCTATTTACTGCAAGAAGACAGACGATTTTTTTTCATCTAGGGTTTAGCATAATGCCTGTATTTTTTCACGATTAGTGAAGTTAGATAAAAATAAATCCAAACGTATGAAACTGTAACACACTCAACCTTTTTCAGCTGATAGGTATCACCCCCCCCCTCATGTCATACCACAGCCCTCATACTGATACGCACTCCAAATGTCAAATCAGCCAAGGGCTCACCCCATTAAATGATCATTCCTTGTCAGGGGTGGATTGTGTGGCCCGCCAGCTGTTGCTTTGATTGAACTGCACTTCCGTCTGGCAAAAGAGTCTGGAGGGCTATGTTGTTCTTCCTGCCATGGATTCAAGCACAAACAAACTGCGAGTTGAAAGTCAACCGAAATCAGCTGCAGGTCTCCTGGAGTTTCCTCCTTCAACACTTCTGTAGGTGAAGAAAACAAGGAAGTGATGTAAAAGGAGGAAGTGGGGCCATGAGTGAAAAGGGCTTTTCAGGTTGTCTATTGTGTTTTGCACGTACACGAAGTCTGAGGCCATACATTGTTTCCGAGGTCCGGCCACCGAAACGTGCACACAGTTAGAATGCGGACGTCTCGACCGACATTCTTTTTAGGTGTCTAGGTTGCTGCAATGCCTGTGCATTTTTACTGAGGTGGGACTGGTGCAGATGTACATTACATTACATTTGTGTACTGTAAGTGCATATGTCTAGTGATGGCAGCTGAGAGAACACCACCACTGAATACAACAGAAATACAGAACCAAATAACCTGTCAAAGGTTCTTATCTGGAGAGGTAAGATGTGAAGAGAAAGAGACAGGACAGGACGGGCCTGTTTTTGAAGTCACAGGTCACATTCTTCAACAAATGCTTTGTGTGTGACTCCAACAGTATGTGGTCTCTAGTGCAGCAATGAACACGAAACTAACCATTGCCAAAGTCTACCAGCTTTCTAGACAGACTTTACAATTACATATATAAAAGGTGCAGAAATACAGCCAAACCTTTCCATATGTCTGACAGAGTGATGTGCACAAAACGTAGTAGGGCTAGATTTAGGGTTAGGGTAAGGTAACACTTCATATGAACTGGACAGGTCCAGTTCCAAGTCCAGGTCCAAAGGTTTTGGTCTATGGTGTTACTCATTAGTACTAATAGTTGCAGCACTGGGGGGGATCTGCATTTCTTCTGAACTGCCTTGATGGTATGAAATGAGACATACTGTATCTCAATGGAAAAAAAAAACATCTCTGTGGGATGTAGGGGGGCAAATAATATGTTTAAGCAGCTGTAAATGCCTTCTCATAATGGGATGGCAGACACAGAAATATGAAAATGACCACATAGGAGCACGCACACATCCCAAACAAAAAGCAGAGTGTAGCTCATGTTGGAGCAGGGTTTAAAATGGAAATCAAACTGTTAATATGATAGAAAATTACAAACGTATTACAATATTGACGTGATAAAGTATACAATGTTATTCTGTAACTAATTCACTCATCCTACACTCTACACAGAAAAAGTGCAATGAAAATGTAATTGTGTCAGGATAGGCCTTTGGGAAAACTTATTTTGTAAGCACAGATTTATCATATTTTACATGTTTTGTTACTTACATTATAAGTGTGTGTAGATATATGTAGCCTATTAAATATAAAGCCTCGCAATAATCTGAATAATATTGCGCTTGTGTTTGAATCTGGGATACATTTTAAGATTTGGTTCATTAATAAAAAAAAAAAAATCAGCTGCATTTTTTCGCATGGTACCCTATACCGTTTGCACATGAAAAAGTGAATGATAATTCCATTCCAAAACCATACATACAACAACGCCACAATAGGGCGGCTACATGTGTACACAAACAAATAAAGAGGCAACATATCACAACACCAACCGAAAGAAAGTTACTCTTCTAATCACTCTTAAGATTTATCAGTTTCATGTGATATGAAAGTCGGTCTCATTGTATACGATTGCAATATCCAGGCCAGGTTAAGGAACAGCAGTATGCTGAAAGGTGGCAATATATAATGTTAACTTTGCAAACACATGAACCTCTTCCTGTCCGCGTAGACCCAGGCGCCAAGAGCAAAGCAACTTAACCGCGCTGAACTTAAGTGGTTAACAGAGCTCCGACGCGGTATCTATACATCTACAAAAATGAAATAAGTCGAACTGAAGTTCGTACACTACTTACGGAGCAGAACGCAGAACACAGAACACGGGCATGAAGTCGCGATCCGGCAAGTTTAATTCAGTTGTAGCTGGATACACGAGCGATATGATTTCTTCGGCTATAATTAAATATCAGATAGGTTCCCTTTTCTGACTTCTAAAATAATAATTCCCTGTAGGTTACATTTTGATCGCGTTCACTGGGGAAGGGTGGCCTTAGATGAAAGAAAGAAAGAAAAAAACAGAAACAGGAACACGATTTTAGTGGTGTCAGCGTATCCCATTATAACCGGGTCATAGAACAGCACTGTAAACCAAGGGTTAGGAAAACAGGAAAAAACATGCTTTCATTTTGAAACTATGGCAGGACGCTGGCGGAGAATGCTGCTCATTAGGATTCTTTTTCAGCGCAGAGTATGTTGCGTGCGTGATTAAGCCTATCGCTGACTGTTTAAAAAACATTCATATAATAAAATTAAATCGTTGAAAAAAATTAAATAAAATGTGATCTAACATTCCTCACAAAGTATGTGTGGCAAATCTCGTCACAGATTTGATAGATTGTTGCACTGCCTTTGGACGGTCAGCTTTCTCGGTGAAAGCAACTGCTCGGTGGAACGCCCTACTAGATGACATAAAGAGTTGTAGTTCCATTAATAGCTTTAAAGTCAAATTGAAAAATCTGCTAAAAGCTTCTAAACTTTGCAATCACTGACTTCGTTTCGTTTTGCTTGGTACTTGGTAGTCAAATATCCATGTTACGTCAAGGCACACCAACTTAAAGTCGGTTATGATTATGAAGAATGTCACACACATTATGATAAACTATAATGCCATTAGCGAGATTTGACCCATATTGCACTATAGCAAACTGTCAAATAATTATCAAACAGATAGTTAAATCAGACAATCAATCGTATAATTTATTAAAAATGCATTAAAGTGCATCGGAGCAAGAACTTGTCCGAAATAGTGTGGCATCGTGAACAACAACATACTAAAATAGAAATAAATAAAATAAAATAAAACATTATTCCATTAACCTTTTCGCGTGTACGTCACACCAGTGTGGTTTGCCATTTAGCGCGTATGCTAAAACCGGTGCGATTAGAACACTAAATTGGAAAAAAATCTAGCTCTGAGCGATTTAACGTTAAAATATAGCAAATGCTAACTGAAAACTACGAGAAGCTTAATGACGCCAAAGAAAACAAACCATGTAACGTAACATGCCTGCTACATAGCATAAAAATAGCTTAAGTGGGAAAGGGTTAATAGCACAATATAAAACATCAGTCTTTTTACAGAGTATAAGCACACACACACATACACACAGGGGCGCCTGCAGGATTTCATCTTGACCACGTACGCACGCGCACACACATCGAGAGAGAGCTGTGAGAGAGAAACGCCACTGTCTGATTAATGAATAATGAAATCTAGCTTACCTATTTGAAGCTTACTCTCCTTCTCCTGGTCGCATCGAATTGTTTGAACACTTCCTCACAGACCTTTGATCACATAGCCTAATTGAAGAGCGTTTAGCCAGATGAGAACTATTTCGGGACATTCTAAAATGCGGGCTTAACGGGGCTCTGTAGTTTCAGGGTTGCCATGGGTGCACATGTGTATACGCGCATAGACTACAAAATCGGATTGATATCATTTGACAAACTGTAAATAAAATATAACAAGGTGAGACAACCCTCTGCTCTGAACACTAAAACGCTAATCAAAGTCATTCTATATACTGTTGACAGTGCGCAAAACTACAGCTGATGACAATAAGAGCTTTCTGTAAGGGCACTCTTCTGTGTATCTGTATCAAATATAGGAATGGTGTTGTTACCACTAAAGGAGAGAATAACAATACAAAGTAATATGAATAGAACAGTCTTTTTAATAGTTACATTAAACTGGAATTAATTTACATCTTACGATATTACAATATACACAGGCTGCCAATACCATTTCAAATTTTCCAAACCCTTCCTTTTCAAAGTCGCATAAAATTTCAATCACCATTTCCTCGCAATCTTGCTAACCATAATCTGTAGATAGAAAAGTGAAAAAATGGAGAAGCAACTACATGTGTACTCACTGAAGACACATTTATCCCAACTGGCTAAATAGAAGAATTTTAACTTCCACATCAATACACAGTGGAAACGGTAGGCTAATATTACAGTTAATTCCATCATAGAGAACACAATCAAATTCCATGACTTTTTAAAAAAAATTTGTGCACAACATCTTACTGTAAAAGAATCAGTAAGAACAGTTAGTTCATCAAATCATTATTAAGTGAAATAGGGGTTTAAAAAAGGATAATAAACTAAAATTAAACGAAGCCTTGTTCCTATGAGAGGCAAGACAAAGACCGCAAGCTTAGTTCCTTTTCATTAATTAGGCATGTTACAGCTACGAAATGGTCAGACTAGCCTGCATTACCTAGCCATGAAGTAATTTGAGTTGATCTATTCTGCTCAATCCACGATTGTCCTGACAATGCTGAGAAATTTCAATACGGGCTAGCTTGTTTGACAGTTTAATTCGAACTAGAGCTTGCCAGCTAGCTTAATGTCACAGTTAGCTAACTACCAAAGATTGGAGGCAACCTGCCGCAAACTATCACGTTAACGTTAAACTGTCATTTAGTAAAATCGAAACATTGTTTAAGCAGAATATCAAAACAGTTTACATTCTTTCATTAAACGTGTCAGTTTCTGACCTATTTTTCTCCCTGACTTGCCATCCACCTATCACTCTGCCATCTGTGCTGTCTGACTGACTGACTGACAAGTGACGGAGGTCGCTGATCTCCTAGGTAGCGTTTAACCCTTTCCAGCGTAGGGTCACACCGGTGTGATTAGCCATTTAGCGCTTATGCTAAAACCGGTGCGATTGGAAAAATTCTGATAATTTTAGCTTTGAGGAAACAGCAATAAAAAAATATAAAAATAGAAAATATATAACATAAAAAATATAGCAAATGCTAACTGAAATCTATGAGAAGCTTAATAACGCTAATGAAAACATAGCGAACCATGTAACTTAACACGCTAGCTACAAAAAAGTGCGAAAGTAAGGAAAGTTTCCTTAGGAAACCCATTGACAGAAAAAAAGGGAAACCCCGTGAAAGTTCTGATGTTCGCAAGTTCTTACATCACCTCATTTATGTTCTCTACAGCTATATGAAACGTGTTTTAGTCATTGTTTGAATTATTAAGAACGACAAAAGTCTAAAAATATATACATTGTTGAAGATGTGCCTGGCTGAGCGTCCCCCTGATGACGTAGAAGAGCGTATGTCTATGTGCTGGGGCTGAGCCCCGGACAGCCCCGACCCAATTTAACTCCTGGGGGTAACTATCTTGCGTTAAGCTGTTTCTTCTCCATTGACCCCCATTATAAGGAAAAAGCTTAACATAGCATTATGGACCAAAACAGCGATCAGGACTACACTTCTCTAACACGTTTCTGATCATGACCACGTTCAAGAACCAATACCGCGACCCCATGGGTTTAATATAAACACTGACGTTTTCATTTTAGTTTTCCCCCATAGGAACCCATTATAAAGACACTGCTTGCAGCTGGCCTATTGGGAATATCTTAACGCAAATATTCATGTTTAACCTCTTACGACATCACTTGAGCTACAGCCTACACTTAGGTGGTGATCAGCAATGTGTATGGTCAGCAATGTGCAGGCCTACTGTTGCAATAAAGAGCATTAAGGCTTTTCTGCTATTATAAGAAACAAGCTTAACGTGGCTTAATGTACCTAAACATCGATCAAAGAAGACCAAATTTCTCTTACACATCTTTTGTCACAACCACTTTCACATATCAAAAAAATCTAAACCGAAACCCAAGGAATATAGTCGTTATCTTACGTTAAGCCTTTTCCTTATGCCCGGTACTTAATAAAGTCGGTGCATCAGTTTGTTGTTTGTTGTATAGCTACTTGTTCAGCATGCAGCAAGCTAACTTTATCTTGCAAGCTAGCTAGCTAATTGATAGACCTAGTTAGCAAGCTAATTTCTACTCCGTTAGAAATTAAATAAAGCACAATAAATTCCAAATGTTAATAAATGCTCACGCTATTACGATCATACAATCCAAAAATGGTCTATACTTTAATTGTCGGACACAATTGTGTCGTCTTTTACATGTAATATTTGGCGGAAAAGCTGGTGCAATAATGCGCAGATCTCTATCCGAGACATATATATATATAGGACGTTAGTGTCAGTTTCTCCTGACATGATCGCGCTGCACTCCCTGGGAGAGCGAGGGGGCTCGGGCGTGCAGCAGGGCTGAATTATTGATTGATTAATTGGCTAATGACGGTGTTCGCTGCCTGGCGTGTGCTCCGCACCTGTTGCCTGTCCGTAGTGATTTCGCCAGGACTATTTAGGCAGGTGAGTGGGAGTAGCACTCGAGATACGCTGACGGAGGTTGTTAGGGGGGGTTTTTATTGTGAAGTTGGGTTTTTAGATTTTTCTTTTTTCCTTTGAACGTGCCGGCACGGCCGAGTTTAGGGTTTGTGTTTTTGGTTTGCTGTTTTCTTTGCGTTTAGTTTGAGCTCTGGGAGTCGCGACCCAGAGCGGGTTTTGAGTTGCTTTGTTTGGCCAAATTTCCTTTCTTTTTTTGCTTTGGTGTGCTGGGCCGAGTGTGTTTGTGTCTTAGGCGGCCTCAGAAGAGCGGCGACCGAAGGGGCTCCAGCAGCGAATCCCTGAGGGAGCGGGGAAAACATCACTTGGTTCCGGACGCAGCCGGGGTCGAAGAGAGCCCCCACCCCGTGGAAGCGCGTGCTGGGGAGGTGGATCCCCTAGCTGGAAGGGAGGTGGCACCGCGGAACCTCAAGAGTGCGTGAGTCACCAGCACGGGGTGGAGAGGGAGGGCTGACCGGCTGCTGCTGTCTCCCTCAGTGTGATCCCGCGGAGCCGGCGGAGTTACTACCGGGGAGAAGACCCCCCCCCCCCCGTGGTGAAATTGAGCAGTCCTCTCTCCCGGTGTCCAGGTGGGCGGGGACGCCAGATCACGGGGTGTTTGCAGTGAGGCTAAGTGTGTGTGTGGGGATTCCTTTTCTTAGTGTGTGCGGTTGGGTAGCGTTCCCGCCTGTTTGTAGCCGGGGAGGGCAGACAGGGGTGGACAGAAGGATAGGGGGAGGGGCTTCGCTGGGAGAGGGATAGCTGCGTCTCAAATTTTATGAATTGTTACAATTTTTTTTTAACCTAATAAAATTAGTTGCCATCCTACTCACCTTGTCCTGGCGTTCTTGTGGCGGGCGGATCCCTAGGAGGGCGAACTGGTTGGGCATTGTCACTCCTGACAGCTTACTCATTGTGTAGATTTGCCCCGTTTGTGTGCTGCGTAGCTATAATTGTGACAGTGGGCTGTGAGCGTTCATTTTTCGCCTTAAGAATGATAGGCCTGCCTTTTTCCGGGTTACGCCTTTGCCAACAAAGCGATTGGCTGTTTGCTGTAAAAGCGGGACTTCCCTTAATGCAACTGCCAAGCTGAGCGTTACGGCCAATGTCTTTCATATTTCAACGAGTGGTCTCTCCCTTTGTAATGTCTGACACACCACCTCTCCCTCTCCCCCTCAATTTTCAATTCCAAAGAGCTTTATTAGCATGACAAATCTCTCTATCTATCGCTCTCTCTATCGCGCTCTCTATGTGTGTGTATATGTATGTGTGTGTATATATATGTATGTGTATATATATGTATGTGTATATATGTATATGTGCTAGTTGGGTTGTAATCGTTTTGCTGCAGGCTACACACGATGAAACTGTGAAATTATATCTAACGTTATGAAACATGGCCGGATCTAGGGGTGGGCATTGCCCACCCAAATTTTCTGGCCAGAAAATTGGCACCCCAAGTATTTAAGTTCGAAATGGTATTACTGTTCGTTTGTGCCGTAAAAATGTTCGTTTGTGCTGCTATGGATTTGTAGATATAAACATATTTTTGGGCGATGAGGTCACCCAGCACCCGTCTGGCTAATGTTTTCAAAAGTGCATAACTCACTTTTTGAAGGTTAAGCCAAAGTAATTGAGAAACTGTAACACATCGATATTGCAACATCTAAATGATTGGCTGTAGCAGATGACCTATCAACAAATATTGGCAGACAAGCCATGTTCAAACACCCTCAGCAGGATGCAACATGAAACGGGATTTGAACCAGAAACCATTCAATTCCCTATCTGAGATACTGCCACCCCTTATCTTACATTTCTGTCAAGTTGTAGGCTGTTGCTAGCCTATAGGCTATACTATGCATTTTTTGATGTTGCAAAAAGAAAATTGTGCATTGGTGAATAAAAATTTCCCACCCCAAAACTATGATCCCCCCCCAATTGGGGAAATCTAGAACCGGGCCTGTTATGAAAGCGAGTTGGACAGAAAACGGAATGTTGTCGCTCTGGGTGTAATAGCATAGCAAATGTAACGGGTGTAGACTGCATTGTGTACATTAACTAGATATTACGTGGATTACGGAGCGAACGAGTGGGTTCTCACTTCTCACTGCCAACCCCTTTCGACCAGCGTCGTTGCCAGTTGAACTAAAGGCAAATTGCCCATAGTCTGTTCGCAGCAACGCTAGATAACCAGGTCTCGGGGAGTGGCGTAACTGCTGCAACCGCTCGGCTACTTGCTACCCGCTACCCCACATGCTTTACACAGGGCTCACACGGGCTACTCATTTCAGCTCTGCCACGCAAGCAACATACCAACACAGGCTAGCAAACATACGTGTTATACTAGTCTATTTCATTACACGCATAATATTAGGCTATACTCATGACATAGCTGCATACCTTTATCTTTTGCGCGTTTCTCTTCTTTTTCCTAAACTGGGCACCTGATGGCTGAGACCTTTTCTTATCCATTTGTGTTGAATTGCCACTCGAGCATTAATAGATTACCCATCCCCCAATACTGTCAACCAAGAGTCAAGACTAAACCAATTCACCTTGGTGGTGTGCAGACTGGTTTTATATTATTCTTAACGATTTCGCACAAATCAGAAAAAATGCAACAATATGTCTGTGAAACTATATATTCACAGGATTATGAATGAGTTGTGGTTTATTTGGTAGCATTTCGTAGTATGACTGATTTAACTAATTGCATTAGTACTGTACAAAGTTAGAGGTGCGCTATTTGATTTGATTAGTCATCCGCCCCCCTCTCCATCTCATACTTCTGAGTGGGAGACCTTCCCAGGCAGTAGTCTGCCTAGCTCACAAACTAGAATCAGGGCGCTCACTCCGACAAGATTTATTGACCTACACGGTGACATGATTTCATTGACGTGACGTGCGAATGAGCGATAGAAAACCGATCGCGGAAATGTCACCATTCCGATTTTTTTTGTGCGGGCGCCCCGTGCTGCCCCTGGCAAGATGCCGCCCTGGGCGGCTGCTCATGTCGCCCATACCTAAATCCGCCACTGCGTCACAGGTTTATTTTCATGTGAGGGGAAATGCCTCGAGACACTTAAGATACAGAGCCCTTCATTCTCTTCGCACCACGGATTAAATACAAACAGAAAACAAAAAAATGTACGTTTTGCCTGTTATTCCAATCATTATTCCAATCATTTCCTTCAACATGCTATGGTAGAAAATTTTATATTTTATCTTATTTTATCACAATAAGATCCCTCATCTTTACAGAGAGACCAAGAGACAGAGAGTGACAAGGGGTGGTGAGAACAAGAGGGCAAGGCAACTGACTGAATGGCTGTTGCCACACTGTAACTTCAGCAGGAATAAGTTTGTATGGCAGCATACAAAAGAGGTGAGAAGCAAGTGACAGGACATGTGGCCATGAAGGCGATCCAAGACTGTCCTGTCTCTGAGCGGGACCCAAAGCAGGTCCACTGGCATTGAACAGACAACATGGACAGGGTTTTCCATATCCATAAGCTGCTCTTATGTGGTGCAGGTGGTTTTTATGTGGAACTAAGGGGGATGTAAACACAGCATCCTGCCTCCTCTCACTACCTCACCTCTTTCACCACCAGACGCCTCATCAGTTGGGGGAGGAAGCCAAACTGGAGACACCACAGTTTTAGCTTACCAGGAAGGACGGTCTTATCAATCTCTACTGTTTGCCATGATGTTGTAAACTCAGGTGTTGTAACACAGAACTGTAGGTCTTGGAAATTATTCTTGACCAGGTTGATGATGGTCATTGGCACTTTGACCAGGCTGATGATGGTCATCGGCACATGGAAGAACTCAAAGGCTGTCCATAGGAGGGAGTATGGAACAGATCCAAACACATTGGCTAGGTCTAAGAGCGAGACTTGTACATCTCTTCCTTCCCTTTTTTTGCTTGGATTTGATGCCAAACCGTGCTGGAATGTTCCAAGTATCCAGAGAATCCTGGTATGCCTGTCTTTTGTACCGATGTGCCTATCATGTTGTTTTGTTTTAGGTAAGTTGTCAACCTTTGTGCAATGATGCTAAAGAAAGGCTTGCCTTCAACATTTAGCAAGTTGATCAATGTTGGTGGCATTCTTTTCCTTTGGAATTAATACTCCCCCTGCTCTACACTGTGCTTTTGGGATGTTTTGTGTCCTCCAAGTGATCTTCGTTAGTTTCCACAAGAACTTTAGCATGTCTGGAGTGTTTTATACAGGTGATATGGCCCACTGTTGGGGCCTGGAGCAGAAGATGTTCTTGCCTTTCTTACAGCTTTTTCAAGCTCACTCAGTTTGGGGGGCTGATGTGAGACCGATAGCGCAATTGAGACATTGGTGGCATGTCTGAAGATAAGACTTGCTCCTCATGCCTTTGATCATCTGTGTGGGTCTTTTTCAGGTGTTCCTCCAGTTCCTGCTTTGATGTTTTTAGCGATCCATTCTTTTCTTTTGTGAAAAATGCCTCTACAAATTGAGAGAACTCAATTTGTTGTTGAACTTCGTCAGAGATTTTCTGCCTACTGCAGTTTTCCTAGGTGTTCTTTTAGGTCTTCCTGGAGGATGTTGATTCCCTGTCTCTCTTCTGAAGTTGCCCTCCTCCATTGCTTTCTCAGATGCTAGTATAAGAGCCTTATTAATGTAGTTTAGTTCTTACACTCACATAAGTCTTCATCCTTCCATTACATTATTGTCATTTAACAGTCTTATCGAAAGTGACTTACACAGTGTATCTGATAAATCATGATCATCATGCACGTGGTTAGTATATCCTCACTAAATACTCAAAACTGCTCTTAGGGAAAAAGTGCTGTATATTTTCTTAAATAGGTTAAATGTTTATTTCCCCCAGTATAACCTCCATAGCAATACAGTCATGAAGCAGGTCAGTCCTTTTCTAGTTAGAGAGACCAAGATGGAGACAGATGGCGGGAGGAATAGAAATTATCACTAGGGAACTGGCTTTCGGTCACCCCACACTGAAACTGAGAGAGAGGGAAAGTTATATTTAGTGTCTCAGTCTGCAACATTTGGACACCAAACTCATCCTAACAGAAAGTGAAAACTCACTCACAGCTTTTTAAAAAACAACACGCATCTCATCAGCCTTATATGTTATATCATGAAGTTATTTGTAACTGGAAATGTGTTAACTGACACTTGCAGAGCATACTCAATTGTAATGGTATAGACTGAGAAGGTGTTTTTGATTTGGCTTGGTGATGATCCATCCTTAATTTAATTTCATGTTTTTTAAACTGTATTAATCCATTTTAAAAAGACATGTGGGGTGCAAAAGAAGGGGACTGCACATCAGCTACCTAATAACATTACTTTCACAGCCACATGTGGTTCCCACACATCAGAAGAGGCCAGCTTCTAAGCCAACTCCATCAAATTGAACATTTTTTTTACTTCAGCTGTGCGGTAAAAATGAAAGATTGCAGTGATTAGGAGGAAAGACGCACAACAAGAAATGGAAGAGGAATCGGTATTCCAAGCCGAGGTAGGGCTTTAACTTCTAAATTTAAAAAAATCTGACCATCTCATTTCCTGTTTGCGTCTCTTTTTTCTCTGTACTGTGCATTGGAAGTTGGTCTGCTATAAGGCCACATTACCGTGAATGGAATCAGCGTGCTTTGCACAGGGAAAATTGTACATAATGATCATATGTACACCAAAAGCTGAGTTCCATACATTTTGGACCAAGACTGAAGGAGGATAATTTGGTGTGGGTTGAGTCTTTTGGCAGGGCATTTGTGTGGTCGATGGTGCTTTGAGGTTAAAGGACCGGACAGAATAAAGCTAAGAAACTAATTACTGAGATAAGATGAAACACTCAAAGATACTAAATTGTCAGACGCATGACGCACACACAACCCCAGTGCTAGAGACCACATTTTATCCTCAATCCCAAACTATGCTGGAGAATTTCTCTCTCCCATCACAGACAACAGGACTAATTCAAACCTGTAAACCTGGGCTAAAACACATATTGAGCTGTGTCCCCTCTTTCTATTCATATTGCTGTTATCCTTTTATCTGTCCAAAATTGTGTGGCTGAGGGGTTAATCCTTACCTACCTACAAACCTGGATGGAACCATTTAAAGCAAGGTTTATTCTTAGAATTTATTCTTACTCTTAGAATTGCACCCTGAGAATTTTGGAATTTTTAGAATTTTCATCTTTTGTAACATTGAGCACTGACTGCCAATTGGTCTTTAATGGCCTGTGTGCGGGACCAATTCCATTTAGGTCATTTTCCAAGTTGTGATATTGGGTTCAAAAGTATAGCCTTTGTGCCTGGTTAGACCCTCTTTGTTTCTACCCCTTCCACAAAATGTCCTCCTCTCATGTCCTTGCTGGTATACTGCACAGTCTAGCTGCAGAGGTAAATCACAAAGATAAGGAAGATGATCTGTCCTCCTTGTGCATTAACTCCTGGTCTCACACCTGGGCCGGTGATGTGGGGGGTGTGGGGGTGGGGGGTGTGGGGGTGGGGGGGGGGGGGGGGGGTGGAGGTGGAGGTGGAGGTGTGCCAGCTGGCCACCAGAGGGAGCCATTGTTGCAGCCATTTTGACAGCTCACTTCCTCTGAGTGCCAAAACCCTCAATTGCCTTACCTTATGTGCTAGAAGGTTGATAGAAGGTTGTGTCACTACGTTTTTGATGGTGTTCTATTGCATCAGTTCCAAAACTAGTGGAATACATACATGGTTTCATATTTGTGCAAAACATTTTGTCCATATTGAGAACACCCTTCTAAAATCCAGTAAAAGTGTTTTAAGCACAGACTGTTATTCAGTTTCTTTCTGATTTTCTGATTACAGGTGTTAAGATGATTTTGACCGGAATGAATATGGTTAAATGAAAAGCAATGTGAAACCATGAAATTGTGACCAGAAACACATGGGACTGGCACTAACTCATATCACACTGAGTGTATCCTCAAAGTAATCTGCAATAATGCCTAGAGGTCTTATACAATCAATACTTATGGTCCTTTACAATAGAAGGACCTAAATAATGATGATGATGATATTATTATTATTATTAATAATAATAATAATATTAATAATAATAATAATAATAATAATAATAATAAAAGAAATATGTTGAGATGATGAGACTGTTCCTTTGTATATTGGGTTTCATGTCTTGGAGGTTATGTAAAATAAAATATGGCTGCTACACCATGTGATCTGTTATGAAATCAAGCAAATGTACACCATGTCACCATGTTGCCAGATGGATTCAGTGACTTGGGGCTTTCCAAATGTAAATGCTGGATTGGTAAAACAGTAAAAAGCCAAACTTTATACATCTGTGAAACTTCTGTTTTAGTGTTTTCTTTTTTTGTGTTTTTGCTTCATTTCCATTAGCACAATAACATCAACTTCACAATGTCTAGACATGGATGCACAAGAATAGTGCACAGCACCCTGATATCCTGATCACACATTTTGGTACAGAAATGTCTACAAAATCACTCTTAATATTAAAAATCTATAAAAGTGGTAAAACATCAAATGCAATCAGAACAGTACATTCTGTGAATCTGAGATCATATCCACAAACCATTCTGAAATCTAAAAGATATGAGGTCATTGGGTAGAAAATATGTAGTAAACAATAATTAACTAATTAACATAAAAATCCAAAGTCTTTAATACAAGAAATTAGGTCATTGGTTAGGAAATACATCTCATCATTAATGAATTATTTTGTCATTGCTGTAATATATTATGTTGTGATATTTCATTACGTATTGCTACACAGTCTTGTCATGAGTAACAAAAATTCTTTTGTGATAAGCTGCTCAATAGTAAAAATTAAGTCTAAAATCGAGATCAGAGGACAGTCTGGTACCCTGGTTGCTTTTATTGGAAGTTGTAATGAGCAGATTCAACTAAATTCAAGAACTTGTCCAGTCAAGTCTGAGATACTGTACGTTCAGGTACGTAATAACGTAATGTAATAACAGTAGTAACAGGAATTTTGTAAAACAGTGCTTCTTAAAGTTTTTGTTCTATAATTCTGTACCCCAATTTAGATCAAATACCTATGCACTCTGATACTGGTACCTGATAAACCTACTCAGGACGGGTTTAAACTTTGGGACATATCTTTTCTTTCACTGTGAATTCACATACTTAACTGTGAATGAATAGTAGTGATAACCATTAGTGATAGTAAATTAACAGTTAAATGTAAACAGTTAAACAGTTATGTGAATTAACAGCAAGGACACTCCTTTTGAAGTTGGGCATCAAGACAATAATTTAAATGTGTAATCCTGTAATGCCTGTAATCCAAGAAAGACACTCCAAAGCAATCTATCTCAATTTAATGTCAAAATTATTTAGAGGGTAATTTGTAAGGGGTAACCAGATATTCAACAATATATTTGAGGTCGCAGGATACATTGAACTATGTGACCAAAATGTTCTGACAGAAATGTAACCCTATGAAGCTCTGGCATGAATGCCTTTTTAAAGTTTAATTTACAGGGCCATATGACATGGATAGATCATGTTCAACATCCTGAGTCCACAAGAAACACTTATAAGCTACACCTATAATAACTGTGGAACACGTTTCAATATTATAACTTGAAACCCTACTTGGCAAGAGGTAATAAGAAGGTGTGTGTAACAACATAAGAAGGTCAGGAGGGGTGTCATCTTACAGTATCCAGTGTGTAACCAGAGGAATATTCATTTCTTGATCTTCAGAGAGGTTGCTAACTTGCAAATGGAAAATTATTTCAAGATGTCAATACATAATGCTCCTGAAAGAAGTCATTGTTGGGAACATAAATTATAGCTCATTCTGATGCCAAGCAAATGACAAGTATACAGATAGGCAAATGGAGGCTTTGTTAGGACAACAGGAAGTCCAATGCCCTGACCAACAAAGATACCTGGTGGCTTCTGAGGAGGCTTTGACCAGTTTAAAACACGTGAACATTAAACAAGCATACAAAGTTAGTGTCACACCCGCTCCCAGTCAGCCAGCTCAGCCACACCCAGTTCAGCCCGGCTCAACCACACCCACTCATCAAGCGCACCTGTGACTCATTCCTCAATCAAGTCCTGGCTACTTAAAGACTCAGTTTCTGTTGCCTCATTGTGAGGTATTGTTTCCTGCAGCTACCAAGCCTGCTCTCTGCCATTCTGATTTGTGACTACTGTGTTTGACCCTTACCTGTTCTTTAGCTTGTGTTTTCTGGATCTGGTTTTTGTATTGCTGCTTCCTGTTGCTGACCTGTTTCGTCCCTGACTACTTTTTGGCTTCTGTGATTAAATCTTTGACCGCACTTGGATCCCTGTCTGTTTTCATTACAGTTAGGGCTATCCGGTTGTTACTGGCAAAGAGTGTAAGAAGACTGCATTTACGCGTTCCATTTGGCTTTTTGCATTTTTATGCATGCCTTTTGAGCTGTGCAATACACCAACTACCTTCCAGAGGCTGATTCAGTGCTGTCTGAGGTGTATGGTAGTATAATTTATTAATTGTAATTAATTGAATTCCAAATGATTAAATTAGTCAATTCATCAATCTCAAGTGCAAAGTCAAAGTCAATTTTTTTTTTTATTTGTTTTTTTTTCAGACTTAACTAATTCTCTAGTTGTGAACCTGTGAAAATTGCTTAGTGGGGAAATGTGGCACCACTGGCCAAAGCAAAACCAGTGGATAGAGGGTACCTTTAGTAGGAGCAGCATTTGGCTTGCACAGCAATGGAAAAATGGTAAGCCTACCGGCAATGTTAAACATTGGAATAATAGCATGGAAAGTATCTAAGAATTCATTAAGATAAATCAACTGTAATTTTATAAAATTTAGGAATATGTACATGGGACATTTTGTTACAATGCAATGATACAAACTATTTAGATTTTTTTATGATTCCATAAACAATGCCACAACTGTTGAATTATGATACTTGCAAGATGCATGTTGTCATCTCTCTGTCTCTTGATGGTGCAAACTGACAGTGCATGCTGGGAATTAGATGCAAACAGAAACAACATAAAAGTTCATGATAGTTAATACAGCAGAAGCCACTAACAACTGCCATGCTGCAAAAAACAAACAAAAAACTATGGCAGCACTGAAACAATGGCAGGATTTGAGATGTGTTTTGACAAACACAAATTCTCTTCTTTTAAAAGTTGGGGCCCTTTATGATCAGGACCACCTTTTAATTGGACTAATTTAGTAATTGTTTAATAACTGTATTTTTAAACTCATTCACAAATCAAACACGTCTTTTAAAAGCTGCAGTTATGTGGACAGAAACTTCAGCCACAGAAATTCTTGGTTATGGATCTGACAGTGTCCTCCTTCCCTCCTTTTTAAGCACCCCACTGGCAAATTCAGTTTGTCTGGAGAGGGAGAAGTGCCCTGTGGTGTGGACTGAAGGTGGATTTGACCTTTGACTCTAATGGAATGGATCAGATTTACCTGCCAAAATTCAAATAATTTTAAATGGCAATCATCCAGCACACTGTGACCCAGGCATGCAAGATGTCTTGTGAGAAAATGTTGTTAGTTGATTAACATTTTTCGTAGAATTGTTCACTCTGGAAAAAGCAAAAAGACTACATTAGAAGCAGTTTTGAGCAATACAACCTTTTGAAAGCTGAAGTATAACAAATCTTTCCTGGAAGTACTTAAAACAGAGGGTAAACATATGCGATAAAGATGGTGTGTGGTGCTGTGACATAGGACTCCCCTAGAGAGCATGCCAATTCACCAGGGTCAGTTGATCAAGCCCTGCTCTGGGACAGCCTGTTCAATATGCAAACATTGCAATCTGATACTCAATACATTACACTATGACTCCACTCGGCTCTATATCTGAGCTGGCCCAGGTGCTGCTTGGAAGATTTGTGGTTCTCTGTTCTAAGAAAGAAAGTAATCCGCATTGGGTTGTGGAGTTCGGCCAGGTCTCTGCCCTGGCATAAGCCCAACTGTTATGACTTCCATGACAGTTGAGTCTTGTGCAATATGTGTTGTAAACACTCTAAGGACAAGTGTATAGGTGGCAATTTTACAGACCTTGACAGGCTACTTGCAGTTTGCTATGGGTGTCATAATAGTTTTGCATTGGTAAAAATCCCTGGTTTCCAAGCAATCCCTGCAATTTCACAATTCAGAAATCAAATCTTCCATGAAGTTGGCAATTTTTAACCATGATCTACTCATATGATTTAACTTTCTGTAGTAGTGGACATATGTGCACATTTCATTGCTGAAAAGTTTTGTCTGATTCCTGATTTTGTGAGTTTCAGACCTTCATGTAAAGTCATGTGACTGCCTGTTCACCAGCATTGCTTCAGAGCAGACCAACTGGTCTTCACATTCTTCACAGGTCTTCACAGGTCTTCACCTCTCACTTCACAGTCAGGATTAGCTGGTAGTGGACACACACAGGTAATTTAATTACCACATGCATACAGAGTCTACATGCATACAGAGATTACAGGGTCTACACAGCAACTTCTTCAAACTGGTGCCTGTGAACAAGCAGTCATTGTTGCTTTTAAATTTCCTCTTCCCCTACCTGTGGATGCTAGCTGTCCTACTGTGGCAACCTCTGAACGTGTCACTGGATGACACGTATGGTTTCAAACCCTGGTTGTAGGGTTGAGTCTACACTAAGGACAGGAACTTTTACCCATCTGGGCCACTCCGGATCCTCTGGCAGCCCTTTGTTTTTGTAAATGTTCATAATTTTGATGTATGTGTAGCGGTAGGGTCTGAGTACAATCGTATTGCAACCATCTGGATGTCGTTTGGTGCAAACTGTGCACCAATAAGGGTCTTAGACACTTTATACAACTAATCAATTCAAACATGGCTGTATGATTTGTGCCAAATATACCAAAATGAACATTTACTGTATGTGTGCCTACTCTGACATAATTCCACTGGCAGAGCTGTGGTTCCCTCGAGCTTCAGATGGGGAGACGGTATCGGAGACCAGATGCAGCAGCTGACAGATACGGCGATACTCTAAGAAGGGACCCATGCTGCCAGCAAATAGCCCGTCATTTTCAAGTGCTTCTCTTTTCTTTAGCTTTCGGCAGTCTATAAAAAGATAGCTCCGATTTCTTGTTGAATCTAGGCTTTAATGACTGTGCCACTGTCGTCTGAGGAGATAAAATGCATGCCTACAGGAACATGATGTACGTTTATCTGGCTCCCCAGGGATGGAGGCTCCCAGACTTTCTGAATTTTATGTGGGTCAGTAGTCTCTGTACACAAAATATAATGTGATGATTCATTTTGGACACTATATTGCTGATTGTTGCTCATAAGGAAAATAACTTCATTCATAGAGATATACTGTCGTTTAAGGCAAGGAGGGTTGAAATTAGTTTGAAACGGAAGGTTTCATCAAAAAAGGCTTTGGATATCAGACTGTCATGTGATTTGTACTGAAAAAGGCTTGGATACGTGACCGAGATACTTCTGTCATCATTAAACCTTGATTTGGATAAAGGTCATAGATGGGCCTCTACAGAACAGCATAAGCAAGCTTTATTGGTTTGCCAGCAGGGGGCACTCTTCCCTCTGCAGCAGATCACACAGTGACAGGGTTGATAATAGAGGTTCCACCTCTTGGATACGACCCTGACTAAATTAGGTCATGATACCTGTAGCTTTGCCAATGGATGGGCAGGTCCACCTGGCATCCTGGCTAAATTGGAGATCTGGTTTCCTCAGACTGCCCTAATTTTCCTCCCAGTTCCTTCCATCCCATCTGGTTCAATTCCACAGGCTGTGTCTGTGACTGAAAATAGCCTTAAGAAAGAAAAACTATGCAGATGTACAATACTGTAAATACCTCATAAAGATGGAAGAGGTAGTAGTGGTGGGGGGTGGGGGGTGATCACAGAGTTGAGACACGTGGCCGAAAATGAACTTGGGTGACAGGGGCTTCTATGCTTCAGAAATACCTACCTTGGTCTAGCTAGCTAAAATGTCACATACTAACTGATGTTTATAGTAAGTGATACTATGTGCAAATTCTGAACTGTATTCCCGGCTCCCTTAGGTGGTCTGGCATGGTGTCAGGTATGACGGTTACTGCCTCTATGAATGTGCTTTCCCCTCCATACCAGCTTGTGTGAAGCGGAACCAGATGAGTCAAATGTAAATCAGCTTGCTTGCATGCACATTACTCCAAAAGGCTAGCTGTGGTGCTTATACTAAACAACAAAGTAGGGTTTTCCTAAATGGAGCTTCAGGTCTTCAGGACTTTTCCACTCAAGATAGCCTTGTCAAAGTAATATATCATACAACTGTACTTTAACCATGCTTTCATTTCCTACAGCTCTCTGGATAATGTGCGAAAGTGGAAATTTTCCACTTGGTGCCTCTCATGCTTGATGGTCCTCTCACCACTGAAGACAGCACATTCCATAGGTGTCTGGCATAGTCATGGATTTTTTTGTTTATCTCTGTTAGAGTGGTACCTGTTTCTTGAGCATGCAGGACTTGGGGCCAAAAAGAAGTCAAGTAGCCATCAGAACTGGGTATTGGAGGCTGTTTTGTCACTTGGCATTAATTTGTGTTTAGTTTGTGCTGTTTTCATGTTCCACTAATCATTGACAGGATGGAGTAATAGCACAAATCAGATAACAATTGTGAGCCTTCACACCATAGGTATGTTGAAAGGAAAGCAGTCCGTCAGTGTTCTTGTCCAAAAATGTTATACCTTCCACTCTCTCAGTGTGTGTGTGCTCTTCTGGCAAAGGAAAGGACATCAGTGTTGTTGTTGTTGTTGTTGTTGATATGCTGAGATTGAATGTAAAGCTGTCAAATCATTAGTCTGGTTGTCATGTAAAAAGTATAAGTTTTAGAGGTTAATGTCTAAAGCTGCGTTTGATTAATAAATAATTGTTAATGAATTTCATGTGTACTTTGCATAATTACATATTGACTGAGAAATTATGTTTCAACAAATGAACTCACTCAACAGTTCTAAGTTACTGTTATTATTTAGATTTTTTAAACCAGATGCTCCAAATCGATAAAACTAATGGAAGAATACAGAGTATTTACGTCCAGATGCTTAACTTGTGATTTACATTTCAGTGCTCTGTGCATTGTTAAGCTTGAAAACCTTACAACATTAATCTGTACTATACATTTTGTGCTGTGTGTGTGTATATATATATGTATGTGCATGTAACATGAACGCTGGGTCAAATGCTGACTCTGCATTCTACAGTGGGGATATTTCATTTCATTTTTTTTTAAACATTTGCAGGACGTAACTGGAAATGTACAGAATGGTGTGCACTGGGCAGCACATAAATTAGTCTGCAGCCTGCAGACGCTGCTGGAATATTCTCTTTCCTTCACTTTGGCCATTTCACTGCTTATTTAACACACTGCAAAGTGAATATCGCTATTAGGTATAGGGCATCAAAAAAGGCATTGCACTGCATTGATACCCTGTGTTATTAAATAGTGAACATTTCCTACAACATAACGATGAAAGCTGAAACAAAAATGAGCTGTCAGAGTGCATGGAGCTCCTTGCTAAAAATGCTTGTCTAAGTGCTGCCTGTCTAAGATACT
Source organism: Megalops cyprinoides (assembly GCF_013368585.1). Classification (NCBI taxonomy): domain Eukaryota; kingdom Metazoa; phylum Chordata; class Actinopteri; order Elopiformes; family Megalopidae; genus Megalops; species Megalops cyprinoides. The sequence continues at coordinate 638,291 of NC_050588.1, read as the reverse complement.
TAGAGTACTTAATATTTAAGAGCATTTAGTGTCATATTCACAGAAATACGTTGTTTTCTAAACCTGTCCCAAAGACATGTAAACCCAACGTATAGTAATAAGGTAAACATGCAATATGGGTGCAGCTTGTTGATCCAGAGTCAGAAATCCAAAAAGCTCTCCGTCTGTTTATTGGCCTGCTCCTGTACCCTTTCCCTCACAAAGCAGATATTTGTGAGCGTGGGCCCTTGTGCTGTTACACAACCAGCAGGCCAGAGGCAGGAGAAACTGGCGATAGAGAAAAAACAAACTGAGTGGGAAACGAATACAAAATAATGACAAAGTTAACAGGACTAACCCCTTCACATTTCCTGAGGTCTTGTTTGTCCTCCTCACCGTGTCCTGCTGATTCCATTCATGGCTGCGGTCCATGCACAACGGCCCCTGTTCACCACCCTGTTCCCCCGTTCAGTCGGAAAACACTTCTTCCAAATCGTGGTCACACAAAAACTGTTCTGCTGAGATTAAACGTTCTTAGTGCATGATCCAGGATTTCCTGAACCCACACATTCAAAAATGTCCCCACCATTCTATCAAGCAGAAGGGGGTGGTGAAGAGAAGGGTGAGAGAAAAATGGGACCGATTAGCTTTTTTAGAGATGATTAATGCCGAGATCAAGGGTTTCTCTATTATGCTCTTCTGTGCCCATGCCCTGAGATCATCCAAGTCTCTGACCTCTTTCAATAGCGCTATTGTCCCTGGGGCTTCTGGTTTTCTCAAGGAAATGGCTCAGTTCATAAAATGATGCCAGAGAATTGATGTAGGAAATGCAGCTTCTGTGCCAGAGGGGCAAAATTTTGTGTTGTGTTGGCAACTGACTTCCCCTAAAATGTGGGAAAATGTATCCCAGAAGATGGCCAGTACATGCCCAGTGGCCACACCCACATGTTTGTAGGATGATGTACATGTGGTCCTGCATATTGGGCTCCCATATCCTTGGTGAGAAGGCATATCAGATGTCCCCACTGAGGTTCCTGCACTGAATCCCTTTGGGGCTTTAAAGCCTCTAAAGCCTTGTGTTAACCTTGGGGGAGCATTGAGTGTAAATGGATTCAGATAAGATATGTGATTTTCCTCTTGGAATAATTCCACAAAAGACAACCCCAGTTAAAGTGAATCATACCCAGCCTCCATGACATGTCCCTTTTATAGAAGACATCTGGAAGAGCAGATAGTGTAAACTAACATCAGAAAAAGTGTAAACTAACATCTAACCTCTAGTAAAAATTTGGATCCACGGTCTTTTCTGCAGATAATAAGTGAGGGTTAGCACAGTTGCGATCATAAACCTGATTCACCCCACTTCCTCTTCTAAGCAAGGGGCAGTTGTTATTCACATGTGCAAAAGAGTTGAGAGACAAGAGAATAGCAGTTCCAAAGCAAAGATGCATATGTAATTGTGAGCAAGGGGAACCTAACTTTGGGAAGAGTGGCTTTTGTTCTCCCCTCCTGTTGTATGGGCGTTGAGAGCCTGTCAAGCGAACATGTGAACCAAGCTTCCTGCAGCTCTGTTCTATGGTGTGAACTGTGATAAAGTTGCCTTGCAGTCTTCCTCACTGCCCTACTGTTGGACAAGCACCTTAACTCTGTGTCTCATGAAGACTGCGTGTTCTCCATTCTCGTTGTCATTTCCTCCAACACTATGTGTGACATCCTGTTTCATATTGATGCTGAAGCTTGGATTAAGAATCATTTTTTTTTTCCCAGGGACACGAAATTTCAGACAGTGTAATTCTTAAAAACAAACTATTTTGACATACAAAAATATCTTAAAAACATCTTAATCAAAGACTGAGATAAAAAATGCAAACTTCAAGAATATAATTTAGCCAAATGGGATTTAAAAACTTAGAAGCATGTGTACTCCTTTGATAAGATGTAGTTTAATTTTAATTAACTTTTCAAATATAACTCTACATGTAGCCTGTCACAGGTTATGGCAAGAGTTGTGTGTATGTGTGTATCTTCACTGACAGAAGCTACTACCATTCATGTTTTGATGTGATTGGCTACAGCCTTGTTATGGAAGCAAGGATTGAGTAGCAAGTGTGAGTGACTAGACCAGTGTTTCTCAACCCTCTCCTGGAGTATCCCCTGCCCTGCATGATTTAGATCTCTCCCTGCTCCAACACAGCTGATTCAAATGATCAACTCCTGAAGCTGCTTAATAACAAACTGATCATGAATCAGCTGTGTTGGAGCAGGGAGAGATCTAAAACATGCAGGGCAGGGGGTACTCCAGGAGAGGGTTGAGAAACACTGGACTAGACCAATGGTGTGGATACGTTTATTTTCTGTACACAGCTGCTGATCAAATAATGAGCTTGAACAGCATTACATTGGATGCGCTCGTGTTCAACAAATGAAAGATGAAGAAATGTAGTGGAGTAAAAAGTGGAGTAAAAAGAAAAATATTTTTCAAAACTACTCAAGTACAGTAACAAGAGTACTTGTTATCTGTTACTTTACACCTCTGGTCATGCATAGGCAAAGTCAGCTCTTAATTCTTCTATTCATTCCACCACACAATGCCACCAGCAGTTTTTCACACTGCAAGCACAGTGTACTGCAGGAAATGTAGGCCCAATCTAAGGAGCAGCACACAAGTGATGGCAGTCATTATCTCACAGGCGCCTGATGAATCACTAAGAGGCGCTCATTCAGCAGTGACCAGAGGAGTTCTGGCTGAGGGCTTACTCACACTAGGCCCATGTGCCTTGTATTGTGCCCGAGCACGATTGTCCTCCCTCCCCACTCCCCTGCAGGCCTGCACTCACATTGCACTTAACGTTCCAGGCCTGAGCACGCTTATATCATCACGATGCAAACTTTTTGTGTTGAAGAAAAGCGTTCTCGCACAGCACAATGGAGTTCATGATTGTACTTTGTGGCACATTTGGAGTTGTTTTGGGCGTGGTGACACACAGCTCTCTCACATGCCTTATAGATTTATTGATTATGCAACACAGAGATTTTCAGTTAATCGTGCTGCACATATAAGAATATTTTTACGGAGGCAGCTGACGTTTCAGTCATTATGCTAAGGGACAGACAAATATTTTGTGTCAGATTTGTGTCAGATTACAGAAGCCTAATCACAATAATGTTAACTAATGTTAACCAGTTAGGGCTACTACTTGTATGTGCACTGCTGTCATCATTACAACAACAAACATCTTCTATTACTACTTGGATAGTACACTTTTCAATTCATTCGAGAATATTTGGGTTAATAACGGGGCTGGTTCTCACCTTCTTGATGAACGTGAATTGTAGTTGGTGAGTAAAGCTCCAAATTCCTCCCTCAATGTCAGCTGCATAATGACTGAAACGTCAGCTGCCTCCGTAAAAATCTTCATATACGTGCAGCATGATTAACTGAAAATCGCTGCATTGCATAATTGATGCTAACTGGCTGGGGAGCGATAGATTTGACAAACATAGCTACTTAGCTAACAGGCTACCTATCTGAACGATTGTTGAAGACTAGCTACTTAAACAGGTTGGCTGCATTATTTGTGATACTCTTGACTAAGCCCCTGACAACAGCAATGCTTACATTGCCACGTAAAGTATGGTTAGTTTTATTTTGCTTGCTAGTAATCAAGCTAATGTGGGGATCCACAGAGTTATTTTTAGGTATAGATCTACAGAACTAACCAATCAAAGATCATTTTGGAGGTAGCCAGCTTGCTATGTTTAAGGAAGTCAGCTAGCTAATCAAATGATGGTTCAAAGGATTTGTTATGACTGGGCGTGTAACTAACAGATATCCAGCTATAACAGATATATTTATATAAATTGGAGAGTCGCATTATCAACGTCATGTTCGAGTTCCGTGCTTGGGCACAGTTAGCAATCACATGCAAAACCATGCAAAACTGAAGGCCTGGATCCTGCATAATGATCCTTAATTCTCATTGATTGGAATATGTAAGCCCAGCGATGTCTGGCTGGGTGTTGGCCAGATTGTCTGCAGTCTCTTTCTAATTTTACTCCCTTGCTGAGCCCTGGTTGGTACTGTAGGGGGTGCGATTATCGGGTGTTGGTGGTGGGGGTGTGTGCCTACTCTCAAAATAGCTCAGTACTTCCTGTGCTGAGATATGAGTACAGTGGATGGGGTGTTCTCATGGGGTAGATTTTGTTCTCTTCAAAAAAGGTGTGGCAGGCAGCGGGCCAGAGCTATATTCCTCGTCCTCCAAAGCGGTTACATAATATGCTGCAGTTAGGAAACCTAAATGCTCCTAAACATTTGCGAATGTTTCCTGCTCTATAAGGTAGACTCTTCTAATTGGAGGGAAGAACATGTCATTTTGCACACTCTTTTTGACCAGCACTCCCAGCAGCTAGTTCATGATGGTATCCATAGGATTAATGCTGTACATGGGTGGTTGCTGTTTCAATGTCACCAAAATCAGATCTCTTAATTTCAGGTGTTACTGTGGTAATATGTGATCATTTCATATTACCATCATTATTTTAATGCTTACGTCGACATATTTTGCTTGGCAGGGCAACTTATATCGGTAGTGTGTCAATATGCATTTCGTTTTTTGATAGTTTTTCCACTATACAATTTGAAATATCAAAATCAAACACTGAGGTCTTACCAGATGCGGTACACACAGCTGCCACTGGTTTCAGCAAAGTTTTAAAAGGTGGTCCACAGGCGAGCAGGTGGAATGGCGGGTTTTGGCCTCGTCCCTTTGTGGAGCCGGAGCATTGGCCTTCTCCTGACCAGCCATGCGTGACCAGCACATGTTCCTTGTGACCTTCCTTATCAGGTTCGACTCACTGGGGAGTCGCTGTGAACACCCTTCGGGCCTCCTGCCAGGGCTGCTCATCTGCGAGCGAAACCCAACCCTGCCTGTCACTCGTGTTTTATAATTGTAACATTCTCATATTCTCTGAGCTGAAAGTTTCCAATACAGTGTGCTGGTAGATGGCTGGTGTGTTTGGGGGCTGGGCCTGGGGGGGTGGGGGGGCGGGGGGTGAGGCAATGTGTAATATCATCCGTTTGAAGATGATAAATTCTCACTACCTGGCTGGGACAGTGTATTTTCTCAGCTGCACAGTGCTGAGTGCTATGATCCTATCATTCTTCATCAATGAAGCATGGGGGAGGGGAAGGTTTCTTTTTATATGTCATAGTCACTGTTATCTCTTCAGCACCCATGACTGGGTATACAGTGACTTATCCAATTACCTCTGCTGGATGAGTGACAGTACTGTTTTTTTGTTAGGTGGCTATGTATTGAGGGTCAGTGAATTTGATAATCTGAATATCAAGTGCAAAATAGACTGCTTGCTCAGCCCTGCCCTTCTCACCAGACCACATTCCTTTGCTTAACTTTCCTTGGGAAAGCATGGCTGAGTCAGGTCATGAAACAGCTTATTCGCACAAGCTACACCCTGAAACATGTAGTGACATTATTGGCAGGTAATTTGACCCCCTTCCCCCATTAACCTTCATTAAGCTGCTGAGACAGAAAGAGGAGTCCCACTGATTTCCTTGCTCTGCAAACCCCAGAACTGAGATCAAATTGGGATGTCAGCTTACGTTCTTTCATTTAAAGGAAGTTGTTACTCCTGAGAGGCCATTGGATGGATACCTGTCAATCCAGATGTCCTCGGTCAGCCACTGTATGAAACATTCCAAGGTGCTCTTTACCCTATTGAAATATTTGGGTGCCTCACCAGTTGAGGCATCTTGATTTGTCTTTACATTATCACCTAGGCTAAAAACTAAATTAAACTAAAAAGCTAAAACATTTCTAAATTACATTACAGATACTTCCATTGACTTATTATATCCGGTCAGCGTATGTTCCCTCATGACCACTATACTCTGCTACCGAACGGTGTCTGGTGGTCCTGTCACATCACGGCACAAAATCACTATCCAGAACTTTCTCTGCTGTTGTTCCCCGATGGTGGAATGACCTCTGCTGTTGTCCCCTGATGGTAGAATGACCTTGTACACATCATTCCACATTCTGCTGAATCCCTAACTATTTTTAAGACACATCTGAAGACACAGCTCTTCTCCACTCACCTCATCACCTGAATCACTAACACCTAAAACCATTTTTGTTTTGTTTTGTCCATTTTCCTTAAAAAAAATGTAATGGTTTAATGCACTTGTGCCTCTCCCAGCTAGCTTGTACCTTTCCTGGCCAACTATTGAAACTTGGTCATGCAGCACTTCTAATATTGTGACTTCTAATATCGTGTATTGCTTTCACTTGTGTTGTATTCTGCCTCACCTGAAAGTCGCTCTGGATAAAAGCATCTGCCAAATGAATAAATGTAATGTAATGTAAGGGTATCATCCCTCCCCCACAGTTTCTGCATGTGACCACTACCTCTTGTACATCATACGATGCCTAGTTCTTTATCTGGAAGCTTTCTCCTCCATAGGAGTTGTATATTAAAATTTGAGGGAAGATTACTTCAGATACCTGGACTCATTGCATTTTGCTTAGCAGCCTTGTCAGTGTCACTCCTCCGTGCCATCATCATCTCTTCTGTCTACACTTCCCTCCAATTATCACTATGACTGTCAACAATCTCAAAGGCTGGGTATGATCCCTTTGGTGCACTCCAAGACAAGGCAAAATGAACAGGTCCTGTACAGGATATCTGTGCTCTCTTGTTTATCAGTTGTTGGCAAGAAAAAATGAGTTTTTTCTAGTTTTTGTCAGGATTTTTCTTCCCTCCTGCTGGGCTGTTGAATTAGCATGGCAATAGCTCACACCATGTGGAGTTCAGAACTTGGTACAGCACACCTCTGAGGGAAAATTCTTCTAAATGCTGCTGGAGGAAATAATTAAGCACCTTGGTTCCTAAAGTAAGGAAATAAATATATGGAATACAAATGCTTGTAGGTATCATATAAATTATCACCGCACACCAAACCAGAATCAACATCAGCTCTGTGAGAGATATCATTAACCCTGTAAGGTTAATCTCAGCTCTCTTGAGTTTAATTAAGGCTTGCCGTTACGTGCTGTGTGCTTCTCGATTCATAACGACGTGCGTAGACTGCAGAATGTCTTATTTTTAATGGCAACTCTAAATTAGAGGAGAATAGACTTCAGTTTATTGTTCATTTGTTGCCTTAATCCCGGCGAATGAAAGCCCCACCGTGCTGTGCGCACAAGGCTGGTTTGAAGGCCAGGCCGTTCCAATCTGTTTATCACTGGAGCTGTGAGGAGGGCGATCAGGTTACAGAGGATTCCGCTGCCCAACAATGGCGGGCTAAATATACCCGACTCAGGGTTTCCACTGTCACGGCCACCTGTATCCAGAGCGACCGAACAAACGCACATAGCTCACACGGAGAGGGAGAGCATGTCTGCTGTGCCTCTCTCTGTTTAAAATTGTACCTTTGAGCACACACTAGTCCTGTCTGTAGGCCTTAAGCATTTACTGTGCTTATGGTCCTAAACTGAATTTAAGTCCAATAAGTAACCGGTATCATGTTCAATTTCTTACGTTTATAACAAACCAAATTTCATGAAAATTGGTTCAGAAGTAAGCGAGTTACAGTCGATTTTGTAGAGAAGTCTGCATCTCTCAGTACACATTGTATTTGTTTACTAGCGGATCTTGACCGTTCCAATATGGCAACCACACAGACGCACGTCAAATCGCAAACGTGGTGTCTACATTTCGATATCTATGGTATGTGGCACCTTTCCAGTTTTTTCATAACTACAAGATCCTGATCTCGTAAATACAATTACAATACAATTACAAGATAAGGTGTCTAATTTTTTTTTCTTTTGTGTGCTTCCGTGCTGGTGAAAGTAACAAAAAATAATAATAAACTAACAATGAAGAAAAAAAGGGGAAAAAATATGAGTGCAATCCAAAAAACCACAAAAAAATGCAAACAATAATCGCCTAAGCAGGCAAAAAGAGAACACATCAATTAAACCACTGCTCTCAATACCGCTGTTCTCTTAGCCAGTCTGTCCTCTACTGACTGAATGTTGCTCTAATCAGCCATTTTGGATTAAACCTAGAAGAATCAAATAAATCAATCAACTAAACAAAGGCCATAAACCAATAGATACTGGCATACAGGCATCGCTCTACCACATCTAAAATGTTTCGTATGTATTTTCCTCTTTACAACACAATATGACTCAATTATAAAAGACTAAAAAGCAACCACCGGAAACTACCCCACAGTCACATCCCATGTTAGTCAACTCCATTTGCCTGTACTCTCCCAACCCTAAAAATCCCTCAGGTTCTTTGGCTGATGGAGTCTGTTCTGCTGGTGCCCTTGAATGAACAGGTAGGCCCTGTTCTCCCCCAAACCACAAACATTTCAGTTACTTTAGCTGCTAAAGAGGTGCAACTGACAAAAAAATTCCCAAGACTCTTAACCATCTAGTTGGCCACCCTGCATATTCTGCCTATATCCTTGTTTGTTTGTAGAGTCCGTGGTTTGGGTGTGTTTGGGAGGAGGAAAACAAAGGAGCCATTGAAATAAAATGTCTTTTCCTCCAACCTGGGGTATGTTTGCCCTGGATATTCCTGCTTAATTTACAAAGGTCCATGTAATGGACATGCACTCAATACACACAATGCACATGTTGCAGTAATGTTGTGGCTAAAGGGAGAGTCAGAGCATAGGGAGAGGGACACAGGAACAGCTGTTTCACTTTTCAGAGGCAGTGTACCAAAGAAAAGCTACTCAACACCTGTACTTCCTGTGGAAGCTCAAGTAGTTTGGCATGGCCTCAGGCATCCTCACCAACTTTTACCGATGCACCTTTGAGAGCATTCTGTGTGGTTGCATCACAGCCTCGTACGGCAGCTGTTCTGCCTGTGACCACAAGAAACTGCAAAGAGTGGTGAGATCAGCAGAGCTCATCACTGGCACCAAACTCCCATCCCTTCAGGACACCTACAGGAAACGGTGTCTGAGGAAGGCCCACAAAATAACCAAGGACTGCACTCACCCTGCACACAATCTGTTCCAGACACTGCCGTCCAGCAGGCACTTCAGGAGCTTAAAAGCACACACAAACAGACTGAATAACAGTTTTTTCCCCCCAAACAAGACTCAGCGGTCATCATTCACCTCACTCACATCTCACTGCTGTATCACTGCAGCTGTATTTATGTATATGCTGCACGCTGCTGTCTGTACTGTACTGTATTGTTTGTATTGTCTGTCGTAATTGTATGTCGCAATTTGCACATAGATATTCATATACTGTTTGTTTTTTTTTTCCCTTTTTATCCAGTTAGTTTTTTAGCTTAAATTAAACATTTTTTTCACTAGTGTATTTAAAATTTTTATAACTTAACTACCTTGCACTCAGTGCCTTCTATGTCGTGCCGTCACAGGTCTTTAATGTTACATGTTAGCAGAGCCTACCTCAAGAATTTCAATGCTTAGTGTGATCTGTGCAAATGACAATAAAAGACTTTGACTTGACTACAGAACGTGAGTGAATGGTCCACACCCATTTCCCAGATGTTCACAGGGCCTGTTGTCAGCGTTGGCACACTGAGGTCTATGCTGATATTGCTAGCTGTACTTTGCCATTGAATTGGTCCCAGTTCTATTCCAAAGAGCAATGGATCACATCCTTCATGGACTGCCCAACATTCAGTGTTAATCTGTTATTTTAGTTTCAGACAAAACTGAGGAAAAGCACCTAAGATCTTAGATACCGCTGCAAAGCTGAAAGATTATGGCCTTCAAGTTCATAAAGAGAAATGTGTGTTCTGCTGGTGGAACTGATCAGAAGACTCAGGACTCAGGCACGGACTCAGACGTGGACCACAAGTGCTCCAATTCCAGGCGTTTATTAGCAGAATCGTCAAACAAGCCGGCAGTCCAAAAACAGGCAGGGTCAAAATACCAGGTAGGCAGTCCAAGGGGAAAACAAGGATCAAAAACAGAAACAGGCAGGGTCAAACCTTGAAGGCAGGCAGATCAGGCAATCAGGACAGGAGGGCAGGAAAAACCGATGTCGAAGAACAGGCGAGGCAAAAACCAGCAAAAATCCAAACAGGGAAAACGGGCGGGAAACGAGACAGGCAGAAAACACTGAAACGATCTGGCAAACAACACAGAGACAAGCAGGGTAGATATAGGGCTGGGCTGATTAGGTGATGGGAGGCAGGTGTGCAGGCAGGCAGGTGGAGACAATCAGGTGGGCGGAGACAAGGCGGAGAGCGGGGCAGGGCTAGAACACAAGGAAAACAAAAGCACATGGACAGGAAAAAAAACAAAAACACAACAGCTAGGGTGCGGGAGCCCTGACAGACTGGCTTGGGCATGTGATAGATGCCAGGGGCCTTTAGCTCCTGCCCCTCAGAATGTGAGATGGTTACACTATTTCTTGAGAGACCTGCCCCAAACTCTGCAGCAATATTAATGCGCCTGTACAATCTCTGCTCTTATGGGATCACTCAGAGCATATTTTGCAGCACACTCATGCCAGAGGAGACGGAGGTCTCTGTGATGACACCGTCTTAACCCAGAACAAATTAAGAAGCCAATTGATTGCTTCAATGTACCTCAGCAACTATTACATGACATTGACCCCTTATGTGCTTCATGGGGTTTTTGAATTATTCAGATGAAAGGTATTCAGCACGTAAGGTCAACACCATGCCGCCCAGCTTCAAATGGATTAGCAGGGGATGCTTGTTTAAACTATGAAACATGTACTGATGACATTCCAAGAGCAAAGTGCTCCTAGCCAGCATCATAACAGCCTCCTGCTGGCCTATAAAAATAAGCCACATGCCTTGTTCTTCACTTCTTTGCTGATGAAGGGACATTTACATAAGAACATAAGAACATATGATGACGAGAACAGGCCATTCGGCCCAACTAAGCTCGCCATTTCTTTATTAAAGAGTATCCAAAACTGCATCAAGTCTTGACTTGAACACAGCAAGGGTCTCTGCCTCAACTACATGACCTGGCAACCTATTCCATGTATTGATAACTCTTTGTGTAAAATAATATTTCCTTACATCAGTGCGGAACTTACTCTTAACTAGTTTCCATTTATGTCCTCTTGTCTTACAGACTGAACTTGCCACACATGCCAGGAACTAATTTAGTTGCCCTTCTTTGAACCTTTTCTAAAGCTTCAGTATCTTTTTTATAGTGCGGTGCCCAGAACTGCACACAGTATTCCAGGTGCGGTCTGACTAAGGCATTGTATAATTTCAATATAACCTCTTTAGATTTATACTCAATAGTTTTGGCTATATATCCCAGCATCCTGTTGGCCTTTTTTACTGCTACAGCACACTGCCTAGATCCTGTTATGCTTGGGTCAACCATTACTCCCAAGTCCTTTTCAAATTGAGCACATTCTAGTTTTTTTCCACCCATGAAGTAGTCTTGTTTAAGGTTCTTATTTCCTTAAACAAGACTACTTCATGGGTGGAAAAAAACTAGAATGTGCTCAATTTGAAAAGGACTTGGGAGACTTGCAAGTGAGATTTGCATAGCAGTTTTGACTTACTCAGGCCTCCAAACACAAGACAGGGAGTCCAGAATCGGAAACAGGGGGAAAGTAAAGGGGCTCCAGAGTAGCTCACCAGTCAAGGCACTCACCTTGAGTGCAAGCTGAGCTCTATGGCATAGTTCCATTCAAGCCATGTCATCAGCTGATGATGACCGGGAGCCCAAGGTGGAGCCCGCAACTAATTGGCTTTGTTTTGAGGGGGACAGGAGTTGCTGGCCACTCTTAGGTCCCCTGCAATTTGTCAGGTGCTTACAAATTGCTCAGATGACATCAGTACAAGTAGCACCTACCCCCCAATGAGTGCGCACTCTGCTGTGGTACACTGTGTGGCTTGTAGTGCAAAAAACAGCCATTGGCTAAGCATGAGTGTGCTGGAGGATTCTATTTGTTACCAAATCACTACTACACGCGTGTGGAGGTTGTTGCAGTGAGGTGAGCTTACTGGCAGTGGTGGAGCCAGAGGGGTGCCGCCGGATGTCAAAATAAACGCTTCTTTCAACAAGAGGTGAAATGAGATATCAATCAGCATCAGACTGCCAGTGACAGTCAATGAAATTTTAGGGTGGCAGTCATACCTGCGGCGAAAGCACTATTTTGAAATAAGTTTTAAGGTTTAGCATCAGGTTTAGGTTTCCTGAACAACTTTTACAAAAGTTGAGTCGCTGTGTAGATGCATATTGGCAATTTGGCTCCATAACAGACAGTTAATCAGATAAGAGAGATCGGTTCCCAATTTAGCCTAACATTATGTTTACATCTGTGCTAGTAATACACAGCACGCATATAAAGTGCAGTGTCGTAAGTTACAGTATATGAGTGTTTAGCTCATGTGGGGTAACTAGTATAGCTGTCAGTGTTCAGCGAGTTAACATTTAGCAATTTGAAATCCAATAACTCAGATTTTCGTACTTGAACTCAAAACGAACAATTGTTATTATCAATCTGTTAACGTTACTGAAAAGATTACCACAATTTGCAGATAGCCTGTTTGTTATCATAAAGGTGTAAGAAATTATAGCTACTAACTGCAGAGTAGGGCTAGCCATGATCTAACTAGTAGCTTAGGCTGGTAGTTGATTTTAAGGTACTGTTATGATAATGGGGATTTGTAATTAAGATTAAGATTGGACAAAAATGCAGGTAATTGGATGCTTAGATGTAACCATAGACTGTCTTATTTTTGCAATTCAGTGTAAATTGGCTGAGAAATAGAGGTTGAAAAGTAATGGGGGTTAAAGTAACATTACTATTTTGTTGCATATGTAATTAACAGGACAACAAATAAGTTACATATGCAACAAAGCCTGTAAAATATATGTAAGTTGAGAAACAAACAAAAATGCACTTACTATATGTTAAATAGGGGTTGTTGTTGAGAAATTATGCTTTTAAATAAAAACAACCTTCCAATGATTGCAGGGAACATTGTTTAAGTTTGTAATATTGGTGGGCACCAAAATTATTTTTCTTTTTCAAGTCCATTTCTCCTATTTGATAACATCAGATAATATCAGGCATATCTTGTGTTTTCAGTCAGACAGAAAAAAACATGTTGTTTGACTTGGGTGGATCAGAGAGGTCTGTACAAGTTGGTCATACCTGGTATGTCAAATTTCAGTGTGTGTTTTTTTTGTAAGTTTACTTCCATAAATAAACTATGCAAATTATGTCACACAGAAATCTTATCTCCTTGGTGCTTGAGCTTTATTTTCTGAAAATATATCGGATGTTCAACATTTATAGACGCAGATTATATATTCATGAAAACAGAGAGACCCAAGTTTTCTTATCACTTCTACCTCTAATCAGCAATCATAGGATTCATTCATCCTCCTTAGATGCCAGGTTAGGGTTACACACTAATTTTCTGTCATGGTCTATGGACCCCCTAAAGTAGCCTTGGCTACCCCCTGGCCACACCATGTATAAAACTCTAGTTCCGCCACTGCTTACTGCACATTAGTGATTCCAAATGAAGGGGAAAGAGGGGTTGCATGAACGGCTAAAAAGCATTCAAAAATGGAAGAAAACAAGGAAATGTGAACATGGAGCACGAATGACAGCTCCAACTCGGCTTCAAATACCTTTTCCAACATCACTGAAACCTAAGTTAAAGCAAACATCTGATTAGAGCTGCAGCATTTAGACGGACCAGCTTCACAAAGTTTTAATATCTACCCATGTTGTTGGGGGTAAAAATAGATTGCAGTGGATTTATTATTTCTTAACTTACCATATTGTATGGAGGTATCATACTCCATACTGAAGCATTAAAGCCCACATATTGATATACGCAATGAGCCAGAGCTGTATTTTTTGTGTGTGTTTGCATGAGTGTGTGTGTGGATTTCTGTAAATGTTGTGTTGTGCATGCACTCGCACGTGTTGTTAGCCTGGTCTGGCACTGTTGCTCATTTAACTTGGATACACTTCTGTTCTCTTTTGCTGGAAGTCGCTGTGGATAAGAGTGTCTGCTATGTGAATGTAATGTAAATGTAATGTTTTCCTATGGTTTTACATGAGAAAGCTTAAAATGTAGCATTTAAAACACTACTATGGCTATGTGGGTCAGCTGACATCTGGAAGCGAACTTAGCTGAGACAGATATGCTCATGACAAGAAATAAGACACAGGGTCCCCGGGCACAGGTAACATGTTCGGCTGCTAGGACATGTGTGGAACGTTGTGATCCTGTGATCATGAGTAGATTCCTTGCTGATCATGTTCTTCGCATACCAGGTGGCCTCTGAACCCGTCTGGAAACGGAAACGGCATTAATTTCTCAGCACAAGGCACAGTGATGGGTGTCAGACCTGGGGCCCAGGTGCGTTCACGTTCCATGGAGGTTGTGCGCCGGCTGACGCGTTGTGTGCGGGGACCTTGGCCAACGGCGTCCCGTTCCTCAGATTCCCATATTTCCTTTGAAAAAAAAGTGAAAGAGAAAAGCAACCCCAGACTGAGATCAAAACTGACAGAAATGCAACTAAACAATATTTCTGGCAGCTGACCCATGTGCTGTTTGCACCTGTGCCACATAAATTGCTCCTCGCCTCTAAAAAAAGGTGGCTGGCCGCACACAGCTCATGTTGCGCTTGTGGTCCCTGCGCAAGGAGGGCTGCAGCAGTCTGATGATGAAACCCGCCACTTTTATGTGAGGAGAACTGTGATGTGTTTCTGCGATGGAAGATGAAGGGACTCTAAAGACCTTATGGCAATATTCAAGGCTGAAATGCAGACTTGCTTTTGTGTTTTAGCATTGGATATTACCATAAGGCCTTCCATTTTGCCCCAGAGATGTCCTGTAAGGGTGAGACTGGGGCTCTGTGCTTGCCACTGCAAGGTCTGATGTTATTCTCTTCAAACCATGCATGGTCGCACCTGTAATCATACCCCTTTTCCTGCAATCAGATGGAATGCCCATAGCTTTTGGTAGGATAGTGTGGGTTTTTGAATCTCTTGTTCATCCTGCTTTCAGTCCAGTAACAGACAAAAAGCCTCATAAAATTATGCTGTGTCATACATTTATATAGCCTGTGTATCTGTGTTTATTTAAAATAACTATAGTTGTAGCGCTCTGTCCATCTGATAAATATTGCTTTTTTTTAGCATGTTATCATGTTAGCTCATGATAAATAATACTCATAATAATATTATTTGGGTACAAATTCCACTTCACTTGGATTAGCCAAATACAGTTGATAAAGTCAGTTTCAATACTTGTTTCAGTCCTTGTGTCCGAAATAATAGGATCTGTTGAACTGTTATTGTGTCACACATCATTACAGTCCATCTGACAGCAGATAAATTCAATAGTCAGATGGTGAGAGCCATGGCACTGCCCCTAGATATTGGTCTGATGTACAAACATGCAAATGAGCGAATGAGTGATGAGGTGTGGTGAGACTGCTGTTAAAAGGCAGAGTGAATCTGCTCGTGTTACTAAGGAGTAGAGTAACATGGTCACTCTTGAACCCCCCCCCCCCCATAGCGAGATGCTGTACTGGCTTCACACAGTACCCCCCCAACACACCCTCCCCTTTTCACTCTTTCCACTCTGCCTGCCAAACAACACAGAGACGAATTCGACCAGGTCCCCAGCAGAGGGGGCGGGGGGTGGGTTGGTTCAACACAATTCGCAATACCTCTGAGCTTTGGGGAACATGACATAGCTACAAACCAACAAGTGCGCTGTGCCCATGTTGACACCTTTGCACGCGCCGGCATTCCGATAGGTCTGAAAATCAAATCAAGTGCCAGGGTAACATTTCCCCCAGGAGGCCTTACTTACTGAAACATGACCTGTGCTCTCTGACACACATTCACATGACATTACCTGTCTCACCAGATCACCTTTCTGAAAGGTTCAAAACTGCAGTTCAACTGTGTTGTGTTTCCAGCTTGTAAATTAGGCTCCCTCAAAA
Source organism: Megalops cyprinoides (assembly GCF_013368585.1). Lineage (NCBI taxonomy): Eukaryota > Metazoa > Chordata > Actinopteri > Elopiformes > Megalopidae > Megalops > Megalops cyprinoides. Next base: position 622,312 of record NC_050588.1, on the reverse strand, counting down.
CATTTTTTGCTGTTGTTTAGGCTGGAATGTCCTACCCACAAGTCACTGAAACATCTTTTTTTTTACATGGGATCCATATTCATTTGTGCAGGCATCTGTTTATATGAATTAATACAATCTTTTGTTAATAAAATGGCTTTATAGGTTTCAAATTGTGATTCTTTGAATTTTCATCATATTCTAGCAACCCTACACCTATTACTATTTTGTTGTAATATGTATTATGTTGTAATATAACATTATTATTCAATTTTATTTTATTAATTTCAGAAACGAATATGCATAGGAACTGTTAGTCCCTCGACAAAAGCTGAAATGGACTAAGGGCTGAAACATTGCCTCACATAAAGAATAACCAACAGTCATGCATTTGCTTCAAGGGTGGATCAGACAACTGAAGAAAAAAAATCTCCCAGTCATGATCTCAAAACTGATCTTCAATGTCATAATCCTTCCTATTTCTGTGCACTGAGAAGGAGAACCAATGCAGCTCAATGATTGTAAAGACATTGAACATGTATGTTCAAATCTGAAATTTGGGAAGGCATTTTATTCAACCACTGATAATTGTTGAAGCAACACCACAAAGGTCTATTTGAAAAAGCTTTCATATTAAATTTATTTTCTTAAATTAACGTTTTCTGCATATATATCCATGTAACCAGAAAACTGAAAAAAAACCTTTGACAAATATAAAGCATTTCTGCTGTTAGTATACATACACTTATCACAAACATACATAGAAAAGGAAGCAGGTAATATTTGTGAAACTACAAGCTGTTAGAGTGCACTCGAGTGCTCATAGCTGCTTGTGTTTTTTTTTGTCACATTTTGTAATTTGCGACTTTGAAAAGCCACTGAAGGTTCTTTAGAAAAAAAAAAACAACAACAAATAATATACAAATGCATATTCTTCCCGTGGAGAATACAGAATTCATAAGGCAACACTTGTAACATTAACAGTAGCTTTACCCATTGTGTTTTGTCCCATATTTACATGAGTGACTTGTCACATGTGGCCGCTTGAAATTGCTGCTTGAACACAGATTGTCCAGGACACATGGTCTCTAACACTGCGCTGGCAGCAGAGCACCAATGGGATTTTTTTATTTTTATGTTTTGTGCTATTCGTATTTAATATACTGTGGTTGCAGTATCATTGAATGGCACAGAGTCTTCCATGAGGTTCTCTCAGTAAGGCACTAAGTACAGATGGCTGTGACGGTGCCGTTACACTGTGACGCTGTGAACTCTGTATGACTTTAAACAGAGGAACTTGATCCTTGTAGCAGTGTGTTCAGCGATGGAGCTTTTCTATCCAGCAGCTACTTACTGTGTTACAGGGAACCGACTGTGTATTGCGGCACCTCATTGGGATGGAGAGTATGCTTATTTTCCACCAACAGAGTTAGTAACCCTTCACTCCTTGTAAAACAGGCCCCTTTTGGTCCTTGACCTTTTCTGTCTGTATGCTTATGGTATGATAAGAGACACTGCCCCTGACGCATTGTTCACATCTTGGACGGAGAGCAGGACTTTGTTTGATAATGAAATATGGGACTGACCACTTGGCCACTGGTAAAACGAAAGAGACTCCTCAACAGCTCGTTCTTAGGATCTCAATATGTGCTACCTGTGCATCAACTGGCAATGAATGACCTGGGACAGAGGAGCCCTATCACCCCTCTCTTGTGTGCTTTAATACTGCATACCATTCAGAGGTATGGTCCTGCCCTTTGATGGGTGCTGGTCATGCTGTGTGTTCTTTGATTTCCCTCTTCCAGCATTCCTCAATGTGTGCAGATATTTACCATTCTTGCACAGCTGTAAAGCCAACACAAAAACCCCAAAAACAAACAAAAATACATAAAACTGGATGAGTAAATGTTCAAGTTGATAAACATTCTTCTCTCCATTTGTATCATCACGAATAATCCGCAGAAGAGAAAGAAAAAAATGTTAACATTAATGTCCATCACTATGGCTTGCAGTGACAAAAAGTATGTGACTTTTTAAATGAGAAGGTGAGGGAAAAAGATGTTTCAGTTGTCTCTCTAGAATCATTTTGTCTGGCAACAGAACAAGCTGCCCATTAGGCGGTGCATCACAAAGAGGCAGGACAAGCTAGGTGAGGGTGTCTGTGTGTTTCACAGATTTATATCCTGATTTTCCCTAAGGCTATGGAAACAAGGTTCCATTTTACATCTTTAATGTTTTTTTTCTTAGCGCCATCTGCGAGTTGAACCTTTCCCCTTGTTCTCATCATATTTCAGAAAGGCAGGGTATCCATGAAGATTTTATCCACAATGGGGGGAGGTGGGACTAGATCCTCCAGCTTCAGGTAGAAGATGCGCTGCAGGCCCTGGGTACACAGTGTCCGCAGCTCCGGGAGCTTCCCCAGGAGCCGCGACAGGTAGTTGGGCCTGCTGGGGTCGCTGCTGTTGCTAGTGACATGGTCTTTGAGGCAGGCGATTAGCCGGTTCTGGAACTCTTCCACCCGCTTTGGCTCCTTGAGGCCATGGCGATCTGAGGAAAGGTGGGGGAGAGACGGACATGGCTTAGGGGGAGAAGGAAGCTTTTCCGGAAGGAGTGCTAGAAGCACACTTCCCTCAAGAACTTGTGCATGCAACCAGGGACACTAGCCAAGGACTTTTCAGGTAGATATTGCATTTCATTACATTGGCTTAGACACTCTTATTCAGGACGACTTATACAGATTGCATATTATCCATTTATACTGCTGGATATTCACTGAGGCAAGTCAAGTTAAGGTCTTTGCCCAATGGAACAACAGCAGTAGTACAAGTGAGAATCAAACCAGCAACTACACTGCTGCCCTAGATGTCACTTGCATTAGTTCCTTGAGCAACCCTTTGCTGTTTGTTCCAAACAGGCTATTTCTTTTAACCACATCAAATGATAGTTATGTATTATGTATAAGGTTTGTTTATGTAAAAGTAAAATATAGAGTTAGTTGTATATATCATAAAGCTATGATATCTCAAACTACTTAATACCCCACTTTAGAGGGCATAGTAATCGGAATGCCAATTGGAGTTTAACCATAAATATAACGCTGACAACAGCTGCAAATAATTAGCCGTTAAGTGATTGGCATGAGGGACTCTCAGCATAACCATGTAACGAACCATTTGGAGTGCTTTGCAGTGGAAAGTCAACAGCTTCTGTTGGTCTAAATAAGTTACACAGCTGAAATGGACCCACTTACCTGCAATGATGACAAGGGCTGCAAGGCAGGAGAAGGAGGACACGTCGAGGTTCATGCGGTGGAGGCTCTGCGAGAAGTCCATGATGGAGTCAATCCAGTCACCAAAACCTCGCACGCACTGCATGCGGTGGAGCACCACACCATTGCAGAAGATCAGCTTGTCCTTCTCAGGGTTCGACCTGCGCACAAGCAACACATGGTCCAAATTTCACCATGGAGTGATGTTACCTTGAAAATCATAATTTGCCCCATTCTGCCAGGAAAGCGAATGTATTTCTTCTTTTTGCTTGATTGCACAGAACCGTCAGAAGGTAGGTGGCAAAAGGCAGAAAAAGGACAGGATGGAGTGTTTGGTCCCGGTGGACTGAGTGGGAGGACACACCCTCAGTCATACCTGTATGCTAGCCGAAGGATGAACAGCTCCACGAAAGCGGACTCTAGGAGCAGCTCCTGGTCTTCATGGCAGAAGGCGGTGAAGCCCGGGATTGTCTCTGCCCACTTGCGGATCACATCCATCGTGCCTGTCAGAAGGTCGTAGAATTGCTGGATGTCGCTGGCATCCTCCTTCTCTGATAGGCTGGTCACGGTCTCCTGGTACTGGAGTTTAAGCAGAGCAGGGTAAGTGATGCATTGCGTCACATATGCCAGATGGGGGGTGGAAGGCATGCAACTGCAGACCCTGCTTCAAATATTTCAGATTAAGCCATGATAATCGGTCCCCCCCTGGCCTGGGTCCTCACCTTGGAGTAGTCCAGCTTCCCCATGGAAGGGTTGGAGTCAATGTGTGCCCTGACAAGGGAGGCAATGATATTGACTGGGGGAGCTGCTGATCCAGCGTCCTGCACATTCTTAGGCTTGGAGGGCAAGCGACCCCTACGACCTTTCAGGCTGTCTGTTCGCACAACTGCAAGGAAAGAGGAAAGGGAGGAAATAAAGCTGGTCTTAGGACAGTGGTGAGTAGTGATGTATTGGTCGCGAACGAGTCGGCTCTATGAGCCGGCTCCTTTATGAGAACGATGGGAGCTGGCTCCTGTCTGAGAGCCGATTTCTTATTTTTTCTTTTTTTTGTTGTTAATTAATACAAGACAGAATAATAGGATGATCTTTTCGCCACACTACTTGGCCACAGGTACTCCATGCACTGACTGAATGTTAGAATTGTAACATACATTTATGCAGGAGGACCAGATGCACTGTGTTTAGTGTTTGTAGCAAAACGCTAATATACAACGTGCAATATAACTAAAATGTTCAATACACATGTGGAACAGTGTTTGATGTTTTTACATGAATGTTTTTATACCAAACATAATGTAAAATAATGGTATTCTGGAAATTATAAGGTTTAGTATAATTACATTGAATAATTTAAGTGATGTACGTGCACGCATACCAATCATAGCTCAAAACATTGCTAAATTTGGCTGAATTATAAAAGCCAGAAATGATACTAAATGAAGAGCCGTTTGGGAGCTGAAAGAGCCAGCCCTTATTGCTGAGCTGAGCCAAATGATCCGGCTCACTAAAAAGAGCCGGAATTCCCATCACTAGTGGTGAGACATTAAGTGCTTTCCCACTTGGGGCCATGGGAGTTCCTAGTGTTACTCCCTAAATGAGAGACTGGACCACTGATACCACACCAGATCCCACCACCAATCTGAAGAGTTCCCATCCCAGTGTAAGCTGAACATAGAAGCTTACTGTAATCAGAACATCTCCAAGATGGAATCAGGACTGATACATACACAACACAACTGCTAGAACAAATCACCTAGCCTCTGCAACAAAATGCCATTTGAAATGCTTTTTTTCTCTGAAAGATGTATGTCTTCACTTGAACCTAAGTAATCATTAACATCTTTTGTGGCAAATAACATGACATTTACAGCTATGCAAGTCCTCAAACTGAAAAATGGAGTACCATCCAAAGCTGTCCTTGTACTTGAAATATGATGCGGGATGGGCAGATTGCCAGGATCGGATGAAAAGTAGAATTTATGGATGTCATTCACACAAGTATTTAATGTTACTGGTGAAGATATACAGCTAGCCAGACATGCAAGAGGTGATCATTACAGCTTGCTAGTAAGAAAACAGCTGTGAAAGCTGGACCTGCCATCTTCTGTTACCCCCTTTCAACATGAGAAACTGCTGTTTTTAATAACGTTGTTAGTGAGCTGTCAAACTTCTGTCACGCAAACTTAGTTATTGCCTAATCAGTGAAAACAAGATGCACTGTAGTGCCAGGTCAACATGTCCAAACCACTTTATTGCCAACATTCATATTCACAACATGAGCTGTGGTTTACTGTTCTGTTCAGATACAGCATACCACTGCATTATTGTAGGCTAAAAATTCTACCCTTGGCATCGCTTCTCCCTCAGAAGCAGTAAGGCCACAGGTGAGGTAAGCCCTACTCAAGGCCTCGCAGCGCTCTGAAAAAGAGTATGGCAAAAGTAGGTAGACCAGTAAAGCTAGCTCCTCTTAGTTGGGGGTCCAGCATCGGACAAGGGGCTGCAGAGTATTTATACATGTTATGCTTAAAGCACTGAAACATGCTGACTTTGGACACTGCCGACCTCACCTTCTTTCACCATCCCCACAGCTAGGCACTTCTGGAAACGGCAGAACTGGCACCGGTTCCGCCGCCGTTTGTCCACTGGGCAGTCTTTGTTTGCCAGGCACACGTATTTAGCATTTTTCTGTACAGTTCTCTGAAAAAAACCCACAAAAGTTCCATTTCAAATCCTCAACTGAGATGTGCCGCTGGCATTCTGCTACTTGAACAGCTTGTCAGGAGGCTGTGCCATAGAGAGGACAGGGGGAAAAGTTCAGAACACCAGTGAATCCTTTCATTCATAGATCAACCTGAAGTAGTATTTATGGATCTATATATACACAAACCATTTCCTGGACATATGCCAGGCCAGAACAAGCAAATCTGCTGTGGAATGGGTAAACCTTGGATCAGGGATCTCTCATGACTGACCTTGAAAAACCCTTTGCATCCCTCACAGGTGCGCACCCCGTAGTGCTGGCAGGAGGCATTGTCCCCACACACCGCACAGCGGCCCTCACCAGCCCCTGGGGTTCGTACTTTGGGCGACGTCAAGGGCCCCTCCACCAGTGTGGGACTGTCCAGGGGCTCCTGGTCCAGGCTCAGTGGGGCAAAGTGCAAGGGTGAGGAGTGCTGCCGACTCTGGCCGTAGCCGTTCTGCTCCATCAACTGGGGCTGCTGAGATCCCAGCGGGGACTGCTGCTCCACTGTGGGGCTGAAGGTGAAGAAGGAGGGCGGCTGGGGAAGGGCCGACTTTTCGGGTGCCCAGCACCCAGGACCAGGGGAGTAAGGGCTAAAAGGAGACTCCCAGGCGGATGCAGGCTGTGTTTGGAATCCAGGGGTGGAGGGGGACGGTGCCGAGACAGGGCTGCCATAGTAGTCTGAACCACAGGAGGATAGCGTCTCATCCAGGTAGCTCAGGGCAAATGTACCTGGATAGCAGCCGTATACCTGGAAGTCATCCTGCTCGAAGGGTGACTGCTGGCCTGAGCTGGTGCCAGCGGAGGTGGGTGCGGTGGAAGTTGCAATCTGGCAGGAGTATGTATCAAACTCTCCACTGTAGCCGCCCACTAGTGTGTTAATGCTGGGGAGGGAGGGGGCAGGCAGCTGGTCCCGCTGACTACTGATGTCCATGGCCAACTTGGCGGTGTGGTCGAGGCTCAGGAATTCAGTGTTGTAGTAGCTGTTGTCATAGGGCAGAGTTCCATACTGAGTTTGAACACAGGGCATTTCTGTGGGACAAGGGGAAACAACCACAGTGTATGAATATGGTGGTATAAGAAGTGCATGAGGAAGGACATTTGAGTCAATGGCAGAGGCCCTCAGGAGACACCTCCCAGACTGCTTAGTAGGCTTGCCAAAGCTGATGGCATACTTGAGGTGAAAGTCAGACTAAATGCGATAGGTGTCAGGAGAAAAATGCCCTCTGAACATGAAATTGGCTACCAAAGCTGGAGGTAGGCCAAAAAAACAACCAGAAAAAAACTCTCCCAAACCTTTTGAAAGATACGCCCTTGGAGCTTCTCATTGGACAGGCAATTCGGTAACCAAACCAAAGTCAGTTACCCTGGGGAATGATCTGTTCCCTGGCAGGGGCCTCCTTGTATGACTGTTCCGGATTTGAGAGGGCGGGTGAGAGAACGGGGAGAGCCTGCAGCAAAAACCAGTGGCTTAAGCTGCAATACATCGGCCTTGCTCAAATCCTCTGAGTCAACAGCACCACAGGAACATGGCAGTTGGAAGCATCACCTTTAATACCTCTAACCCATTTCTCCTGAGGCACCGGGAGGAACCCCTCTTTCCTCCACACTCCTGTAGTTTACAGATGGGAGGTGGGGTGGGGGAGGATTTAGTTCCCCTTACAGATTCTGAGAAAGCTTGGAAAGTCAGCAGTCTGGTGGCAGATAGTCTTGCCACAGGATATTGCATTACCAGCTTATAAAGCTTCAAACACCCCACACTTATAAACACGGTGCAGGCCCCTTTGAAGGTTGGCAGCACTAAGAGGGGTCCACCAGACTGTTTCAGATTTTCAGATTCAGATAGGGCTGAGTGCCAAATCAAATGAGCATGGTGACAGAGGCAGGAGGGGTGAAGGTGTAATAATTGGGGGGGGTCTTTTTGGCCGAAAAGCACATAAAACACAAAATGCTGACAGCAGAGCTGAATCAAAATATTTCAGAATCAAAATGATCAGATATTGAGCCACATAGGTCCTTTCTGTCCACATAAGTCTATCTGTCATTGTCATTTTCTCAGGAAGCTTTGCCTTTTTCTGCGCCCCGCCTCCCTCCTGTTTTAGTCTAGTCAAATCCAACCTCTCTTTCTTGTTTTAGTTTTCTTTGAATCCTCACCATTACACTAGAATGAGATGAGACTGAAAACTGACACACATCCTTTTAAAAAAAATGTGTACATAGTAGGTGGATTATGTCTCATATGAAAACAGCAGCAAATACTGTGACTTAGGTGTAATTAAAAATAAAATTTCTAAAATGAAAACTGACTTTTACGACTGAATCTCTCAAAATGACCACCACTTTACGCAAGCCTGCAAACCTCATTGGACCCATGTGACCACCATGATATTAGTAATTAGGCAGGAGAACACAATGTACTCAGAATTTGAAAAATCTGTGAGAGCCTCCACTTATTTTTAGTCCTGTATAAATGGGGCTTTATGTGCGTCCCACATACAATAGACCTTTGTATGATCTGGTGACCTTCCTGTGTCAGATAGTGAGATGAGAGGAGGCCATTAAGATATGCTCACATTCACAACTTCTCTGCTCTAACGCATTGTTGTGGTACACCAAGGTAGCCTGGTATAAGAATGGCTTTCCAGTGAAACAAGAGACAAAAAAAAGGAAAAAAAAGACTGAGGCAACAGCATTATGCTGTTGAAAGTTGCTGGCCAGTCTTAGTAGAGATTAACACCTACACATGAGAGAATCTCATAGCCAAATACACTTTCACTCCCCTTTCCTTATTGCTCAGTTTTGGTTCCTGTCCAGGTTTTCAGTGTCTCCTCTGAACCTCTTACATAGTCCCTCGATCGCTTTTAGCACACAATTTGACGACAGTAACCCTACACCAGCTGCAAACTAAACCAAGAAACAACCTTGACCTATGAGGTGTAACACAGACGTTGTGATTTGACCTATGAACTCCTTATGCACATGCACACTATAGCCGGAATGCATTAGAGACAACAAACGATTGTGCGTCTTGCAGGACCTCATTGCTTTGGTCCCTTCACCTCTTGTTGGAACCAGCAGTCACTCTAAAAAAGTGTCCATACTTACATTTGAGCCAAGGAGAACTGTTTCAACTGTCCAAAGGGGTGCACCACCGGCTCTTATTAGCCGTGATCAAAGCTAAATTCACACACTTTTGACAAAGTCTCTTCCACGTTTAGGTAACTACCAAATTAATTAAAATACAAACACCACATTTATCAAATAAATGAAAAATACACGTTTTACGTACCACCTCTTCACTGCACCGGTCACCGACTATTATAATAATAATCAAGGCTTTGGCCAAGATCTATTATGTGTAATTATGTAAGAAAGCTAACAAACATGTTGGTTTTCAGACTACAGTTGAAAAGAAAATCGTGTACTTGACATGCAGTAAATAAAGGAGACGCGATCATCTAAGCAAATAGCCATAAGCAGACATGCCCTGTGGCTGTTAGCTGTCCGTTTCGTTCTCACCCAAAGAGTCTTGATTTAAATCTGCAGTTCCGTTTTTTAAAGGATAACGTCTAGATTAACTTACTTTTAGATCCTTCGATGCACGTCTAGGTCTTTGAACAGGCAACGTATAATGTAGCTACATAACATAAACCATTACACGAGACGTTGACCTAAACAGTCGCTCTATTAAAATTAGTTAAAACGCACACACGTTATCAGTTTTCCCGAACATCATCATTTGCATGCGAAATTTTCCGTTTGCAAAGTTTCAGTACATGCTACTTCATCTTTCACTGGGATTTATACACTTTGTGAAATACGAACCCATTCTCATTCTCCGTAGCAGGTGCATCGGTCAATCGCGCTCTGTTGAACTTCCAGCTGTATGGCCGGTTACAGTCAGTCAATCATAAAACTTAATTGCCATTATTGAGAAACAACTCCACCACACGTTTTTTTGATAAAAGGTGGTGATTGATAGTCTTTGTTTATGAAGTGTTTCATTATCAATCCAAACACTGTAGAAAAAAAAATGAAAAGAACAGGTTTGGGGAGTTAGCAAAAATGTTGAAATGTTTCATAGTTCTAGGTTTAATTCTCTAGTCTCATCGTTCATTGCTTCTTCTATTTAAATAGTAAATTCTCCCTCGTTATGGACACACCCCCTTGGGTGACAGTAAGTTTAGAGACTGTATCCACTAACAGCAGCATTAAAAACAGGAGCATGCACAAGTTACTTTTACCTACCTGCTTTTATATCCAGTTTAATAAGAATTTCAAGCAATTTGTCTGTATTCCATGTGATCAAAAGTATTTCTCTCTACCTTTCTGCCATCCTTTAGAACTCTTGTTGTAGCACCTTCCTCTGCTGCTTCAGTCATATTTATACAATTCGACTGTGCCGTTACGTCAAGAGGTATCCGCTCCTTGGCGTGCCAGTCTCCATATATGGTAATGGGGCGGAGAACTTTCCGGCTATGAACCAATGGTGTCCTTCTTAGACAAACGTCCTCGGGGCTGACGCACACACGGGATTCCATTGACGCAAACGCCAGCGGATTGTCTGATCTAAAATTAGCCCCCAAACGACAAGGCTACACGCGCGGGGCTATTACTGCCTGGAATGGACTAAAAATAGACGACGAGCGATGACATAAATAGCTAAAAGCGAAGAAAAAAATCTTCATATGTCAAATGAATAGCACAGTAATAGCAAGGAAGTATTTTTACATTACTACACGACGAGGATTCCCCAAATAACCAATTTGGTCGTGTTATCTAGCTGGCTTATATTTCAAAGCGGAACATACGGCAGGTTTCTGTGTAGCAAGCCATGTTAACTAGCGACCTACAGATTTTGATCGCTGCTGTATTGTTTTCCAAATCCCACACTTTATTGCCCCGCGGTAAATTAGTGTACAAATATCGGCAGTTGTCCTTCAAAGGATAGTTGGAAAGCTCGGAGTCTTTTGTTCCGTTGGGAGAACATTAATTAACACGGACCAGCAGAGGGAATATGACGTGATACCGCACCAGAGCCACGGTGTAGTGAGAATTCAGTTCAGAAACGTGTTTTTACGCAAAATTATAGGTTGTCTCGCTTTGGCGTTCTGTACCACGCAACCATACTGAGTCAGTGTGGTTCACACGCAAAACAAAGTCCATTTTGTGGCGGATCACTGATGTTTCTTACGTTTCCATCTAGAACCTTAAAAGGACCTGCTTATGGCTTTGATGGTTTAATGGTTTTGATAATGGTCTTGACTCGGCAAAGCACACGGCCGAGATCAGTGAGCCTACGTCAGTGACCGCCAAGGGCGTAATTTTGCATATGGATGGTAGGGACATGTCCCTACCAGTATTTGAGTGAACTCGTTCGCATTATCTTTGGAGTGAAGTCATACTACATAATTCCAATGTCCCCTCGGTTGTTGTGTCCCTACCAATGTTGAGACCAAAACTACGCCCTTGGTGACCGCATACTCCTACAGATCGGGTTTTTGTGGTTTGCTGTGAGCTAACGTGTCCAGGCTAGCGCTGGCTGGCAATGGCTTTGACTAGCTACTGTATGTGCTGCACCTTTTTTTTCTGGAACATCAAAGGCCGTCAAGTGGTGACTGATTTCCCGTACGGCGCTCTTAAGTCAGGATTTGTCAGTTTTAATATCGGAGATGTTACAATTTCTTCTAAAATATGTCATATATAACGTAGTAAAACCAATGATAATTTAATTGTTGGCCATAGAATTGCTTATCTGTTTTTGTGTAGTATATTGCAAAATAATGATAAAAAACATGTATATGTATTTAGCATTGCCAAACCTCCATCACACCTTGTGCAAATTCTACATGAATGTACTCATCACAACCAATTCTGTTTACTGTAAGTGGACTTTGTTTAAACTTAAAGGTACTTCTGCTTTAACTAACAGTAATTACATCAATGTACATGCCAATATGTGCACGCAATAAATTATGATGAATCAAATTCAGATGAATCAAATGTACATTTGCATGTATATCAGTGCATATTACTATGATATGACAATAATTGGTCTTTTTGCTATCAACATTTTAACCACCTAAATTGTCAAATATACTGCTTGTTAGCTTTACAACAAAATCATCTTTCATAAACAAAGGGTTTGCCAATTAAATAGGCACAGAGATGGTCCTAAATCTACTGGCATTCCCCACACAGATGGTGGTCAGGGCTCACTCTATTCTACAAGATTCACTCTACTGCTTAAACCTGCATCACAAGTTGCTGATTGTTGTAGTAATGACTTTACTCACTGTGTCTCAGCTCCTTGATTTTAAACCATAAGTTGAGAACAAGCATCCTGGTTGTGAGTTTTTTTTTTTTTTTACATTTTAGTATATAGATGACTTAACACTTGAGTGGTAGGTCCACTGGATAAAACTGTCAAAACCTGTTGCCTTCCTTCCTGTTGTCTTTTGACTGCATGGCCTAATGTACTTCATGCTTGACTGGCTGACTAAGGTACTCTTTGTGCCCCTGAGCTAATCAGGACGAACGCACTATGTGAAAGGAAAAAGCAGAACTACTCACAGAAGTTCTCTACATGTTTTCACTTTTACTCCGGTGAGGTTTTTACTCTCTATAAGGTGGGATGTGCTTTACCACAGCAAAATGTTTCCTCTTTGATTATTTTCAAATGAAGCATTACATGAGACCACAACCGACTGTCCAGCTATAGAGGGCCAATATGTGAGGGAACAGTGGTAGGAAGTCAACATCAGCATGCTATCTATATGGAAAGTGTGCTTTTGCATGGCACACACACACTCTGCCATACCCTAACCTAAGAAGTGCACTGTAAGAGCAGTTATTCAAATCTCTAATTCCTTGTTTGACTAAATGACTCCATAAAACATATTATAAAGTCAATATTTGGATATCTGGTGGTGTGCACAGGAAACCGATTGGAAAACATTACACATGACCATGCACATATTCACCACCGGGGACTTGTGAAGCTCAGGGTACTATTCTGACCCTACTGAGTCTCTGTGAACTTTGTAGCTCTGTCATTGCTAATTCTTTGGACAGATGAAGCTGCTCTGATTGAGAAAATATATGATACAGGACTGCACCTAAAAGTATAATACAAAAAATATCCACGCTATATCAGAGTTCGCTGTCTCCATATCTTGAGGATGGGGCGCAACTCTGGTCTCGCAGGTCACTCGAAGACTGATTTAACACTTGATTCAATCAAACCTCATACTGGCTTGTCCTAAACCCCACATGGCAGATTCAAGTACTTTAAAGTCCTCTGTTCTGTTGTATGTACAACGTCATGACTTATGCAATTGCATGACCACAGAGAAGTAATCAGGTTTGGAATTTAAACAAAGTTAGACCTGTCCCTGCCCCTGTGGACTGCCCTCCTCCATGTCCCCTCCCCCTCCTTTGTATAACATTGCTGTGCATCCAGCTGTAGGCACACATTTACTGATTGTGGAATGAGCATCCAGACAGCACATGTCTACTTTCCCATTACAGCAAAAGAAAGCAGTAATTCCACAACAAGTAGGGTTATCACTTCTTGGGGAACCCTTTCTCACAGTGAGTCATTTGCAGTTTTGCAAAAGCAAGGCTCTTCCATATTCCATGAAGGCATTCTATATGTGATGTATTCCCTGGTGGTGGGTTAAGTGCTCCCTGCTGTATTCCTCCCCTCTCCTTCTCCCTCTCTCTGTTTGCGCATGGCCGTACTGGTGAGGTTAATCTCACACTGCCAAAGCCAGCAGTGGCAGGGGCGTGGCCCCTCACAGAGCGCAGCAGCTGCCCTTGTTGACACGACACACCCCTGCAGGCGAAATCATCTCTTCTGTCCCTCTTTGGTCATTTTGAGGAACTTCACTCAAGTGCCAATGTGTTTCTAAGTCAAATCTCCTAACTGATACTCACAGACCCACAATGCACTGGCTGATTCCTGCTGGTTTGTCCCTCTTTTTTGGCATGAAATTTCTGTGTTCCAATTCCATTGCTGTTGTGCTTGATCTTCCATACACAACTACGCAAACTGTGTTCTGTGTATGTGCAAACATAGATTGTAAATACGTGTCTACACAAGCACACTGGTATATTTTAAGGAGAGCATGTGATACGTTACAGGGCTGCTGGTGCTTTAAACTTGAGATTCTCTAGGGAGAAGTCAGCTTTAGACCACGGCAAATGAAGAGTCCTCGTGAGTGGAACAGTTGCTTTCCTCGAAGTGTGTTTTCCGCACCTGCTTCAGATGGGATGCTGGGGGGTCCCTCTATCCCACTGCCTCCATTTGTGCTCTGCCAGAGCTGTCAGAGGTCCATCACATGCTGACCGCTCTCACCCCCAAATAGCCACACTCTCTTGATGAGATACACTTACAGCAATGAGGACAACATTGTTAAAAACAGCCTGTTGGGCTGGAGCCCTCTGCAATGTGGGATCGAGGCTCCCCTTGATATTAGTGAATGTGATGTGCACCTGCAGGGGTTCCCCGCCCCTGGCCCACTTGCCCTTTGCGTTGTTGCGGGCTAAGTTCAGGTGTTGAGATTACAGATGAGGTTCTCGGTCTCAGCTCCTCGGTAGAACATGAGCCAGCATACACTGCACCTGCTTACGTAAGCCATTACCCTGAACCAGAGCATGGGTGTTTCCCCTGGCACAGGAGGGGATGCTGTGTCAGCTTTCAAGGATTAACTATTTAACTCCTTTTCAAATACGGTGAAATGCAAAGCTCAGGTGAATCCTACAGGGGTTAGACAAGAGCAAGACCACCACCACCCCTGAAATTTGGCAGGGATGTGCTTGCATCTTGCAGACTTAAGAACATAAGAACAAAAGAACATATGATGATGAGAACAGGCCATTCGGCCCAACTAAGCTTGCCATTTCTTAATTAAAGAGTATCCAAAACTGCATCAAGTCTAGACTTGAACACAGCAAGGGTCTCTGCCTCAACTACATGACCTGGCAACCTATTCCATGTATTGATAACTCTTTGTGTAAAATAATATTTCCTTATATCAGTGCGGAACTTACTCTTAATTAGTTTCCATTTATGTCCTCTTGTTTTACAGACTGAACTCACCCTAAAGAATCTATTATAGTTAACCTTATTGATTCCTTTTATAAATTTAAATACCTCAATTAAATCACCCCTAAGCCTCCTCTCGCTTAGTCTAAATAGGTTAAGTAACTTGAGTCTTTCCTCATAGCGTTTATATTTCATGCCAGGAACTAATTTAGTTGCCCTTCTTTGAACCTTTTCTAGAGCTTCGGTATCTTTTTATAACCTCTTTAGATTTATACTCAATGCTTTTGGCTATATATCCCAGCATCCTGTTGGCCTTTTTTACTGCTACAGCACACTGCCTAGATCCTGTTAGGCTTGGGTCAACCATTACTCCCAAGTCCTTTTCAAATTGAGCACATTCTAGTTTTTTTCCCCCCATGAAGTAGTCTTGTCTAAGGTTCTTATTTCCCACATGCAAGACTTTACATTTATCTAAATTGAATGTCATCTGCCAGGTATCTGCCCACTTTTGGATGCTGTTTAGGTCCTCCTGTATTACCTTAGTTGATTCTACTTGCTGAAACATGAACGAAAGCTAGAGGCTGGCAACCTAGTGTCGTGTGCGTGCGTGTGTGTGTGTGTGTCTGTGTGTGTGTGTGAATACATTCAAATATATTAAGTCAGTTTTGGGTGTTTCATCCCTCTGTGAGCTGATGCAATGTTTGATCTAAGCAAGCCCATTGGCTCCGTAAACCCAAACTCATTGCCTCAATGAGGAAAAGGAACCAGCTGATGTTCTAGTCTTTTGTCATGCACATTTAAGATAATGTCTCCCACATTGCATAAAATAATGGAACCAAAACTTTGCTCTAAATATGCATGTCATACAACAAATTACTCCATTCGATTCGATTTTTAAAGTGGAATTTTATTAGCCCCCGTGAGCACGATGAATTTGAAACGGTCATATGATTATATGGTCAATATACTTAAATGATAAATATATTTAATATGTACACTTCATATGTACGCAAATATACTGAAAATGAAATGTGTTGTGTACGATGAAAAAAAACGTTCCTTTGGCGTTTTTAATAAACGAAAATCAGGTTACTACGTCTTCACTTGCCTGTTATAATAGCAATTCTGTAGCGAGTGCACTCGTAAGGCTTAACGCTCAGGAATCCACTTTTTTCATCCGTCCGCTATCGCAGCATTTCGGATTCCTTTCCTTTTCCCCTTTGTAGACGTTTTCAGGATTGGAATACTGCTCGAGTCTTCTAATCGTCTCTTTCATTTTCCAGGCCATACCGATCACGGGAAACCAGTCGAGCCACAACGCAGTAAAGGGTTTTCTTCTTTGCGTCTCACCGCGAAACATGATACGAGTCTCCGGCGTTTTTCCAGTTTGGTTACTTTCTTCTCTCGTGCAGTTCAGCGCTTTCCCTTCGCCAGCACCCCCGAGATGCTTGTCTCGCTCAGAACAACGGGGGCAAGTCTATCCGATGACGTAAATCAAGGTTCTCATTGACGTAGGTGGAATCCCTGGTTGTGACACAGCCCGGGCTGTGGGAAGGTCTATGTGTGAGAAGAAAAAGAGAAAGGGAGTTTCTAAAAATAGCCGCCCTGTGAGAATAACGTATTGTTTATATTACGTTTTTTAAGGTGGAGAGTATTCTTACAGTATTTTTACAGCGCCTTTTAATCGCATTACGAAATATTGTTAACTACAAACAAGAAACACAGACATAACGTTATGGCAAGGTAAACACGACTTTTTCTGCTTTATAATCTCTGATCTCCGCTTCCGATGCATTTGTCGGAAGTTGTCTACGAGGGTATGGCGAAGTTAAACTAACCGCAAACCCCATCGAACTGGGTCCAGCAGTCCAGGTTCATATCTCTGGAGGTCCTGCAGAGACTCTGGGAAAGGTTGGGGATGCATGGGCAGATGTGTAGTATCCACCTTCACTTGTTTTCTGATGACAGCTCCATTGGCTGTGGCATCACATGGGACAAACACTGGACACAAGACCAGAACCAAAAAACACAATAAAACTGAAGGACAAGCACACATTTGTACTCACCACACATGAGACTAAAAAAATGAGAAGGAAAAATCTTACAACAAAGAAAACATTGGTGGAGGTGGAGGAGATGTGTCCCTGACACTGAGAAGGACTGTGAGATCCTTGTGTAAAAGGAGAGAACTGTCAGGATTTCAGGGGGAAGGACAGAGGTGCAGACTAGGATGACAAACCAGGTGTTTATTTGAAGGAAATCCAAAATCAGTAGTAATAAGTCCAAGTCAAAACCAGAGAATCCAAAAACACAAGGCAAGTTCCAAAATCCAAAAAAACAGGCAGAATGTCAAAAACCAGAGCAAGCAAAAGACAAACAGGAACGAAACAAACAAATACACTGTGACAAACTGGCAGAGACACAGAGAAGATGGAGGGGTATTTATACACGGACTAGTGATTAGTAAACAGGGAACAGGCATGCAGGACGAGCTTCAGGTGATGGGTGTGGCAGCAGGGTAGATAGGTGGGACAGGAGGTGGGATGGTGGGCTGAACAAAAACAAAGGCACATGCATGCAAAAAACCAAACAAAAGACACACCCACACTGACAGACAGGAAAACAGAAACAATACAAGCAGGATATCTCGAGGAAGTACTGACAGCTACTTAAAAACAGATAGGCATCATCATCATAACCATCATCACTGGCTGGACCTGCACTCAGACCTAATTAGCATGTTCTTCAGTTAATCCCCTATTCATAAATGAGTACTGTCTACTGAAAAGCCACCTAACCCCAGAGTATTTACTTCCCTTCATTCAGGCACGAAAGGTGAAATCTGACAAGGACAGCAGTGACATCATCCCTCTGAGACCCTCTGGCCATGCCTCATCCTCTCTACAGTGGTTTCTCCTACCCTCGCGCTTGAAGGACCACGTGAGTGGGAACAGGTGCAGCCCTCCACAGGACCATCTCTACACTCCAACTGATGTCCTTCGACCACCACATCCATCATTTCTGTTACCACAGACTCTTGGGTCTGGGGAACAATTTTATCAGACTTTGTTTATCTGAAATGCCCTGCATATCAACTAAACCACTGCACTTTTTTTAATTGCTCTTTTTTCAGAAATCAGAACATGTAAAGCACATATGACTCCTTAACTGAGGACTTGAATATTTGGTTGCTAGTAGTGGAGCTTTGATATTTGTTATAATATAATCTTAGGATATAACAACAAAGCAGCACAAAAAACCCTAAGTGCCAAAATAAGGCAACAGATGGCGTAACTTTGGAACTATATGAAAGACTGCTCAAATTTCTAAGCAGCGTATGTGTGTGTTTGTGTGCACATTATTGTGCATTTATGTACTAAATATATGTTTACATTCAGTAAAAAATATAATTACCTACATATTTACCATGTAAATTAAATAGCTTTCTTGTGATCATTTAAGAATTTGCAACTTCAAATGATGTGTCAGATCATTCCCCAGATGAGTTTGAAAGTGGCAAGGTTATCTTTAGATTTAGACTGAGGAAAAGTGGAGTGAAAAAGGCTGATCCCAGCAACGTGCTGTAAGTGACCTGGAGGGAGCGACACGTTGTTCCTGAAGTGCTAGCTCATATTTTATGGGTTAAAGTCACGCAGGCGTCAGAGGCATGCGCTGGCAGCTGCTGCTGCCCGGGGCCTGTGCCAGAGGAGGTCCATCTGTCTGGCTAGCAGTGACCTGCCAGGCGTGTTTGTACGTCTCTGTGTGCAGACATGAGAGGAGGGCTTGGATTTCAGGGGCTTTTTTCCCCTCACACTGGGCACTGAGCATCCCCAGGGCTCCAGAGCGTTGACCCACTCTCCTTGTGCTCCCATGAAAACTGTGACCCGTGAGCCTGTACCCCTCCATGTACTCCTCCTTCATGCTCTGGTCCAGTGGGCTTGAAGAAGGTTGCCTTCCTGTGTGAGGGAGTGACAGGCAAATGTTGAGAGTGAAGAGGTTACTTGGTCAGATTTGTTTGTTTGCAGAACTGCATTAGCTTTCCTCCTTAGAAAAGCGTGCATTTTATGAAAAGTGGCTTGGTCTATATTGGGATGTATCATCACACCTGAATATGAACCATGAAACAG
Source organism: Megalops cyprinoides (assembly GCF_013368585.1). Classification (NCBI taxonomy): domain Eukaryota; kingdom Metazoa; phylum Chordata; class Actinopteri; order Elopiformes; family Megalopidae; genus Megalops; species Megalops cyprinoides. Next base: position 603,149 of record NC_050588.1, on the reverse strand, counting down.
AGGGGGCAACGGCCAGATTGCATGCAGTTGGAAAACATTTCAAATGCACACCTTCTTAATTACTTGATATAAGAGCTTCTCTTCCATAATTTGAGTCCTGTGATCGCATGTTCATTGAATTCAATGAACTGTTGAATTCAGTGAATGTTCATTTTTAAGGAAAAGTATGAATACAGGGGACTCATGAGGGTAAAAGTTGTATACGTTTACCTCTATATTTAAGAGAATCAATGTTGGTATGATTTTACCAAACTCAACAAAAACATCGACAACAAATGTGGTATTATGATAGCGTTCAAGCTCACGTTTTGTGGCATTGAATTCCTAATACTGAGCACACTGGCGGACTCAGGCTGTTTGAAAGGCAGGGGCAAAAAAATAAAAAGGGCACCTACAGCACGACATGGGGCCCCACCAACGCGCAAAAAGCTATGATGCATCTTGTATGATGAAATAGTCCTCATCCTTGATTAAGATTAACATTATGTTATTAGGCGATCCAGATTAAAAGTATAACCACACCTCTATGATAAAAACACACAGGGAACTATAAACCTTTAAAATGTTTATTTCACAAACACCTCCGAAGTAAAACACAGAGGGAACTATTAACATTTGTTTCACAAACACACACACACACACACAGGCACTCCAACTGCTGATACAGAGGTTATGCATGAAGGTCAAGTTCTATCGGGAATGTGTTGCGAGAGAACTGAAAACATGAAAGTGCTGAACTGTTTCCCTAGGGCCATGCTGAGATTATCACAGACGTGATAATTCAATGAGAAAGCTACGATTTGGGATCTTAGTAATCAGGGAAGGGAGATGGTGGGTGGTGGAGTCATAGCTGAATTCTTCTTTTGGACATGTGTTTACATATGTCAATGACCTCATTATGGTAAAGCAGCAGAAGATCGGAGATCCTTCTTTCCCCACATCGGTTTCTGAGCTGGGTTTTGATCAGCTTCAGTTTAGAGAATGATCGCTCTACTGAAGCAGTTGTCACTGGGATTGTAGCATATGTTTTGAGGAGTATAGTCAGATTAGGGAAAACTGATTCCACATCACTGTGTTTAAGGCACCTTAGCACAGCTTTGACATCGCTGGATGGGAGAGCATATGATGAGTGGAATACCTTGAGTTCGGTGACAACATTTTCTTCCTCCACATCATGAAACTGGCACACATCTCTGACAGACAGGGCAACTGTGTCATTTGTCATGCCCTTCCAGTGACTTGAGATGGTAAGGTAGTGAAGACCTGATAAGATTGACCCAGTTGGTGTGTCATCCTTCCCCTTGAATCTCTGGTGTAGCTCCTGGGAAAGTATATCAAGAAAGGTAAAGAACACCTTTCCCCGGTAGTGCTCCTCCAAGTCTTGGGCTTGGTAGTCCTCCATAGCAGATTGGGAGCTATACTTGTACCTTTCAGGTACCTTCCTGCATCTGACTTGTCCAGGCATTTCATCTGGAACCTCAATGCCTGCTGCCTCTGCTTGCTCTTTTGCTTTTGAAAAAAGGATGTTGAACTCTTCATCCTTCCTCATTGCTTTCATTCTTTGTATGACTCCCTCCACAATGGTGTACGATGCTGACAAATCAAGGTCTTTTCTCTGAAGTGAAGCAGATGCAATGGCAGTCTCATTGAAGACGGGGGTGGTAATCTCCATGCATAGATTAAATTCAAAATCTATGCTACACAAGAGCATCCGGGCATCACCTGCTGCAGGGTCTGGTTGATCACTGTCAGCCATGTTCTGAAGCAGCTTCACCACGGCAGAAAGAACCTTCTTCAGGGATCTCAGAGCATCTTCTCTGCATGCCCACCATGTGTCAAACAAACTTTTCAGTTCACAGATTCTTTGGTCAGGGTACATGGACTGTTGCATTTTCACAAACGCAGTGTGGCGTTTTGGAGATCTGGCTACAAAAGTGTATAGACTCTCAACTAAATTGAAAAACCAAACAAAATGCTGGCTTGATTTTGCACTCTCCACCAAGACCAGGTTGAGACCGTGGGCGTGCCAGTGCACGTATAACACTTTTTCATTATGGTTCTGAATTCGCAACTGCAGACCCTTGTAGCTTCCGCTCATATTTGCGGCTCCTTCGTAGCCTTGGCCCCTGACGTCTTCCACTTTCAATCCATTCTCCTCAAGGAGTGTCATTACAACATTCTCCACTTCTTTTCCTGTTGTTCCGGTCACATCACAAACTTGTAAAAATCTCACCTTCATTTCCATCTGATGGACAAAGCGAACAACAAAGGACACTTGTTCGACATGGAAAACATCAGTTGTGTCATCCAAGAGAATGGAGAGTATTATTGACTCATCCATTTCTTTGAGAATGACTCTTCTGACATAGGTGGCAAGGGCCTTGATTATGTCATTCTGTGTCTTATAGGACAACAGCGACGTCTGTGGTTTTTTCTGTTGAGACTGGATGTGGTTGATGTCATCAAGGTGCATTTTGATGGTGGAGTCATATTTAGCAACTAGCTGAAGAAGTTCAAGGAAATTTCCTCTGTTCAAAGATGTACTACTTTCATTATGACCCCTGAACACAATACAATACAATATGATGTCTACCAGCCTTGTCATGATTTCCCTGTTTCGTTGTCGCTCCTGTTCTTTTTTGGCTTGGCCTTCTATGTCTGCCCTCCTGAAAGCTTCTTCCAGTGGTCTTTGTCTGAAGTTGCTCTATTTTACCATGCTTACCATATGTGCATCTGTTTGTTTATGTTCCTTAATTTTTTCTGTGCCTTTTTCCAGTTGTTAACTCTCACTGTTCTCCAGGTTATTTTATTATCATACTTTTCCTCTTTCAAGAAAAGTTGGCAACTAAAACAAAACATAGAATCACTTTCCGCAGAATATTCTAGCCAGGGATTACCTTGATACCACTCCCTGTAGAATGAATGTCTTTGGATAAGTTACAACTGGTTGACAAGGTCTAATCGAGCAACAGAACTCAACAAATCTCTCAGAGTGGTGGTCTATGCTGTGCTTTTGAACATGAGCTGGATCAGTGGGAAATTTTAATGACGACAGAAGAGCAGTATTCACGTTGCTGTGTCCTTTGAATCATTTCTCTCCCTAATATCATTTTCATCCTCGCTTTCCTTAACAACTCCATGACCATCATCATCTTCATCATCATCATCATCATCATCCCTCTCCCTGATATCATCAACATCATCATTTCTCTCTCTAATGTCTTCATTATCCTCTATCTGCCTTGCATCCCTTGGCTCTCTGATATCTCCATCATCACTGTCTATGCTATCTTTATCTAAGGTGGAGCAAATAACAATATTTGTATTATAATAATTGAATATAATTGTACTGTATATAATATGTACTGTATGTTATAATTGTATTACAAACGAGTATGTCATACAGCACTACCATTAGTCCTCTTGCCTTGATTGGAATTGACCCCCCTCAACATGACACAAAAAAGGTCTATGGTTGGTCAAGTTAAATGTTTAAATCACATTTTTCTGTCCAAAATGAGCAATCTTGACCATGTTACTAATACATATGCACCAGACTCTCAGTGATAAACCAAACTGTGGCTCTGCAAGACAAGCCAGTACATAGCTAGCAGTGAGAGGACTTACAAGCATACCTTTATCCTTATCTCCTCCCTCACTGTTGCAGCTTTGGACCCAGCCACTGGGCGAAATAGGCCTGTATCAGAGATATTTTGACTGGATACTTTTTATGACACGCAGCATATCCGGAGCATAATTGGTCCATATTTGCAATATGAGACGTATTGTAAATATCCAGAGTTATTCTCAGTCAAGACATGCTGTTTTCTGATATCATAACTGGATATGGAGAATCACAGGTCATGACATGCTGTGGCCTACCTCACGAATGCATGACATTTGGACAGTTTTTTAAAAAGTTTCAGTTAGTGCTGTGGTGGATGCCTCGTCGTCAGTCTTTGAACTTGCTACGGGAAAGGGAATTTTTCACGGAGTGCTTGGTAAGTGCTTACAGAGAGGATTTTAATGCCAGAATGTCATATATTTAAATGTTTAGAGATCTGCCATAACTTAAATGCTGTCTAGCTTGATAGATAACCTAACAGCAATGATGGTAAGCCTTAGGATAAAATAACAGAACTAACGTTAATGAGCTATTGGTATATTGCAGCTATACAGTAGCTAACAACATTTTCATTCGAGTTTAAGTCCTGTTTTTCTCTTTCTCTAACGTTCAAGCACATATGTGCCCCTATTTACTTGACTAGCTAACATTAGCTCGATATTGCTATCGATAGTACAGGCCTATATATACTAGCACTAGCAAGCTAAGTTTAGCTGTCGTTAGCAAGCCACTGGTATCTGTTAACCTGATATTTAATGTTAATGTTAGGGTCGTTTATTCTCCGTCTCAGATCCTTATCTGTTCCCTCAATATTTAGGGTGTCACTACATCACTTGTCTGTCATCCCTGTATTTTCTCATAGCAGCTGTATTTTAAATTAGATTGAACACAGTGTCTGTTACAATTACAGTGTGGTTTTATTTCGCTTTATTGAACATAACGTCTTGCCTTCTCCCTGTTCCATAGCTGTTTGCATTGCTCGGGTTTTCCCCCTGATCTCCTACACATTTTCAGGTAGCAACATGAATTTTACCGTATTTACAATCAAATGCAGTTTATCCTAGTAAAGATGCCTATCTTGAGTAAGTTTTATGTTTTTTTTGACTCTTGCAGCCATTCACAGTTTCGACGTCCACTGCCTCTCATCAGTTAGCTGTGGAACTGCGTCAGCTATTTTAAATTAGCTTGAACACTGCTTGTTACAGTTATAGTGTAGTTTTATTTCGCTTTATTGAACATAATGTCTCCTTGCCTTGTTCTGTTTCCATAGTTGTTTGAATTGCGCGGGTGTTCCCTCTGATCTCCTACACATTTTTCAGGTATGGAAACAACGTGAATTTTACAGTACTTATATTTAAATGCAGTTTATCCTCGTAAAGATGCTTATCTTGAGTAATTTTTTATTTTGTACTGCTGCAGCCATTCACAGGTTCGGCGTCCACTGCCTCTAACCGGTTAGCTGTGGAACTGCATCAGGTAGGCTAACTTTAATTCAAACAGAGAAAAATATCGATCTTACATGACCTTACTGTCTGTCCAACCTAGACCAGATGCAACTGAACTTATGACACATGTGCATAGCTACGTTAAGCTGCCGTTTCTTGTGTAGGCTACCTGAAACGTTTTGCCATGTTCATGACTTTTCGCATAAATAGCCTGGTTTTTAAACACTGCTTCTGTGTCCTTATCGTCGCAGCTCTCCAACAAAGCCAGTCAATGGGTGAAAGGATCAAGCCAGCTGGAGACCTTTTTTTCCAGAAGAGGGGGATGTCGTCAATGTTTCGCACTTTACAATAAACTTTTATGAAAAGGGACAATGAGAAGTTTTGTCACAGAAGAATAAAAAGCAAGGATAATATACAAAATTGTACTTTGTCATGTTTCATAACGCTTCATAATCTAGTAGGCACTTGCTGGCCGATCCGACTGTGTGAGGTAAGAAAATAATGTTAAGTAGACGTCAGTTTTTACGCTATGTTGCAATTGAGCATCAGACAGTAAGTTTCACGCAAGACTTGTCTAGATAGCCTAAATTAATACCTGAATTTCTTTGGAAGCATCTGTAAAGGTTATTATTAATGATGACACCAGGGTAAAACTGAAAGTAGCTACGTGGGGGTGGCATGGTAGCAAGGACCGAGGCTATACTGATGTGATTATCTCGTATATGGAGACGGATTTGCCCCGTACACAGTTCATATTATGGTGGTGTTCTGATGTAGATATGTAAGACATGATAAATATACGTTGAATATTTTGTCGATACTGTCCCATTCCGGAGTTAAGATATGGTCCGGATATGACAAATGAGACTAACGTATCCGGAGCATATCTGATATAATATGCCCGTAAACGTCTCATGTCAATGAATATATGATATTAAATATCCCCGGAAACAGACGCATTTCGCCCCAGTGGCAGCCTTTCAAAGAAAAGCTGCCTCTCGCAGCATTTTTCAGCTCCTTTTGTATGTGCTTCAGTTTTCTTTCTCTCCTTGGCATTCTGTAATCTTACGGTTAGAGGTGGGACCATGAACAGTGGTTGAGTGTTTTTTTGTGTGTAAACCTAGATTATTTAAAAATAGAGACAGGTCTGAAAATGATGACACTAATAAATACAAACAAATTGTATACATAAAAATATATAAATATTATAGCATATTATCATGTAAAAAGGCATGCATGTATCACATTATGTTTACTGAAAACAAAACATTACTGAGGACTTATAATACTAATTGAATTTAATACTTAAATCTCCAATTTCAAGAACTACTAGTCCCAGAATTCCTCTCCAGTCATACTGTTACATATTCTCGAAACCCAGTTCACCTACAACTAGAGGCAAAGAGCCGTCGAGCTAGTAGGGCAGGAGTCCGCTTTTAGTGTTCTAATTCAGTTTGTTTAGAACGTTCACACTCTGAGCTGTAGTCTTGTGAGCTATCCACCTTATTCCTAGCTCCCATGATACCTTGCGTGAATTATGGACGCGACTTCCGCTTTATTACACCACCGAACCGGAACCGGCGTTTGTGAGCGATAGCAAAATAACAAATCATAGGGATGGACCGATGGTGAAAGTCTGGCCCGATACTAATGTTTAAAATAACAATTTGGCCGATAGCCAATGTCGATATCGATGTTAAGAAAGACCTGGCGCACTTAGCTAACTAGCTAGCTAAAACACTCACTGCAGACTACCTAGCTAGCTAACTAACTATAGCCTAATGTTAATTTGGTAGCTAGCTAACGGTAGGCTACTAAAGTTGTCAGAACAGGTTGCTTGCAGTGTCTGTGGTAAAAGTTACTATTTGGTCAGAAGAGACGTGATGAGACCTTATTAGTTTGATAGCTAACTAGCTCTTAATAATATGACAGCTGAGCAAAGTGCGTGAGAGCCAAAGTACCTAGCAAGCGATCTAGCTTTCTAGGTTGTTTTTATTGTAGCTAGCTAGCTATGTGTTTGTTTACAAGGTGATATTAGTATCTGTCAACGGAATAGTAACTAGCTAGTTGCGTTTATTGTTTTGTTTGTATTGTAGCTAGCTAGCAGGGTTTCCGCTAGGATTTTTTCTTGCCGATCCGGTGTCCGGAAAGAATTTTTCCCGGGACAAATTTGAAACTGGTCACGTTTCAATAACAGTCTATGTCACAAACGCAAATATAATGTACACCTAGGTTGACAACGACCTCAAATCAGTTTGACTGTTTAATGAACAGTAACGATTGAGCAAAACCTCAACATTAGTCCCTAAAATGTAGGCTATTACAAAAAATCTGTGACCTGTTTTTTTTTTAAAGGCTAGGCCTAGGGGTGAAGTCGGGTAATTTGGGACATCAGGTAAAATAAGCTTTGACAAATAAGCTTTGAGGCACTATGCTCTGCAAATATCTGCAGCTAATCACCCAAAACGTTTTTGAATTGTTGCTACAACACTGCTGAACAGAAAACAATCAATTTGATTGGTCCTTGGTCCCAGGAAGTATATTGTCAAACTGTGAAGGACGTCCTGGAAGTCAATTCAAGCAGTAAGTGCAATGACATGCAGGGTTTCATCTTTTCATAATAAGGGTTCAAAACAAAGAACTGACTATGTAATGATGTGCAAAACTGTATTATGATTAAGTGTTTCATGAAATCTTTCAGTTTTAATAGACATATTTGCTGAATTCACATTGTTTTTTTGTGAGTTAGCATTTGAATCACTGTCTAATTTTGCCAAACGGTGTTTGGTAAAATGGGACAGAAATTTCAGCTATATTGGGACACTTTCAAAAGTGTTTATAGTTGCACTAAAGTCATGAACCAATGAGTTGTGCCGTGATATCCTGTCATTTAGGCAATTACTCATTATTTTCAATATTCCACACATTTTGCCTCACAAGCAAAGTCAATACATCAATGTCAGCAGGGTGAAAGTAGGGACTAAGATGCTCTGTATCACATCTCCCTCTCTCTCTCTCTCTCTCTCTCTCTCTCTCTCTCTCTCTCACACACACACACAAATACATGGGAGAGAGGGAGTAGGAATGCAGAAGCTATAGACAGAGACAGAGAATGCAGATAAGAGTTGATCCAAGTTTATTTATTGATGTTCTGTTCACAAAATTAACAGTTTAGTAGCCTAAAACTAATATTTTGGAAAATGAATTATTACAGAAATGCCATCAAAGGGAAAGACAGGCAAGAACAGAAAGGGAAAGAATGTCAACCAGGGTAAAAAGAATCAGTGGAGTAGGGCAGGATGGAGGGCGCCATCAGAGAAAACAAGGAGGCAGTGGAGGCAGGTCAGAAACCCAAGCTTAGGTTCATTGCCAGGGCATGGAATGTGCCAAAGTCCACTTTTGAAAGGAGGGTCAATGGTAAAATAAATGGCTTCAAACATGTCTCTGGCAGGAAACCTTACCTGTCAGAGGAGGCAGAAGAAGAACTTGCAAGTGTCATAAAAATGCTGTCCCAGCGCGGTTTCCCCTTGACCAAGAAGGATGTTCAGAGGCTGGCTTTTAGCTATGCCAAAGCAAATGACATTCTGTGCTTTTCTGAAGCTAGAGGTTCAGCCAGGCTCTACTGGTTTAACAACTTTATGAAGCAGCACGGTGATTTGAAGATTAAAAAACCAGAAACCTTGTCTGCAGCAAGGGCTGCAGGCCTCAATCCAGAGGTGGTGGGTCAGTGGTTTGCACAGTATGAAGCCCTGCTGAAGGAGCTAAACATCACTGACACTCCTTCCCATCTGTGGAACTGTGATGAATCAGGCCTTCAAGACCAGCTCTCTTCCCCACGTGTGATTGGTGAAGTGGGAAAGCAGCGTGTGGAGATAACTGCCGGAGAGAAAGGAGACACAACAACGGTGCTGGTGGCCTTCAATGCTGTAGGAATGTACAGCCACACACTTGTCATCTTCAAAGCCAAGCGGCTGAGGATGGAGTGGCTCTATGGGTGCCCAAGTAATGTGGTAGCAAGTGTGAGTGAGAATGGCTGGATTAACAGTGAGTTGTTCATTGAGTGGGGGAAGCTGTTTGTGGTGCAGCTGCCAAGGAATGATCCAAGACCTCATGTCCTCCTGCTTGATGGACATAGCAGCCACGTATATAATATGCCATTCCTTGAGCTCATGAAAAGGCACAATGTGCATGTCCTCTGTTATACAGCGCACACAACGCATGTCCTCCAGCCAGTGGACAAAGCTTTTTTTAAGAGCGTAAAGCACAATTGGTATGAGGAAGGGAGAAGGTGGATGAGGGAGACAGCAGGACTGAAGCTGCCGAAGACTGAGTTCTTCTACCTTTTCACTAGGGCATGGCAGAAGACATGTAGAAACACAGTAGAAAATGCCCAGGCTGGCTTCAGGGCTACAGGAATGTATCCTATGAACAAAAACATAATCCCTGCTCTATGGTCCAAGTGCTACCACAGAGAGCTCCATTCCACCATCACTGACTGTAGCGCCCACCATGCCACCCCCACGTGCTGGCCTACTGTCACCTATCCCCACCCATCCACCATACCATCTCTGCGTATATACACATATATATATATATATAATATTATATATATATATATATATATATAATAGCTTACTAAACGTTATTTAACATTAGCTACCATTACCATTACCATCCTTATGTATATCCTTGCATTATATATACTTATATAGGATAGTGAGATATATATATCGCTTACCGTTAGGCCTAATATTAGCTAGTTAACTCAGCCACAGTTACTTAGGATATCAATATGTAACGCCTCAACCCTTTGATTTGTTAAAGGTTGGGCCCTGAGTTCGAATCTCTTAATAAATCCTTTAGCTCTAACCCCAAGAATGGTTAAAAAGAAAAAAATCTAATTGTGGTCAATCTCCTTTACTGGCCCCAAAAAGTAAACATAAAATACACCAATACAATGAAATCAACCTTATTTGAATAAATTTCAACTCAAATTTGCTTCACTGTTTATCAGGCTCTCCCACAACACATACCCCCTTTCCCCTTTCCTCAGTACTGGATGGACTTATCCCCAACAACAACAAACAAATAAAAATAAATTAAAAAAACAAAACAAAACCCTAATCACACAGATTGCCTGGTAATACAAAAATAAAGTGTCAATGATACAGTAATATCGCGAATACAGAGTGTACCTCCAATTTAATTTCACAAACGACACAGAAGGTACACCAAGGAATTTTGCGATATACGTGCAGTGCCCTGTCCTGCTACAATTAGCCAGTGGTAAGGAGAATAGCAAACAAAAAGGGGGAAAAACAGTTCACCCTCTCAGTGCAATACACAACGAGCAATTTTGCTTAACGCAAATCATATGCCGGCAAATTATCTAAACTAAACTTTAAACCAAAAAGAACCGTTGCAGGCCTGTTTGACGTGGGTGCGCTTATAGGAAACCGTCCTCTTCACTAAACGAGCCAAGGAGGGAAAAAACAAAACCCATTACCTCCGTCCTGTGGATATTTGCACACAGTATCGTAGATACTTTCCACGCTGTCTCTTCACCAAGCACCCACCGCGCGCAGTCGGTTCCTAGCTGCCTGTAACATGCAAAAAGTCACAGTTCCCCCGCATGTAAATAGTTGCACCTCCAGCGCGGAGTCACTCTCCCCGTTCGTTCCCGTTCGCCGCGCTGTCTTCATGGTTTCGTCGTGCTAACTTCACCCTATGAAGACCCGCTACACTCCTAACAAACTGTACGTGTTCATTCTTTACATATTCAACCTTCCAAAACAAACCCGGAAAAACCCCTCCAAGTTCGTTTTTTCACTCTCCCAGTTCTGAGACATTAAACCAAACATTTTACCGCAGTTGTGAGCATATAAATGTAAACAAATAAAATATTAAATAACAGAAAAGTAACACTGTATACCCATGGGGTTACATCCTCCCCCCCTATTATCTTGGTATGCCCCTATACCATCTGTTTCAAGGCTAGGTCTCAACCAGTTAACCTGAATTGAAAAGGTCTTAGACCCCGGCTGGAAAGGCACATCAACACATCCCAGGCTGATCATAGGACAAACGGACAACAGGCTGCTTCACTCTTGGGCTCAGTGGGCGCCCCAGGTTGCAGCTCCTCAGCATGCTCTTCTAATCCTTCTCCCAATTCTGTTGATGGAGTGGCCTCCCCACCCTCTCCTTGTACGGTGTCACCTTCCACTCCTGCCCTGGTGCTCGACCCCATCTCCTTGAAGTCTTCCTCCATGGCACCACTTGGAACATCCACATCGGTTGGCTGTGCCACGGTATCTGGCACATTCTCTTCAGCACTTTCACCCTGTACTGAACCATCAGATTCAGGATACCCTGGGTTAAAATATCCCTCTTCTTCTGACTCACTGTTGTCAGCCATTTCATCATGGTCCACCACAGTAGCTATATGCCTGGCCATATCAGATTCTGGCCTCAGCTTTGCCCTAGTCCTTCTCTTCTTCAACACCTCGGTGCTAGAGGGTAACCGGACCATCTGCCCCACCGGTAGGAGATGATTCCTATGCAAAGTCTTTATGATCTGTGGGTGATTCTCCATCTGTACTTGGAAGACCGGCAGGTCAGCTAACTTGGAGATGACCGTGTATGGCTCTTTGTTCCATCTATTGGCCAGCTTGTCTTTCCAGTTCAATCCCAGGTTCCGGATCAACACGCAATCTCCAATGTGTAGTTCTTGGTGTTTCACCAACTTCAATTCAATTCAATTCATTTTTATTTGTATAGCGCTTTTTACAACACAAGTTGTCACAAAGCAGCTTTACATTGTTCCCAGGCCTGAGACTCCCTGAGAGCAAGCCTAAGGCAACAGTGGCAAGGAAAAACTCCCTATCAGGAAGAAACCTTGAGCAGAACCGGGCTCAGAGGGGGGACCCATCTGCTTCTGGCCGCACTGGGCAGATAGAATTAAAGAATTAAAGTTATGCAATGTATTTTAAGACATTTACGATTGACAGACAATAGTGATTAACAGCAGAGTGATTATAAGAATATCTCCTAGGATGTCCGGTTCTTGGAACGCAGTTGGCTTTGATGGGCAGGGCAGCGAGGTAGCAGGACTGGAAAACGGGATGAGACGCTTGGGCTACAGCTCCGGACAGGAGCCTGGAGCAGGGATAGGAAGCAAACAGAAAACAGTGGTTAGTGGATGATAAGAATGGCAGGGATGTAGAACAGAGAGGCAGGAGAGGAGGGGCAGTGAAAAAGGTGCCAGTGTGCAACAAGGAAAAACCCCGGCAGGCAAACATTATGGCAGCATACCTAGGGGACGGGAGGCAAGGGACCGGCATAGTCATGAGGGCGACCCTAAGACAGTCAACACCAGATCACGGCACAGGGTCCATGAAAGCAATGACTACTTAATCCACCAGAGACTCTATGATCCACACCAGCACCAGGCCATGTCCCTCAGCTGAAGGATTTACTATATAGATATGTTTTGAGCCTAGACTTAAAGGTGGAGAGAGAGTCTGTTCCCCGAATCTCGGAGGGTAAGCTGTTCCACGGGAGAGGGGCTTGATAGGAAAAGGCTCTACCACCTACAGTAGTTTTGCCCACTCTTGGAATGATGAGAAGCCCGGCATTTTGGGAGCGAAGGGCTCTCTGCGGAAGATATGGGTGATATGGGGGGGGCGGACAAGCCCATTTAAAGCCTTAAATGTGAGTAAGAGTATTTTAAAAACAATCCGGTATTTAATAGGTAGCCAATGGAGAGAAGCCAGAACTGGGGTGATGTGCTCAAAGCATTTAGTTTTGGTTAAGATTCGAGCAGCTGCATTTTGTACCAGCTAAAGGGGTTTTAATGAGACATTTGCACATCCTGACAAGAGGGCATTACAGTAGTCTAATCTGGATGTTACAAAGGCGTGGATTAATTTTTCAGCGTCGTTAATTGATACAATTTTCCTGATTTTGGCTATATTTCTCAAATGGAAGAAGGCAGTCCTAGAGGTGTTAGTTATGTGAGTTTCAAAAGAGAGCTCAGGATCAATAACAACACCAAGGTCTTTGATGGCTGCACTCGGGGCAAGGGAGACACCATCAAGGTCCAGTGTAAAATGAGTGAATTTGCTCCTGATTGAATTTTGGCCTATGACCAATATTTTGGTTTTGTCCGGGTTAAGGAGGAGAAAGTTTCAGGCCATCCAATTCTTTACATCTGTTAGGCAGGCCTCCATGTTTGATATATTCAGAGGGACATCGGGTTTGACTGATATGTATAACCGAGTGTCATCCGCGTAACAGTGGAAATTAATGTCATGTTTACGGATGATATCGCCAAGAGGCAACATGTATAATGAGAAGAGCAGAGGCCCAAACACAGATCCTTGAGGTATACCATATCTTACTCTGGAACAAGCGGAGGATTCGTTGTTAATGGAGACAAACTGATATTGTTTTGATAGATAAGACCTAAACCAAGATAGGGCCTGTCCACTTATGCCAACCAGGTTTTCGAGGCGGTCAAGGAGGATATGATGATCGATGGTATCAAAGGCTGCACTTAGGTCTAGCAGCACAAGAAGAGAGATACAGCCGTTGTCACAGGAGAGTAGAAGGTCATTGAGCACTTTCAAGAGAGCGGTTTCCGTACTGTGGTGAGGCCTGAATCTAGACTGAAAAACTTCCAAAATGTTGTTACAGTGTAAAAAGGCACAGAGTTGCTTCGATACTGCTTTTTCCAGAATTTTTGAGAGGAATGGAAGGTTCGAGATGGGCCTATAGTTTGACAGGTCATTAAGATCAAGATTAGGCTTTTTCAGAATAGGCTTGATAACTGCTACTTTGAAGGGCTGAGGTACGTGTCCAGACATGAGGGAGGCGTTGATAAGATTTAATAGCGGTGTGTCAATTGCAGGCAGTAGCTGTTTTAGGAAGCTAGTTGGTATGGGGTCAAGTTGGCTGGTAGAGTTGTTAGATGAATTGATAAAAGAAGAAAAGTCGCTAAATTCAATGGGTATAAAAGAGTCAAAGCGTGAGGCGGGCCTAATAGACATACTTACATAATCTGGAACGGGACTGGCCAGGCAGGAGGCAGAAGTCGATGAGAATTTTTGTATTGTGTCTCTTATCTTTAAGATTTTACTATCAAAGAAGTTCATGAAATCATTGCTACTATAAATTGCTGGTATGGTAGGGTTATCTGATGCAGGACTCTTGGTTAATCTGGCAATAGTGCTAAACAGGTACCTAGGATTGTCCTTGTTTCTCTCAATAAGGGTAGAGAAATATTTGGATCTGGTAGCTGTGAGGGCATGCTTGTAGGTTAGGAGACTTTCCTTCCACGCCAGGAGAAAAACCTGTAATTTGGTGGAGCGCCATTTTCTTTCGAGTTTTCGCGTAGCTTGTTTGAGAGCACGAGTATGGTCGTTATACCAAGGTGCTAGCTTCTTGTCTGTGATTTTCCTCCTTTTGAGGAGAGCAATGGCATCCAGATGTAAGATTATAGTGCTTCTAACGTCTGACCAGACGTGGTTCAGAATCAGAGAACTGTTAACCTGATGGCCTTATTATCATAGTTACAAAGGAAGCTCCACACCTCTTGGCGCCACGTTACAGTTGGAGCCAAGAGCAATTGATTAAGGCAGGCAACAGCCATCAAGTCTAGCATACAACCGGGAGTGGGCAAAGGGGCGTTCAGCATCAAAGGATCCCGCTTTGCATTTGGGAACATAGGTTGATGTTACAACAGTGTAAAACCTATTGTTTGTTGCCATTTGTTTCATGGTATAAAAGGCTGATCACGGTAACAGTTCTCTGAGTTAAAGCTTCGCAGGCAGAGATGCTGCCGGATTCCATTATCAAATAAAGCTTTTTCTCCAAGCGCGCTTTTGGTCCGGTTCGTTTACTTTTAAAATTAGAACAAAATCCAACACAGAGTTTTACGCAAAGTAGAGTCAATACTGTCCGCGAGTAGATTAATTTCAGTTGAGCTAGGGTTTGAACATAAACTAGAGGAGATTTCGTTGTGCAGGTAGTATGTAAGTATGTAAGGTAGTAAGTAGGGAGCTCGTCGATAAAGGCATTTGCTGTAAGAGAGCAAAAAGTGCGCCTGGAAGAAAATCTAGGCTCCGAGTATGTGAAGCACGTTAGTGGTAAATTGAAAGAGATGAGATAGTGGTCGGATAACATAGGATTGTGTGGCATAATTTCCACCTGGTTAATATCTGCTCCATGTGTGAGGACCAAATCAAGAGTATGGTTGTGGTAATGTGTGGGTTTGTCCACAGCTTGATAGAGTCCAATGGGTTCGATGATGGACAAAAATGCTGTTCTGAACGGGTCATTATCCATATACACATTAAAGTCACCTACTATTACAGCTTTTTCTGTATTGACAACCAGGTCGGATAAAAAGTTGGCAAATTCCGATAAGAAAACACTGTAAGGGCCAGGTGGCCTGTAAACTATTACAAGGGTAAATAGCTGAAATGCAGTATTGTCAGGATGTGCAAAGCTAAGTACTAACAGTTCAAACGAATGGAAGTTATAGCCAGGTTTAAGGGTGGCACAGTTTGAAGCTGTGTACAGCAGCAACGCCGCCACCTCTACCAGTAGGTCGAGGGACCTGGTGATTACAGTAACTGGGAGGAGTTGATTCATTGAGAGCAACAAAGTCATTAGGTTTAAGTGTGTTTCAGTCAGGTATAACATATCAAATTGGTGATCAGTAATCAATTCATTTATTAATAAATCTTTAGGTTGAAGCGATCTGATATTTATTAACCCAATCTTAAGGACCATTTGTCTACAGGTAGTACTTTCAGGTTTGTCAAACTATCAAATTATCAGCACAAATGCCCCTACTGGATGTTTTTAAGAAGTTTGGGACCGAGAGTCGTGGAACAGACACTGTCTCGATGGGATTTTTAAGTTGTGGTTCCAGGGAAAAAGCAGACATCTGTGTAGGACAGAAAGTCTGCTGCCTGGCCTTGGCCCTGATAAGTCAAGGTTTAGAGGAATGCAGACTATGATCCATGTTTCTAGAGATGATAGCTGCACCCTCCCTCGACGGGTGGATGCCATCTAAAAACTTATGCCAATTATCTATAAAACCCACATTGTTAGAGGGGCACCATTCAGACAACCAACATAGATCTCGTTACCGCGCCGCATGGGGATGGGGCCAGAGAAAATTACTGAATCCGACATTTGTTTAGCAATCATGCACACCGATTTAATAGTTAACTTTGTTACTTCCGATTGTCTCATGCGAACATCATAACCCACTCGCCTTGCTACGAAGGCTCTGCTGGGGTTGAACTAGGGGAAAGGCTAATTGACGCACCCGCTACTGAAAAGGATTCGATAAACTTTTCACTTGCTTTAATCTCGTATAAAGTGCGGATGCGTGCTTCTAATTCTGCTACCTTCTCCATCAACCTAGCGTTAAGCTCGCATTTAACACAGGTAAAGTTGGTAGTAATGGCGGAGAAGGAATGCACACAGAGCAGGGGAGACAGCGAGAGGGAGGAGAGCTAAGGATGGGAGAGACAGAGCTGCGAGAAGCCATCGTACGTAACTAGCTGGCTACTTACGTCTGTAGTTTTTGTGAGGGTGTCGGAATCGGCGAGTACTCCGGGTTTGGATCCTGGCTGGGTCCTAACCGATCAGCGTCTTGCGTCTGACGTTCGGGGAACGAGCAACAGGAAGTGCAGAGCACGAAACAGGTGAGGAGCAGCAGGTAGCGAGCGAGAGTGAGAGCGTCTGGAGCGAGAGCGAGAGCATCTGGAGCGAGAACTTGTCATACCGCTGTTTGTTTCTTCCTTGCTGTTTTCCTGCTGTGTTAGCAGCCAGCTCATATGCTTTCTCTAGCTCCTGTCGAAAATGTTGCACATACTTCGAATGAGGCAACCTCTCCCCATTTTCAGGACTAACACTAAAACACAGATTAATGGGCAGCCTGGGTTGCCTCCCAAACAACAAATAGTATGGAGCATAGCCTGTCGCATCATTCTTGCTGCAATTGTATGCATGCATTAAATGCCTGACATACCCGCTCCAGTGCTGCTTTTCCCTGTCATCTAGGGTGCCAATCATATTGAGCAAAGTGCGATTAAATCGCTCGGGCTGGGGGTCCCCCTGGGGATGGTAAGGAGAGGTGCGGGAATTCTTTACCCCTAGTAACTCACACATCTCTTTGATGAGCTTACTTTCAAAATCCCTACCCTGATCTGAATGGATCCGGGATGGCAAGCCATAATGTACAAAGTACTGCTCACACTCGGGCCACGGTGGTTGCTGTCTGATTGCGGGTAGGGAAAGCCTGTGCATATCTGGTGAAATGATCAGTTACTACTAACAAATTCTTAAATCCATGGTTATCTGGCTCCAAGCACAGAAAATCTATGCACACAAGCTCCATCGGACCTGAACTGGTCAGATGATGCAAAGGAGCAGCTCAAGTGGGCAAGGTCTTTCGCTGAATACACCTCCCACAGGTCTTCACATAGGCTTCCACCTCTGTCCCCATTCTAGGCCAGTAGAACCTCTGTCTCACAGAATCAAGAGTCCGGTCTACCCCCTGGTGCCCACAGTGGTCATGGAGTTCACACAACACTTGCTTCCTAAGCTCACAAGGAAGAACAAGCTGTTGAATGACCCCTTCTGATGTCTGAGCCTGCCGATAAAGTAGGCCCTGCTTTAAGATTAGTCTGTCCCACTCTCTGGCAAGCAGCTGAATATCTGCGCTGTTGGATATTATCTCCGACTGGGATTTTCCTTCCATCTTAGTCTCCAAATCACTCCAATATCCACATCTGACCGCTGTGCCTCCTGGATTTCATCCCTGGTCCAGGGTTGAAAATCATCTCCTTTCATCTGAACAGGGCAGGAAAATGCCATGGGAATGGCATCCGGACCCAGGCCAGAAGGGGCGGATCCACGATATTGCTTTCTTCTGGAGAGGTCGACAACCCGCACATGGCCTGCACTCCAGCTGGTGGGACCTTAACCCAGTCTTCAATTTGTCCCTTTCCATGTGGACGCCGAGATAAGGCATCTGCATTGATGTTCGAATGGCCTGGACGATAAGTCAGACTGAAGTTGTATGCGGCCAGGGCAGCCAACCACCTGTGACCTGTCGCATTCAGCTTGGCAGAGGTTAGCACATAGGTCAACGGGTTGTTGTCTGTGTGCACCTCAAATGGGACGCCATACAAATAGTCATGGAATTTATCCACCACGGTCTACTTCAGGGCAAGAAATTCCAACTGATGAGCAGGATACTGTTTCTCGGACTCTGACAACTTTCTGCTGGCGAAGGCAACAGGTTTTAGCTCTCCAGAATGTTCTTGATACAACACAGCGCCAAACCCCTCCAAATTGGCATCAGTGTGTAGAGTGTAAGGTTTCTCACTGTCTGCACAGGCCAACACAGGTGCATTTATAAGCCGGTTTATGATTTCTCTGAAGGCTTTTTCATATGCCTCCATCCATCGCCTGCCAAAGGGTTCTGATGTTTTGAAGTATGGCATACCTGATGCACTTTTCCCCTTTGTTTTCTTTTGTGGAGGAGGGTAACCTTTGGTTAGTCAGTCAGGGGCTTCACAACCATGGCGTAGTTCTTGATGAATCTTCTGCAATACCCACAAAATCCCAAAAATGACCGGAGTGCTTTGAGATCCCTGGGCCTCTCCCATGTAGCAACAGCAGCAATTTTCTGGGGGTCAGTGGCTATTCCACTCTCAGAGACCACATGCCCTACATAGGTCACTTGATTTTGACAAAATTTACACTTGTCCAGTGACAATTTAAGCCCACATTCAGCCAGCCTGTCCAGCACTTTCAGGAGTCTCTCCTCGTGCTCTTCTAATGTCCGTCCAAAGACAATTAGGTCATCTAAGTAGACTAGGACACCAAGCATGTTCATATCACCTACTGTCCGCTCCATTAAGCGTTGAAATGTCGTTGTTCAAATTGGTAAAATCCAAGTGGGCATATGAATGCAGTCTTTTCTTTATCCTCAGCACTCATAGCAATTTGATAATAACCACTTCGCAAGTCCAATACAGAGAACCACTTGCTCCCTGAGAGGCTATGCAAGGCATCATCAATTCTTGGGGTTGTGTATTGGTCAGGGATAGTACGTTTGTTCAATGTGCGATAATCAATACACATCCTAACTGACCCATCTTTTTTTCTAGCCACTACAATTGGAGATGCACATGGGCTCTGGGACTCAATTATTATTCCTGCAGCGAGTAGCTCTTGAAGATGTTTTCTGACATCCTCAATGTCAGCAGGTGCCAGATGTCTGGAGCGTTCTCTGAAAGGCCGGGTGTCACTCAAGCGGATGGTGTGCTCAACCCCTTTAGCAAAGCCTATGTCGCCACTGTGGGTAGAGAACACTTCAGGTCTTCCCAGCATCTGTGTGATGAGTCGATCTTTCCACTGTTTGGGAACAGTGGAATCCCCAAACTGGAACATATGGGGTTCCAATGGGGCAGGTCGCACTACTGGAGGTACTGGATCGGTCACCCTTTCCACACGAAGTACCTGAGCCACTTGAGTGCCAGCAGGCAGCACAATATCATGCTGGGACTCATTGCTTGCCACCACAGTGATGTGATTTTGCTTCACAGAGAAAACTGGAATCACTCCCCTTTGGACCAACACTCCCCCTGGTAAGACATTTTCATCTGGCATTTCAATCATCAGTACATCAGTCTTCACCAGCTCATCAGACTGCAAAACACAGTCAAGCTTCACCTCACAGCCAGGGATCAGCTTGGCAGGTCCTGGACCTGGCCATGCCAAATGACCAACCAATTCATCTCCTGCACACTTTGGGGAAGGCTCACGACACTTAGCATAAGCTCCTGAGCAAAGGGAATGAATCCGGAGAGACTTCACAAATCCCGGCCCAACTCTATCCTCACACATCTGTGCTAATCTTCCAAACAGGCTAGCATTGGTCCCAATAATCATAGCCACGTCATCTTGGCTGGGAGTTTCTGAGCACACCAAAGTCAACACCTCAACTTTCTCTTGAACACCAGCAACATCTGCCGGAAACTCCAAATCCAACACCACATAACCTATGTAAGGATAACTGGTGCTACTCAACCCCCAGATGGCCAGACCAGTAACAGGGTGTATGGGCACATTACCAAGGTGTTGTCTATACCATCCCTCAAACAAGATGGTCACCTGGGAGCCACTATCAAATAAAGCTTGACACGGTTTACCATTCAACTGTACTGTTACAGTGGACGGAGGTCCTATCAGCCCTTTGGGGAGACCTGAACCTCCAGACACTTGTGACCCAGCTGCCTTGCACAAGCTATTGGTGGGCGAGGGTGGTGATGTGTCTTTCCCTGGATTTCTATTGCCCTGTTTTTGCTTTTGCAACAACCTCCTAACCACTAACTTGGGGTTCTCTGCATTTCCGCAACTGGCTGCTAAATGTCCATCATGACCGCACTTATAGCAGAACCGTGATTCCACTGAGGCATTGGGAGTCACCCTAGCAGAAGTGCTTTCTGGCTTTGCCTTCTTCTTGTCAGCGATAGCTGCTTCCTGACCCGGCTGGACCGTCAGAGTGGCCACTTGCCGCTGTAGCTCTTGTACACACTTCCACAACTCACCATCATCTTTCTCATTTTCTGTCTCTTTCTCCCATCTGAGGCCACTTTGAGGTGGGTCAGATGACCTGTCAGACTTCGAGAGTAACCACGCCACCCCTTCCTCTAGCATACGCACATGTTCCTTTAGTCCCTCTACTTCCTGCATACTGGAGCTGGAGACTGGAGCACTCTGCATTAGCCGTACTGGCACATCAACAGATCGTCGTTGAGCTTCTTGTTGTTCTTCTTCCCTAATTTCTTGCAGCAGTTCCAGAAAGGTGGGGGGTTTGTCTTTACGTTCCCTGAGACGCAGGTGAATCGTTTTCAAATCAGTCACGAGAGACCCCCGCAACAACTGTTCTAACCTAACTAGGTTGGCTCGGGCTGGATCTACCCCCCCCTTGTCTGACTACTTTCCTCAAACTGCTTTCTAGACGGCGTAGAAAGTCAGACATCTTTTCATCAGAACGTTGCCTAGAAGCACGGAAACTAAAGTACAAATCTTCTCCACTCTCACTGCTACCAAAAGCATGTTCAAGGGCTTGCAAATAGTCATGGGGCCCAACAGAAACGTCAGCCTCTTTAACCGCCTGGATA
Organism: Megalops cyprinoides; assembly: GCF_013368585.1. Taxonomy (NCBI): domain Eukaryota; kingdom Metazoa; phylum Chordata; class Actinopteri; order Elopiformes; family Megalopidae; genus Megalops; species Megalops cyprinoides. The sequence goes on along the minus strand of NC_050588.1, from coordinate 581,865 downwards.
ATCTCAAGAGCTGGCCCCCTAAGACTTTCCGCTATCTGTTTCCTCTTCTCACGATCTGAACAATCACACTCATTCACCATTATGGTGGCCTGCTCTATCCATTGATCAAAACTGTCTTCCCCAGCTGGTACTGGTAAACTGCCAGAGAACATGCTGAGACGCTTGTATGAAGTTCCATCCTGTGAAGGAGGTCGCACTACTTTGGCCATCACATCACCAACTGCCCTTATGATTGCTTCTGTATCACTAGCATGTGAGACACTCTGACCTAATAACCCAGTGGGGTTTGTTGTGGGAAGTACAGGCTCTGATGATTCAACCCTTAAGTCAGGTGAATAGCTATGTATGACCCAACGATCATCACCCGCAAGAGACTGGATATCTGGGGGAATGACAGCGGGGTTGTCTATCTCTCTATATTCACACAAAGCCTCGATATCTTGTGTGTCCACTCTGAACATCTTGCCCCGCAGCCTAACATTTCCCAGAGCTTTGATCTGCATCAGGGTTTTCATAATTTCCTCATCGGCTGTGCCCTCAGACGGCATACTTGTCATCACTACTTTAGGGACCATCTCACTCCATCTTAATTATGCTAAACACTAATTTACAATCCCAGCGGTGCCTCCAATGTAACGCGTCAACCCTTTGATTCGTTAAAGGTTGGGCCCTGAGTTCGAATCTCTTAATAAATCCTTTAGCTCTAACCCCAAGAATGGTTAAGAAGAAAAAATCTAATTGTGGTCAATCTCCTTTACTGGCCCCAGTAAACATAGTAAACATAACAAAGTAAACATAACATACACCAATACAATGAAATCAACCTTATTTGAATAAATTTCAACTCAAATTTGCTTCACTGTTTATCAGGGTCTCTCACAACACATACCCCCTTTCCTCAGTACTGGATGGACTTATCCCCAACAACAACAAACAAATAAAAATAAATTAAAAAACAAAACAAAACCCTAATCATACAGATTGCCTGGTAATACAAAAATAAAGTGTCAATGATACAGTAATATTGCGAATACAGAGTGTACCTCCAATTTAATTTCACAAACAACACAGAAGGTACACCAAGGAATTTTGCGATATACGTGCAGTGCCCTGTCCTGCTACAATTAGCCAGTGGTAAGGAGAATAGCAAACAAAAAGGGGGAAAAACAGTTCACCCTCTCAGTGCAATACACAACGAGCAATTTTGCTTAACGCAAATCATATGCCGGCAAATTATCTAAACTAAACTTTAAACCAAAAAGAACCGTTGCAGGCCTGTTTGACGTGGGTGCGCTTGTAGGAAACCGTCCTCTTCACTAAACGAGCCAAGGAGGGAAAAAACAAAACCCATTACCTCCGTCCTGTGGATATTTGCACACAGTATCGTAGATACTTTCCACGCTGTCTCTTCACCAAGCACCCACCGCGCGCAGTCGGTTCCTAGCTGCCCGTAACACGCAAAATGTCACAGTTCCCCCGCATGTAAATAATTGCACCTCCAGCGCGGAGTCACTATCCCCGTTCTTTCCCGTTACCCACGCTGTCTTCGTGGTTTCGTCGCGCTAACTTCACCCTATGAAGACCTGCTACACTCCTAACAAACTGTACGTGTTCATTCTTTACATATTCAACCTGCCAAAACAAACCCGGAAAAACCCCTCCAAGTTCGTTTTTTCTCGCTCCCAAACTCCACCCTCTGACCTCTCACACCTTCACTGATTGGCTGAGATTAACTCATGGCATAAATTCTCACCTTACAATGAAATATTTCCGAGACATTAAACCAAACATTTTACCGCAATTGTGAGCATATAAATGTAAACAAATAAAATATTAAATAACAGAAAAGTAACACTGTATACCCATGGGGTTACAAATATCTCACGTAAATAACGGTTTCATAATTGAACATAACGAGATGTGTGTGTGTGTTTGTGTGTGCATCTGCTTATTATGTGAGATACATTTTATTGCAGACTAACGTTACTTACTCCTTTATTGGGGTCCGTTGTTCAGAATAGTGATGTGCAGTTCGTGAACGAATGAATCCTTTTGAATGAATCTTTGAGGTGAACTGAGTGTACTGAGTCCCTAGTCTAAAAGATTCGTTCCTTCCTCTTTGCAAACGTGTGCGTTGATTAGCTGGCATAGCATCTACAACTCTCCCTCCAGTGGATATTAGATATGCGGTCTGTCCACAAAGCAGCCTATCACAAAACTGTATCAGCAGTACGATAATGACAACAACTAGCCAATGGCTGAAATGCTAAAACTCTCGAAGCACCTCCCACTGGCCATCTCGGCACGGCTGACGATGTGGGACAATGCAAAATATCTGGTTACTACGAAGACTCTAAACTCCACCTACTGACCTGATGAACTGTGTGGTGACCTCACCACTCCCCGTCAACAACTATTGACAAGTTCCTCAGTTCACCAGTTCGTTCGGACTCAAAGGAACTGGTGACTATGGTGACAAGTTCCTTAGTTCACCAGTTCGTTCGGACTCCAAAGATTCACTCACTATGAAGACCTGGTTAATACACCTGCGTGAAGTTGGCACCCCAAGTATTAAAAAATAGCAAAAAACGAAAATGTTTACGGCACAAACCGGCACAAACATAGCACAAACGAACGAGACCATTTTGGAGCAATTCGGAGAAGCTTGGGGTGCTGGGTGACGTCATAGCACATACAATATAATTTATATCTAAAAAACCATAGCAGCACAAACGAAAATTTTTACGGCACAAACCGGCACAAACGAACAGTAATACAATTTCGAACTTTTTTAATACTTGGGGTGCCAACTTCATGCAGGTGGTGAATACCTGTTGCCAGAATCGCTAGTTCTCAGTATTGCAGGCTTGGGCTACATCCGCCATTGACTGTGACGATGCAAAAAGAATCAGAGCACTTCCGTGACATTATTATGGGAATTAAAAACACTATTAAATATTATTTTGCTCATCTACCTGCAATATTATTTTATATTTATATTTTTAGCAGTAGCATATTTTAGGTGCGCACAATGTATCGCAGTTCTTGTTTATCACAACTGCAATTTTACGTAGGCTACGATGTATTTAATGTTGACATCACATTTCCTTTTAACGTGAATAAAGTCCTTATTAATAAATACTGACAAATCAACATAATAGGCTACAAAACAAAACAGAGATGTGATGCATAAGCCTATGCATCACATTTGTGGCGTACTGTGTCTACATTAACAACAAATAAAAACACGACATCACTGACTAGCCTACAAGTATATTAAAATGTTTGGGCTGGGTTAGTTCAAAACTTGTAAAAGGACGTCATTCGCTTTGGATGTAAGTGTGGCTCTTTTTTCCTCAGTGCTTTTTTTTAGTTTTAGCGAATGACATGTACTTAGGCTGATAGGCTATGCGTTAAAATGTGGGGTTCTGTTACCTTCCCAAAGACGAAGTATACTTTGCGGCTGCATGCTTGTTTGAATAGCATGGTGCAGTTTTACGTAATGAATATTACGATTTAATTATTAGTAATTTCATTGACATTTGGTTTCACACGTGCTGTTTTGCTGCAGAGCAGGCTTATAATGGACATGATGTTTGGAGCAATGTAGAGTAACTTTTAAAATGCAATAAAACTATTTACAGATTCGTGTATGCCGCCCGACCGGATATGGAAATGAACGAATCAGTGAGTCAAAGATTCGAATCATTTTATTGAACTAAAGGATGAAAGGAACCGAATCACTGAAAAGAATCGTTTTGAACACCACTAGTCCAGAATGGAGAAGACCGTTGATGTCCGGCCAGTTAAAACTGCCTTGGTGGGCGAAATCCCATCTCGAGCCTGTCTCGTGGCAAATGAAAGGTGTTGAATAGGTTGCATGCTTCCAATTCAGGGAGCACCATTTGTTTAAAAAAGAATCCGACGTAATTTTTCAACATAAGACTGTAGGCTATATTAAGGGTTTATGTAAAAAAAAAAAAATAGAATTACATCGTAGTCATGTAGATTATGAGGTAGACCTAGGCTATATTTCAACATTAATCTATGAACAGAGAATATCTTTAAGATGAGAGATCGTACTGCACAGCGATTAGCTGTTGCAATACGTGAGTTGTCTAAAAAGCTATAGCTTGCTGCCACTGGCAAATTGTGCTGTCCCATCAGAGTGGACTTGGATTGAGTGTTACTTCAAAATGGTAACACAGTAAACTGCCGTGGCCCAGCACTTCTCATTCGCAACACATTGATATATTGTTTAAATAGCCGATGGCTTCAACTTGCTATGTCTTCAGCCAAGGAGAACCTGCATGACTGGCTTCAGTAATAACTGGGATATCAATTCAATTACAAATACATTTCTTTTTTTTCTTGCCCCCATCGCTACCTACGCTTTATGCGGTGGTGGTCTACATCTATGAGACTGGAGGATGATGAAGCACTGTTAAAAAATTACTCCTGTGGCACTGTGGAAAACGTTCATGTTTCAGTTTTGTTCACGTGTCATAAATTAAGGGGTTACTCTTACAAAGAAACATGCAGCAATGAACACGACTTTATCACAGACAACAAATAAAGAAAAATAATGACCCGTGTTTTTATAGTATTTTTATTATCGTGTTTTTCAAATCATAACCACGTGAAGACTCCTAGTGTCGGAATTCTTCCAGATTTAAATGGCTTCAGATTGTTAGCCTATATAAATGCAGCCTGTTCATGATTTCATAAGTTACTGTGTAGCTTGTTTGATACTGTAGGCGACGTCATAGCGATGTATGTGTGCTATCTGGGTAACGTTATGTCATAACCAACCAGAGACGTTACTGGAATTAGAATGACTGTAAAAACCCTACTCACTCAGACAGGAGGGTGACAACAGGAGAGTGACAAGCATTCACACCCAGTCTTCCACCAATCCTGCACCAAGCACACATCAACAGTGGCAGCCACAGCCAGGTGGGAAGTATGAAACGACTTCCCCTCTACTAAGGGCGTAATTTTGCATATGGACGGTAGGGACATGTCCCTACCAATATTTGAGTGAACTTGTTCGCATTATCTTTGAAGTGAAGTCAGACTACATAATTCCAATGTCCCCTCGGTTGTTGTGTCCCTACCAATGTTGAGACCAAAACTACGCCCTTGCCCTCTACAAATCATCACCTGGAGGCATCAACAGTAGGGAACCTAAGATGAAGTCAGGGCTACACCACCTGGCCCTACATATGAATAACTTCAGTCCATAAATTCATGTGACTTCTGTGGGGGATTGGGGGGTTGTGTTTTCTGTACCAAAATCTCTCTGTCCCATTTCATGTTATTCTGAATCCACCAAAAACAAATTGGTGACACATTTCAACTGCTTTTTCATACCTAGGATAGGAGCAGTAATTGACCATGTCACTCACAGCAGGAGTGGGCTAACCCACAGTGGCCCTAGTCCCACACTATCTGCAAAAATCCCACAAGGGGCCCAACAAAGGCTGTTTGCTGGGCCCATAGGTGGAAATACACCATGGGCCCAGCATTAGCTGATCAAAAATGGGCCTGCATGTGGTATTTGTGGGCAACCCCAAATGTGGGCGGCAAATAGAAAATCCACATGGGGACCCATATGTAAAAAATACTGTGGGCCCAACATGGGCTGACCAGCACTGGGCCCATGTGGGCTTACTGTGGGCTGCCCACAGAAAATCTAATTGGGGACCCAGAGGGGAAATGTTATGTGTATGAGAAAGGCACCTGTAGGAGACCTCAAGTTTATCCCATTGTAAGGGCACCTATATGGAACCACATCACATTTTCTCCACTGGAGGGGCATCTATTAGGAAACTTTCCCACAATCCAGGTAGTGATTGAGCATCTAATGCCATCTAGAGGAAAAACTGAAAACTTCATGTATAGAGCAGTCACCGAGTCAATCATGCTAGATTGCCTTCAGTACACGTTGCATTTATTGATATTTTTTAATTCAGTTGATGAATGTATGTTGAATTCATGCAAATGAATATGCAGTGAGAAAATGGAACGTGCATCAAAGTGACGAGACTTTTAAGTAACTGAATGATTTTGACCAGGGGTCTATCGAATCATGGGAAACTACCCATGGGTACACTGGTTTAAGTTTCATTCATGTTATACCTAAGTCGTTTTGTTATGAACTATCAGTACATAAACAACACTTGGGTTAGATGTAGCACGAAACGCAACTTGAAGACGCCCAGTGGTTTCAATTCAAGAGTGGAATCATACCAAGGTTTTAAATCACCATAGCAACTCCCATTAGAGCCGAATCAACGAAATAATTAATCCGCCCGTTTCCTTACATTCAACTTGTAGCCTATCTTCCAAAAAGCGCGCAACTTCAGATTTCGTATTTCAGAGGACTGTTTTCCGTGTGATACCGTTTGACTTTGGAATTACAAAACTGCAGACAGGCGACAGATATTATGCTGAAATTCTGAAAAGGGTCAAAAGAGGCGGTGGAACTGCAAAGTCATGGCGTGACAGAACTCACGTACAGGAAGTAGAGTGACGCAGTACATGAGTCTCGGCGTGAAACCCATCTCTTTATTCGCATACTCACCAAATATGTAGCAAACAAATCTCCTGTTTACTCAGAGCTTGAAAGAATTACCGAAGGCCAATTTTAAAGCACTTGTAAGTGTTCATGCTATATTCTGTCGCCGACAATACAGCCAGTAACATTTACTAAATCGTAAAGGATGGCCCGGCCTTGAGAAAGACTATTGCATACATGACATCAGATGGCGCTGTGAGCAAACAAGAAGAGACATACTGTATTGTAAAAACTCAGCACTGGTCCCCAAAATGGCATATGCAGATAAGCTGCTTGTAAAAAGTTAACCGTGACTTACTAAAAGAAAAGAACATTTCTTTAAAAAGAAAGAAACAAAGAAACAAACACAGTGAAAAGTGAGCTGAAGTGTTCGACGATTTAAGCTGTCTAAAATAATTCTAGGCAGGCTTCTGTATAACCACGTACTGGTTATGTATGTATATCGTTTAAATAGAGGGTCTAACGGAGAGAGAATGAACGTGATCGCGACGTGTCGGGACGCGATGTCGTACTTGACACCAAACCTGTCAGGAAGAGGTCCAATTATGTTACTTTCATCTCCTTGCGTCTGTCTTCCAATTTAAGCCTTTTTCCATTAGTTGAAAAGAGGAACTCCACCAAACATATAAACCGGCAATTTGATGTTTGTTAGACCAAGAAAATACTCTATGAATATTCATTTTTTTGTGAGTTTTGTGAGTCTGCTTCTGCCTTTCAGAATATCTGAAATACATTCAATATTACAGAACAGCTTCTGCTTATTGTTAAATCTGAGTGGGCAGCAAAATCGAGCGTGAAATACATTCACATTTTATGGTTTAATTCCTTATCCAATATCTAAATACTAGAATAAAGCATGTGCATAGTTCAGCATGAATTATGTAAATTTATTTTGCAACTAAAACGAATGCTAATATACTTATTTCTGTAAACATTTCCATAAAAATGCGAGAACAAATTTCAAATTCTGAGTTGATCAACAAGAAGTGATTGTTTGAAAACAGGCCTACTTTTCATTGTTTTCAGACTACCATGTTACTTCATCAAGGCTCATTTTAAATGAATAAATACATTAATCTGGAATTCCTAAGTGTTGTGCACTTTTCATCTGCCTGTCTTTGAGATATTGTTCATTTTCTCACTCCTTTTGGTTCATGAATTGTTGGCAGTGCCTTTGTTTTTGGAATCAACAAGGACGACTCTGTGCAGTCCTTCCCACATGCACATTCTCTGTGGTGTACCCACATTCTGGGCCAAAAGTGAAGATTAATTCCCAGTGAATGTGCAATCACTGGGAAATTACTGACACTGAGAACAAGCTGAAAATAATGTTCTGTACATCACAACAGTAGCCTTTACATGCAAGTGCCAAGGTCTACTCTTTGATCAAACTGGAAGTTATAGGTACATAGATTTTTTGTCACATGATTAGAGGAACTCCTACCCCTGGCCCGCATGCAATCCTCTGTCGATATTGCTGGGATATGTGTCTTCTGTCAATATTGCTGTGATGTCTGCCTGGTTCATGGAGCCAGAAAATGTTAACTGGTGAGACCAAACCCACATATCTCCTAGATCTCATTTCTCACTGAAGACAAAAAATGCTGTCAAACCACAGAACATAAAAATAAGATGCCAAAACTATAAATTACAAAAAAGGAGGTGTGAAACATCATCTGGCAAAGACTAATATGTATATATGTGTGCATCTGCATGCAAGTGTGTATGTGGCTGTGGATATTTGTGGAACCTGGGGTGTTAATTGCTCAGCCAGCAGTTGGGTATCATGGGGATTTTTGCTAGTTTCCTTGTAAATTCCATTTCTGGCCTTAGAGCCAAATGGTATAACAGCATTCAGAAAAACAAAGCCTTTCCCCAACTGAATGTCACAACAGTAGCTTGGTGGATATCAAATAAACTGATGGTTATGCAAAGTTCTCTTTTCCTCACTGGAAAACAATTGCACGCAGCCGCACTGCTTAATGGTTAACACAGTGCATCTGAAATTACTAAGTACTAAGATATATTACACATTTGTGAGAGCTGAACTGCAATTGGTTGCAACAGCCTGACCAGGTGCAATCTGACAGAGCCATGAACTGATCTTTAACTGAGTGATGACTCATAGACACAGGTTAATGAAGTCCCATCGGGTTAAAAAAATATTGATTCCAGTTGTGACAGAAAAGCATATTACTGCTCAACAATGAAAATAAAAATACATAATGTAAAATTGATGTGAATGCCATTCTCACAGCTCTTGCTGTCCTATTGATTGAGCAATAGTCATAAGTTATATGATTACATACAGATTTCTGTGTACAATTGAATATATTATGCACCAGAGCCATGTCCTGGTCATGTATGCCACCTTGATATATCACCTTGTCAATTATGCCCTTTAATAGACTGCCTGTCTCTACCTCAACCTCTACTCTGTCTGGAAACGGAAACAAAGACATGCCTATGTGCACATGTCAATATCTATCTGCTGGAAAACCTGCCAGCTCACACTTGAGCCCAGTGGAATAAAGATCTCATGAAAAAGCCTGGATTGCTGCTCACTTTGTGAGTTTATGCAGGACAGCTTGCAAGTTGGGAACACACATTTATCATGTTTAAATGTAGCACACACATACAGTGTAATATTTAGTCTTAGCCGTTCAGAGTACACCCCCACTCCCTCCCCCCATAAGGAATAGCTGCCACTCCCCTGTTGGGAAATCCCAAAAAAGAAGTGGAGGTGGAGTAGGAATTACAGGCACACCAAGTGTTTTACCACCTGCTGGGTACATTTAAATAGACTACCATATGTACCCGTTGGAAGATATCATTGCTTGGCTTTAGAGGAGCGGAAGGAGAGACCATCGGTTGACATTGATGTGTACCATTGCCTGGCACCCTGGGGAGCTGCCTGCTTGGGCCAGCCTTGCTTCTCAACCTTGAAGTGTCTCAGTTCTACAGTCTTTGTTTCCCACATCAAATATATATTTGATGTGTGAAACAAATACATTTAATAACCATTTCATTTGGCAAAAGTTTCATACACCTGCATTCATGTTTGAAACACTTCATGTGGAAAAACTGCCTTCCCACAAAAAAACAGAAGGGAGAAAACTTAAAAAAACAACAAAAATTTTAAAAATACACAAATGAAAGAAACAGCCTGACCAAAGAGCACAAAACAATTGTATTTAATAAGCCCTTAACTGAGAGGTAAGGCTGATTAACCAATGGCTGGTTTTGTTTGCACCTACACACACACTTACACAATTAACCTGTTTAAATGCATTTGATGTGAAACAAGCTCAAACACTGACAAGGTTGAAAACTGACAAACTGATGTAACGGGTGGTCTTCTTGCGTTGTGTTTTTAATATGATGTTACGTGGGTCGGCGAGCGAGCGAGTTTCGAACCGAGGTTCTTACTGCTCGCTGCCAACCCCTTAAAGCCAGCGTCGTTGCCAGTTGAGCTAAAGGCAAATTGCCGTTAGCCTGTCGGCAACAACGCTACTTAGCCAGGTCTCAGAGGGAGTGACGTAGCCGCTGCAACCACTCGGCTACCTGCTACCCGCTACCTAAGGCTTTACGCAGGACTCACACGAGCTACTTCAGCTCCGCTACACTCACCCCCCTTTGACCTCCTCTGACTCCTCAGCGACCACTGGCGGCCAAGCTGTGCTTTAGCCAGTGATCCGAGTCACGGCACCAATGTAACGGGTGCTCTCTTGCGTTGTGTTTTCATGTGATGTTACGTGGGTCGGCGAGCGAGCGAGTTTCGAACCGAGGTTCTTACTGCTCGTTGCCAACCCCTTAAAGCCAGCGTCGTTGCCAGTTGAGCTAAAGGCAAATTGCCGTTAGCCTGTCGGCAACAACGCTACTTAGCCAGGTCTCAGAGGGAGTGACGTAGCCGCTGCAACCACTCGGCTACCTGCTACCCGCTACCTAAGGCTTTACGCAGGACTCACACGAGCTACTTCAGCTCCGCTACACTCACCCCCCTTTGACCTCCTCTGACTCCTCAGCGACCACTGGCGGCCAAGCTGTGCTTTAGCCAGTGATCCGGGTCACGGCACCAATGTAACGGGTGGTCTCTTGCTGCGTTGTGTATTAGATTTAATGTGATGTTACGTGGGTCGGCGAGCGAGCGAGTTTCGAACCGAGGTTCTTACTGCTCGTTGCCAACCCCTTAAAGCCAGCGTCGTTGCCAGTTGAGCTAAAGGCAAATTGCCGTTAGCCTGTCGGCAACAACGCTACTTAGCCAGGTCTCAGAGGGAGTGACGTAGCCGCTGCAACCACTCGGCTACCTGCTACCCGCTACCTAAGGCTTTACGCAGGACTCACACGAGCTACTTCAGCTCCGCTACACTGACAAGCAATTCAGTTTTTTTGTGGAAAGGTGAAGGCTCTCCTTCACACTTCCTAAATATGTTAAAACATGTATTTGAAGTTTCAACTATTTACTAAATGTTAAAGATTGATACATTTACCAAATGTGAGGTTTCTAGTAATGAGCTCCACAGAGAACAGGGCAAAGAAATACAGGGTGTATACTTGCTGTAAAAAATGAACATATATAGCTTGGTGTGTATCTGCTGTTTTGGTCTACCACTCAGACACACAGAGGACTGCACTGTAAAAGAGGGAACAGAATTAAACTTACCTTGAGCTGTAAACCCAATAAACCACACACCATACATCAACACATCTGCATATTTAATATTTCAAGTTGCAATTTAAAATCTGCAGGGAAATTTTTGGTTAAATTTGACATGAAAAATGACATTTGCTTTAAAAAAAAAAAAAAATTTATGAGACACTCATATGATTCCCGCCCGCAGCTGGTATCCTTCCCCACACCCTGCTACCAACTCCTGTCCTCCCCTTCCCGGACCCAGATAGCAGGAGTGCAATCCCACACACCATAAACCCTCACACCACACACTAGCCTCCCACAGGGGTATGTACAGACACACACACACCCCACTGCAGTACACTCTGATCTGGTGCCCCCGCCACCTGGGCATGGGGGGAGAGAGGACCGCTCTCCCACAGCAGAGGGGAAGTCCTACCGCCACGGGGGAGGCTCCGTAGCTCAGCCCGCGCCACCGTGGCGGGCCTCGCCTACTTCCCAAAATTTAAAAAAAAAAAAAAAAAAATGCAAAGACAAGCCCTCTCCGTCGCTCCTGCGGATGGGCTGGCATCTTCTCGCTGACCGCTTGCACCAGCTCCATGGGGTCTCACTGAGGGAAACCCCAGCTGTTGTTCTGTCAATTTGTCCTACTTTATCGAAATGTCCTACCGTAGCGTAGATCGACAGTCCGTATCTAATCGATCTTTGCTGCCCTTTCAGGAAATGCTACCACAAGTAGCCCTAGGTTGTGCTACCTTAGAAGCCAAAAAAGGTTGGTAATTTTTTTTTAACCTTCAGAAAATGGTTCTAAGCTAATTACATTGTTTTCATTAATGCTGTCAAGTAAATTTTAACAATTAAAACAAATTAAATTTAAATAATTTATCCATCACGTATGCCTAAACTGTAGGCCATGTCTTTCGACAGTCTAGTTTACATGCTGACATGTAAATTTGTAGTCGTTTGTCCATCACACTAATCAATACCAACGTAAAACTAAGTAGCATATTTTGATATTCTAAACCTTATCAGAAAATGCTACCAACATAAACCTACATAGTGTCAATAAGTAGCTTTGTTTTAAACTGAAATCAATTTTATCAATTTAGCACACTATTTTATTACAGAATCACCACAAGGTAATAACACTCAGCAGAAAATATCTGCTGAGAATAAAACTCAGCAGAAAAAAAAACCGTAGAAACCCTCAGCAAAATCTTATAGTGGGACAGTTAGTCTAAACTACTACAGCATGCAGATTTAAAACTCTGTAACAAATTCTATATTTCGGGGATAGCCAGATCTGAGGTCATTTTCACGATAAATTCCAGAAAGAAACTGGTACAGGACAGATAAACTGAACGAAATACCAATTATTAACTCTGCTGTAGCTAATGTTAGCTGGCTAGCGAGCAATTACGCTGACAGCATAGTCTAAACTACACTAAAAAACCATTGGGTCGACAAAAAGTGCTGAGTCACTCGCCTAGCTTGCTAGCAATACTTGTTTACGTGTTTGAACGAATCTTATTTTGACTGTCGAAGTGAAATAACGTTGTACATTGTTCCTTTCAATACTCCTCGTGTTGCCTGTTAGTATAGCTGGTTGAATTAATTAGGCTAAGCAAGATGTTATGTTTCCAAAGTTTCTAACGTTATTCACTGCAATGGAAATGTTTCATCGCGTAGTTGGATATAAAAGGGTGTTTCCTGCTTTGCGAGCAATGTGAATACTTTCACGAATTAGTATTGTAAGAATCGAAGCGCCCTTGTTTGAACGAATGTTATTATGTCTCAGTATGAAATAACGTTGTATTTGTAAATGAAGACGTAGTTGACCAGTATGCTAGATTCGATTCATCGCTGAAAGTAAATACGCTTAACTCAGCTGCAGCTGATCTTGTGTTAAACTCTGTTTATCGTTGGAAAAAGCGATACGTTTATCACTGCAGCGAAAATATTTCATAATCTACTTTAATGTAGTGTTTGCTGCTTTGATGGTACTGTGAATAACATTCGTGAATGCGTTTTGTAAAACCGAAGCGGGCTTGTTATGGAAGAACATGATAAGTCTTATCAGTTTCATTGCTCAACTTTTCTTCCTGATAGGGAGTTTTTCCTTGCCACTGTTGCCTTAGGTTTGCTCTCAGGGGGTCTCAGGCCTGGGAACAATGTAAATCTGCGTTGTGACAACTTGTGTTTATAAAGCGCGATACAAATAAAAATGAATTACATTGAATTTAATTAATTGTTATACATCTTTTTTACACCTTTGGGGCTTGGAAGCATTTGAGGTGGCTTGCGACCTCTTTTTTTTTGTTTTTCTTCCTGTTTTTCTGGCAGGCCAAACATATTGAAATAAAAGTCCGATTTACACCATATTTGGTAGTCTTGTCTGTTATTATATGAACTTGTGCATGGCCCGAAGGCCCCCTCACCCCGATATTTACAAAAAAACTCTTTTTTTAGGAGGTTTTTCTAAGCGATAAGCCTCCTAGGTCGTAATTCTAGGGAGTGTGAAAACTGGTCCTGGATGTAGCCCAAAGGGTTTATTAATCAAATTGCACGGGGTTTGTGGATATCTGCTCTAATTTGGACGTTACCTGGGTCGAAACCCCACCTGACCCCTAAAACGATGAAAATACATTTTTCCCACGCCTATAACTTCTAAACGGTAACAGCTATTCACACCAAACTTGGTAGGTTTGTGGCATATGTGTATGCAATTCTGTCATAAAGTTTGCAGATGTGGGGGGCGAAGCCCCTCTCTATAAAAAATTCTATAAAATATGATCTCAAAATATAATGGGAGTCTATGGCAGGACTTGCAGTACTGCAGTCTTCCATGAGAGGCGCCAATGAGTGTTCTGAACAGAAACTTATACAAGACTGGCAACAACAAGATGGCGGTGCAAGCAGGCATACAGGAACCTTATAAAATTTAGGGGTTTTATGCTACCAATCTCAAGTTTGGTCTTCAAATGAGCTAAGTACTTACGTTAACGCCAATGTACTTTACAAACGATTACATTCCTGTCCTCAATACACTTTGCAATTCGTAATATCACCGGCTTAGCGACTCATTGCGCCGCCTTGTAGCTAACTGTTGTGTAAACGATTGCATTTTTCTTATTACTGTTATCTTTATAGAAAGGTGAAATGGACGATTACTGTATTATCATTCTTCTAACAAATATTAACACACACTAGCTAACTACTTACAAACTTGCTGGTCAACTACGTTTTCCTTTACAGATACGTTATTTCATCACCGGCTTAGCGACTTAGCCATCAAGCTTATTCTAACATTCTAGCATCGTAGGATGGTAAATATGGTGTCACCCTTGAATCCATAATCATCTCATTGTTGTATTAACATTCTGCGCGCATCTTACAAGCTAGCTAAGTTAATGGTTCTGCACTTTATAAACGATTACATTGTTCTCAATTCTCCTTGCATTTCGTAATATCACCGGCTATACGTTTTAGTCAGCTAGCGTATTGTAGCATGCTAGCATCGTATGACGGTGAATATATTGTCATCGTTGTGTCTATAATCATCTCATTGTTGTATTAACATTCTGCGCGCATCTAGCAAGCGAGCTAAGTTAATGTTTCTGCACTTTACGCACGATTACTTTTTTCTCATTACACCTCGTTATTCATTATATCACCGTCTTAGCCAGCTAGCGTATTGTAGCACGCTAGCAGCGTATGACGGTGAATATGTTGTCATCCTTGTGTCTACAATGATCTCATTGTTGTATTAACATTCTGCGCGCATCTAACAAGCTAGCTAGGTTAATGTTTCTGCACTTTAGAAACGATTACATTGTTCTCAGGAATTCATTCGTAATATCACTGTCTTCGTAATTCGTAATATCACTGCCACTTAGCCAGCTAGTGTATTATAGCATGCTAGCAGCGTATTGTAGCATGCTAGCATCGTATGACGGTGAATATTTTGTCATCCTTGGGTCTATAATCATCTCATTGTTGTATTAACATCCTGCGCATATGTAGCAATCTAGCTAAGTTAATGTTTCTGCACTTTAGAAACGATTAAATTCTTCTCAATACTCCTTGCATTTCGTAATATCACCGGCTATACGTTTTAGCCAGCTAGCGTATTGTAGCATGCTAGCATTGTATGACGGTGAATATTTTGTCATCGTGTCTATAATCATATCATTATTGTATTAACATTCTGCTCGCATCTAGCAAGCTAGCTAAGTTAATGTTTCTGCACTTTTACCAACGATTACGTCGTTCTTTTCAATATTGCTCGCGCAGCTTTTTTTTATACAGCTAGGTAAAGAATTCGTTGCTAGCTAGCCAGCTTGCTAATGTTTTGCTGAGTCACTCGCCTAGCTTGCTAGCAATACTTGTTTACGTGTTTGAACGAATCTTATTTTGACTGTCGAAGTGAAATAACGTTGTACATTGTTCCTTTCAATACTCCTCGTGTTGCCTGTTAGTATAATAACATTGTATCTGTAAATAAAAACGTATTTGACTAGCAAGCTAGATTCGGTTCGTCACTGAAAGTAAATACGCTTAACTGGGCTGCAGCTGATCTTGTGTTAAACTCTGTTTATCGTTGGAAAAAGCGATACGTTTTTCACTGCCGCGAAAATGTTTCATAATCTACTTTAATGTAGTGTTTGCTGCTTTGATGGTACTGTGAATAACATTCGTGAATGCGTTTTGTAAAACCGAAGCGGGCTTGTTATGGAAGAACGTGATAAGTCTTATCAGTTTCATTGCTCAACTTTTCTTCCTGATAGGGAGTTTTTCCTTGCCACTGTTGCCTGAGGCTTGCTCTCAGGGGGTCTCAGGCCTGGGAACAGTGAAAATGTGCATTGTTCCAACTTGTGCTGTAAAAAGCGCGATACAAATAAAAATGAATTAAATTGAATTTAATTAATTGTTATATATCTTTTTTACACCTTTGGGGCTTGGAAGCATTTGAGGTGGCTTGCGACCTCTAGTGTTTAATTTTTTTTTCTGAATGAAGCCAAACAAAGTAAATGTTAGACAATAAGGCTAACTTTACTTTGCCCTTCAATTTCACACAACACATCACATTATACTCAAAGCATAAAAATGTTTTAGCCACAAATATCTATAGTGACTCTGGTCTTAGGAACTGTATTTGGCCTACTGTTCACCATTACAAGGCAAAATTTTGAGTGTTTGAACCAGTGTGAAACAAAGCAAGCATGCCAAATGTATTATGAGAACATGAATTATCAGGACTGGATGATTAACAGCTCAATCAATATAACAGTCATAGAAAGCATCTACTTTAACATTTTGAGTTGACAATAACTTAAATTAGTGGACTTAGACCAAAAAAGGCCCTAAATATTACAAATAACATGAAATTTTAACTCACATTTCTCCAAAGAACTGCAGTTATTTACATAAATAATATGAATCCCATTTTATAATATCTTCATCAATTACTGCTCTTAGTGGCTTCTTGAAACTAGTGTTGATTTCTACATCAGACAACTTTATTGCTCAGAACAGGTTGAAAATTTTAAAATCTGGATAAACAAAGAGCCTGAACGTTTGAATGCATTTGTACAGTTCTGTGAGCATAGAACATACTTATAAAAGACAGCACCAATTCTAAAGCCAATTTTTAAGTGCAACACATCTGGTGTGTAACCAGATAATACCTCAAGGTATATTAACTTTGATATTTGTAATGTCAACACCAGTATATGGGTTAAAACTGTCCATCATGTTGAGACAAATCGAGCAAAACTTCCAACTCCCTCAGAGTGCTGAAGTCAGAAAATACTGTACTTGAGACTCATTACTTTTGAGCTGGCTTTTTGTCCATCAAGTTCAAGGAACAGCTTCTGAAATACCTCAAAAGGTTAACTTCAATTGCTTGGGATAGCTGAGGTTAAGAGCACATATTATGCCCATCAGCAAAGCACAGGATCTGGCAACATCAATCCCCTGCAGGATCTTGGTTCCCTCCACTACAATGGTTGCACACCCATCACTGATGATGGCAATCTTCATTACTTGCATCACAAGGTCTGCTTCAAGCTCCTCTGTGTCCTTGTAAAAAAAAAAAAAAAAATTAAAAAGGTGTTAGAATGTTGAAGAAATGCATGACTCAAGCCCTTTTCTATTGTGACTTTACCACACCTACTTAAATGGTAACTCAATGAAATGATAAATTAAATCCATATTTTTCTATTGCCATAACACACATTTACTATGTCAACTTTTTTTCAAGTGCACTTTTCATTGTGACAATGTTCATGACACCACAGTAAAATCAGAAAAGTGAAAAATAAACAGGTTGACTGCATTTCAGTTTTGTCCAGTAGGGGAAGTGTTGGCTGTAACAATGCTTAATGCAAAGCAAGTCTTAACATTTCAGGAAAGAATGGAATTCTGATTTTGATTCTTTATTAGTGTCAGAATGAATGCTTATTTCTCCCCTACTACATTTTTACCTGCTAGTAAAACAAGTCATACCCAAGGCCCAGAGCAAAGCCGTTATTGGACTATTGACTGTAATCCATTCTGTTACCACTTCTATGGTACATCTTCCACAATTTAAACCATGTGTTATTTAATGAATCCAACTGACCAATGGAGACACGCTTTTTAACCCTGATACATAGACTATATCACACAGTCTCAATTACTCCACAAATTACTACACTACAGTCACTACTACAATAAATTACTAAGGAAATGTGTTCCACCAATATAAAACACAGCTTTTTGCTAGTTGCAGAAAAGGACAAGATACTAAAGAGAAGAAGACTTATGTTCAAACAATCTATGTGACTTAGATCAACATGGAAATAAGACAGCTTAAAGGCTTATGTTAAAGGGTACTGAAATACTTACACTGTACTCTTTAAAAAGGTCCTCCTTCTCTCCAAGATAGGCCATGAGGCAGCGGATGGCCGCTTCTCTCCATCCATCAACTGTGTTGTCCTGATTCATGAAAAAAATGTATCAGGGGTTCAATAAAAATCAGATGTACACGTACCCCAATGATGGCAATTTCTTTGAAGAAATGAAGATATGTTAATAATATGCAATAGACCTTTTTGATAGCAGCCATTTTGACATGAAATAGCAGGGCAAGAACAGGTATTACTAATGACATTAATGAAGGTTCTGTTCCATTTAAGTGTAGCAGAACCTTTCCAGCGAGCCAGCATAAACAATAGCAGGCCCCTGGCTCTGTTAGACCTAAATGGAATGGAACCTTAATTCATGTCATTAGCAACACCTCTGCTTGCCCTACTATTTCATGTCAAAATGGCTGCTGTGAAAAAGATCTATTCAAAATAAAGTTCAGTTAATAATTATACCTAAAGAAGCATGTCCTTAATGCGCCTGATCTTCAGGCCTGCAGCTCCTCCCTTTGACTGGACTAAGGCCATCAGTTTTGGGGTGCACTGGTCAGGCTTGGCCACAAAGGACGATTCAAGGCTAACTGTTGTTATCCTCTTAAATTCTTCATTTACCTGCAGGGCACACAAAAGACGTGCTTTGAGTGAACTACTGTAACCCGTGGACATTTATCTACACCACATCAATCCATAGTACAAAAATGTTAGTCTAATAAAATTTTTCTAATGTTACAGTACAGTCTCACCTGTGCTGCACTAAAAAGAGCAGGCCATCGCTCCATGAAGTCAGTGATGGCAGGGGCCTCATTAACCATTTCCTGTCTGCGAAGAGAGAATGTCTTGACCATTTTCTGAGCTACTACCTTCAAAGGAGCTCCACTCTTTTTCCAAACTTGCAGTAGTTTCACCTTGAGCATGAGGGGGTAGGTAATTTACGTCAGCCTTCCTTGGTTTTTTCACATTCTTTGCAGGAGTCTGCTCATGTGCCGCTTTCCTCTTGAGTGAGTTCACTTCAAGTTCAGGACAGCCGAGACCTCGAAGTTTGAATCTGAAGTTGTTCATCTTATATTTCAAGCACTGTATCCATCCATAACACCCATTAAAGGACCCTGGTTCTTTGAGGCAAGGATGCTTTTGAGTCAGGGCCTCTGCTACTTGACTTATCTGCAGACTTGATGGATAAGCAGTGTACTCATAAATAGCCTCTGCTAGTTTTCCAAGAATGTCTGGGAGTAGTGGGATGAGGTCTGTAGCACTGAAAAAGAGTCCCATCCTTATGGAGGCTTTCATTGGCTGACTGAAGTTGAATCTCTGTATTGGAAGCAAAGCGGGGAATTATAAATTCAGAGGGCCAACACTGGGAACAGCGGCCTGGACTATCTTCAGCTGATGAGAGAAGCAGTGTATCATTGGTTGACCCAGATGAGGTGGTGTCTTCAGGAGATTGCTCAAAAGGCTGAACACAGTCAGTCACGTTGGTCACATCAGTTAAGGTCAAACTTACTGTAGGGTGCTCCAGGATATACACAACCTTGATTGTGTCCTTATCCTTAATGTCAGTTGTTGAACACAGGGAGAAATACTCATTAGCAAAATCATCATCTTTATAGTGCAGACTGAAGTCTCCAGCTATCCCAAATGTATCACAAATGACTGAGTGAAGGTCATCCACTGTCCCAGGGATTCCAGATGGTAATGCCAGTTTACAGATATCATGATCCACAAGGATCACTTGGAGATGGGCCGGTTGTGACAGGCAAATTGTAAGAGAAATATGTTTGACATGTTTCAGTAATTTTTAGTGTTAGTGAAAAGGTTCAGTGAATAACGTTAAATGAGCACTATGTGATTTTGACGACTAGAGGTATGGAGAATAGCAACAAATTTATATGTAAAGTCTTAGCAAAGTTTGTCCTTCACTGGCCTCCACACTGTGGTTATGTGTACTTTTTGAGGAAGGAAGGGGGAGGAATGGCTTTGCCAAGCTCTGTGCCTGCAGGCTAATGGCTAAGCTTAATAACCATGGCGTGTTTTATTATGTTTCATATCAGGTTCTCTTTCTGACTTAGAATGTGGCCTTTTTGGCTCAGTGCCACCACTTGCCTGGGTTATTGTGCTCACTTCATGGATTCTGGTATTGAGAATTGTCAGGGATGGGAGAGGGGATCGCTTCTTTTATACAATAGGGGAAACAGTGGGAGCAGCTTGATTAAGCACAGATTTTGGCAAATTTTGGAGAGGAGAAAAGGGCTGAAAATGGTAGCAAGACTGTCCCATGCCAGTTTATACCATTACATCTCACAAGGTTCTGAAATGACAGTGCAGGTTTACGCTACAATGACTCATAACAACTATGGTAGCCATCTATGGAACATAAATGTAGTGCTTAAGAATCATAAAGCTTTTTCCAAACATGTAAGATATTAAAGGGAATGTCTGACAGCTCAGCTAGCTCTAGGACTTTCACAGTACCCGTTTTCTCAAGGACATAGCTCCTCAGGTGCTCAACTGACCAAGCACTTAAGCATTTCACAATGAATCCAAGGGTACCCTTCAAAACCACAACTTGGATCAACTCCCCAAAGTCTGGCAGACCACCCGTGGAACCATTAGCCAAGATCATTCCACTGGTGTACTTGGTGCCCCTGTAACACACACTATTAGCCATTTGGACACGTGTCTCACCAGGAAACTTAGTCTGCAGTGCTTCTTGGATATCCTCTCAGCACACCAACATCCATTGTAGACAGTGTTGTAGCATGTAGTAGAGGTCTGACAACACTGGAATCATGTTGGTTATAAGCAACCATCAACTGATGCTTGACAGTAACAGCAGAATATTTCGAAAGCTATGAGTATGCCTGACAACACGCTTAAAAAAAGCTGCGTTTCACCTCAAACCGCATAGTCCACAACAACACCAGAGGGCCATGAGCCCTGATCAGTTCTGGATAATGTTCCAGAAAATGATGTTTTGGGATGAGTTTTTCCTGTGGGAAAACCTGGAGAAACCTGTGTCTGTGCTCAGATATCTTACCATCTAAGTAGCAAATACTCTCCTCTGTTTGGGCTTGATTTACAACAAGCTCAACAATGTCTGAGCACAAGAAGCACTTCCCATGCTGGGTCACCCTCAGGGATTTTTGATCCAACCATGAGCGGCAGGAGTCGTAGCAAAGTCCAGTTCTCATGGGCATTCCCGTCCACACTCTTCCGTGCAGCAAAGTTCACAAGGACAAGCTGTGGTGCGTCTGTCTTGTCTGACCATTTATAAGGGAACTCTGATGCATTTGTTCAGCTGTTCAAAAGTGTATTTACTCTGAATGAACACTGAGGCACAGTGCCATTTCAAGGGGCACTATACCTTCAAAGAGAGCATGTAACACATCAGGTGGATAGCCAGACAAAACATCAAAATATTTCAGTTTTCCTGTCAGTGCACACTGCCTCTTCATTCCACACACATGAGCCAAACTGGCATTCTCCTGTACAGCCTGAATATGCAGTGTGTGTTGTTCTTTAGTTCTGGGTGGGAATGCCCCTGTTCTCACTTCTCCTATTTGAAACTGACAGCTCACCTAGACAAAATCTGCAGACATATGAACAGGAAAAGCTCAAATCCCCCCATAGAATGGGCCCCAAGATTGTCTGCACCACTAAACACTGTGCCTTTGACTCTTCTGCCCAATGCTGGAACATACAGCCCTTCCTCCTCTAAGACCACAAGATCTTTGAGCAATGGCTCCAACACAGCACTGTAACCAAATCTCTTCACATCCCCAGACTTGCAAAGAATTGCTAAGATTGAGTTTAGTGCAGATCAGAGCAACGAGGGGACATCAGCTAACACCCAATACACAGCTGTGATTTTGTGCTTTTTCCTGGATGTACCAAGAGGATTGCATCTCTCAAAGTCATCCACATAGAGAATGAGAGCAATGGTAAGGTCACCTCCTGAAAACAGCTCATTGGTTTTGTAATAAGTGCCATCATAAAATGACTTCTACAGAGTACTCTGAGCTTCTCCCTCACGCAAGATCAAGTCCTGTATATCCTTCCTGCACAAAACCTGAAGTAATGACTTCAAAATGGGGACATACTGGAAGCTTTTCTCCCTACTGAGAACATACTCAATGGGTTCAACCACAGAAAAGTGCTCTTTAAAATACTCTTCTTTTGTAGGCAGAGGAAACCACTACCCAGGGAAGAGCTAATGGGGTTAGCACCACAAAGATCCTTCACCATTTCTGACATAATGCCCTCATCAATTTCACAGTTGTGTCTCCTCAAGCAAGACCAAAATATCTTTCATGATGGGAACTGAGGCTGAATGAGAAATAAAATGCAACTCCTCTACAACTACATCAATGCATCTGTTGGGTACGTTAAATATGCTCTCAAGTTAAGTCATGTGAGCCAAGCTTTTTTCAATCAACTTTGGCAATTCATCATCATCCCCTCCAATGTCATCAATATCAGACTGCTCACCCTCCTGATTAACTCGATCACTATAATCATCTGTATTTGAAGGGTTTACATACCTCATTAGCAAGTCTTTGAACTCATCCAGTGAGTGGGGAGTATGCTTACGACTTCTGTGGGAAGCAAACGTTCCATAGATGTTAGTTTTGAAATTGCAATTTTTGAAAACACAGGTGACAGTTTCTTGCTTTTGCAAATGTCGACCAAGATGTTGCCTCTTTCAGTGGAGATTGCGTCTACATTGCAGCACTGGCAACAGAAACTGAGTATTTCAAAAGATCTCACTCTGAGTTGTGTTTTCTTGACAGATGTGATCTGAAGCTACCCCATGTTTTAACGGAACAAAAACAATCCAAGTGAGGACATGGCAGAGGTTGCCCACCATGGCTGTGACGTAACCTATAATGTTTCAACAACTCTGCTTTGGTAGAGATCTCAAATGTACAAATTTTGCAAGCCCAATGCATTGTGTTAGATTAAAAAACACACCACATTTTTGTTATATATGCCAACTTCACAAAATGCTTACCAAAACAATGTATTTGCAATGCAATTACAGTGAAGTGGTGGCAGGCTTGTCAGGCATACATTTTATGCAAGCTTGCCATGAAATTATTTTTTATCAAGCATTAAGGTCAAAGTGAAACAGGAGTAGCGCGATTTTAAACAATTAACACCATGTTGCTTCAGAACACATTGCAAAATGTAACCATTTAACTTGTAATTCCGATTTAAGATTCAGAATCAAATCTGTCACATTAAGTATCATGTCAAAACATGTTTGGTGTAGAGTAATGTCAACTAAACTGTAAATGTCCGATTATGATAATATTTAAAGCTACATGAACGCAGAACTCAAAATGGCGCGATGACTGCTTGATACACTGAACCTTGCACTTAGCCGAAAGACAGCCCATGCCCCAAACGTAAATCTGACAAATTATATGCTTTGCAATAAAAGACTAACGTTTACTTTAATACAGCACTCAATGGATTTCTATTCTGATATGTTTAAATTAATGCTTGTTTCATCCTCTCCAATATGCTCCCGTAACATTAATTAAGTAGGTGGCTGTCTTGTTCTTTTTAGCTACAGTAACATTTCAGGGTAGACTTGCCCGAATTCGATGTTTTATTAGCTCACCAACAGAATTCTGAGTCAATGCAAATAATTTTAAGCATAAAATTCAAACGAATGTGTTGAGAAAATAAGTCCTTAAACAAATTTAAATTATTATTATTTTTTTTTATTTAAGTTACCAGGACTTGAACTTAGCTCTTTGATGAATCAGATTTTAAGTTCGGGTTAGTCATGACAGTATGCTGAAACAATAGGTGCAATTTGTGTGTCAGAGCTCAAGAGAACATTTACAAACAAAAAGTCTAACAATATCATAGAACTTGATTTTTTTTTTTTTATCTCACCACAATATATATTTAATGACTAAAGGTCCTCTGAATTAGTTTAGAGTGCAAGACTGGAGTTGCACAATGCAACTAACATTGTGTTGAAACTTTGCTAACAACGGTCTAAATTGGCAAGCTAGCCATCTTAAGTTGTCAAATAATGACAGTAAATGAGCTACGTAGACAACTCAGCAATATCACCTCATTTTTCGTGTCAGGCAATCGACGATTGTGAAAATGAATAGGAATAGACCGATCTCCGATTAACAAATACTAGCTGATATCGGTGCATCCCTTAGTAGCCTACATAAAGTTGCCACTGATTGTGTGAATGAAAATTACTAATTAGATAAGTATGAGTGTTAAAATGCGTGCTAGTAGCTAGCGATAGTCAGTTATCGGTGCGTTATCACTACCTGAAACCACGATCAACCTTTGTCGATTTAGGCCTAGATAACAAAAACTGAACGACATAACTGAACAAAAACAATAAGCTGGCTTTCTATAATAAGCTTGAAGAAAGGCTGAACTAATCAACCACATGATGAAAAATACTACTAATTATGGACTACACACAGCAGACGGGTTTTCCCTCACTGTATAGCCAGGGAAAACAGGTGCAACGTTGATGAAAATCTATGGCCTTGAACAACAGGAAAGCGTGGAAGTACAGTACATACTGTGTGTACGTTTTTGTTTAACTTAATTAAAACATTTATTTGTCTCTAGTTTCTAAAACTTAAAATGTCGACTGGATACTGGGGTGAAGTTTTCTTCACGAAGTTGATCACATAATTCTCTCACCGGTATTACTAGCTAGCTAGCTGATACCTCACTAACCTAACTTACCTAACCTAAAGTACCTAGCTTTACCTCAGCGATAGGCCTATGTCAGTGACAAAACAGCTGGCTACCTAACGTTAGCTTGTTCATTAACGATCAGCGAAATAAGTAACAAGCTAATGTTATATATGAAATTTTACAACATACTCAAACAGAATACTGTTCAGTAGTAGGCTACAGAGAATCTGATACCGAAAATAGCGTGTGGCGAGTAGCCGAGAATACTTCCTACGTCCTTTTTTAAACGACTGTTGTAGCCAGAGCCTCTGGCTGTGTCGTCCCAGTTAATCTGCTGTCAACGAGCGGGAGCCCTGAGTTATCTTCTAAAATAAAAACCTGTTTAATGGGTTTACTGTGCTTGCGGTCGTCGTTTAACATGAATTCAACGTATCCTGAAATCAACTTTTATTTAACGTAGTTTCAACAGTACAGAAACTAGCTAGCTAATAGCCTAGGCTACAATCGCCCAATTATTCAAAAGATGACTAACGTGAAAACTGGTCGCTAAATAAATCCATACACGCCTATCACTATCATCTACCATACAGTCTTTACTCCAAAAACGATCTAATGTCTGTTTTTTTTCCTTTTCTTTTCCCGGGGAGCGGGTGCATGGTTAAGGCTTAGGTTTACATTTACATTTACATTTATTTATTTAGCAGACGCTTTTATCCAAAGCGACTTACAAAAGTGCATACAGCAAGTATAGCGACAGTACGGGGACAGGATGTGTACAGTTCCACAATCAGACAGTTCTCAGCTCAGAGCACACAGTACTATGGGGGGGGGGGGGGCAATTGTGTGCTGGGTCAGTCCAGGTAGAGTCTGAGGAGGTGCGTCTTCAGGCCCCGTCTGAAGGAATGGGGTGAAGGAGCTGTCCGTAGCAAGACAGGGAGTTCGTTCCACCACTGGGGAGCGATGTAGGTGAAACGCCGATGTCTGGCAGAACGAGCACCTCCTGGCTTGACCATGCAAGGAGCGAGGCGTCCAGTTGCTGCTGAGCGCAGGGGTCGGGCTTTTATTCTAAATTTGCCAGTTGTGACACGACTGCAAGTAATGTTTTTACTTATTTAGATAAATTAATTTACTGGTGAACTAGTTGTCGTCGTCCCCCCCCAAGTTCCTACGCCCCTGGTGTCAGGGTGCAGGCGCAGACTCAGACGCAGACCAGGCGAGTGCGGGTTTCACAGACTTTAAATGGAATCACTGGGCAGACTCGAGGTAACAGTACATGGAGGGTCAAAGACAGTCAAAGAAGACAGTCCAGAGCAAAGCACAAACCAGGAGCGGGGATCAGGGACGAGAACAGGCTGGGACAGAACCGGGTGGGGAACCAGAACAGGTCACTAGGGATGGGACGCTCGATACTGACGTTTCGACGCTGTTTCGAGCTTCCAAAGCGCAGACTTTTCGAAACACTGGTCCGAGATGTGGTTCAAAACGACCATGGCTAAGTGACGCTTCGGTGCGTTTCACCCCTGTTTCGACAGGTTGTATACCCGCCGCTCCTACGTTTGATTATCATTGACAGTGTCTGGAACTAACTTGATCACACATCTATCTCAACCGCAAACTCCCATAATGCTTAAAAGTCGCATCCCAACTTCGAGGGTTTTTATAAGAGGAGAGAGAGTTTGAGACATATTGCGATTGACAGTGCGATTTAGTGAGTGATAGTTAGGCTAGATATAAGGTTAGTGATACATATTGATTGATAGACTAGATTAATGGAGAATCTGATGTAGGATCATTTCCACTTGGAAACCCCAAATTAAGTGAGGTGTATGATTTCCTAAATTCCTTCATGTCTTACACATGAAACTAAAATACCAAGCAATTGAAATAGCCTCACTGATGTTATGTTGTAAACACAACATAAAAAAAGAAATTTATTGAAACACACTGTTCATTAGGCTACAGTTCTAATTTGCTGTCTCTGACAATCTGAAAGTTTTTGTTTCGTTGGTTGTTGTATGCTGATTTCTTCGAAATATGTAATGATCATTTGTATTGATAGCCTGGCATAACCCACCGTTATAATACGCAGTTCAGAATTTGTCAACGCTTGTCTGAGTCGTTATTTCACAGAACAGATTTATCAAGATGTGACGATCGCAAAACTGGCCAGTAGTTGTCACCGTGGAGATGGGTGTCGGATTGTTTCGAAACCTCGAAACAATTTCCGGCACAATTGCTTCGAACGTTTCAGTGTTTCACAAAGCCTCGCTTTGCCCACCACTACAGGTGACCAAGACAGGAATGGCAGGCAGAGACGAGGTCCGAAGTCAGGCAGGAGTAGAACACCGCTGTAGCGGCACGAAAACTAAAGCGGAAACGTAACAGGAGAAATACTGGAACGAGCTAGCAACAAGAGACAAGCAGGTTATAAATAGGGCTGAGCTGATGAGGCGATGGGATGCAGGTGAGTAGGCAGACAGGTGGAAGCGATCTGGAAATGAGGTGGGCGGGGACAGGGCGGAGAGCAGGGCAGGAAAAACAAAAGCACATGGACCACATAGACAGACGGGGGGAACACAACAACAGGTAGGGGGCTGGAGTACTGACACACAGACTAAAGAACAACTGTACAGGTTGAGGAACAAAGTCTATATTACATTTGTATTGTTGTGGGCTCAGGTATCTAATTTATGCACGCAAAGCTTGATATTGGTCAGCCCACTGTCACCAATACTGAGGCAAGGAGGGAGGTCTAGTTACTGGTTGGCTGGTCTTGTTGATGGTCAGACAGCCTCTCGCCAACTCACTGCACCTGTCACCCTAGCATGGTGAGAGGATGCATGCCAGCACAGGCGTTTGTTGTGCATTCCCCTGCTCCTCACCTACTCAGCAGCAGAAAGTGTGCTGTACGTGTGGACAGCCCAGCATCTCTATGATATGTAGTCTGACAGCTAAGTCTGCACACTTATCTCTCTGCTCTAGTTAGTGCGAGGCGGTGTCCTGCCTCAGCTGAAATGAGAGACAAAGCCGTGTGGGGGATTTTCAAGGAAGCAGGTTAAAAGTTTAGATCAGCTATTATTTACATGATTGGAAATCACGTAAGAATCAAGGTGTCAGCATCTGGTGTCATCTTGTTTCATGTATGGACCTATGCTGCCACACAAATGTATTGACAAATCGACACTTGTCTTTAACTTGGACTGACAAATAAATGAAAGTGATACTTTTTTCAACACAAGCACAATTATTTTGATTGAGTCTGAGCCCTGAACTGTGACTATGAAGAATAAAAGCAAAAGCAATTCTTGTGTTGTCACACAACTGTGAGTCAGAGTTAAGGGCAAATGTTGATGAAAACCCAGCCTTTGTCTATCATAGAAGTATAGTATAGGAGAGTTATAAAACACAAACTGGCCCTGACACAGATCGTAGACAAACACCTAAACGCTGTATAATAAGGAACTACTTCAACCATTTCAACAGTAGCGATTGCTTGTAATGTTTAATGGCATGTCATAACACTATTTTTAGTGATATGTATTTAAGAGTAAATTGTGGCAAATTGACATTTTGAATTGGTGCCTCTGATCTCTGCATATTTGGTGTGGAGCTATAATTACAGAATGACCAGAATCCACTGTCCTATAGGCCAGATGAGGAACACTGCAAGTATTCTGCTGTCCCCCTTGCATTTCTCACTATTCTTAAATAAATAAATAAATAAATGAGGGCCAATCTTAACATGTTGCTGCTGTCATGTGATCCACTGACACTTTTTAAAGAATATTTAAGTATTTAAGATTAAGTTGAGGTTTTGTATAGGTGCATCTGACCTCAGTAGTATCATCACCAGCTGTACAAAGAAGAACACTTGCTGTAGGGCTCTTCCTCTCATGAAGCCAAGGGCTAAAACACAGATTGGACCATGGAAGGAAAAAGTGGAAACAGTCAAAACTGATAGTAAAGGACATCATTTCAGTGATGGAGCTGAATATCCCAGACACTACCCTCCAACCCTATTAAAGTACAGGATATGTTTTTGCTTCTATTAAGTTGACACATAAACATTATACATTACTGTTCTTAGCTCTTTGGACCCTGTTAGGCCCTGACAGATTTGGCTTTTCTGCCATCAATTGAAAATATTTTTGGTGAAATGTTGCTAGACTTTTTCTTCTTCTTTCCCGCATTGAACTTTACAGAGAAGTTTATCAGAAAAATCCGGCATGTGCTGTGGAAACCCAGGTTGCTGCGTGGTGTCATGGGTGCTTTATCTGTGCGCAGCCTCACCCCACGCTCTGTGCTGCCCTTCCTGTTTCAGCCCACATCCTCTACACTCCTTCCCTGGCTCAGCACAAACGCTGCTCGCCACAGTGACAGCAGCGAGAATGATCCAGAGACTCAACACCAGACCAGCGCTAAGATCAAAAACCCTCTCGATTCAACTAACAGCCCACCATCACCCCTGGGAGGATACAGTCCTCACTGTGGATGCTCTTCATTCCTTGCTGTTTTTATTCATGAGTGGATATGAATGTGCTGTGTAAGGGCCCCTATGCATTTTCATTTCCGAACCTCACAATTAGAAGTTTTACATAATCGTGCTGACCTCTGAACAATCAAGCATCAGATAATTGATGATTTGGTTAGTTGAGCAGCCATACCCACCAGGTGTTAAAAGGTGGGTTGTGAGGAGGGAAGCAAGAACAGCACTGGGGAGGGTTTGTGTTTTTATAAATTGGGTTTTATACATTTTAGGCCTTGTTTTAACCATCTTACCAGTTTTATCCTGTCTTATTTATGTTTTTATTTTGTACATCTCTGTTCCTGTGTTTTATTTTTTATTTAAACCTTTTTCATGAGAGAAGTCTGAATCTGTCAGCTTCATACCTCCTTGTAATTTTTTGTTGAACAGTGACAAGGTGCTTAAGAAGGATGCTTGAAATGCAGGAGTGCAGTGTTTGAGAAACAGCTAAACTGGAGCTAAATTCCAGCAGAGTTTTAATGTGTTATTAGAATGTTGCAAAGTTATTTGCTCAGCTTTTGCCTATTTACACATTTTTATTTGTAGTACTCATTGGAGACCCAGCTGAAATGTATGAGGGAGCACTGCTTTAGCCAAGCACAGCGCCACCCTCCCTCTGATGTGATTTGTCTGTCTCTGACAAACATTACCAGCTTGACTGTTTAATGTTTTGGCTGTGTCCAGTGGCTAGCGTGGTCACACATGGCTTTAAAGCAGTTGTTTTCATTGTCCCAAGGCATTGTGGGAGAATAGCCTAGTTAGCCCACTTGCCAGCTCCTGTGATATCACAATGCACAATAGGACAGTGGATACAGTGATTCTGTTCTTTTCTCTAACAAAGCAGCCCACCCCTGACTCCCACTAACCAAAAGCCTAGAAGGCAGAAACTTTTCCAATGGTGCCTTTGTGAACAGTGGACACCAGAATCTAGTGCACACACACAAGCCATAAATGCTCGGAGCTCAGCCACAAGTGGCAGGTGAGGAGAAATCCTTAATAGAATCCTTATATTCTATACTAATAGGCCTTTTTCCAGCTGTATACTGCACATATTTTTCCTCTTAGATCCTTTTCTTCCTTGTAAGGTGCACTGACCCTTGAAATCCCAGTTTGGATTTATCCAGTGACAACACCTAAAAGGAGAACCAATTCTGTGCGTTGTGTACACATTGTAATCAAGTTGGATTTCATATTCCCAGGCCGTCTATGGTGTCTGATGCTGCACTGCTGAAATCTCCTACTATAAGTCAACAGGGAATCCTGCCTCTGGCATGGTCACATTTCTCACAGGAGGGTGTTTGAGCTCTTAGACACAAAGCAAGAGATAGCCTGTCTGAAACACTCCTTTGTTTCAAAAGCTCTGAACACGATGAACCAGAGTAAGGGTTAGCTGTGGCCCATAATAGCTGGCTCTTCTGCCACTGTATGTGGCTGTGTGGGTTGTTTTTGATGTCAGAGCTGATGTTTTATTCATATGCACTTTGACAGTGCTACAGCACTTGTTCTATAGAGCAGCATGTGTTCCCAGTGTTCTGGCATTCTTTCTACACTTCCTCTCTGGGCTTTGACCATGGGTGAGGCAGCGGAGTGAATGACACACAACTAAGACCCTATTATCTCTGCCTTCAATCAAACATGCAGAAGAACACCATGCACCCTCTTTGAGATGTAAGAGCTTCTAAAAGGAACACGATATATAGGAAAAGAATATGTTTGAGTGGCAGTGTCTCTTGATTTTCATCCATTTCCTTTGCTGCCATGTGTTTTTTATAATGTCATTTTGAATTAAACCTCTAATATGAAAACCTCTCTCTGCTTGTTTATGATGTTATGATGTATCCTTTTTGTGAGGTTACAGAGTGGAATGTTGTTTTGGGTAAACTGTGACAAACCTTGCAGCATTGTACAGCGTATCTGGAGTGTCTGACCTTCAAAGCCATGGAAACATTGATCAAAATTCTGTGTTGTACAAATGAAAATGACAAAGCTTCCCACTGCCACACTTTTACTTCTCGTCTATAACAAAAGAAATCACCAGAGGATCCATCCGTTATTGTGAAGAATACAAAATTAAATGTCCAGAGAGGCACCGTCACGAAAAAGGGCACTGTTACATTGTGTGATCTGCTGGTATTTTTTCTTTTTTTGTATTTTTTCATTACAAAACCCCAAATGAAGACAAAAAGTGTCATATACAAAAGTCAAAATAAATAACTTTAAATAACTTAAATAAGTGAAAAGAAAAAGTAATGGCATACACACTGCAAAAAGCTACTTGCAAGCCATCTGGTTTAAAGCCCGCAAATCCTGAACCTTGTTATGGCTTGCTTTCCTCCTCCTCTAGGGGGCGTTGTAGTCCTGGCAGGAACTTGAGCAGGTGCCTGCAGATACTGTTCTGCTTGGCCTTATGGGGTAGGGATCTGTAGCTATCCTGGCCGCTGCCTTCCGGCTTCTCCCAAATGCTGTCCCTTGTCGCCCCCTTCAGGTAGCTGCGAGTACTGGCGCTGCGGGTTAGGTGTGTCTTGGCAGTGGTGAGGAGGTCGCTGGCTGTGCGGATGACCCTCTGCCGCTGCCTCTCTGTGGAGCCATTGGAGGAATTGTTGGTGTGGTCGCCCTGGTGAGAGAGGGTGTGGGCAAGTGGGCCATCCTTGACAGGCACGTTTGGCTGGCCACTGGCACTCATGGTACAGTGGGCAGGGTGGCTGGGGGTGGGGCTGGGGGCAGGGCTCAGTTCATGCAGGCTGCCATACACTAAAGCCTTGGCGGACTCCAGGGACTTGTACAGTGCCGCTTCATTTACCCGCATACCTGATGGAGATAAATTCAGACAGGTGGTGTCAGATTGGAGTATTCCGTAAACATGGCCTCCACGTTTCAGGTACAGCACTGATGTGTGTTTTTTTGATATGCATGTGTGTAGGTACATGGGTTAGTATACTTATGCTCGGCAAAGAAAAAAACATAACTTGTCTTTTTCCTTTTTGCTATAAAATTCAAGTTGGATCCCTTTATGGGAACAGAAAGCTGTGGATACTTGACAACTTGTGATCTGGAAGTGAACTCACCGTGCACTAGTCTCTCTTCTCTCCTCATCAGAATCTCATATTCATCCCACTTTTCATGCAGGGTTTGCTGGTAAAAAACACACAAAACACCAAGTCATTTGAAAAGATCCCATTTGATACAGTGGTCACTCATTGACCAAGGAATATCATCAGAAGTCCAGAACAGAGAGACACACATTAGAACAACAAATGCAAAGACCCTCTTACTGACAGTAACTACAGTGGAGATGACCTTATCGCGATGGAAACAGGGGTCAGTGTCACACTGACACACAAACTTCCCTTTTAAATCCATCCTGCCCGCTTGACCTGACCTCCAAACTCTTCTTATTCATACTCAGGTGACCATCAGTGAGATCAGCCAAACTGTGCTAGCTTGTCCTGTGGTGTAATGTCTAGACATCCATGCAGCCATGTCCAAAGAGCAGAGACAAAAAGAGGAACCATACACCCCTGGTCTTCTGGTCTTACCTTTAGGTACTGTAGCTTGGCCTCCAGTTCTGCTCTGCGTATGGAGTCACTGTACACTGTCTCCAGCCTGAGAAACATGCAAAATGGAACATATTTGAACACCTCCAGTCACCTCCCATGATGCACTTTACTCCCTTCTATGTTGAGCTGAATTGTATGGAAATTCATCAATCTGTCATACAATAGATACAATATATGTGTTTTGCCAGCACCACCACACTGAGATGTTGCAAACATGTTCATTATATCATTTTCATGTTTATCTAGGAGTTATGGCCAATTCAGTCATTTAACTGTCAAGCATCCAAAGACAGTGCTGTTTAAATTTACCAGATAGTCTGTGGGGACCTGTTAATGGTATGGCAAGGCATTTATATGTGACTTCCTCCACACCATCTCAGACCACATAACCCAAGTGCATTCTGTACCAAAACATTTGTCATTGACAGAAATGCATCGACTGACTTTTAACTGCTTTTTTATCAACCTACTTGAGAAATGCATTTGAGTATCTTTATACATTTTTCTAAAATAAAAAATATAATTTGCATAAAAAACTCTAATGACTTATGACTCATGAACATTTAAGTAGAATCTGTAAGGGAGATCTCTTGAAACCAGGAGAAACCCAAGCCCCCGCCAGCCTGCAGAGGCATCTCACAGGTCCGGTCATATAAACACTGTTTTTATGGACCGCATGGCGTGTTTGAGCTGGGCCAGTCACCGAAGAGCACTCCAGCTCGCTCCAGAAGCCGGCAGACATACACACACCCTTGGCAGGGGCTGGAATTCTACAAGGCCGATGTATTTTTTGATTCAGCAGGCTGTGTTGCCAACTGCAGCTAGCGGGTTATGCTTGTGGAAATTGGACAGCAAGAGAGAGGCGGGCTTTATCGTGCTCTTAAGTGTTAACAGGCCCAGCTGGGAGACAGCTCCCACTGTTTATGAGGGGGGGTTCTGAAATTTAGTACAGAAGGAGAGTGCGGTCCACCCGATATGTCTGTCCCTGCACAGTAACGAATCTGGTCCAATTTCCAGCTCTTCTTTTCTGACAAAAACCAAAGCTGTTCTCTTTCTACTCAGCTGGGGTGTCAGTGCAGCCTTTCAGAAAACCACACCATTTTTGAAAAAAAAAAAAAAAAATTGAGAATTTTGGAATTAATTTACATGCACTCCTGTGTAGCCCTTCTGCTGGTCTAGTTAATCATTTACATAAAGCAGGGAAAAAAGGAACATGCTGTCTGGACTGTTTGGGGTCTTAAGTTCAACGGTCACACCCTCAACACCTGCACTAGATTATGGGGGAGAGATATGGAGCTTCCCCTTTTCCTTCTGAGCACACATTTTTATCAAAAAAGTTAACTGCGGCTCAGAAGAAAGATAAGATTTCCCAACCGTTTACTCAGAGCAGTCTACCCACTTGATGGTGTTTCCTGAGGACCGTATCAGCTGAACAATTTCCGTGTGTTGAAACCCTTCAACGCTGGTCTCATTGACACTTGAGATGGTGTCACCTGCAAACAAACCAATCAAAAATTAAGAGTTACAATTCTACCAGCAAACCACTTTTTTGCAGGTTGCAGTCAGCTTCATGCTCTAGGCTCCTGTTCATTTTCTGATGAGGCTCATGATCATTAATGGGTCATTAATCTTAAACCCACAGCTTCCCACCTCTCTGTGCCAACGCAACCCATAGGACACATCTTCCCCTCTTCTCTTTAATGTGACATGGCTGCATGGATTTGTTTTTTCCAGTTCTTCTTGTCTCTTAAGACACACACAGAAACAAGAGTCTCTCTTTCCTAATGTTATTAGATTTGTAATCAGTGTAATATGTTATTACTGAAGCAGATGAAAGTGCAGATGGATTCTTTAGAACTCATGTTCCTTTGTAAGAGATGAGCAAAAAAAAAAAAACCACAACGTACGTCAACAATGCAGGAAGTGAAACCATGAGTTACAAAGAGAGGGAGAGACAGAGAGAGAAAGACAGAGAGAGGGAGAGAGCACTTCTCTAAAACCCCCTTTCCTTAAACTGTGTATTCTGGCCACTGAAATGCCTCAGGTGTTAAATGCCGGCTCTGGGTGAGAGGTGGGCAAATGTTGTCGTGCCCGTGAACTTCACACCAACATGTTCCACCTACGCGCAAGACTGCGGCTGAATGGATGAGTAAATAATTCTGACAGTCAAATACAAAAGATAAATATGCTCTGGCAACACTGAGACACATCTCCGCGTGTCCATGCTCCCGGACTATACTGTAAGCCTGAAGAACAAGGAAGCTCTGTCCTGTTTGCACTTTAAC
This sequence comes from Megalops cyprinoides, assembly GCF_013368585.1. Taxonomy (NCBI): domain Eukaryota; kingdom Metazoa; phylum Chordata; class Actinopteri; order Elopiformes; family Megalopidae; genus Megalops; species Megalops cyprinoides. The sequence goes on along the minus strand of NC_050588.1, from coordinate 546,693 downwards.
GGCTTTTTGCTTGGACGCGTGTTATCTTCTTGTTGACAGAGAGACAACGGGTGGGACAAAGGGTGGGAAGGAGGGTCTAGTCAACATCGACTGCCACACCTCACCTGCTGTGTGGTTACTGTAGGTCCATACACTGCTAAGACCTCAATACAACAGCCTACATTTTGAGAGGAATTTACACTTTTAACATACTAACATAGATTTGATTTTACAGTACAGTTTTGGCATTTAGTAGATGCTCTTATCCAGAGCAGCTTACATCAGTTACAGGCATCTACAATGTTATCCATTTGTACAGCTGGATATTTACTAAGGCAACTGTGGGTTAAATACTTTGCCCAAGGGTACAGCAGCAGTGCCCCCATGAGGAATCGAACCGGCAACCTTTCAGTCATGAGTCCTGCTCCTTAACCACTATGCTATACTGCTGCCCCTATGCCCAAAAACAATGTCCAAAACAAATGTATGCGCTCAGAGGCAGACATGCTGTGAGGTTTGTCCAGTAACATTGTGTCTAATTAATTGTATTCATCATAATAACTACTTAATAACTAACTATCAAGCTGATGGTGGAAGACACCATCAAGACACCAGGAAGAGATGGGTGGAGGGAATTTGCTTACCATCTCGAAGGCCTGCTCGGTGGGCCGGACTGTCCGCACGGACCTCGCAGACGAACGTACACATCTCCACGGATGCCTGGGTCTCCTGGTGGAGCCCATAGGTCTGAAATGCAAAGGTGTGATAGTCAGAGGAACTGACTAAATGATGTGCAAGTCGCTTGCCACGGGGCGTGCGGCACACTTGCCGCGTGTGACCAGTGTGCGATGCTAATGCTGTGAGGCTGAGCAGACACCATCGAACACCAGCTCATTTATGCTAGCCAAGGCTAATCTAATCTAAACGTACTAATCTGCCCGCAATGAAGTCAACTGAGATCAACAGAGGAAGTTGTGGCTATTCAGAAGGTTAATGTTTTGGCATAGAGCTGATTAGATCCACCCCCAGTAACTGAATTTAATTCCAATTTAATTCCAATATCATGTTCAATGTCTCACATTTATAACAAACCAAATTTAATGAAAATAGGTTCAGAATTAAGCAAGTTACAGTTGATTTTGTAGAGAAGTCTGCAGCTCTCAATACACATTGTATTTGTTTACTAGCACATCTTGACCGCTCCAATATGGCGACCACGCAGACGCATAGCGGCGACATACAGCAGCGGCCAATGGGGTATCTACATTTCTATCTATGGTAGTAACAGTAGCAATAGTAAGAATAGTAGTAGCAGTAGTAACAGTAGCAGCAAGCAGCTGTGCTAACAGTAACAATAGTAACAGTAACAGTAACAGTGGCAGTAATATGAGTTTGAGCTGCATCAGTAGCAGCAGTACTAGTGAGTGACAACTCCAGTGGTTGCTGAATAAGCTGAATGGGTTCTACAACATTTGCTGTGTGAACAAAGGAAGCTGAGCTCCAACGCAGAGGAATAGATAAAGGCAGATAGAGGAAGACAGGCACCAGATTATACTCAGAAAGGTATGCAGGACATCCTGTTTTCCGCTCACAAAGGCCCCATTTGCATGTGTGATAATTTGAATCCTGCGATACTCAGTCTTGCGATGTCTAAGATGTCTCAGTCCTCCCTCTTCTAACATATGTTCAGTGGTCTTTTATGTAATAACCTCCACATAACATTAAGAAAAAATTGTGTGGAGTCCACATTGGGCTAAAAAAGGCCCTACTGTAACATAATCTCAAAATGGAACTGAAAATGAGATCATCAACATTTCCCACTATGACTCCACCTCGACAAGGAGAAAACAGTACTGATTTGGTTCTGGGGCTGCACACCAACAGATTTCCCTGTACAGGTGACTCATTATCAGCTGTTTCCCTGGTAAGTCCTGAAGTGCTGCAAGTGACTGTGTTCCTTTCAGACTGGAACTTCCCCTGAAACGTGACAGCCACCAAACATGCAGGGGACTTTCACCCTTGTTTGGCTTCACACCCCCCAGGAGCAGGTGAAATGGGTGGGCATAGCACTGCAGTGCTGTCTTGTACGGTGTCACAGCTTGGATGCAGTTACCTTATGCGGAGGCAATTTCAGCGTAATTGAAAACTGTCACTGCTGATACAGCAGATCTTTATCCGTGGTTTTCTGGTGGTACATAGCATTATGGTACCAGTGAGGCATTTAAACTGAGGCTCTGTGCTGTTTAGGTGAAAGCCTACAGCTATGTTATTTACAACATGATGTGAGTTGGAGACATCAGATTAAATGTTCAGTGCAGTGGGGGAAAGGCCCAGAGGTGCACACCACACAAACGGATATCACAGATGTAAATGGACCATTGCCTGCATTTGCATGAGGAACGCTGATGGTCAAACACAGCCTGGCAAGGACCTAAAACAATAACTACATTCGTAAAAGAGCTGGCTCTTGGCATTTTCTGATAAAGGAGAAGCCAGAGACCCAACAGTCTTGGTATATTGCCTACGCTAGCGAAACTGTGTTACTCATGTGGGCAAACTTTATAAACCAGACTCTAATGTGTGTCTACAGGTGTACTAGTTAAACAGTCATCCCTGACATCTGGCCCAAGGGATCTCTTTGTGTTCCTGAAACCAGTGCATGGCAGGGTGGGATATATGCAGGTTCACTCTAAAACAGTGATGGACATTTTTATCTTAAATATATCCACATCTCAATAACATGATCCAAATAATGTTAATAATAAACTAGTTTGTGTGCATTTCCTGAAGAAAATGCGATGTGTGGTTGCCTGTTTGCATTATTGACCATACGTGCGAATTTGTGTGCATTAGAGTTGCCATCTCCCTCCCCCCTCCCTCTGTGTGTGGTGCTGAAGCCTGAGACAGAGCAGTAACTTAACCTCAGCTGTCTCTGATTGGCTCTGTTGCAAAAATTTAAATATCAACTGTTAAACTGGTCAGAGTGAGGGGATCTCAAAGACCGAACAAAGGCTCATATCTCAAAAACCGTACATTACAGAGCTGAACCAAAGACATTGTGAGATTCTGCACATTTTTTCCTCCGGAGATACGGCAGTTTAAAAAAACATTTTGTTCAAACGAGGGAGTGAAATCCGCCCGCTGTCCAGTCCTATACTTTTGAATGTGGGTAAAATTAGAGCGCTTTTTAAACATTGTTAAAATGATTTGGCATTGGTTTGGTATCTGTGGTGCGAACGGTTTAGGCGGAAGTTTTGACAGAGACCTCCTTTTAAGGAGGAGGAGGAAGTTAGAGGACTCGGAACAGAGAGCGTGGTAATGCAATTATAATAGAAGAGATAGAAGACTTTGTCTTCCTGATGGTCCCATAATAAGTTAATTTAGGATTTTTCTTTGCAGGGGCACTGAATGAATGCCATTTTTGAATATGCATACAGTCAATGCAGTGTTTGCACTACAAATCCTACAATGCACCACAGGAAGGCAAACACTTAATGGATGGTGTGTGCAACTCTTGCGACATCACCTGAGAAACTCAAAGATGCCTGATGGTAGGGCTGGGCGGTATGGCCTAAAATTTATATCACAATATAATTTGAAGCACAGACGGTAATGGTATATATCACGGTATATTTGTTTTTCTTAAAATTTCAATATAAATGCTTCTGAAGGGGTAAAGCACTGGTATGGCAACTGCATGGCAGCTATTACTGTACTCTTAACTGTATTACTAGGACATATTTCACATAGTACACAGGCATTTTAAGAACATTTATTGTGCAAAACTGCAATAATAAATACAAAAAAATACCTTTTCACAAGTAACTTCCATCTCTGAAAAACACTTTTTCATGAAATACAATGAAATCAAGCTGCACAGAGAAAAAAAACTGACTCGGGGATTAAAGTTCTCTGTCGCTACGACGGATTCCAGAGAGGCCATGTATGAGATCAGTATAGAGCCGAAGGGGGAAAAAAGCAAGCGGAGGGGGATGTTATGGGACTTAGGAATTGCACTACCAGGTGATAGGTAGCTGATTTGTATACGCATACAATCTACTTGGACATCGTTAATAATAATAATAATTAGCGGCAGTGGAAAGCACTAAATAAAAGTGTAAACGACCACCAAGACATATTGTGATCCGATCACTCAAACCACTTGCTGAGGTGGCCTGGGACGCATTTGACCATATATCTTTTGTAGTGTAAACGCTAGTGCGTCCTGATGCGTTCCGGACAAGGACGTAACAGAAAAATACGTCATCAATGCAGGATGTGGTGGTTGTTTGGTGACAGTGCGCCAACGCTGGAAAAAATGCTTTTATAACATTCTTCCTTTTTCGTCTTGTCCTGCACTCTTTTGCAAGTTGCAAATGACTTTGTCCTGCCAATCTCAACAGTTGGAATAGCCCATACATGTATATTAGTTCTTGAAACATTTCTGTTTTCTTAGCCAGCTAGTGCTAAACAAATCTGGCACTTGTCTGGCGACACAGACTGACGTAGGTGGGGTGACGTAGGCAGTAACAAAATCTGAACACAAGTGGTCAGCTGGACACCTTGGAGACGCATGTTAGGCACACGGCGATGTGTCTCGGCTGTCCACTTGGGATCTGATGGCCCAAGATGCATTTTCAAACCAAGTGTAAACAGGGCCCAAGTGTAAACAAGGTCTTAATGTCCAGCAAGTGAAAGAAATAGTTCAATTACGAACAAAGTTAATCAAGATTGCAATCAAAGTCAAAGTTTGTGATGAAGAAGGAGCGAGAAGCCATGGTTCATGACAGAGTCATGACAGTTTGCAATTAGATGAGCCCAAACGCTGTGTTCACCTGCATGCACACACTAATTTCCCCTCATCCCTAGTACTTGGCCTGTGTAGGGTTGGGTTTTGGGTTTTGAAGGGTTTTGTCATGTCGTTGTATATAGGCTACATTTTGTGAGGTTAGGCTACTGCTTTGTGTGTGTGAGCGAGAGAGAATGGGTGCGCGTCTGACAGTAGCGCAAACTCACAGTGCTTCAGAAAAGATTAATCACTGTCAGGTCAGCAAAGATTTGTGTATGTAGATAAAGCAATTAGTATTGTGTCTTTTCGATGAAGTTACACCTAGATCTGTGAGGTCTCTCCCTGTCAGCATGGTATAGTTAAAATCCATACCATAGGGCAAATTCATACCGGTGTACTTCCTATACCATTTATACTGACCACCCCTACCTGACAGGACACCAGAAGGTGCTATAGAGCTAAGGATCTTTAACAAATTGACCCAAAGCATTAAGCCCCCTCGCACCCCCTCTCCTGCTTGGGATTCTGGATTAAGTCAGATGGTTGTAGTGAAATTGAAGCTAATCTGCTCCTGATGCTCTTAATCTGAAGGATAATATGGATCCTCAAAGCACTGTTATCTGGCCCAAATCGCAGAGGATCTCCAGCCGCCCAGACAATCCTCTTACCTGGATCTCAAAGCCGAATGTCTCCCCATCCTTCTTCTCCAGGACAATGACTTTCCTGAAAGGCAGAGGAGGCACAAAGTCAGATTTGTTTTCCTAATCAACAGCCAAATCAATTCCCTGAGGAGATTGGCCCTCGTTCATGCAGGGATCCGTGGTGTCTTGGGGATGGTTAAACTAAAAACAAACTAAAGGAAGATTTGAAATGTCACAGGTTTATCACAGACCACTATTGAGCTCAAATGTAAGGTGCAAAACCACTCTGAAATTCAGCTTCTGTGAGTTTTGTGGGTTGAAAAAGGCAAGTAAGTGCCTTATGAGTAGCAACAGAATTGTTCTGCACATTTGAATGCAATGTGGCAAGCAACTGTTGCACCTTGGGAAACCCTTGGTAAATAGAGGGTTGAAGTTGTAATATTTTCTGTATGTGAATGCAGTTCCAAATCTGTGTCCAGAGTTTGGGAGTTTACCTCATTTTGGGCTTTTTCAGGTTCAGGTTTCCAGTGTCCCTGGATTTTGCAGAAAGAGCTTTTCATAATTAATATTTAACAATTAATCTTCTTATTCTCCATGGTACATGGTACTTTGCTTTGCAGAGAGGTTTGGCTCATTACATTTGAAACGTGGGAGAGAAAAACAGCTGTGACATACAGAAAGAGGTCTCACAGTGGGGTGGGGGCCGACCTCTATCTCCAAAGATGTCACATGACTTACGTCTTCTGGGTGATAAGCATCATGTTTTGACCAACAAAAGAGGGACCAAAACAAACATGTAATTGTGAGTGACTTAAAAAAAGTTAGCTGCACAGCTCAGAATGAGTCTAATCCCAGGAGACTCCACTGGAGACAGGCCCATGTGTGATGCCAACAAACCAATGCCGGCAACCATGGCAGGGGAGTTCTGATGTGAAGCAGTGCACTATGGACTGTTTGCCATTGTACCACAGAGTGGGGTTTGGCATGAGGCATGCATGAAGCATGAGTGATTACAATAGTGCATATTTTGTAATATTTTGATATTTACAGCAGTGCTTCACTAGATTAAATCTTTCCACCTCCTCATGTGAGAATCCCAAATCCCAAAGGATGAGAGCATATATTCACCAACTCTGGTTCCTACTGGAGGAGGATCAAGACAGTAAACCTGTATGAATGTTCAGGGGGAATGACTGAGAGACACAGTGGACTACAGAGAGAGTGGGCTTACCTCTGTTGCTCAGGTGACTTCCATGTCTGCGACCCACCCTGTCAAGAAGAGAGAGAAATGAGACACTGGAAGATAATCAGAATGTGAGGATTCTGACTGACACAGTCAGAGAGTGAGCTGATGAAGAGAGCTGGCGCTCTCTTCTTCCACCCAGTGGTGCCCCCAGAAAATGTTCAATGGGGTGGCCAGGTGGGGCAAGTGAAAATCTTGGGGTGGCACTAGCATGGTAACCACTGGGGGTGAGGAATGTAATAACAGCAATTCATTTCCACGAAAACAGACTCAGATATTTCAATGGCCAAATGCAATAGAACAAACTGGATTTTTGGATTTAAACAAACTGAATTTATGGATTTAAATCTTTGGAGTTAAAACTTTGGAGATACTGAATGCAATATTTTTCTCCTCATTACGAAACAATTCTGTATCATATGGGATGCTTGGCAACACTAAGTGACACAAGCAGGCTGTGGCATCTGGCATGAGTGTTTTTTTTTAATGTTAGCTAGCTACATACAATGCAATTACGGGTAAAAGTTATGTAGATAATTTGATTCTCTAAGCCTAAACACGATTAATGGCGATGACAAAATATATCTTAACTGAAACAACAAAAACACGCTTATGTTTTAAATGCCAATGTATTACTAAATTGTGTGATGTAATCAACTGGCTAAGAGGCTATCCGCAATCAACGTAACCAGCTAATTTATTTATAGCAACCTAGGGAGACCGGACTTAAACACATCCGTCTTATAAGAGGAAAAAACAACAAACATCTGAAATCTGCAGTAAAAACAATAAAATACGCATTTTTCCAGTTCGAACTTGGACAAGTCCTGTCATTAGTGGTCAGTGTCTGATAATTCTGCGGAGTCGAGGTTGAAATTGCGAAATTGCGGAAATGTGAAAAAACAATACAATACAAATCAGTGGTTGAGAACTTCTCCGAGACGAGTGTATGCTTAATTAGGGGCCAAGCACTGAAGGTGCTGGAACCCTATTGTAATTGTTAGTTTTCTTATTATTATACATCTGCCATGGGAGTCTATGGCAGCCCATAGATCTGGTCGTACTGTTTTTATGAAATTTGGCACACTCACAGAGGACAGTCCCAGCTGTCCACTCACCAATTTTGGGGTCAGTCAATCAAGCCCTCTAGCGCTACCATTAGGTCAAAGTTCAGCTGACATTTTTGGCCATAACTCCTGACCCTGTTGGAATTTTTTCAAATTTTTTTTTCCTAGATTCCTTAAGTCAAGCCGAGACCAACGCACCCATTGCCGTCAAAGTCCGCCATTTTGGATTTTCCGCCATTTTGAATTTTTACAAAAACTGTTTTTTCGCTACTCCTCCTACAAATTTTGTCCAATCTTTACCAAATTTGGTACATATCATCTTCAGACCACGCCTGACAAAGTAATCCAAATATTTTAGATATTCCAAAGTGTTCGCCCATAACATGCAAATGCGTTTGACAGCAAAGACACCAAACAGGAAGTGAGGTTTTTGTGTCTTCACACCAAACTTGATATATGGACTTCCTACACAGTCCTGAGAGTGTCCAAGAGGTTTTATGTCATTTCACCACTAGGTGGTGCTATAAGTAAAACAACTGAATTTCTGCTCATAACTTGTGTCTTTATCTTAGAATTATGATTCTTTTTTCTTTTGATTTCTTGGGTCATGTCAAGTTGAACAGATGTAAAGTTTTCATTTCCACCATATTCGGTTGTCCGCCATTTTGAATTTTAATGAAAACAGTCTTTTCACTACTCCTCCCACAGATTTTCTCCAATCTTCTCAAAAATTGAGTCAGAGCATATTGAGAGCACGCCACACAAAAGTTATCCATGATTTTATGTTTATGAAAAGCATTCACCAGTAATGTGCTAACAAAGTCAACAGCGAAGACTCAAAACAGGAAGTGAGGTCATATCTCAGCAATGCTTTTGTGTCTTCACACCAAACTTGGCATATGGACTTCCTACACAGTCCTGAGAGTATCCAAGAAGTTTTGTGTCATTTCACCCCTAGGTGGCGCTGTAACTAAAACAATTGAATTCCTGCTCATAACTTTTGATGTCTTTAGCTTAGAACTATGATTCTTCTTTCTTTTGATTCCTTGAGTCATGTCAAGTTGAACAGATGTAAAATTTTCATTTCCACCATATTTGGTTGTCCGCCATTTTTAATGTTAATGAAAACAGTCTTTTCACTACTCCTCCCACAAATGTTCTCCAATCTTCACGAAAATTGAGTCAGAGCATATTGAGAGCATGCCACACAAAAGTTATCCATGATTTTCTGTTTATGTAAAGCACTCAGTAGTAATGCGCTAACAAAGTCAACAGCGAAGATGCCAAACAGGTAGTGAGGCCATATCTAAGCAGTGCTTTTGTGTCCTGACACCAAATTGGGTGCCTCTGTTTGCGACTATTCCCTGAGGGTGCCCAAGTGTTTTAGTGATGTTTGACCACTAGGTGGCGCTATAAAACATATTGCATATCATTTGTATTATACTTATATTCTACCATATCTTTTGAATTGCATGGCCTAAAATCATAATTCTTTCTTCTTCTGATTCCCTCATTTATGCCAAGTTAAACACACTTAATGGTTTCAATGTCTGTCTTATTGCAAAACAAGCCCTCATTGTGCTTGGCCCCTATATCGCTGCTTGGGCATGAGCACAAGTGCAGCCCTTTGCATCATCAGCACTTCCACTGACAGCAATTGGAATTTGCGCACGTTAGCAGTAGCAGGTGGCTTGTGTGTGAACTGGCAGCATACCATTTGGTAAGACAAAGCAATGATCGTTATACCATTATCTGTAAGATACGTTTAAAACAGTAACCTGGTATAGCATCTGGAGTAAAGGCAATTGTATGAAACATGTTAAATATGCATACTCTGGCCATGATGAAGGCTAGGCTATTTCTTTCATATTAGTAGGCTAGCGACCTTTTCACACAACCTCATTGATTAAAAAGCAGCTTATGTAGGCAACAATATCAATAATAGTAGGCCTACAAAACATTTCAAAGCCAAATTTGGAAATCAATATAAGTGTATAATGACGTTTGTAATGGTGTTACTCTCAAGCATTTTTCTTTCATTTTTATAGCTAGCTAAGGTTACAAATAACCTTAGCTTAATTATCATGTTTCATGTTGTAGACCTATGTATTTTGATACTCTAGATAATGTCACGCCCTCCCTGAGCAGGGATATTGCAAGCCTATCAGCATTGGCGGTCTACCTTCCTACAGATACGCCAGGCAATACCGTTATCTTAAGGGGTTATCAAAACTATCCCCGGAACCTCTCAGGGCGGTGTGCAGCTAGTACACATTCGGCTTGCTTAAATACAACAGAAAGAAATGAAGAATTGACGTTACCTAGAATTTCGGGACACGGACGGCAAAGCTTCACACATTCCGTGACCTAAAAGGTCCCCGTTAGCTTCAGCTGCGCTATACTTGTTGGTGCTCTTCGGTTGGTCGCCTTCCCAGGACTTAACGCAAAGAAAAGGAAACAACGCAAAAACACGTCGCGGTAGAGTGGTCGGTCACAAACTGCAGTAGGGTACTCAGTTTTCCCGTGGGAGACCAGCTTCAGCAGTCCGCATGGATCCACAGTAGCAGCCACACCGGTGCATGCGCAACCCCACCAGAAATAGCCTCATTCCACGTACCGCCCCGGGTCACAGGGTCAAACCACTCATTAATTAAACAACGCCAACCCTCCTTTCATATTGTACCAAGCAAGCCGAAGTGTTTTAGGGACCCACTAATACTAAAAATGAAATTTACTTAAATAAATCTGTATGTGTAAACAAAATGTGTATCAATAATAACAGGCTCATCTGGGGACTAATAAGATCTCCTGGAACTCTTAAGGGTCATTTTAGATCTCAAAGGAAATGGCCTGTCCGTAACAATAATGTTCTTATGATTTATTATTCATCTAGCAATGCATATTGCAGTACAATCCAGTTCAGGTGGTGGACCTTACAATTAAAACACAAATAAAACTTGTTTCTTGTAAATAGCAACAGGTCTGTTTCTATGTATGTAATGTTTATATGTGTAATTTCGACAAAACCTACCCACCCCATACCCATTCTCATGGCCATGGCCACCCCTAGCCACCCCTTGGAGGTGCCCCTGCTTCCACATCTGTACCCTTCTCTTAGATGGCCCCTTGGCAATAAAAGATTTTATTTTTACACACGTTATTTCCCAAAATACTGTCCCAAGCTTTTGAAATGACTCGGTCTGTTTCCACATGCTACCCACCCTTCCCATGAAAGGCCCCTGCATTGCTCTTCTTCTGCATTGTTGTGGTTATTGTGTAGGAGGCACGGGCAATGATTTGGACAGCCACTTCATTCTGTCCACTAATGGTGCAGCCCCTTGGTTCGCAAATCTTGTTGTTCTTGAATTTCTGGCAGGGAAGCGGCACACTTTTCATGCGCGCGAGACACTGTCTATACAACTTTCCGTTTTCCCTTACAATTACGATGGAAAGCAAATTCAGATTGCCCCATACAATCACACTAGTACCTCCTGATCTCTCTTTCTGGTCTGCTTCATGCTAACATGTTTAAATATCTGTTTATGTCTATCAGCCACATAACCTGTTCACCTTGACTACTCCAGCAAAGGTTCCACTTGGACATAACATATCTGTGCAAAGGCAGGTAGAAGAAAACAGAACAACTAAAATGCTAGTTAAAAGATGCAGTACAGAGTAGATAAAGGTGTTTTTATTGACTTGACCCTCAAACACCACCCACTGGAAACTGGAAAGCTTTGAATCAAAGGGACATTGTACTCATGCTGGGACTAATAGGTACTTTCAAGCCTTTATTTTGGGCTGGTAAAAAGGCTGGTGGCTAGAAAATGGCAGTAGTACCATATTCTTTGTTTACCACAATGGCCCTAAATTTCAACTATGGCTCTAATGATCAGGTATCTATATGGCTATTTGCCTAATCCTGCTGAATGCAATTTTTGTAGGTCACTCAGGGCAAGGGTGTTTGCCAAATGAATAAATGTTAAAGGGAAAAATGAAAATATATTATTAAAATACATTATGATTAGATTCATTAGCCTTTGTGATGATGGTGGTTACATTGTGTGCACACTGCTACCATTGTGTGTACTCAATACATTTAATAATGACAGGCATACAGCAAGGTCTTTGGACAGCAGGCCTGCTTGGGGGGGGTGGGTGTTGGTGGTGAGGTGGGTTGGGGTCAGCACAGGCTCTAGGACAGTTTAAGAGATTACAAGAAACCATTGCCAACAAACTGTTAAAGTGCGTACCAATACTATGTAATATTCTGACGACCACCACTATGAAAAAACTGACTTATTTTTTGAGAGCATAAAAAATGTACCCAAATCATTCACAAAGTGCTGACAGGTGCTTTTGTATGAATGGATGACAAAATATAAGGATATGTTTGACAGATGGTCAAAATCAATTTATGGGGAGACAGGCATTGTTATGTAAATGAGAACTAAACAGCAGACTGTATCCAAATTCAGACAGGGGCAGGCAAAGCGCTACAAAAACCTCCTGTTGACTGTGGAGGTACAACACTTATATATTTTTTTAAATATTTAATCTACTGTGTCAATGTGTTAATTTAAACACATTATGGGGGTAATGGGCATCCGAAGTGCTGTTTTCCACACAACTCTACCATTACAAATACATATTATGACCATAAAACTGCCATTTCCTGTTACTAAACTGTAACTGAATATTCAACTAATAAATGTATTTGTTTTAAGATGCAATTTCAAACTGTACGTCTTTTTTTTATCGATCTGGCTCTATCCTACTGAGTAGCACTGTATTTTGCACTGCCAGTCAGGAAAGAACCCCCACGCATCTCATTTAGAAAAAGTGCCTGTAGTCTATCCCTATGGAGTCAATAAACTGCATCAAAACTACAGTGCTAATGACTACAACAGAAACAATGCATCCATTAAATGGATAGACTAACACATATGCTGTAGTTCACCCTCATTTTGTGTAGTTAAAAAAAAATGTTAAAAAGGTGCTATTGAGCAAGGGGCCAAGCCAGACTGTAAGGTCTGAATGGCGCTTCTATGGCAAGCCATTTTAACATTTAATCAAACCACACTCCTATCTGTAATTACATTTTAGATATCCATAATAACATTTCTCCTAGTCAGAATTGTATTCTCACTAGTCAGAATGGCAATTAAAGATATCCACAATAACATTCTTACTAGTAGAAATTGTATTTCAAGATGTCTACATCTAAATCCTTAAAAAGTATAAGTGGCCATTTAACATTTAATAGCTAAAGTGGATATGTATTGCAAATATCCGTAATTCAATTCTTCCTAGTCAAAATGAACATTTCAGATAGCCACAATGACATTCTTCCTATCCACAATTGACATTTCAGACCTCCACAACGTCATTCTTCCTAGGACAAATTACGTCACTTTTGCCATTCATGTGTATTGGGCTTTCATTTTAAGATGCCCACAATGTCTTTCTTCCTATCCAGAATGAACATTCTGGATGTCTGCAATAGAATTCTTACCAGGAAAAACAATCTACGATAACTGCAATACATATGCACTGGCAGTCTAGCTATTAAATGTTAAAACGGCTTGCCATACGCTTCGCTTCTCGCAGAGATCGACTGCTGTCGGTCTGCTTAGTAATGTCTGCTCTGACAAGCGCACACTGTCTATGACGTTGCATGTCGCCTGATGCTCTCTAACTGCACAGCCCGTTCATTTTTAACAGCAGCGTTGTCTGTACCCTGATCACCTGAGAAAATATAACTGGGCACAGAGAACTCACGGACTTGCGAGTCATTTGCCAAGGTGCCAACACGCCGAGCTAGGTGTCTACATATGTAGATCAATCGCACGTGCATGCATTTTATGTTGTGTGCGGTGAAAAATTCCACACGAACTTTGCAAACCTAACAGTAAAATTGCTTTGGGTGGTATTGCGGACGTCATATGTTCCAGTTTGCATCCAGCAAGACAGAACCACAGCAGTGTTCGATTGTTTCCCTGTCCCAAAAGTTTATTTTCTCGACATTCAAGACTTTCCAGGACCCCTGTCTCCGCTCGTAATGAATTCCAGACACTCCACCTGAGCATGTGCACTCAATGTGAGCGTAGGAACATAAACACTCCTGTGTTTAGATAAAAAGAACAGCAAGTCAAATTATTCCGAGAGAATCATCTGGCAGCAGTGCAGTAAATGCACGCGCGCGCGCGCGTATATGTGTCTTCCAAAGTTGCATGTAAAGAGCACATCTAATGAGATGCTATCGGCATCAGACGACTGTACTGTGCTGAATGGTGCCCAAAACAACACACTTCGGATGTAACTGGATGCAACTGGCTGGCTGGAAAAAAAACACACTGCAGTATACAACAATAGTATTTTTAAATGCTGATAAAAACAGAATACATACTTTTCTGTGGTGTCGGGGCAACGTTTCCCCAGAATACGCCAGAGTCTTGTAATTGTAAACATCCGATGAATTCTTGAGGGAGACCAAGGTTTTGCAATTGTCTGTTCTGGAAGGGGGAAAATGCATCTCGGCGCTGTCCGGGGGAGCCGTTCTATTGGAATTATGCTTCTTCAACCTCCGGAAAGTCATGTTCCTCATCTTACAGTGTCCACCAGCTGGTGAGTGACAAGAACTAGAAAAGTAGTGTATAGCTTCACAGTCACTGCCATAAAACTCCCAGACAGTGAATGGGAAAAATGTTTGCGTCACTACAAAAGTTGCGTTTGTCACGCCTTCAAGCTATTGTTGGTAACGCCGCTGAAACGAAGGCGATGTTTTCTCAGTGAAGATGCGGGGCGGGGCGATTCCTGCTCCCAGTTCAAAATTAGTTGCTGAGGTCATTTGATTGTTTACTTTTGTTTTGTTTTGGCTTTGATAAACTGCATAGCACGTTTTAAGTGCGCCAACACAAATACTCGTGTTTGCGTTAAACTGATATTTTATATTACAATATAATTACAATATATATTTTACAGTGAAGTTTGTTTAAAGCATGTTAACACGTCACGTTTCCATCCGAAATCCTCATTTTCAGCTGTTTCAAAAATGTACATGGCTCATTGAATTTCAGCCTAGAGGCGCTCAGGACAATTCTGAGTTTGAGAAATGCGAATATAGTTATTGAGAACAATAGCGTGGGTGGTTCTTCGAGGCACAGTTTTTTTCAGAGCCGGTCAGACAGTTCTGTACCAGAAAGGTGAAGTGAGCGCATCCTGGTGTACCCAGCATGTATTGCCTTCTCTTCTGAGTGCGGCCAATGCCTGGAATAAACAGAAACTTGAATGTCCGAGCACAGGTATGCCCCACATAATTGACCAGAAACAAAGGTTTCGATATATAATTCCACCAATTTTATTTAAATTAACACGTTTTCATCAAGGATACACAGTCTTCAAATACCTCTGCACGTGTTTAACAGGGGTTTAAAACATATGAACTAAAATGGCAGTCTGTAAGTGATCTGTCTTTTTAAGCAGCTAAAAGATTAAATAGTCAGAGTATAATACAGGAGTTCTGATTGCCAAAAGGGGATTAAAGGAACCAATATTCACATATTGATCGGCCATTTATTCCATCTTTTTTGAAGACTGGTATCAAACAATCAAAACAGAAACATGCTAAAACACATTTGTGGTATATCATTCCTAACTTGTTTCAAAGAAAGTTTCAAAAGAAACTTGTTTCAAAGAAACAGTGACAAATCTCAAATTCAAAATCCAGAGTCAGGCCAGTCAAAAACCGGATCATTTGAAGCAGAACTCATGTTTTTTTCATAATATGATCGCCACAAAGACCTCTCTACAATACAGACACATTTCACGATAAAGATGCTTTCAGGCTCACTGCATATTTTACAACATGAATGAAATGTGTGCAGGGCACTCTTTCTCTGCTGTCAGCAGAATCCTACTTGAAGAAACCACAGGATTTCGCTGGAGGGGCGACAAGCATTACCGCCTGGTTCTTGTGGTGGATGTGAATCTGGATGTGGGGTGATGGAAGACAAGAGGACACGAGGTTACTTGACTATCACTGTCACAGATAAATGTGTGAACAAATTTGTCTGAATATCATAGTCAAGAACGAGGGAAGTCGCCCACTCTTTCTGAGTCCGATTAACTTTGATATAGGGTGGCAATGTGTGTAAGGCAATGGTAGCCTACATGCGCACATCTAATGGAACTTCACAGGACTGGACACAAGGATACTGCACAGTAGTGAAATAATGAGTACCTGTACACAGTTCAATGCTCCAAAAAGTGTAATTGGGGAAAAAAAACAATATTTCAGCTGAAGAAAATGTAAAGCAGACGAAGATGTTCTTTTCAATAAATCGTTTTGGGCACATCATACGGCACATGAATGCTCATTATTTCACCCCTATTAAAACACAATGACATACTGGCACGGAACCCCCTTTAAATTTATGGAATAAAGTGAATCAGTCTGTGCTGAATCTATCTGTATCTGGGTGGGTGTATGCGGTGTGTATCTGCTGGCACTTTGTGATTCGCTGATAAGGAAGCAATCCCTCACCGTACATGGGGGTTGCATCCACGGCTCCCCATCTATCTGCATAGGCAAGGGCTTCTTCGTCCTGCAGGGCAAGGGGTTGGATGGAGGATAAGAAAGAACATGTCAACCAGACATGTATAAGCATAATTTCCACCATTCTGAGAAAGCTAACTAAGGCAACCTTAACAATATCCTGGCATTCATGTAAACCACTGTGAGGAATGGCTCTGCTGATTTAGTTTTCTAGCCTCACTTCATGCTTATCTTTAATTAACTGAAATGAAAGTCAGGGAGACAGTTTACACATCAAAAGACACATGTGAGCTGAGTAGATGCCCTCTGTACTGGCTATATATGTGTGTGCATATGTTTGGAATGTCTGTATGTGTGTGCATATATTTGGCATGCCTGAATGTGTGTGCCTGTATTTGCCATGCTTGTTTGGCATGCCCGCACATGTCTTTGTGTCCTCTACCTGATTGTTATTTGTGAGGTTTTGGCCAGTCTGTGTCCTGCGCTCTTTAGTCCAGTGTAGATCTGGCCCATCTCTACGGCCCCCTCCAGCCCCACCACCTCCAGCCGGCGGTCACTGATGTCTTAGAGGGTGGACAGACCATACAACATAAAGCATGAAGCACAGACTCGCATACACATGCTCTCTCTCTCCCTCTCTCTTTCAGTCACACACACACACACACACACACACACTCTTCATTTCTCTCTCACAGACAAACACACATGCACAAACACATGCATGGGCGCGCACACATACACACACACACACACATACAAACTGTCTCTCTCGCTCACTACTGCACAGACACATACACTCTTTCTGTCTCACACACAAACAAACAAACTCACAGATATATATCTGTAGCAAACATTTCACTGGGTGTATGTGACACTAGCCCCTACCTTGAGAGCTGTGCTTCAGGATATCAGGGTCAGTGATCAGCTCTGGAAGTTCGTGGTCAGTTGCGCCCTTGGTGTCGGCCTTCTTGGGCTCGCCCCACAGGTTGGAGCCACCATGCATGCTGGGAATGTTGAGAACAGCAACTCCTTCCAGAGAGAGACTGCTGAGGTCCAGAGGAGTGCCGCAACACTAAGTAGAAAGAAGCATGCAGAGACTGCATCACCATCCATGCAAGACAACTCCATCCACAGATATGCACACACAAAGGATGCCATTAGAAATTAAGGTACAGTGTCGCCAAATAAAATGTGGACTATCGAATTCAATGAGATTGCCCCCTCTTGCCCCCTTCAGTAGACTATAGGAATTCATCATATCAGAGGGGTGACTGGTCTTCACCTCAATGGTAATATACTCCTTCAGCTTCTTACAGGAGGCAGATATGGTCTCAGAGGTGGCCAGCTCAAAATACCACAGCTTGTTCTTCATTCTAGAACAAAAACAGATATTTCAGACAAACAGAAAGAAAAGCTTGTTGCCACTCTATAAGACAGGTAGATAAAACATTCAAAGAAAAGGTTTCTCTGTGTAATTTATGCAACAAACACATTGTTTTTATTTTACATATAAAGCAAATAACATTTTGTGAATGTAATATACTGTAAAACAACATCCTTGGTCCAGATTGAGCTATACATGCTTGAAAAGAACCATGTTCACCTGCTGTTGAACTTCTGGGGATGCTTCTCTCTCATTGTGTGAAATCGATGGGCGATCGAGGCATCCTGTGGACACAGAATGTCAGCACACCAAAATGTCACAGCCAATCAGGGGTGAACAGGCTGTTTCCATGGAGACCCTGACTCACCACTCCAATGGAGAAGTAGTTGTTGATGATCACATATGGCACAGGGTCCGCTTTCATCTGGCTGTCCTCGGGGATCACCTGCACGCTCCAGCGGTCCATGAGCACCTCTGTGCTGCACTCAATCTCCTTCAGGATCTGACTCAGATCCATCCCATCATAACCTAGAGGGAGAGGTCACACACACACACACACACACACACACAGACACCCATACATACACAAACACACATATGCACGTTATCTGTGTTGCCCGTCAGTGCTGAATGTGATTAAACAGGGGGATTAAACAGGCCCTCACCTCCTCCCCATCTGAGTGAACGGGCCAGGTCATTCCCTGTGCCGAGGGGCAGCACGGCCACCGGGGGGCGCACCACCAGGTCCGCCTTGTCTAACAGAGGCAGTATATGAAGTTAGAATTGTGCCTTAAATACAAAGAAGCGCAGAGTAAGGCTTGTGCTTGTAAACAGCAAACTGTAAAAGCAAAACACTAATCGCACTTGTAATTCACAACTTTTGAATCTGCATTTTGGAGTTTGCAATTATAACTTGCAATCTGCAAAACTGCAAAAAAACAAATTGCAATTGTAACTTCATACTTGCAAAACGGTACCACAGGATTTGCATTTTGTAACTACCAGTCTGAGTGCTCAGGAGCGTAATCTTACCACGTGATTTTTGGCCGCTTTTTCTCACCAGTCTGAGTGTCAAAAATTAAAGAAGTGCAACTCACGATTTCCAACTTCCAACTTGCTCTCAAGAAACCATAAGCTGTGGTTGTTCTAACACAAGCATCCAGTAGGTGGTAGTGTATGTGATTGATTGGCCAGGAACCTTGCAAGCGTCATGCAATGCTGTTCTGCTTAATGCAAGATGGAGGGAAGAGAAGCTCCACAGCTTAGATAGACTATGATCATTTGCATTAAGAATCTGTTTATAAATGTTTCATTTCATCCACAGGGATGAAAATGACACATTTCAAAGTTTGAACTATGATGTAGAACAAAAAAAGTATCTAGTGTCATTAGCCAATTAATACTTAGTGCCATGAAGTTATTTACTCAATTCTCACAAAAAGAGTTTCCACTTAAGTTTTCTTGGAGTCTTCTTGCTGTTCAACATGAATGATGAAGTGAAAAGTATACGAGAACCAATGCTTATAAAACTATGAAACTTGGCTTAAACCATATGAATTTATTGCTTTAAATGAATCAATGCCTCCCAGTTACAGTAACTACCAGGTCCCTCGCTCAACTGGGAGAGGTGGTGGTGTTGCTGCTGTATATAACTCTAGTCTTTGTGCCACTTTTAAATCTGGCCATAACTTTAATTCATTTGAATTGTTAGTACTTAGCTTTGCACATCCTGACAAGACTGCATCTCAGGTGTTTACCCTAGTAATTGTTTACAGGCCACCTGGCCCTTATACTGTTTTTTTTTACAAATTTTTGTAATTTGCAGACTTTCTTTCCAGCCTGGTTGTCAACACAGAAAAGGTTGTGGTAGTGGGTGATTTCGATATTCATATGGACAATGTACAGGATCCCTTCAGAACAGCATTTTTGTCCATTATTGACTCCATTGTAACCTTGCCACACAATCCCGTACTGTCCGACCATTACCTGGTGACTTTCAACTTTCCTTTTGCTTGTTACATTAACTCAGAGTCCATATTTTCCCTCAGGCGCACCATCTCTTCTGCTACTACCAAAGGCTTTATTGATGAGCTCCCTGCTTCATACAGTCTGAACAACGAAGAATATTTAAATTTATGCTCGAACCCTAGTTCGGCTAAAATAAATCAACTCACCGAAAATATTGAGTCCACACTGCGTAACACTCTTGACACCGTTGCACCCCTCAAAAAGAGGAAAGTCCCTGACAAAAGACTAGCACCCTGGTATAATGACCTGTGCTATGAAACAAGCTTCACGGAAACCTGAAAGGAAATAGCGCTCCACCAAATTACAGGTCTTTCTCCTGGCCTGGAAAGAAAGTCTTCTACACTACAAGCATGCGCTCACAGCTGCCAGATCAGTGTATTTTTCTACCCTAATAGAGAAAAACAAGGACAATCCCAGGTATTTGTTCAGCTCCATCTCCAGACTAGTGAAGAGCCCTGCGTCAGCCAACCCCTGCATCCCAGCAATTCATAGTAGTGATGACTACATGAACTTTTTTGACAGCAAAATCACTAAGATACGTGACACAATTAAAAAAAAATCCTCTAATTCTGCTTCTAGCCTGGCCTGTCCAAACTCAGATAGCGTAGAGATGTCCAATAGGTCAGCCACATGCCTTGACTCTTTCACACCCAATGAATTTAGCGATTTCTTCTCCCTAATTAATTCGTCTAAAAATGCTACCTGCCTACTAGACCCCATTCCAACTGGAGTCTTAAAACAGCTGCTACCTGAAATTGTATACCCAATTATACATATCGGCCAAACCTGATGTCTCCCTGGAAATATCAAACATTGAAGCCTGCCTCAAAGACATAAAGACATGGATGGCCCATAATTTCCTTCTCCTAAATTTGGACAAAACAGAAATATTGGTCATTGGCCCAAAGTCTGTCAGGAGCAAACTCACCAATATTACATTAAATCTTGATGGTGTCTCACTGGCCTCAAGTGCAATCATCAAAGACCTTGGTGTCACGACTGACCCTGAGCTCTCTTTTGACACCCATATAAAAAACACCTCCAGGACTGCTTTCTTTCATCTGAGGAATATTGCCAAAATCAGGAAAATTCTATCAATACACAACGCTGAAAAGCTAATCCACGCTTTTGTTACATCCAGATTGGACTACTGTAATGCCCTCTTGTCAGGATGTGTATATGCCTCCCAAAAGTCCCTTCAGCTGGTTCAAAATGCAGCTGCTCGAATTCTAACCAGAACAAAGCGCTTTGAACACATCACCCCAGTATTAGCCTCTCTCCATTGGCTACCTATCAAATACCGCATTGATTTCAAAATACTTCTCCTTACATTTAAAGCTTTAAATGGGCTTGCCCCTCCCTATCTTAAAGACCTTCTCCGCCCATATACTCCAAAACGATCTCTACGTTCCCAAAGTGTGGGACTTTTCATTGTTCCAAGAGTGGGTAAAAGTACTATAGGCGGTAGAGCCTTTTCGTACCAAGCCCCTCTTTTGTGGAACAGTCTACCCACCGAGGTTCAGGGAGCAGACTCTCTCTCCGCCTTTAAGTCTAGGCTAAAAACGTATCTTTATTTCAAATCTTTTAGTTGAGGGACACAGCACGGTGCTGACATTGATCATAGAGTCTCTCGTGGACTAAGCTTGCTGTCACTATATCACGGCCTGGGTACTCTGTGTTCAGCTGATCCGGCTGTGATCAGCTGTGGTCACCCTCATGATTGTGCTGGCCCCTTGCCTCTCATCCCCTAGGTATGCTGCCATAGTCCTTATCTGCCGGGAATTTTCCCTATTACGCACATGCATCCCTCTTCCCCCCTCTGTTCCCCCCTTTGCCTTTACTTAACATCCACTAATCACTGTTCTCTGTTTGTTTCCTACCCCTGTTCCAAGCTCCTGCCCGGAGCTGTAGCTCAAGCATCACACCCCGACTTCCAGTCCTGCTACCTCACTACCCTGCCCGTCAAGCCAACTGCGTGCTAAGAACCGAACAGTCCTGCTACCTCGCTGCCCTGCCCATCAAGCCAACTGCGTGCCAAGAACCGGACATTATACGATAGATTTCATAATTACTATGTTGTTAATTACTGCTGTCTATCTAACCCAAATGTATTAAAGTACATTGTACAACTTTAAGACTCTCTCTAATTCTATCTGCCCAGTGCTGGCCAGAAGCAGATGGGCTCCCCCTCTGAGCTGGGTTCTGCTCAAGGTTTCTTCCTGTTAATTGGGGAGTTTTTCCTTGCCACCTTTGCCTTAGGCTTGCTCTCAGGGGGTCTCAGGCCTGGGATCAATGTAAAGCTGCTTTGTGACAACTTGTGTTGTAAAAAGCGCTATACAAATAAAATTGAATTGAATTGAATTGAATTGAATAAAGCTACCAAAAGGCAGACAGCTTTAACATAAACTTGTTTGTATGGAATACAATATGGAAGTCTACCCAATCGGCATATAAGGTACTGTTTATGTACAAAATGAGATATGAGAAATACAGATCACTGAAAGTGGTTCAGTTATTTTCTTGCAAAAAATGGGACAGCCAAAACGACAAAGCAAAATCTACTTTGTGTCGGATTGGCTGATTTCTCTTTATTTGGGGAATCAGCCAATTCCCCCTGGGTGCTTAGGCCAGTGCAATCCTGGACTGCCCATTATAAAATTTGGGAACAGTAGGCCATTTCAGTTGTGCAATTATAAATGCCCTTTTACCTTTTAGAGATCATTGAATAGCATTCAAATAATATAATGTAGCAATTGCCTTTCAGATTACTTTGCATTATGAGAAACACTGCAAATAGATTTGCATTTAAATGCTGTCGGTATATGACGTTTGCAAGGTTCCTGGCCAATCAATCGCGTACACTGCCACCTACTGGATGCATATGTTAGAATAGCCACAGCTTACAGCTTCTTGACAGTAAGTTGCACGTTGCAAATCATGAGTCACGCTTCTTTCATTTTTGGCACTCAGACTGGCGGGAGAAAGCGGCCAAAAATCATGTGATAATATTACGCTCCTGAGCGCTCAGACCGGAAGTTACAAAGCGCAAATCCTGTGGTACAGTTTTACGAGTATTCGCTCATGTCACATGGCTGCCATTTTGAATATTTTATGTGCGAAAACGAGGCTGAGGTTGTAGGAACAAGGAAGTTCGTGAGAAAGTTGCAGTGAGTGAAGCAAGTGATTGACAAGCCATGGCTTACTGCTGTGTGCCAGGCTGCCATTCTTACCAAAGACGCAATCCAGAGCTGTCTTTTTACGGTTTCCCAAAAGACAAGGACACCCGTCGGCAGTAGATTGTCAAAATAAGGCATGATGTTGGACCATATTTTCAGGTAACTATGAAGTAATGCAACAAGATAAGCTAGCGTTAACTTTTAGTGTTGGCTAATGTGTGGGGTCGATAGATGCTGAGGCACCATCGAGTGCAGCAAACTTAGTTATTACGTTAGCTAATGTGGAAAGTTACCTTTGCAAGTAAATTAATAAATAAAAGTGAACTATTTTACGTGCTAATACTGATAATACATCTCTCATCTCAGATTATGGACAACACAAGAGTGTGTTCCAAACACTTTACTGATGACTGTAGAGTCAGGTCGCTCACCGGTTTAAAGAAACTTAAGAGTGGGAGTGTGCCGACTATGTTTTCATGGTGTCACCCGAAAACCAGAAGGATAATTCAGCGCCACCAGAGGTAATCATCATCTGACATTACGCATTTTTATGTGTATAAGCATGATGAAGATAATAAGGATGAGCATTGGTATTCATATTACACTAAAACACAATGTAATGCTACATAAAACAGGCCTACATCATATTTCATGTCTTCACTTTAGTGAAAAGTATATATAACGCTACGACTTAAGTTAGCTCTTCACGCTACCAGTATTTTGACGTTTGCTAAGCTAGTGCACCGATTGTTTACTTACATTCTATATCAGTGATGTAGCCCCCTATCCAGTTGCTGTAACCTTTCAGTAATACTGATCTTGGGATACGATTCCCTTCTTCAGCCCACTTCTCAACATCAGAAGCCCACTTCTCAACATCAGTCAGAACTTGACGTGACAGCTACCACCTCTGCCTTGTTCTCACTGCAGCGTGACATGAGCAAATTAAGTTACAATTGCAATTTTTTGTTTTGCAGTTTTGCAGATCACAAGTTACAACTGCAAACTCCAAAATGCAGTTTCACAAATTGTGAATTACAATTGCGATTAGTGTTTCACTTTTATGCCGTTTAGAAGCGCAAATCTTACTCTGCGCTTCTTTGTATTTAATGCACGATTCTACCTTCATATTGTGTGATACATACAATTTTAACGAGCACAGACAGAATTTTCACAGATTATAATGGAAGGGACTGAGATGGCACTATCATTAATACAGGGGTGTTGAAGGAGTATTTACCCTTCTCTGTGTCAAAACATGCAGCACTGCTTATAAAATATGTTCTCATTCATACGTTCTCATGCATGCCCATATTGGTTTATACAAACATCCCTGTTTTCCTTCAGCAGTAGCTCTGGTATTGGAGAGTTCTGAATCTGAAAGGGGAGGAGTCACAGAGTTCTCACCAATGGCGTCCAGGATCCAGCCCACGGTGCCGTCCCCCCCACACACCAAGATCCTGTAGTTCTGCAGGTTCCTGAAGAAGTGCAGTCTGACAGGGGAGATAAATCAAACAATCCAGTTTACTCCATAAATAACATCTAACTATTTAAATCATAACTTTCCATCCACATAAATCATAAATAACATGTTCCAACATTTGCATCATAAATAATGTGTTCCAAGTACATTTCCTGAATGAATGACTCTCACTTTGCACTGATTTATCTCAGACCTCAGCATATTTTGGGACTTAACTTGCAAACACTCCAGGAGCAAGGACACAACTTTCATACAATAAAAGTAATCCCCTCCTGTAGAGTGTCTCATATTTTTGCATTATCTTTTGGAGGAGGATAAGAATACATCATGTGACAGGATATTTACAGTCAGATTACACGAATGAATCCACGGCGCTGCATTTCTGAACTGCCGCCACAAGGGGCAGAGAGCTGGCACTTATAAATAAGAAAATGCTAAATGGGAGAGGGATTAGTACATTTTCCTGTACTTTCTGCTGCATTTCTCTACATTACTGGATAAGTGATTCTCACCCTGGACCAGGCCCTCCATTGGAGAGATTGTACACTTGCCGGGGGTTCAGTAGGTACTGAAATTTGCGCAGGACCCTGGAACACAGGCACAGTCTGTTAAACTCAGATCCTTTACCAGGAGCAGCAGGTTATTCCTCTATTATGGAATGCACCCCTAAGGACAACAACAGAGAATACAGAAACAGATGCAAAACGTATATTTATCGTGTGAAAGCAACTTCACATGGCTTTATCAGTAGCAGAGAAGAGAACTGGATGTGAATTTTTGGAGCCAGAAGGATCCTATTGGTTGGAGTTTTACTTTTGAGATAAGTGACATGTGTACCTTGCTAGGTAAGTATATTCACAGAGTGAGTGCTCAAGAAAGCTTGACATGAAACATCAGTCTTTAAACATATTGCAGTGAGACACTGTACATGTCTTGTCAGAGTGAAGAGGCCAGTTTGATGTGCCATGGCTGTATTGGCAGAAATTAAGATATGGTCTGCATGGGCATTCCAAGAAATGAATACACAAATCAAAAAGGGTTAGTCAAGATTTCTGATAACATCAGACTATCTGGACTATCTGGATGCTTTACACCATCTAGAAATCAAAGATGCTATTTTGAGGAGCACATTGCTTCCAGCTTCCACTTTTTGATTCGGTCCCTGACCCACACCCCGATCCGGTCCCTGACACAGCCCCAGACCCTGTGAGGTTGTGTAGAGGGTGCCGTTCACCTCTCGCCCTGCTTGCCTCCACTCTTGGGGTTCACAAACACTAGGAGAGGGTGCGTGTCTGGAACAGGGCTGATCTGAGTGAACAGAAAAGCAGTCATCTCTACAGCTGAAGAGAAAACAGTGTGCATGAGTGCTCACTGTGGACACAATCCAGAAGGGACCTTACGAAACCATTCTGAGCAGAACTATATGTTACATGACACACCCCCCACTCCCCCACCACACACAAACACACACACACACACACACACACACACACACACACACACAGGCTCTATGCAGTAAGCACTCCCACATGTGATCATTGCTGTGACTAGCAGGGCAGCACCTGTAGGATGTGACCGTCAGGAGTGTAATTCTGCAGCTCGTTGCCATCCGAGATGCTGGGGCAGCAAACTTTCTTACCACCGGGATTGTCCTCCTTTAAGGGCAGTGACAGTAGTGGCGATGGTGGGGGGGGTGTGGTACAGAGGGGCGAGCAGGATGGAAGCAGGAGACCAAAGACAGAGAGCAAAGGGAACAGATGGGATCAAGTTAGCACGTGGAGGTTCCACATAAAGTATCCCTATTGATCTTCAAACTCCAGTTATGTATTTACGTTGACATTCACTTAAATATAACTCACTTTATTACATGTGCACACATGATTGATTAATTTCTTCAAAAGGCAGAAACCCTATTTAGGTAAGGTTGTATGGCTGCAAAGTTTAAGAGGTACAATATCCCAATAAGTTCTCTATGGTAACTGGTTCCTTCCTCAGGCCCCATGAAGCCCCACCCCCTCTCAGTGATCTCACACAGTGCCGTGCAACACACCCACCTTGATGACGGGGTAGATGGCCCAGGGGGGTAGGATGTGGTCTCTGAGGGGCCCGCAGGTGCACTCGATCGGCTCCTGTTCCACACACTCGTCATGACACTGGGAGGTGACAGATGACAGAGATGTCAGAGCACTTGTTCAGATCATCAAAGCCTTCCAGGAATGACAGAGGAATGCCACAGAACCAGAAATAAAAGCCATGAGAGCCCTGAACCAGGTTTGGCAGAACATGGTGCTTCAACCTGTGGCTCTTTTCTAGGGCTGGAGCCGCCCAGAACAGACAACAGAGATTTGATTAGAGCAAAGGTTCTGAAGTGGGGGTGTCTGGGCCCACAGGGGGTAAGGGGGACCTCATCAGGGGGTGCTGACAATCAAATGATCATGTGCTAGTGGGAGTATGAATATGAGATATTTACCAAAATAAAAATGACTCCACAAAGTCTCCACTAAGAGAGGGCACAAGAATCCTTCTACCGTGAGCAAAGAATACAGCGACCGAAAAAGGCTGAGAAACTCTGGGCCAGAGCTCCATTGTCCCACAGTGATTTATAAAAACACAGTTGAACCCCCAAACACACACGGCCTGCCTCACCATGGTGTGGCACCACACGCAGTGCTTGCCAGTCAGGCCTTGGTAGCTCTTGATTTTCTTCTGGCACCTGTCACACCTGCTGGAGTCGTAGCTGCCGCGGACCCAGTCATGAGCTGCCACCTGTAGTGCAGAGAGAGACAGATGGACAGACAGACAGTCAGACATACATACAGACAACCTCATTAATCCCACTGGTACCATTCATCCCTTTAGCAAAACCCCATAGAGCTTAAAAGGCCCATGAGTTAGACTGAGGAAGGTAGCACACATTAACTGCCTGTCCCAAATGACCCCCAAGCATGTCCTCCTACATGGGGGTCATTTGGGTGTGCATGGCCCTAAATGCCTTCAAAGGCAAAATCAAAAATTGAGCTGTAACATCTGATCTCTCAGCCACAGGAAGAAATACTTTGATCTAACTGGGTACCAAGAGAAACACAGCAGTAGGGAAAAAAACTAAACACAAATTATATGTATACCATCATTTTTCTCCACAGGATTCTACTGTGTGAAAACTCACATAGTCATGCCTAACAGATTGACCACAATAGTGGCAGAAGTGTGGTGTTGTGGTAAGAAGCAGGGCTTGTAACCAAAAGGTTCCTGGTTTGATTCTCACTGTTGTACCCTTGAGAAAGGTGCTTAACCCAGATTTGGCTCAGTAAATATCCAGCTGTATAAATGGATAAAATTGTGACCTGTGTACCTGGATAAGAGCATCTGCTAAATGACAATAATGTAATGTTCTTAAGTCATAACTGGAAACAGTAAAAATGAGTTGCAGTTTGCAGGTCAAGTCAGAGCACTTTAAAAGGTAAACATTTTCACACTGTGTGCATATTTACTCACAGCAGCCCACAGCCTAGCATAAAAGCTGTTCAGCCAGAGACTCACCCCTGCCTCTTTTTTGGACTTGACATAGGTGCGGGTACAGGGAGCGGGGTTCTTATTGGCACAGTGACCATGGACTGTATACTTGCAGCCTGTGGGAAAGAAAAAAAACAGTTGGACGTTTAAAAAGCCGCTCATCAGTTTGCGGAGTTATTGTCTGTCACATTGATTTGTCATGTTTTGTCTTTCCAAAGCTCTTGAAAATCATTTCGTGAGTGTCATTTAGAGCTACGGGACCATAATGTGCAGAGAGTGGCCACACGTAAGCAAGCTTGTGAAGGCCGCACTCTAGTGGCTGAGCTGAGTACTTACAGACACAGCACAGGCCCTGTTTGCGCAGGCCGAGAAGCATGCTGTGGCACACGTTGCAGTAAACCGGCCTGTTGAAGTTCTTCATCCTCCACAGATGCTGCCCGTCCTTCTGGGTCACCTGAGGGGATGGTGTGACAGGGAGGCGAGGGGAGGTGGCGGAGGGATGTGTGTATTTAACAGTCACCGGAATGGCAACTCTTTCCCCAAACAGAGGCAGACACCCATCCAGCAGATGGGTATTGACATACTGACATTATTGTATTGACATTTTGGATGAAATATATAGGAATACAATAAGCACAAATTCATTTTATGGAGCTAAAGGCATTGTCATAAGGCCTGCTGTCTGCACTCTTACAACCAGGCCTTTGTATGTTCAGCGTCATCACAGTCTCACAGCTGAAATTTCTCACCACGCTTTGTTCAGTACATGAAACACGGGCAATCAACTGCCACAACTGAGCCAACGGCTGGTTGGTGTGAGACAACAGAGGACAATAGCTGAAAATTGTGGTTAACCTCTGTACTATTGCCCATAAAACAACACAGCGCAGCGTAATCAACTCAGAATTCAATAAATCGTTTTTCATTTGATCAACGACTTATGATGGGTGCAGAAATTGTGATATTTGGGGTTTGATTCATTCCTGTTCTGGAGGGATAATGAAACTGAGCAACAACCGATGCTGCATATATGGATCTCCTACTTACATGAGGGTAAATGTTTGAGATTTTTTTTCTAATGACCAGATGACATGTGAGTTACTAGAGTAACTAGTTACTTGACTAGGAGAGTGCATTCATCCAGGCGAACCAGTCTATGCTACCTGGCTATTAGAGTGCATTCATGTAGGCGAACCAGTCTATACTACCTGACTAGGAGAGCACATTGATACAAGTGGGTAAGGCTGTGCTACCTGGCTAGGAGAGTGCTATCTGATGCCGTCATCTTGTCTCACCTTGAGTCCCAGCAGAACCAGAAGTGGCACATTTTTCATGCCACCCTCAATCCATTCCTCAAGGGACACTGTGCCACTGCCATCCGAGTCAATGGCCGCCATCATTTCCTTCAGCACCTGTCCAATCACAGCACACTGTTCAGAGCTCCAGAAAGCGGACCAATCACAGCACAACTTCAGAATTCTGAAGATGTCTGAACTCAAAGCACCAGACCAATCATGGAATGAGTAACCCTGAGAAAGTCACAAACCTAAAATGTTTTCATACTAAATTCAGCTGTTAAAATTAGTTAATGACTGTATAAGTCTCTGTGTAGGCATTCAAAGACAGCCTAGAAAAACACACCTGCTCAGCAAATGAAAAGTTTCAAAATGACCTGCCCAAATGACTATACAACTTTTGTGGTGCATTTTTTGGGCTGAGTTGAGTGCACAGTTCAACAGTGTGAAGTGGGGAGACAGCATGGGAAGGCAGAGCAGACAGACACAGAGACATACAGACACAGCAAAAAGACACACTGTGGAAACACAAAGACACAGCAGAGATGCAAGAGGCAGCAAAGCTACACAGCACAGAAACACAGCCACAAAGACAGTAAAGAAACTGTGAAGGGAGCTAATCAATCAAATTCATCTGAACAGGTTAATTGTTTAATTGTTAATTGTAATTGTCAATATGTGTAATTTACTTGCGGGCAACCAACCACTGGTTAATGAGCCACACCTGCCTAATTAAAGGTATTAAATACAGATGTGTGAGTGGAGAGCAGGTGGCTCACTTTTTCAGCTGACTGTGTACTCAGGTTGGTTCCTTTTGTTTCTTGGCTTTTAAAATATTTTTTTTTACATTTGCTCTTTCTGTTCATTTTTGTGGAAAGTGTTGGCCAGTTTCTACAGAGACACATGGACACAGCAGAGAGACATGCCATGGAACCACTGAGGCACACAGACACACAGCAAAGAGATACAGTGTGGAAACACAGACACAGAAATGGCAAAAACACACAGAGCACACACAGACCCATGAAATCCCTCACCGGTCTGAGCTCCGTGACGTCCCAGCCCAGGTAATCCGCTGCTCGCATCATCTGAGTGATAATGCGGTCCACCTCCTGAAGAGACAAAGACCAATGAGAGGAGATGAGCATACAGCTGCTGAGCCATTTGAAGCAGAGCTGTCAGCAGAGCTGACAATAGCCTGATAAAGTCACCAAACCCAGAGTGGCTCAGTGTTTAATTACATCTTAGCCATGCTCAACTCACTTGGGCACAGATTTAGCCTAACCACAATACCCTTTGTACTTAAATTTCAGATAACTGATAATATGAATCTGGCCCTCACTGATACGAAAGAAACATGTATAAGTAACAAAAAACAATATTTAAGACCAAATTTTTATTAGATGTGTTCAACCTGTTCTTTTCCCTTGACACATTTGAACTACCTGCAGGATGACCCTTGCACAACATTCACACTTGTGTCTGCTTGTGTTCTGAGGGCATCTGATGCTTACCGAGCTGTCCAGAACTCCATTGCCATCTTTGTCATACAGTTTAAAGCTATCTGCAAGAAAAAGAGAAAACAAAAACTGTTGTGTTGCCTGAGTCAAGATCATCTACTCATGTCTCCTCTCACCAGTATCCTGTGCCC
This sequence comes from Megalops cyprinoides, assembly GCF_013368585.1. NCBI lineage: Eukaryota > Metazoa > Chordata > Actinopteri > Elopiformes > Megalopidae > Megalops > Megalops cyprinoides. The sequence goes on along the minus strand of NC_050588.1, from coordinate 515,887 downwards.
AGAGCAGAAATGGTGGCTCAGTGATGCCCGTGCGAGAGCAGGCAAACTGATAACGGCTGGCAGTGCCCTAAGAAACATGAGGCAGCGTGGGAGGTCCAGCAGGTGGGTGCTAATCCAGACTCACATTCAAGTTTATCATGGGGCTGCCCGTCTTCTAGCAAGGAGAAGTAACACGACACATCCTTAGGACAGACCACCTCTGAAAGTGAACAAGAATGGGGAAATTGCATGACATGCACACATGCACACACACAGGGGCTGTCTCTCCAAATACTGATAAACCTGTTCATGAAGTGGGCATGGATATCGCACTACACCTATCATACAACGGAACTGTAGCAACTGTCTGTATGTGGACTTATGCGTCTTAAGTTATAGTTGAAAAAATGGAAGACCTGCAAAAGACCTCTACAGACCTTTCTCTGTGTGTACCATGTCTGTTTGACTCGCAGCAGTAACCGTGTCCCAACTGTGGTGATGGATGCCTCATTGGAATGGCAAGTATATGCTATGCAAAAATTTAACACCAGTGTAATCTTCACCATGTGTTCATGGCAGCACTGAGTTTTCAAAGTTCATTCTGATTTTTGTTGCAGAAATGGGCAGCAGTGGGCGGCTGTGTTGTAGTGGTTTGGAGTAGGGCTTGTAACTGATAAAATCATACGAGCGTCTGCTAAATGACAGCAATGTAACGTAATGCTCCAATAAGACAAGCACAAGGGTGGCGTGACCCACAGCAGGACAGGGTAACTCACTCGGCGTCGAGCTTGTGGTCCCGTTGGTCCTGTCCTGCTCAGGGTTCTGGAAGGAGCAAAAGATGCGCTGGCAAAGGTCGAGGGGGAGGTCATCCACCTCCAGGTACATCTTGAGAAAGAGACTGAAGCCTTCCAAGTCAATGCACTAATGTAGCAGGGGCAAAGTGACAGAAAGGACACACCATCACAAGCTGTCTGAACGGAGTACAGGGAACATTACGAGAGAAGCACTCCCATCGAAGCAACAAAACAACCTACAAAGTGTCGGTGCTGAAATTTTTAACACAACAAAAGCCAGGAGACCCAAAGTTGTGGGATTGCAGATGAACGTGCAGTTATTCAGGGGCGCAATGGGATATTGGTGATGCTGTACTCTGAGTCTGGCAGTGTCCTGTGTACATAGTGCAAGCCGCCAGTACTGCTGGGGACTCACCCCTCCATGGCTGTGCGCAGCTAATCTTCCACCTGCCTCAAACTCCTTCATCATATCCTTGACTTTCAGCCTGCCATCTGTCAGGGGAACAGACAAGGTGGAGAATAACTAATGAAAAAGTGGTCAGACAAAATCAGACCAGAAAAATGTATGAAAAAGGGGTTGGAAAAGAGGAATACTGAATAATGAGGGAGGGTGAAACCTGTAAAGTAGAACCCATGACAGTAAAAATAATTTATGTGTGAGGCATTTAGGCACGCAACAGATCAATGCCAAATATAAGGAAGAACCAGGTTGGTACCAACACATTGACTACAGTGCTTACCTAACTGCTAGGAGAAACAGCAAGACAGAGAAAATAGTCTTGTCAAGAAAACCACACCTTGTTTAAACAAGCATAATCTCTAGTACAGTCTTTCAGCCTTTGTGAAAGGTTTTGAGAGAGAATGGGATGAGTAAAACATTATGGTCAATATTTTTAACATGGTTCACCAAATGTGTGTGATGGCACATGTGATGAGTATGGTATATGTGTGGTATGTGGGTGGTACATGCGGATGGTGTGTGCGTGTCTGTCTAGATAAGTGTGTTTGCAAAATGAATGTAATGTAAAAATATAATGTGTCTGGTATATATGTGTGGTGTGCAGATGGGCTTAGTGTGGCAGGGGGACACTGGAGAAGCCCACAGCGACTCTCACTTACAGTCGATGTGCTGCTGCAGTTGGATGAAGTCCACTGAGCCAAGGTCCTTCATCTCTGTGTCCGCCACAAAGGACATGGTGTCTGGGGACTCCACAGTCTCTGCAATGGACTGAGAAGCCAAACCTGCACCAAGGAGACGTACTCTGAGGCACGAGCTTGTGTTCTACCAATTCATCGATCAATTGATTGGTTTATCAATCAACAACGGGCTTCTTTGACCAAACCTGAGAGAGGGGTAGAAACCTAGATGGGGTTTTCAAGTTTTCAAGAGAAATTCAAATATGAGGCTGCTGCACCTGGAGGAAGCACTAAAATTAGATTATAAATACAGGATTAACATGAAATACATGCCCTGGTAATGTCAACATCCAGATGGGGGCATGCACTGCAAACAGCAACTGGAGGATATGAGATATATTTTTCCTATTTGACTTCAGTATCTCCTTTCATTTTACAGAGATAAACATTAATGTGTTACATGTTCCCAGGATTATACACAGTACATTTCTTCTGTTACTCTGTATACTGTAATTACACTGGCTTTCCTTCCCTCAGTTTATCATTTCAAATCCTAATACAACCATCACTGTGCATTGGCAACTGATAAAGTGTAAACTGTTCAAACTGAAACCAAGGACTTAGAATTCCAGTGCTCTTGTGGTTTGGAATCTGGGGGTGAAAATGCAAGAGACCTGCCTTTTTGCCACAACATTCACAGTGCCTGCAGGGGGCTAATGGGAGGGCCCTTTATGCAATACCACGAGGGAGTCTGGGAAATCTCCATTTCTTTGTGTATACAGAGACTGTCCATATCTATTTCTCTGCCTAGAGGGACTGACCCTCTCTATTTCTCTGCCTATAAAAAACAGCGCATCTATATTTCACTGTGTATAGAGACTGTCCTTGTCTATTTTTCTAGCAGTGAAGAGACAGTACATCTGTATTTTGCTGCCTGTTCATACCGCTATTCTACAGCAGGGAACCAGTATGGATTTTTAAACCTGATTCAATACTGGCTTTACAGAGAGAAAAGGTCAGTAGATCTACCAGTACAGACTTATCACTACTTTAGACAGCTTCCTCAACTGATTAAACAACCAAAACAGACAATAATCAAAAATAAAACACAAGTGGGCTGCTGACTAACCTGCATTTCTCATCCAAGTCTGCAATAATGATGTGTCGGTCGCAAACGAGTTGGTTCTATGAGCCGGCTCCTTTACGTGAACGATGGGAGCCGGCTCCCGTCTGAGAGCCGATTTCTTTTCTTTCTTTTTTTTTGTTTGTTAATTAATACAAGACAGAATAATAGGATGATCTTTTGCCACACTGCTCGGCCACAGATACTCCATGCACTGACTGAATGTTAGAATTGTAACGTACATTTATGCATGAGGGCCAGATGCACTGTGTTTAGTGTTTGTAGCGAAACGCTAATTTACAACGTGCAATATAAATAAAACGTTCCATACACATGTGTAACAGTGTTTGATGTTTTTACATTAATGTTTTTATACCAGACTTAATGTAAAATAATGGTATTCTGGAAATGATAAGGTTTAGTATAATTACATTGCATAATTTAAGTGATATACGTGCACACATACCAATCATAGCTCAAAACATTGTTAAATTTGGCTGAATTATAAAAGCCTGATGAAGAGCCGTTTGGGAGCCGAAAGAGCCGGCTCTCATCGATGAGCTGAGCCAAATGATCCGCCTCACTAAAAAAAGCTGGAATCACTAGTCTGCAAGACAGTTTTGTGGAGCTCACACAATCAGGCAGAGTAGACCAGTAGATTGCAGATCAACTTGACTGATGACAAAGCCCTAATTGTTTCAGGGCTCCACAGTCCTCTTCCTTTGAACTATTGACTTCTGAGAAACAAGGAAGTGAAACTTTCACTTTAATTTCCTTTAGGATCTGAGGGAGGGGAGACATGGCCATTTACAATAAAGGGTGGTGTAAGTGTAACTCTATTCAAATGAAGCAGAATACTATGTCCTACATGTTACCCCAGTATTCTGTCCTGAAAATGAGCTCTTTAGGAATGCTTTACACAAACAGTAGACTGTGAGACAGTTTTACTCCCTCAAATCAAATACCTTCCTCTTTACCCTTGACCTGATTCTATCTTTCTCTCAGCTTACTGAGCTCACATCCCCATAAAGGCAGAGGTTCTTAGCCTACGTAATGATTAAGGGTCGACTGATTGTCTGGTCGTTAGATAATCGGTCCCCATATTTGCAAATTTTTGATTATCTGTCATCGGTATATTTTTATCTAAATTCCCGATTTAAAAAAAAATGCATGTACTATTCCGACGCATCAACTCTGTCAGAAAAAAAGTGCTATTGGCTAACATTCTGTCCATAAAATTCCCTCATTGGCCGAGAGAGACAATGTTATCTGACCTTGAAAATCAAACGTTTTCAGCTGCTGGAAACAAGGATGGAAGGTGAGTAGGCCTATCCAGTAAAAGGGTCGTTGTGCTCACACCGTGCCGTTAACCAAATTGCACTAGGCTAATTGGACCTTTTTGAATCAGTATAGTCCACGTTTAAGATAAAAAAACAAGCTTGGAATATAAAAGAAATAACGACTTGTAATAAGGACTAATTGATGCACTTATGCTGGAAGTTGCAATAGTTTGACACAACACATTTAAGAAATTGTAATGTAGGCTATATTTATTCTTTCAAATGAAACTGTCAGTACTCCGCCTCCCTAGCTGTGGTGTTTTCGTTTTTTCCCCCCCAGTCCATGTGCTTTTGTTTGTTTCACCTTGTGTTCCAGCCTGCCCCGCTCTCCGCCCTGTCTCCGCCCTCCTGATCAGTTCCACCTGCCTGCCCGCACACCTGTTTCCAGTTCCTTCATCAGCCCAGCCCTATTTCTACCCTGCTTGTTCCTGTCTTGTTTAACAGTTCGTTTCAGTGTATCTTTGCTTGTTTCGTCCCCGCCGGTTTTCTCTATTCCGTATATTACCGTTTTCGACTCTGCCTGCACATCGACTTCGTTTCTGTCTGCCGCCTTGTCCTGTTGCCTGATCGCCTGCCTACCTGGTTCCTGACCCTGCCTGTTCCTGTTCTCTGCCCCTGATTCTGCCGTCGGGCTGCTTTCCTGGTATCGACCCTGCCTGTTTTTGATTTCGCTTGTGTTTTGCGTTTTTCAATAAACCCGCCTGGAACCTGAAGCTCCCGTGGTCTGCGACTGAGTCCTTACCCGAGTCATTACAGAAACATTCAAATAAATTTACCCTAAAGCACAGCCTTTCTGAATTACGCATTTAAGCAACCGTTCACGAAATTAAACTTAAGCTCGCTTGCGGTTGCACTGGATGTCGGAACCTCGCGGCAAAGCTGAAAATAGGCTACCCGTTTGCCGGGTTTGATGTTTCTTCATTTGGCTTCATCATCATCATGGAAGTCGAGTTATTAAAATAAAAATTTGCAGCACAGTTTGCACTTCGCACAGTTGCACACAGTTTGCACAGCATTTTCGCTAACTTTATCACAGTCCTTCCACACGGTACCCTTGTATGAGCTGTCCATTTTTCACAAAATGTGTGAGCAAATGGGTTCCTAGAATCTCCCCGCAGCTTTATAAAAAGCGTGGAAGCACAGGCTAGTTTTAAGGTTTGATATTTCATACTTTATGATACATGCAGCCTAAATGATGTATCAATTCGCTTTATTCCTTATGCAATGATTGCCATCGTTCGTTCGATAATTGAATGCTTTTGAAATCGCGATAGGCATCTGTTGCGTAGCCAAAATAAGATAACCATAGAGAAATTTACCCACAACGTCAATATTACATTGCACATTTTAGTTATTGCGATTTTTAGATTCTTTCGAGAAAAAATTAACTTTCATAGTGGTGATGTATGCCTGAAAACATGACTAAAATAAAGAGGGTTTGTAATTAAGTGCATGTTGTCACAGCCAATTTCTTTTCACACCAAAAAAAAGTTAAAAGCATTCAAACATCGGCCTGAAATATCGGTTATCGTCCTCTTTTTGTCACAGATAATCATTATCGTATCGGAAAGTAAAAGTCCTGCCTCGTATTTGTTCCACCCATGCACTACACCAACTAAATTTAATTAGCACAACACTTCAGCCTGGTAGAGGAGCTTATTAGTGAAATCACCTTGTTTAACGAATGGCTAGAACACCATGCTAGGACTTATACTTCCTGAAGCCGGGGTTTTCCACCTCTGGAAAAAACCACATCGGTCGACCCCTAGTAATGATAGGCTATGTGTATCCGACCGTGTGCTCGTGCATATGTATGATGATAGATGACATCAGCGATATCGGTGATGATTTGGTAAGACCCTGTGCATGTGGAGACAATTAAAGAGAGGTTGACTGAGGAGATGAAACACTACAGACACTCATAAATCACAACAGATATGTCAAAATTTGGCTGCTAAAGGGAGAGAATTTGCTTTTTTTCAAGGGCAGCCCCCCGGTTTATCTCATGGCCTTTAAAATTCAAATTTATAAATAGTGTGTAGCCATATAGCTTTATACAGTATATGATTTAGATGCATCTCTTAAAAGAAATATAAACAAAGATCTGAGAAATTCTCAGTTGAAAGCAGTATTATGCAATCTATATGAATTTCCATCTTAGCAAAGAAGTCACAACTTTCCTCAAATGTTCCCCACTGTAAAATATTTGCTAAGAGTTTTCTGATCAATTTATGAATTGTTGGAATTGTGGAAATCTAAAGCATTAGCATTTCAAGTACCCTTCCTAAATAAGAATGGATCCTTTGTGGTTTATCTTGATCAGCTTTCCTTATGGTCTGATACGTAAGCATTTGCAGAGGAAGAGCAGGTACAGACATTCCAAGCCCAATGTAAACAGGGATTGGTGGAGAAGTATGGGCATTCCAAACCCAGAGCAGAGGGATTGGTGGAGTGGTATGAGCATTCCAATCCCAGAGCAGACAGGGACTGGTGGACAAGTAGCAACTTTGGCTGAGTGACACATGTCTAATTTCAGTGCTGGTTGAAGATTGGAATGATTACATTTAAAGAAGAAAATTATGAGATGATACTCTTACCAGTTTGGAGTTTTTTGACTGTAAAACATACAGGCTTGTAAAATAATCCTCAATAAAAAAGCCTGTTTTTTAAATATCCTGAGAGGTAAGATTTGTATATTCAGCTCTGTTGTTCAAATTTCTCTGTTTACATGCACAGTAAATGTGAAGCATTTAAATAATAAAGAACAAACAGAAAGACTGGGAGAGTGTACGCTGCCTGACAAGAATGCTTTCTTTGGTTAGGCACCCACAGACACACCCTGTCTTGTGATTCAAAACTGGTAATTCCTCTTCTTCCCAAAGGCAGTTGGTCCGGATTAGTGATGCAGCAACTGCACTATTTCATATGTCTGCACCCTCCAACTGCAAAAAGCTAAACATGATGAGGACAAGATGTTCATTCATCTTGCAGTTAGATTGCTAAATCATTATGTAAAAATGCAGTTTGTGCCTGACCTGCAGACATTGAAAGTGGAATATATGGTGTGATCTAATCAGGAAAAGCGCAGGTGGATATCAAACTGTTGTCCTTGTTTGTCTGTTGTCAGAGAGATTATTAATTTATAATGTAGTAGATTGCCCCTACAAGAGTGATTTAACAGAAGGGAAAATGCTTGGTGGATTGGCACAGACACTTTTCATACAGAAAAGAACAATAGATTGCCTTTATGCTGTTTAATTCAAGTCTGTTAATACACGTGAGTGTTGTGTCCACTTGAAAACCCTTTAAATTTGGACTGGATGTGTTAAGAGTGAAGTGTGTGAATAGGGTGAAATCCATCAAATATGCAGTGGTGATCAATTGATTCTATATACTTTGAGGCAGAGAATCTGTTTACTGATTTTGACTGGATGACTGAAAACTGAGCCAATCAAATTATTTTTTTCTCAGTAGGTATGGTGTGTTTTTATATTATGAAGTAACAATCCACTTAAAGTATGAATGAACGTCTTTCCCCTACCGTGTTTAAGTTTTTCTGCAGGAGATTTTGGGAATCCAGAGCAGTATAGGGGCTGTGTCATCCATCATGATATTTCATATACATCACAGAAGTCAGAGGTTCCCTCTATTCCTATCAGAGACCCACACTGCTGAAATTTTAGAGATTCCTTAATACCCATCCCTGACTGAACCCCAGAAAGAGCAAGTGATTTGAGTTCCCAAGTGAATAATTACCACCTGAACTGTGCAGACGACGAAATTCCTGTAGCTCTCTCACCTACATCACACAGGCTGGGGGAAAAAGCATGCATCCACCTACTTATACAATGAAATCGATATCTGCTGTAGTCATCTAGTGATAGTGGAGAAAAGCAAAATACTAGTGATCTCCGTCAATACTATATCGCCAATACTTGATTTGAAAAACTCACTTCAATCATCCGACTAATCTCAAACCAGCCGCTGGCACATCGCACTTAAATAGCTAGTTGTATTATAGGGCTCACTGGTAGACATCAAGAACCGAACTCGCACGATAGCTCGTTCTGTTACGCTAAAATGGCATTCATTTATAATTTAATTTCGATTCATTGATATTTTTTTTTCGATTGCTTGGATACCCTTTGTATTCCATTCTTGTTCCACCATCAGACTTTCATGTGTGGTTTGTTTCCTTAGAATGCTTTTCCAATTCCAAAGTTTTCCACTTCCACTACAAAATCTTACTTTATTTTTCCCACGCACTCCATCTTTCCTTTGGCAGGGAAGACCTCATTTACACCAAAGTACCTCCGACAGGTGCAAAAAAAAAAAAAAAAAAAAATCCCCGAGAGAGAGTTGAAAGAAGGGGCGGGGTACAGAAGACGGCCAGAATTAAAAAGAGAATGAGGGTGTTTCTGAATTGTAACAAACTGCGAGCAGAACGGTTTTGCAGCGAATACTTGTGACAACGACTAGGCCTACATGTTAGTGGAAAGGAAGCTGAGAAAACAGTCTTAAAATGACCGCCGGTAATTGGTTTGACTGAGAACCCACACGTGAAAAATACCTTAATTACCCGATATGCGCCTTCTGTCTTCTGGTTCAGATGTCGTGTTGCTTGCGGTGAGAACAGCAGCTAGCAGCACGTGGAAAACGAAAACAGTTTTCTATAAAACAGTGTCAGGACTGCAGAGAAATGTCGCTGCTTGCAAGAATACAACGTGAAAGAGAAAGAGCGGAAAAAACCCTGTCGCACACGCCCGACTGGCAGTAGGCTATTCTTCTCAACAAAAAGCACCGCCTCAAACTCTTCCCCCCAGTGTTCAAATCGCGCAATCCGTAGGTGTCACATTTGCCTGTTCACATTCCACGCTACTCACATGCGTGATCCTCAGATCGATTCGGTTCCACAGGCTGTAGATCCCGCCTAGGCAGATTATATATATATATATATATATATATATATATATATATATATACATATATATATAATTACTCTAAAGTAGTTATATATAATCATATATCAATATGACGGCATCGTAGAACTAATAAATTTGCCCACATCAGCATTTCCTTTGATGGGATGGGAATAATAAGAAGCGTTTTGAACATACGGTGATGACACTTGACTCATTCTATAACCTTGAAAGCTCTGTCCTTAAAATGATTTTGATTTTGCAACCGTACTTTAAACCTTTTATCAAAAGAATCCCTGGTATCACATACCCCCGGCTCCAATTCCTCCTGTCATACCTTGTTCCTAAATATGACCTCACACATATGCCCCCGTTGGCCTTGCCAGCACATCATTTTGAGATCATACAAATGGCCATGGGTTAGTTATTGATTAGATAATATAATCTCATTTCCTCAAGGCCACAGCAAGATAGTCGTTGGCTTCAAATTTTCCTGCCCACAAGACATCAAGAAACTTGACACGGCAAGCTGGTCGAATGTTTGGTAACGTCAGTAAAAGTATGACGTTAACCAGTGTTGAAGTAAGGTTACCCGTGTTGTGATCAACAAGCACTTGCTGAGCTGTCAGAGGTCAGCACTGGTACGCCCTGCATTACGCTTACCCAATAATCACACATTAGTCAGCAGCCGGTTTTGGTATTTTGATAGTTCCAGGCGCAGTGTAAAGCACGCTGATGTGTGACGACAAAACAGGGATTAAGACAGAAACCCTCGGTGAAAAGTAGTCTGCCTAAAACAGCAAATAGTTCAAACAGCCAGGGATTATCAGAGTGCCGTGTGTGTGCTCAGTGGAGTGGACAGCAGCGCTTTGATCAAAAAGTGTGTGTGTGTTCATAATCATTATGTCATTGCAGTTTATTTCATAATAAACTGGGGTCATTGAATGTGTGTGGTATTGTGCAAGCTGACTTTACAGTTCTGGGTGGTGTGTCATCTGATTTTCACTTAAATTGTAGTTATGTTTCACTGAAATTCTTGTAGGGGTAAAAAGTAGAGCTCCTAACCCATGGGTTACCGATTCAATTCCCTGGTGGGCTACTGTCTGTATGCATGGGCCAGCTACTTAAAATGCATTGCTTCACTAAATATCAGGCTGTTTGAATGTAAGTAGCTATGGATAAGACTGTATGCTGAGCAACTGTAATGTAATAGACCAGGCTCTGATCCACAGTCAATATATACGCTTTCTTCTGCACCACTAAAATAGCAGATCGGTGATGTTGACTATGCCGCGTGCACAGTGCTATGCACTGAAGGATGGCGTCTAGTGGCGTGATGATCCCCTGTCCCAGAATTACATAATATACTCTGCACATCCATTCATCTGTGAATCAAGGAAAGAACAAGTGAACAGGTGACAATGGCAGGTCAAGGTTAACAGTTTATTTGGTCCATGACTCATACATCATCTACACATGTATTACTATGTCTCCCACATGTTTTTGGTGACATGAGCAGCCCTGATAATTGCGCATCTGAAAATGAAGTAAGTTGTCTTAGGAGTGCATTGTCAGATAGCAGAGGTCATTGGGTAGCTCTGACTTCATTTGAGTTTATTCTTGCTACCTGATTTAATATTGAAAAACCACCGAAAATGGAAATTACTGATGCATTTTGGTCTCCAAACATGGCAGTAAGTCACTGCACTAGGGCAGGGGATATCACAGACGCAGAGGAAACAAATGCTGCAATGTTAATGACTGATAAATCAATCCTAAAATCAGTTATCTGAGAGAATCATGCAGTTTGGTAAAATACATAATATCCAATGATGCATATTTAAAGGTTATAGCATAAAATGAGCAGAAAGTGACTGCTGTGTATTCACTATGCCCCTGGCCATCCTCATCATAACAATCAATATAGAAAATGCCACAATTTTCCATTTTAGATACAGTTAACATGGGGAAAATTCTTTTGTTCCAAGACGCCATCATATTTATATATTCCGTAAATGTCAGGCATGCCACAAAGTGTTTCCATTGAAACTGTGCAAACCCTAACCCTGACAGAAAGTCCATGAATATGTTTGGACCCAGGCCCCTGCGTCACCCACTTGTTATTGTTGCCAATGGAAATGAAGTTTAATATGCCACTGGATGAGCCACCAGATCTCCCGTCACAGCGGCATTCCTGTTGGTATGAGAGGGGGGAGCAAGACCTTCCAGCTTGATATCTGAAAAGCGATTCACCTGATCAGTTTCCCTACAAACAGCGATGCCTTTTACTTTAGGCACTCAATTCCGACATGCCTGAAACCCCCTATCTCATCTATGAAACCAATGGTAAACTCAAGGTGTCAGGTCACATTTGAGCAGAAAAAGAACTTATTTGGTAGAGAAACAGGTTGCCCTGGCAGGGACTGAGGTCACCAAAGGAAACCATTTATCTGGTGAAATGTGAACTAGCTATTGATTGGCTGAGGCACACAGCTTTAGAGAACATCCCCAAAGCCATGTAAACATCAGGCAGTGGAAAAAAAGTAGGTTTAAAAAAACTGGATTAAACTTCAACTACTGATCATAGCCTGCTATTTCTTCCAAGCAAGCGCAGAAATACTGTATAATCTGAGCACCAGGAGAAATGTATCACCGTGTTTGATTGATGGATCATTAAGTGGCTCTATCGTAAAGGTGTTCAGAGGTCATGGGGCACCAGGGCTGGGCTCATTCACAGCTCATTCACAGCCTGCTAAATGGAACCTGACTTCACACACCGGAGAGGATGACATACGATCCAGCAAATGTAATCATGTTTTAATAAAACAGAAGAAAACACAAAATACAATGTTAAAGCCAAGCAAGTGAAACCTGAAAGGGGAAATGTTGCTTGAAGTGTTTCTGAATACATACATAAGCCATCATATTTACAACAAAAATCTCTACAGAAAAGCTATATAAAATCAAAAATAATAAAAACATTATTAACACATTTCCCCAGACTGATTTCATTTTGAGTCAAGAACAGGTCAGTGGTAGAGTTATGCTGAGGGGTGGTGGCTGTGACATCACCTGCAGGACCACAGAGAAATGAGCTGAGAACCAGAGCAGCACACACGCTACAATAGAACACAACTTAAACAGTCTTAAAAAGTCTTAATCAGCACTTACCCTTGACTGCAACCCCGTTCACCTAGCCCGATCGCATCAGATCTTTATCTGTAAAGATCTACTCAGCTTAAAAAGCTCTTTATCCTACTGTACACTGCGCTTTTTCATCATTGACTGGATCAGGCATTTCTATTAACCAAATGTTTACCATACTTCAAATAATCGCTGCCCTCAAAAATACAACCCTGGAACAGATGGTGCACAGACTAGAATGGCTTTGAAACATGGGTCACAGTGATGATTCAAAGTAACATGGTATTTACATCTGGGCATCTACCACACTGAGCTGCAATGACACGGCACTGATGCCGACTTGTGTACGCACTATGAACGCTCTGTGCCACACTTCCTTGTAGTGGTCTAGTTTGTGCACTCATTAAAAGATCACACTAACACTGCCCACACAGGTGGTGTTCTCAATGGCTTATCTGTTGTGCAGACATCACCTGTTCTTCCTAGCCTGCTAAGAGTGAAAGTGGTGACATCTGCAGGCTGCTCACCTTTGCTATGCACCGCCCATGACAGTTGGGGACTAAGTGCTGTATTAAGACAATTCCAGTTGTACTCCTTCACTGTGTGCGGGAAGTGCTCATTTCCGGTTTGTTATGAGGTACTGTAATGTTAAATCAACTTCCTATCCCTGCCGAACACGGACACACACACAGACACATACAAGATTGTACAAAACAGGGGCTCATTAAATGTTAATACTTAAAGTACAAGGCAAAACACAATACAGACAAAATGACAACCAACTGGACTTCAGTCCCTATTTCCACATGCAGTGCTGAAGAGGCTGGATTAGTGGATCTATCCTATGAGTGCTTCAAAATGACCCTGTTCCTTAGTCTCCACCTGCTGCCAGTCAAATCCGTGTAAGTGAGCAAGCAAGCAAGCAACCCCCGAATGGATGGACATGTGAACTTCCGAATTATCAGCTGGTTTTCATTCGAACTCATCTGTTGATCGTTGGTTTCGATTTGAAAGAGTTCAAGTCACCTGGTTCTTTGCTACATGCCAATAAATTGGTGTTTAGTAAAACCATCAGACCTGTTACTCTCCAGCACTGGAGTTAATCCAACAAATTAAGCAAACAAAAAAGCCAATTACAGACTGTCTGCAATGCAGCACAACATCACACCAGTAAACACTGCGCATCGATGTTTCTAATATATTGCTGAGTACAGTGAGGGCAATCTGTCTGCAAAGCAGCGTAATGTTCATCTGGTGAAAACTGCACACTGAAGCTTCTAAACTGCAAGGCAAGCATACCATGGAGAAGCAGGAAATGCTTTATAAGGCAAAGATTCAGCATGGTTTCCACCTACACCCATGAGGAGTGGTTTAGTTCCATCCATTGCTTCTTGGATTTAGGACTAGAAACTATCATGACGTTGTAAGCATTAGGAACAGCCTAATGTTGAACCACAAACTAGCTATGCAATAACCTTAAGAGTCCTTACAAGGATGCCTTCAAGAAACAACTATGCACAACGTCAGACATAAAAATTGTTGTGTAAACCATTTACAGTTCTTGTGACATTTTTAAAACTGAAAATCACCCACAGCAAACACCTGCTTTTAAATATGAAATGGAAAACTTCATTTGTGTTTTTTTACAACCGCTGTCAGGACACACTTTGGTAGTTTTGCAGAAATAAAAAGAAAACAAAAAAATGTACAACAGAATGCAGTTGGACCCACTTGTCACTAATTATATACAACACAGTCATCAAGAAAATAAAATGAAGAAAACCTATTTCTATCTAGATGAATGAACAGCACACATTTACACACAAAATTCTAACACATCCTCGAGCTTGGTGATATCCTTAAAAAACGTACATAAGGCATGGCACAAAAGTCAAGAAATATTCGCCAATAACAAAAAGAAAGCGTTTCTCTTGAAACGCTTCTGCTCATTCCATAGATACTGCAGAGTAAACCACTCTGCAGTGGTTCTCCATCCTTCTGTCTGCTTCCATTTTCTGTATGTCGATCCTGTGGGCCTGGTTCCACCTTCATAACACTCTCCTGGTAAGTCCACCTGTGTCTAAATGCCATCTCAGACCGGCAAGGAGAGGGTCAGAGAGGCTCGCTGCGTTTCATCTCGTTCTTATAGTGAATTCCTATATCGATGTGCATGAGGCGCTGTGCGAGAGACTGCTGTGGTCAGAGCCGTCGCGAGGGGACAGCTCCCTCACAGATGTACGTCGCAAGCTGGAGATAAACGGGATCCGTCTCATCTGCGATGAAACTTTCACTAGCTTCAGTGGTAAATCAGTGTGGAGTGTGGCATTTCATTAGCACTGATGTAATTAATGTCACGTAATGTAGCCCCTCCTATTTTGTTGGGACTCTTGAATAAAAGCTCCTCCCACATTTCCATGACTCTAGAGAAAGCTCCATCCACATGTCATCGAATGGAGTAAAAGTTGTAGTGTAAAAGCTCCTCCTACATTACAGACACTCTGGAAAAGCACACATAACTTGATTAATGCTGATCTCCAAAGTCCACAGCCAACCCAAGGCTCAAGCTGAACATGTCTGTGGAGCCTCTTGAGCCTCGTCAGGATAAGGGATTTCTGTAGAGAATGAGGAGTGCTCTGATGATGCTTGCTTGCATGTGATTGGTCCAGGCTCTTCCATCTCGAGCAAAAGGTAAAAATGGCACCCGTTTGTAAAGCACGATGGTCAGGTGTTCTGGCCTTTTTGGTGCAGACATGAAGGTAGTGAACAAAGGATGCATTTCCCAGTACTGCTCTCTCCCCTTGCAATTCACTCTGATGACAAAACACCCAGCAGTTCTCCTGAATGCAAGGCAAGCGCTCCGGCATTATTGAGTTACAGCGAAGCAGAGCTCAGCTCCAAACAGTGCACTCTTTGTCCAGCAGTCCTGAGCTTTCTTCAGCTTAAAGCATTCAGAGGTAACGATGGCACTGAGCAAAATGGCCACTGATACCCCATCGCAAATTTCAATGTTCTTTGTGCGTGACATCAACCTACTCACAGGTGACAGGCCTTTACAAAAAATAAAGTAGCTAAAATCATTTATTGTTAGATGTATCCTATACTAACTCTAGATAGATATATTCTGTGAAGATATATATATATTCTGTGAATGTGAAATTTATATATATATATATATATATATATATATATATATATATATATATATATATATATTTATTTATTTAAACCTTTCTCTGCTTTTTATAGTTAAATTTATATGAAGCATGTGAACAGCTGGAAGCATATGAGGGTAGAGGTTCTGCTTTTTCCCCTCCTTTTCAAGTCTGCAAAGTGGAACACCCTGTGGTTGCCGTAGAGGGGTGAGAAGGCAAGATAGGATACAATCATGACTCTACTGCAAGCGATGCTCTTCTCATATGCACTTTATCCCTGAAAACCACCTGGGTGCTGGTAATGTGGCGACGCTCCCCCCCTTCCTTTCTACAGCGTGATTTTAACATTTGTTTAACGTTAATGACGTTAATGTCCTTTGCTCTCCGTCCACCCTGCCATTCGGACAGTCATGACTGAACCCTAACCCATCGGCTTGTTTGCACAGCAGGCTATTGGAGGAGAGCTGGGTCAGAGGAGGGGTGGCAGGATGGGGCAGGAACAGGGTGGGGGTGGGGAGTGATGGCATTTGCAGGTCCACCGATCTGGGGGTTAGTGGCCTTTCCCTCTGTCCTCCTGTGGCGGGGCTATAGGATCTCTTCCACGCCGTGTGCGAAGATCATGACGAGCCCGGGCTCCAGGATCATGTCCTCGCCCATGTGCTGGTTCTCGCAGGCCATCACCACCACCGCCTGCTTGCCCGGGATGCGCTTGGCCACGTAGTTCTCGTAGTAGCGGCGGTTCATCTGCCGTGTCTCCAGCGTGGCCAGGCCCTGTGGCCAGTTGCGCTCGTGCGCATTCTCGATCAGGTCATTGACGATGGACAACGGGCAGCCACTGTCAATCAGCGAGCGCTTGATCACCGCCTGCAGGACAGCGTCCGGCGTCGAGATCATGCCCCCCCAGCGCGTCACTCGAGCTGGCTGGAGGGAGTTCACCCACCTGGGGAGGGAGGGGAGACGGGGAGGGAGAGGGAGAAGGAGAGGGAGGAGAGGGAGGAGAGAGAGAAGGAGGAGAGAGAGAGGGGAGGGGGGAGAAACGGAGGGAGAGGGAGAAGATGGAAGGAGAGAGAGAGTCAGGGAGGGAGAGGGAGAGAATGTGGAGGGAGAGAGAAGGTGAGGGAAAGAGAGAGAGAGAAAGATGGGAGGAGGGAGAGACATGGAGAGATAAAGATGGGAGGAGGGAGAGACACAGGGAGAGAGAATTTGGAAGTAAGAGAGAGAATAGAGGGAAAGAGTGACAGAAATAGCAATAGGGAGGGAGAGATGTAGACAGAGGGAGAAATGCACCACACTTGCTTTTACACTCCAGACTCCAGACAGACTACCTTGTATGAAAGACCTTGTATGAAAAACACAGTTGTTCAGACAGAGATGGAGAGAGCCTCTGAGTCAGAAGGCGGAGGGAGAGGCAGAGGAAGTGATGTGTGAAGCACTCACTCTAGAATCTCGTTGTACTCTATGGTCTCCTCCAGGTTCTGCAAGTTAGGGTTTGCGCTGCGTATGGCCCTCATGTACGCCTTCAGGAGCTGGATGTCCCGTTTCTTACACACAAGAATAAAACGCACCGATTTCAGGACGGAGACACACACACACACACACACACACACACACACACACACACACAACCTGAATGAGACCCTGCTCTCCTCCTGAGCCTGAATCCATCACATGGACACCAATTCATTTCTTTACTCTCACAGATATGTACATTTCATAATCAAAAGCAAAAAATAAGTTACAAAAGACCATTTGCCTATAATATTTACATTTAATGAATTGTGATATCTAATCAGTTAGTCAAGTCTTCTACTGCCCGACTCTGGGGTAGCTATTTTAAGGAGAGAGAACTGTCATGGTTCATTTTGAACACTGTGACTGCAAAAGCGCATCATTTTTTCACTCTAAGCCTCTAGTTCAAAGTCCAAAGTATCTGCAGAGTAATGCACTCAGCTGCTGAATTACTGGAGAACTCTCACAGACAGGTATTTACAGTAGCAGATGTGTAGGGTATGGCTCGGTCCAAATCATTCACCTGTTGGCAAACACTGAGTCTGAGTGTCTGTCTGCTTTCAGCTAACATGTTTGTGTGTACATGGAGCAGCATGATATAGCAGTCAGGAGGAATGCTCGTAACCCATAGGCTGCTGGTTTGATTCCCTGGTGGGATGCTGATGTTGTACCCCTGGACACATTACTGCACCTGAACTGCCTCAGTAAAATATCCAGCTCTAGAAAAATGGCTAACTTGTAAAAAACTGTCGGCTATATAAAGTTGCTCTCAAGAAGAGCCTCTCTTAAGAAACTGTAATGTGAGCCTGTATGTGTGTGTGTGTGTGTGTGTGTGTGTGTGTGTGTGTGTGTGTGTGTGTGTGTGTGTAAGTATGCAAAAAGCCCAGTCTTTTTTTACTCCACGGGGCTGCAAACCCTGAATGGGGTAGCACGCCATTTGTTGTCACTAGGGGTGGGACAAAATATTGATACAGGAATATATCGTATTACTTCCTCTTGCGATACGTTATCAATACACTGGTGCCAAATATCGATATTTTTATTAAAACATGCAGGCGCTATAAACGGATTCCCCCGCCAATTTGACTTACCAGAGTCATTACTTCATGACTCCTCATGGTGGTGCTTATCAAATGAATGAGGGTAAACTTGCAGTGAAGAAATGCGCACAACTTGTCTTTCTCGGTCCTCCCTGGAAATGAGACCTGTTCAACTCAATTTCAGTAAGTAACGCTGACTAAACGGTTTGGATGGCAGAGACTGTTGTTTATAAGCAGCTTCAGTTGAGTAATTAGCTAGGTAGCTCCTACTTACAAAATTGTCTAAACTGAAAGGTTTTATCGCTAGTATTCTGCGTCATTGGGCAGTTAAACAAAAGCTTATCTACCAAACATTATCCAAAAAACAGAAAGTGGTTAAAGCATCACAGTCTCAGCTCGAATTTGTCTTTGGTTCCCATTAGCGATTACTTAACTAACGTTACCTAGTCTTTTCCCTGACCACCCTCAACATAGCTCCAGACCTATACCCCGATGGTACTACCTAGATAACGGCTAGCTACGTTGCATAATGCTTAAACTTGCAGACACTCATTTTAATAACTTGCTTTATGGTTAATTTGATAACATAACTAAGTAGGTCATCATCAGACAACTGACCGCCATAAAGACGTAACAGCTGTAGGATCAACTAGCTAGCCAGCTACAGGGCATCGACTTAACTTAGATAAATTAGCTAACGTTTCTTAGCTGGCAAAGTAGTAACGTTATGCAATTTAAAGAGGAAAAAACATCTTCACTTACGGCTGTCAAGTCAGCCAATCGGTCCCTCATCACACTTCTTTCTTTCTACCAAAGTCGGTTTTAAAAAAAAAAAAAAAAATCACCTAGCGTGCTAGCTAACTCCCTCTTACAATGTAATCCAATATCTTGGTACTATTTCCCAGAATGAAGTTGAAAGTGTATCACACACATCGGTTGTTGTATACGGTGATTGTTTTTTGCTGTTAACTTCCCCATATAAGAATGAGCAGCAGTGCTTAGGGTTTTCCATGGTTTGTGTCTTCCCTTACGGTTAGCCAACCTCCCAACTCCTCAAAACTAATTTGAACTGCGGCTTGGCCTCGGAAACGCCTCACGCCACGCTCACAATCGTCCACACACACCATCACCACATCAGTAGAGACTGGAGAAAGGGCGTATTCAGTAAAAACAGTTTCGTACTGATGGTGTGGGGTCGTGTAGCGCTCTAATACGTAAACTAGACTGAACGATTTAACCATTACAAGCCAATCCAGGTAGTTCATGACACATAGGAGCTTGTCATCAATGTGTCCCTACAAGAAATAACGGAGCCAGCTGATAATGGGAAATATGCTACTCAGTGTTCTCAATCCTACTCCTGGAGACCCACTGTCCTGCATATCATCTATGTATCCTTGCTCCAAACACATGTGATTAGTGTGATTAACATGCTCTTGATTAAATTAGGAGTGCTCAGCTAATCAAAAGTGCCACTGATGAGTTCAGTCGGGTAGGTAGAGCAGGGAAAGATGGAAAACATGCAGGACAGTGGGCCTCCAGCAGCAGGATTGAGAAACACTGGCGCTACATTATCTAGCTTGTCACCTAGCCTAACCACTGTATTTCAATACAAATGGAGGCCATACAGATTACATCTAATGTAAAATATAGAATGAACTCATGACTTGAATTGAATGACTTTAATTGCCGCAAAATATGTAACACAACGGCTGCATTTTCCTATGCCATCTGGAGTCAGAATTTGCAAAGTTTAGATAATTAAATAAATTCTGTGAAACTGACACCACAATGTAGTGAATAAATACATAATTCCTGCTTTTTGCTTTTTTATGGGTATTTTTTCTTCTTCAGTTACACAGATATCATGATGTATTGTAGATGATTGTCTTGCAATGTATCGAGTATCACAGAATCACAGTATTGTGATAACATCGTTATCGTGGGCAACATATCATGATAGTATTGTATCGTGAGTTACTCTGTGAATCCCACCCCTAGTTGTCACTAAGTCTGTGTTCACAAAAAATTGCTACGAGTGTTTTGGTACCATCCATTTCTGTGCTAAATTGATAAAACAGCAAATATTACTATCATAGGTCAATGTCCTGGTCAATAGGAGAGATATAAAGATTAGTTTAAAAGACAGCTACTTTTTAAACACAGTTTTACTTTGTGTTCTACATTTCACACACATTTTTGTGTGCTCTACACATCAGTGTTCACATGTCCATGCCCATGTTCAGCTATGTGGTGTGGAGTTTCTCAGTGCCTATATTTAAAGGTGGTTTCTGACCTGCTCGGCCAACTGGTGCTTGTGCTCAGCGGCAGTCTTCTCCAGCTCTGCGATCTTCGTCTGCTGCTGCTGCACCACAGTGCGCAGGTGTTTGATACAGTTGTGGTCGGGCAACTCATCTTTTGGCATCTCCAGCCTGAGCAAAAGGAGGGTTCAGACAATGAAGACACCAACCCCCAACTTACCAGCAAGAGGAAGGGACAGGGAACAAAAACACTAACCCCAACTTACTAGCAAGAGGAGGGGACAAAGAATGAAGATACTAACCCCCAACTCAGTTTTCTATGTTATACTGGCAGAGAAGCCTGTGAAACTAGGAACCTCAGCCAGAGATCCTGTCCATTTTAACACTCTTTTGAATATTTGGTATTGGACTGAAATATGTCAAAATACAACATACCCAAATTTAACTGGACATGCTGCTTTACTAAGGGCAGAGCCAAGTTGCTGACCAGAGGTGTTGGGTGGTGAAAAATAGGCCACTGTTACAATGGGACGGTGGATCAGATTTACAATGAGATATTTAAAAAATATAACTCACTCACCCAGGACCCACACCCGCTCACAGATCCACACCAACCTACTCACCCACACACTCACTGACTCTTTCTCAAGCCCCCAGCCCTCTCCCATAGGTCTCACTAACCCACTAACCTAAAGCCCTCACTAGCCCACAGGTCTCACTAGCCCACTAACTCACAAGTCTCACTAGCGCACTAACCCCCAAGTCTCACTCAACCACCCACCCACAGATCTCACTCAACCACCCACTTACCCACTCACCTGCAGCCCTCAGTAACCCACCCACTAACCCACTCACCCGCAGCCCTCCTCGCACATGACGGGCCTCTTGGGGTTGTGCTCACAGTCCTTGAGGTGGGACTGCAGCTGGTCGAGGCGCAGCACAACCTTGCAGCCGAATCCCGCGTTGTCGCAGGTTATCTGCAGCTTGGAGAGCATGTTGCGCATGATGCGGGGCACGGGCCGCAGGTGGGCCAGCGTGACCACGGTGCGGTCCACCGGGCAGATCTGCTGCTGCGAAAACCACTGCGTGATGCAGGTGTTGCAGAAGGCATGCTCACAGTGAGGGGCCTGAGGGAGACAAGGGGAGAGAGGCCGGTGAGCAGGGGCCAGACACAGGCCATCCACCATACTCTGCTCACCTCTGCTGGGGTGAATGATCTCCACACACGATACAGTGTCACCTGGAAACAGTTCACTTCGATAATCAACATCAGAACATGGGGCAATTCTGGTGTATGGAAGCACATTGTAATGGCTTCTTTAAAAGAAATGCCAGTTAATAGTCATAGTCAATAGTTTATGGCAAGTCATGAGTGAGGTAAAGCTTCAGTTATGACAGAAGGCCAGAGGACCTGCTGTTAGTGAATGAACTCCACTGAAAGGGATCACTGTTCAGGGCCATGAGGGAGTATAAAAGAACCACCTTCCTTTCTGGATTTACTGGTGGGCCCTAAGGGGATATGAATAAACTTCCTGTTGGATTTACTGCAGGCCCTGAGGGGGGTATAAATAGACCTCCCTCCCACTGGACTTGCTGTGGGCCCAGAGGGAGTATAAATGACCCTCTTTTTCCATTTGATTCACTGTGGGCCCTGAGGAGGTTATCAGTATACCACCCCTCTCTGACACCCTCTCAAAAACAGAAACAGAATCTCTGGCAGAAGTGCAGCCTAGTGGTGAGGGGAAGGCTTCATAACCAAAGGGTTGCTGGTTGGATTCCCTGCTGGGCCACTGCTGCTGTACCCTTGGGCAAGATATTTAAACCACAATTGTCTCAGTAAATATCCAGCTGTAAAAATGGATAAAATGCTAACCTATGTAAGCCGCTCTGGATAATAACGTCTGCTAAATGACAAAATGAAATGAAAATGAGAATCTCAAACACAAGGTCACCTGAGGGCACAGAGAAGTAATTAAGAGAAATGCTGTTTCAACTTCTTCCTTTTCTGCACTTTTTACCAGCCAAGTATCTCTGTAATGAAAGGTAAGAATGACAACGTGAAAAGTATTAATGTATTGGCATGATAACTGTGGCTATGCAAGACTGAGTGCAGATGCCAGCCACCAATTGTATTGATTTCCATTTGTACTCAGTCCCTATGCCCTAAACCTGAGCCAGAGTTTTCTGTCTGCTTCCTCTCTGTGCCCTAACCCCGAGAGAGTTTTCTGTCTGCTTGCTCTCTGTGCCCTAAACCTGAACCTGAGTTTTCTGTCTGCTTCCTGTCTTGCTGCCAGCTTGCTGCGCAAAGCCTGTCAGCTGGGCTGGCTGGTAAACCCACACGAGAAGGTCTTTACAGTAAATGGGCTACTGTATCCACACACACACACACACACACACACACACACACACCATGACTCACCCACACAAGGAGCTAAAAAGTAAATGGCCTGCTATACCAACACACAAAAACACATACACAGAGCTATTTTCACAGTAAATGAAAAGACTCAGACACATTGCCTCACACACATGCATACAGAAACGCATATTCACTCAGCTACACACACTGACTCACACCTTCTTTGAATCAGTCACAGATTCACACCTAAGTGCACTTTACTTTCAGCACAAAATACTGCATCCAAGGAAAAAAGGAAACCCTGCAATGTGCAAGGACAAACACACCCATTAAGGACGCCTGCAGCAAGCATAAAAACCTACCACAACAATTACAGCCATTACAAGCATTTACAAACAGGCACTCACCTGATGGACTGTCTAGAAGGAAGTTAACGTAAGATGAGCAATTTGCGCAGAGGGGAACCATCCAAACGCCCTTTGTTGACAGGAGACTCCAAACTGACTACATGTGAGGACCCTACCCCTGCGTGTCCTCTGTTTGCTAGCCAGCATCCTGCACTGCACACAGGCTGTGAGACTCGTGCGCAGATGTGCACCCTCCAGAGCTCTGCGAAATCCGACACAGGCTGTGCGTCTCCGTCTACCCCCCCCGCCCCGTCCTGACGGATGAGCACGCCGCTTCTCGCTCTCCTTCTCCCTTTCTCTCTCTTGGTCCATCTCTTATAACCCCTCAACCTTTCGTTGGCATGGTAACGTTGCTGCCTCTGTGCTGGGGGTTCATGACTTTGCAATGGGTTATGAATGAGCCTGAAAAAATGAGGGATTCACAAACAGAAAAAACTTCTCCCCCTCTTCAGTTCTACCACTTCAACAGTCCAAGATTTGATACAGGCCCTTACTACCCAGCATCGTGTTTGGACATGTGAACAAACACACGTGCACACACATGCATGCATGCACGCACGCGCATACAAGTAAAATCATACTAGGCGCACAATATAAATCATGTAATTGCTATGCAGATTAAACTGCCTTATTTCCCTATTTCCAATAATAATCTGCCACAGGTCGATTGATCCAGCAGTTGTGTTCAGACCTTTCTTTAACATGGCCGTGTGTACAGACCCCACCGCAGTAAGGGGGCAGAGGAAGACACTCACCTGCACAGGCTCTTCTAGAACTCCACTGCAGATGGGACACAGCAGGTCCTCGTCCACTTCCCCTTGGAACCTGGTGACGTCGTAGCCCATGGCACATTAAAGGCACCTCCCAAACCTGCAGGAGCAAGCCACTGATGTGTACTCTACCAGGATAAACCACGGTTAAAAATTACACCGCCAAAACGTCAACCACGAGTCACTGGGGTTACATGCAGACAGGAAAACTAGGTTATGGTTTCAGAGGGCACATTTTAATGTCTTTATGGATGCCAATGCCATATAAAAAAACAAGACTCCATACAAAACACATGTACAGATCTGATCCCCTACATGACACCTAGTAACTAAACAGAGACCATTGGTATACAGTACTATGGCCACATACATAAAGCACTCAGATGTATGGGACATGAATACTGTGTGGAGAGAGCTTCAGTGAAAGCCAATTGCAAGATGGGAAGCACAGACAACATCACATCATATTCCTATAGTTTTAGGTCAGGAAAACCTAGAGCCATAGGAACTGTAGCCACAAAACTGTAAAATTCAGCAATATCTAAACTTTTAAGTTTTAAGTTAAGTACAAACTTGGTAATATTAGGTGACTAACACCTACAGCAACAACTACAAAATGCGGATGAAAAGCATGCATCGAATAGGGCAGTGATATGTTTGACAGGTGATCCCGAGAATGACCAATAATGACCCGTAAATGTGGAAGAAAAACTTGGTGCAAATGGTAGATATTAAAGATAGACTTCCTATCATGTACCACAGTGCCTGCCTCATATTGGCTGGCAAAGTCTACATGTTAGAGCCCTTTCCTGTTTGGTATTTGACCTCTAAACTACTGTCCTATGATGTATTACTGTGCTACCCTTGAGATATGTGGCATAACTTACATTTTGGAGTACAGTTCCCAGCATGCATGCAAACAAGGAAAATGGGGCTGGCAAAACCTACAAAACAGTGAAACTGCAGCCAAAATCCTGGTTTTGGCATGCTCTGTTCCAGGTATCCAGGCCAATTACTGCTAGGTATTATAAGATATTATGGCTTCATAAAACTGATTACAAGAGTTTCACTCCACCAATCCAGTCAATCAAATGTCTGTGAATTCATTTGTTCTGAATTTCACATTTGGTATCTGCATTCTGAACGACAACAGAGGAGCATTCGAATGCTGCTGGTGTATGCATGTGAAAGGGCTCTCGATCACGAGACTTCTGTCCTTGAGATGGCATACGGTGTTCTAATCGCCAACAGCAAAGCAAGGTAACATGAGAGCTCCCTCTGCTGCAGCCTCACCTTTTTGCCTGCCGCTAGTTAAAAGTGCTGCGAAGGTCGTTTCTAAATAAAGGGGATTATTGATTCTGAAATGCAAACAGCCTGCACAACAACTGTTCTAGGCTGGAAGAGACTGGGGAGCAAAACATAATAACAGAAATTAAAAGGTAATGAGAAAAGCACAATAAACAAGACTTCCATGCAGTAGCAGTCTTAAACAATCCTAGCTGAAGACCCTTTTACTCATAAAACCAAGGCAGTGTATTGGGCATTAATCTTCTACTTTTACATCCGTTTTAAAAAAATCTCTTTAAACTTTCTTTTAATTATCTCTCCTCTTTATTAGATTTTTATAACCTGAACTTGCATTAGATCATTTATTTGAATTAAACCAGCTTTTTGAATTGAATTATACCTACTTTTTAATTGCCTACACCGTTTTATAAGCTTATTTTAACTGCCTTATTAACTGACTTGCTGCAACACTTTGTGTTCCCTTTTTCTACTATTTGAAAAGCATTTCGAACATCATGTGAGCACTTTATATTAATCTTGGAATACAATCCCAACCAACAGTAGCAGCTTTAAAGACATTTTCCTCTTGACCAATGCCTTCACAAACTGTGATACATTAATGTTTATGTAATCATTATGGATAGATTCTAGTGAGCAAAACGAAATCCTAAAGTAAATGCTTCATTCAGTAAATGTTCTAATGTCTTAACCCTTTCGTGCGTATGGTCACACCGGTGCGATTAGTCGTTTAGCACGTACGCACTAAAACCGCTGGGATTAGAAAACTAGATTGGAAAAATTCTAGCTAATTTTAGCTTTGATGAAACAGCGATTTAACATTAAAAATATAGCAAATGCTAACTGAAAACTATGAGAAGCTTAATAACGCTAATGGAAACATAACAAACCATGTAACGTAATACGCACGCTACATAGCATAAAAAATAAGCTACGTGCGAAAGGGTTAAGAGTGAAATGCTGCCACACTTTTGAGGTCTTTGGTCGTGAAGTGTTGCCATCTCTATTGTTCACTCCAGTAAAGCAACATAGCTTAGGCTACATGTCTGAGCATTTCCGAGTCAGCAAGAAAAACACACCCAATGATGTCACCAACCAAAAGACAATTAAATTCGTTTGCAACTAATTTGGTCATCGATTTTAGTCGACTACGTCGATTATTTGTTGCACCCCTAATGAACAGACATTCATATATTACAAGGTGAAGAAATATATAGTGGCTTTAGGTACTTTCCACCTAACTGCCAAGCATGTACTGTAAGATTTCTGTGAAAAATGTTGTTTTGAGATGTTCCTTTCATATGTAGAAGCAGTGGGGAGATGCTGGAGAGAGTGGAGCTTTACCTCACTCACATGTGTATTTCATCTCTTGGAGCTGGACTCCTTTCTCCCTTGCAGGTCACATGGACTGATCCTCCAAAGGTACAGTTTGGGGTGGGATGAGGGGGGTGTTCAAAATGACTGAGGAGATGCTGCAGACCACAAAAAGAAAGGCGAGATTTCATCAAATAGTTCTGCTGTGCAAAAAAATGTAAGCTGAAACATAACTTTCTGCTTACAGACAACAGGTGGACAACTAAAAAGCAACTAAAATAATCCATAACCTAATGTTCTGCGTTTTAAGAATGACGATATCAATCGTAAAATCTTGTCTGCCATAATCTGAGGTATCAGAAGCGGTTTCCAAAAACCAGTAACAGCCTTCATCAAAAATGCAAAACCTTAGTTTTGCACCTGAAAATAACATTATATGACACTCCGTATCAATAACGTACCACTGCAATATGACCTGGTGTGTAGTATACAGGCTGTGGTCTTACAGTCACCCAAGCAGTAAAATGATAGTAATTACTTTCCAAAACTGTAATTAATTTGACCATTGTGGCTGGAAAAACGGGTCAGTTTAGTAAGGCCTTCTTTCCTGAGAAAAAGAAGACTGCAGCCATGTTGAACTTCATCTTTGCTCATTCAATTCAACATCAGTTCTTACCAGTGGTTACAAAGGACGAGAGTGACAGCATACAACCGGAATCTACCCATTCTGGATTCTTAACGCAGATTTAGCTATGCTACATGCAGGATACCTACTTTACATCAACATGACCTGACCAAAATATGAAATTGTTTGTAATTTAGGCCAAACAAAGACTGAAAAATATCTTGAACATCTGTCAACTTCACTTAGGTGTGTGGATGAATCATGGGTCCTAATCCTGGAGGGGCTGAGAAGACTTGAGAATGCAGGGGCAGTCAGAGGTGATCTGTGCAAAATGACCACAAGTTTAAAGGTACAGGTATCATTTATCCTGCAGCCTACCTCTAACAGAGCAAAATCAGTAAGTGTTTCAGAATAAACCTCTCGGAAAATGTTTAGCTGGAATGTGCCACACACACATTAATTCTGTTGGAAATGCTTTGGTGTGCACTTTGTACATTCCAACTGATTTCCCCTGGGTTTTAGGCCTATCTGTCATTATTTTTGTTGTTTACAAAGCACAGTCATGCCCACGTGGAAAATTTTTCCCAGGTTCCTGGCCATAATGAAGCATACTATAAAGCAGTATAGCACATGAGGGACAGTTGTGTTGCTTTAAAAGAAGTGCCTTTTGGAAATGGAGGACAGTTGGGGAATGTCGTTCATGGGCTGGCAACCAGTTCACTGCAACTACAAGCAAGTTAAAGATGAAGAGAGTGAGACAAAGGGTTCTGAAGCAAGTATGAACACTGAAAGTGTGAATTTGTAGGGCACTCTTCCCTCTCAACAAAAAACCAATGGCCAGTGCAATGGTCAGAGTCCTCTTGCATGAGTCTCCAAACCGGGGGTCTAACTCACAGTGGTCATTGGAGAGCTCTTGACATTTATTGGTAAGAGTGGGAACAAATTCCTTCTCTGGCTCTGTCAAAGCTGACCATCTAATCATCCCCCAGATTAACTGATATAAGAAATACCTCCTTCTCCACCTTAGCTGATGTGTAGTGAATGGTATGACACAGGAGGGCAATAAACACTGGTGGTAGTTGAGGCGAGTCCCCACCCAGTGTAACCCCTTTTTGAGATCCCATGCTATCTAAATCCTGCATTATCCACTGTGGTGCGGTAATAATTAATGTAACTGAGGAAGGGAGATGCATGAGAGAAATCGAACCTGCTGCCCAACCGCATCAAGGTGAAAATGACCACTTCTATCTTCATTATGAACACACTGCTGTCCAAAATGTGGCCTATCCTTACCCTACAGTCACACGGACGACATAGGAGCCCTTATGGCTTGTCGCTTATGGGCGTTCCTAGCTTCTGTTACTAGGGTTACAGAACTAATCAAAGTGTTGGATCATTTGTTTCAGCAACGTGTCACGCTGCCTTCACTCCCATTGGTAGTCGCCGTGTCGCATCGCTCAGTACTTGCATTAAATAGACCTCCATGACCTGACAAAGCCATGAACTGTCAGGACATCAATCTGCCAAAGACTTCAAATTGGTAGAACTGAAACTCCTCTCACATAACCACATTTTTATCAGTATTCCATTTGACGTTAAAATACACAAAACATCGAGTTGTTCTATGTTCTACCAAACAAAACCACTCAGCAATATACAACAGCAAAGTAAAACAAGACAGGCAGACAGTGACTTATGTTGGCGAGTTAGATACTGTGCACAGTGCGAAGGCTGGCTAGCTAGATAGCCACATACAGCAATTAGTAGAGTATGCGTATAGTAAGATTACAGTAACGTTAGCTAGCAAGCTAGCTGACAGGGATTCGCGAAAGATATGCTAAGGTTAGAAAAATAGCTATGTAGTTACGTTACAAAACATTTAAGGATAAAAAACTTGCTAAACAAAACATGTTTATCACGAAACACGAACTGATCGTATACAGTGACCGAAAAAATAGCTAGCTAAAGCTAGAAACCTAACCTAACAGACACGATGAGCGGTGCACAAACCAATTAGCTAGGTAATCAGCTAGCAAGTCTCACAAATCCTAACAGCAGTGATCTACAAAACGTAAAAACAGGCACGTTAAATATTTTGATTTATGGTGTACCAAACACACAAAGTACTGACGTATTTTAGCTTTAGTAAACGTTAGCTAGTCTAGCTGTAGCGTCACCCAGCTAGCTACCTGTTAGCAAGATTTTCACCAGCTCATCACCTTCTATATAGCGAACTGAATGCGATCAGACAGAGGGTTGCTTAATTTTCTGCAAGCAAGCAAGCTTTCTAGCTACAATGTAAATAAGGCTGTTCAGCAGGCTAGCTAAAAGGATCATAAAATATCCCACAAGTGAAACCTAGCTAGCTGGAGCTTTCGTCCATCCGCAAAGACACAGAAAGGGCTCTTCCTCGGCGAACGCAAAAGCAGCACATCCGGTGACTTTAGCTGACTATCTACTAGCAAATCTATGCTTCCTACACAACCACGCAACCCCAAGCCTAAAAAAAGATGTTATTGACACAGCACCATTAAAATATAAAACCAGAACCTGTTTCAAGTTGCTTCATTCGTGCGCGCTGTACAAGTAAATGTTATCCAATCTCTTCTTTTTGATTACCCTGCCAGCCATCTGGTAGCCATTATTCCGACTCCTGTCACTACAGTCCAGATTCCAAAGTCCAACCTCCGCTCCGCGCTGCTACGCAGCCAGTGGAGGTACCAGTCCTTAGCGATCCACGACGGATGCCCCCATCTCTCACCTCACGCACGGGCCTCTGATTGGCTCCGATGCCGATTGATGAGGCTTGGACGATTAAGGGGCGATTACACCTTGCAAGCGGTGGAGCTACAAGATTTTAACTGGTACACCCGTTTAGACTTATCCCCTTCCCAAATCGTTTGACTAAAGCAACACTTTTCTACTGGTAATTCTTTGAATTATTTTAACATTTTGAACATATTTGAACATTTCTGAAAATAGGGTAGAGTACGTGTAGCAAGAGTAAGAAGTACCTGCATGTTAAAACGTTGAAATTCGTCAAAATATTGTACTGTTGTTCCCAAGGGATTATGTCCCAATAGTCTTTAATTAAAGAAACGTTCAATTGTATTCCAACTAATTTAAATGATCAGTTTGTTATTAAACAGCTTCAGGAGTTCATAACGAGTTGATCATTTGAATCAGCTGTGTTGGAGCAGGGAGAGATCTAAAACATGCAGGACAAGGGGTCCTCCAGGAGAGGTTTGGGAAACGCTGCATTTGATCACACCTGATTTCATCCTTCAAGATCGCTGTCATGACTGTCGGGGATCTGAATGTTATCTCTAACAGAAAGACACAATGCAATTATTGCCTGTGTTAGACCGAAGTACAGTCTGATGCGTTGATCAATAATGGGTACTCCTGACATTTTCATCTTAAATCAGTTGCTACAGTTGTCAAGTTGCCATCTATGCATGCTGGCATGGCATGATCTCTGATAAAAGGTCGTTTCCTCTTATTATAATGTTTGTTTTCTCGTGATAACGAGATAATTAACTCGTTATCACAAGAAAATGAGCTTTGTTATTTCCAGATAACGAAATAATTAACTCGTGATCCTGAGATAACGGCATAAAAAAATAATTGCAAGCATGGCCGTTCTCGGCTCACGTAGTAGAGAGAGGAAAGTGTCACAAACAATAAGAAGTGGGTTAAATGAATACAATATACATAGACAGGGCCATGTAATTTATGACGCACCATAACTAGGTAAAAGTGAAGTGTAAATAAGCAAAATGAAATATTAATGGAAAAAGTATTCATAACAATTCTGTTTTTCACAACAGACGCTGTGTAAATATTTGGGCCATCTTTTGGCAACTTTGGAGTCTGCTAGATTTATGGAAACATAAGTTCTCCTAATGACGCCTACAGACTGTGAGAATTTCAGCAATCTTATACGTTTATTGCAAGCCACACTGAAACTGAGGGGGCAGTTTCATCCGTAAACTAGGCTCAGGCTAATGTTGCTGTCACAGTGGGGTGTCGGTCAGGACACAGGAGTGAGGTTCCGGGTTCAGAAATTTATTAAGGATTTGCGGGGTGTGTGTCATGGAAGGTGTGTGTGTGTGTGTTGGGTTTCCTGGAAAGATTCAGGAAGAACAATAAATGAAAACTGATGGATCATATTGTGGGCAATATACAATGCCACATGCTAATGCAATTATAGCATTTATAAAATATACATTTACCATCTGTGCACAATATGTACAAGCATTCAAGCAATATTGCAAAGTACATTGCACTGGGATAGCTAGCTATAAATGATATCCAATAG
The DNA here is from genome assembly GCF_013368585.1 of Megalops cyprinoides. Taxonomy (NCBI): domain Eukaryota; kingdom Metazoa; phylum Chordata; class Actinopteri; order Elopiformes; family Megalopidae; genus Megalops; species Megalops cyprinoides. The sequence goes on along the minus strand of NC_050588.1, from coordinate 484,388 downwards.
AGAATGCAAAGTTGACGTCACGCCGTGTTGAATTTTGTTTACATGCCATCTTGTGAGGATCCCGCTGCCTTTCTGTTTGTGAGTTGGAGGCTGTGTTTTGATTTTCTGTCATGATTCTGAAAATGTCTCTATGGTAGGTCAGTGCTGCTGCATCAAGAACTGCTGCCGTAGTAGGTCACACCATTGTTCAGGGAGAAAACTGGACAATAGAATATGTTTTTTACCTTTCCCACATGGAAATTACATGAAGGGAAGCGGGTTGAGGAGGTGACGAGAAGACGCCAGATGGCGTGGGTAGCTGCAATAAGAAGGAGGTCCAAGATTATAGCAAATCTTTTTTATTAATGATGTGACTGATCAAACCCACCGCCTATCCTATGACTCAACAAGACAATCACATTGCTGAATGTTTTCAAAAGTTTTGTATTTTGTTTGGTTTAATAATTGGGCCAAAAAGAGGAGTGCCACCTTACCTTTGCGAGTATGACTGTACTCTCGCAGTTTGCCGGCTTGTGAATTAGCAGATCTTGCATCCAGCCACTGCAAAACTCTTAATGAGCTTCTAGGGATTTAGAACTTTTAAACTCATGTAAAGTGTATGCACTCAGTCCAAAAATGAGAACTGTCTGGGTATGTGAGTGGAGGTAGTGCATCAGGGTCTGTAATCCAGTCTTGGTCTGCCAAGTCATATGTATCTATGTTATTTATCGTTATTAGTTTGTCCAAATACCGTTGCTTGGCATTGCGATTTAATTTCTCCCGGTGGGGTCCCTTTTCCTTTCTCTTTCCTCTTCTCCATCTCTTCACTTCTCCATCAAATTTGAACGATTTAAACAACTTTTTAGCCAAACAAAACAAAAAGTATGCAGGTAACCACCGTAGCATAGTTATGACAATGACAACATTTACACATAACAAACACGATCTCAATTAATGTGCACACATAATATACATTGGATCAGAATGCATATCATCCTTCTCTTTCTACAGACAATTGTAATACAACCAGTTGAACTCAGTCATAGTACTTACTTTGGCACAGGCGTGCACAACAACAACACAATACTCTGTCCCTAAGGGTTTGGTCTCCCCAGTTCTTCACCCCACAGGTATTGGTGCAGTACTGAGGCGGGGGAGGTCACCACTACTTTTATATTGTCCTGTACCCTTGGCCCTGTTGGGGTTCTTATTGGTGGTCAAAGGTTATGGACAGGTCAGAGGGCAAAGGGTGACCTGGGGGCCGTCCTTGGGGGTTTGCCTGTGCCTCAGGTTACCTGCGGGGGGTCCTGCTGATAAGGGGAGCAGCAGGACCAGTTTGGGCAGGTTACAACTGAGTTGTAAACAAAGTGCCTGTGAGAGGTGGGGGTGGTGCGCACAAACAAAGACTAAGGTATGTGGCCCTTTTCTAGAGCCGCCCCCAAATTGCTTGTGGAAATTTGCTCAATCCAAAGGGCCACATTTTGAACATTGAAGGCCCTCTATCGTGTCATCTCACATGGCTGAGGGCAGGCCATGTTGGTGGAGTTGGAGAGTTGCAGTTGAGCAGGGGGTAGGTCCGCCATCTGCGGGACCATTGGCTCAGCTCGCCGCTGCTTCCATTTTGCGCTGCTGTGTTGGTGACGTCAACTGCACCCCTTTCCTCGCAGAGTCCAGCACTTGTGGGCAAGGCTGAAGCCAACCGACTTGGGGGACAGGGTTGTCAGGCGGCTTCTGAAAGGCACTAGCTTGCCTGCTTCCAAACCAGTGAGCTTGTCTGGAAAGCTGCCTCACTGAGCTGTCTTGAAGAGCTGGGCCTGTGTCTCCGGGTGCTTGGTGGCTGAGGGCTCACTGACCTGTCCACAAATCCTCTCTCTAATTCTATCTGCCTAGTGCCGGCCAGAAGCAGATGGGCTCCCCCTCTGAGCCCGGTTCTGCTCAAGGTTTCTTCCTGTTAATTGGGGAATTTTTCCTTGCCTTGCTCTCAGGGGGTCTCAGGCCTGGGATCAATGTAAAGCTGCTTTGTGACAACTTGTGTTGTAAAAAGTGCTATACAAATAAAAATGAATTGAATTGAATTGAATTAGCCTGATCAGCTGCCCCGTGAAGGGATGGTGCAGTCCCTTCCAGTAGCTCTTGAGAACTACAGACTAGGCTGACTTGGAGGGAGGGGCTTGTATTCACTGACACTAGCCCACAGAAGCTGGGCTCTCGCAGCGCCCTCCTCTTCTGGTTCAGCTTGTCTGGTAGGCCTCTTATCGCCTCTTTGGTGGAGGAAGGAAGGACACTGGCCGCGTTGGCTGGGTTCAGCCAACCCCAACTGGGACTTGCCACAGGTAGTGTCCTGTTTCGGTTTGCGGACTGAGGTCAGCAGACATTTGGGGGCAGAGGTTAGGCACCGAAGGTGCTGTGCCGGCCCTTGGAGGGTCCAGCCCAACCGAGTCTTGATGGCCGCTGGGCCCCCTGGCTTGATGGGGGTAATGAGATGGGTGTAATCTGCCCCGATCAGCAGGATTGGGTGCACCTGGTTCAGGGACTGCAGCTCCTTTTCTGCAGCTTTGCCACTGAATGGGAATGCTCCGATAAGGCCAGGTGGTCAGCAGTGAAGGCATTCTGTATCCAGTAGGTCCACTTTGGTCCGGATGCAAGGGAGATCTGGAAAGACACGGCCACCCCGTGGAGGATATTGACCCTTTGCCGAATCGTACAGAGGGCCAGATCCTCGGTTTTGCCCTGCAGGTGGAGCTGTTCGGCTGCAGCTGGGAGGAGGATTGTCCGCTTGGAGCCATCATCAAGCACTGCGTACGTCTCCATGGACCGACCCTTGTGATGCAGGGTAACTTCGATAATTTTGAGCATCACAGGGCTGTGGGCACTCGGTCAGTCCAGGTACAGAGTCTTGACGGCTGAACTCACCGGATGTGTCTTCTCTTCGGACCTCTTGTTCACTGTGTGCAGTACCTGCAGTAGTTTCAGCAGCCTGCACAGCAGGGGGAAAACTTGAGGTGGAGGCAAGCTGTAGGGTGGCCCTGTGGGTGCTCCCCCTGGTGGGTTGGGTGCACCTGCAATGGCAGCATGGAGTGCTGCTCTGGAGGGACTGGTTGCCGTGGCAACATATGGCTGTGCATGGCCCTGTCTGCTTGGGGTGCCCTCCTGCCCCAGTGGCAGCTGGTACAGGGCAGTGGAGATGGACGGCGAGAAGCGGCTGACTGGTGGCGGCGTCGGGGGCGATGTGGCAGTTGCATCTGATTCAGGTGCTCTGTCAGCTCCTGGACAATGACTGGGTTAGTCCTGGCTGCACAGGCTGGGTGCGGGCCGTCTGGGGTGATGGCTACCTTGAACTGCAGCGTGAGGCCCTGACGCTGAAGGGAGTGGAGGTGACGGCTGAACTCTCTGGACGTGTCTTCTCTCCGGACCTCTCGTTCACCGCGTGCAGTACCTGCAGGTGCTTGCCACCTGGATAAGAATGCATATCACCCTTCTCTCTCTACAGACAATTGTAATACAACCAGTTGAACTCAGGCATAGTACTTACTTGGGCACAGACGCACACAACAACAACACATTACTCTGTCCTCAAGGGTTTGGTCTCTCCAGTTCTTCACCCTACAGGCATTGGTGCAGTACTGAGGCCGGGGGAGGTCACCACTACGTTTATATTGTCCCGTATCCTTGGCCCTGTTGGGGTTCTTATTGGTGGCCAAAGGATACGGACAGGTCAGAGGGCAAATGGTGACCTGGGGGCCGTCCTTGAGGGTGTGCCTGTGCCTCAGGTTACCTGCGGGGGTCCTGCTGATAAGGGGAGCAGCAGGACCAGTTTGGGCAGGTTACAACTGAGTTGTAAACAAAGTGCCTGTGAGAGGTGGGGGTGGTGCGCACAAACAAACCAACGCTAAGGCATGTGGCCCTTTTCTACACACATTGTGCGACATGGATCTAATAAACTTGGGACATCAAGTTTGATATATGTAGACTGTACAATGATAACACCAACTGAATCTTAGGCTACGATGCAAGTCAATATACAAGAATAAAACGTCATCAACATTGGCTGGTTAGTAGGCGTAGGTTGTAGCAGCAGTCACATTGTGAGATGGTCATCCTAAATTTCTAACACACTCAGAATTTTGTCCTGGCTATTTTTGGTCGCAAGATCGTGACAATGGCCATCTTTGCACCTCTCTCACAGTGTGACGTAGGACCACCGTTTTGGAGCCACAACCAAAGATATCGTCACGTTTCTTTTAGGTTGGTCATGTTTTGTCTGGGACAGCCCAAAATCGCACAGTGTATACCCGCCATAAGAGAGGGATGCACCAGTCTTTCTCTATGCCATTGTGGGACTGGTAGGCATCGGCTGCAGACAGGAGGATTGCCGTGACCTCACCTCACTGCTCCTGCACAAATTAGTAATTCCAAATTGGGAGGCAAAAGCTACGCTGCGCTGCATTTGAAGTTTACATGTTCTGACCAGCAACCTGAATTACATTTGTCACAATTCCAGTCCAGTCAATAAAATCCAATGTTAAGACAGTGAAGATTTTAAAATGCCTCTATATACATCTGAACACACCCCTACATGCATGCTGGGCTATTAAAATGGACTATAACCCCAAGTCAAAACCCTGTTTAGATACTCATCTGACATACTGTGTCAGATGAAGCTATGAAAAGCCCAGACTGGTAGTTTTTTCTTGCAGATATTGTACTCTCTTAAAGCACAACCCCAATTACACATGTTGGACAATCTATTTGGCCTACATGGGAAATGTGACCCTGGGTTTGACACTAAAAATTGTATCAGTCGATGCTAGGCACATCCTCATTATCATTTCAATTTTGCACTAAAAGGCTACTTTAGTCACAATAAAATGAGGAATAGGGAATATGCTTTCTCCTAGTCAAACCTAGGAGTTTATATAAATGTTTTTCCCTGCCCCCACCAGCTAGGTTCCCTCCCTCCTCTAGGCTGTGTTGATGTTCATTTCTTCACGTGTTCATTTGTTGTGATGGCATGGGCAGAACTGGAATTCAGTTTTTTCACAAACACTCCTAAAATGATGGGCGATTTTCAATACATGAACACACACACACGGATGGATTTCCGCAGGAAGCTGTTGATCATCTTTCATTTAGAAATGTTAAAAATACTATAAATTTACCAACATGATGTCCTGTTTCTCTCATTCTGACACTGAGAATAATAAAGCAGGTTTAAGTGACAACCTGGGATTATAGACACAGAGCTGGAATATTTAGCCGGGTTGTCTTTCATGTATGTGAACCCTTTCAATGAAAACAAACAGTCAGAAGTAAAGTATTATTTCATGTAACTGCGCACTCAAATTTTAAGCGCCGATAGCTTGACCGCAGTTTTTCGAACGAGGAGTTAATAAGCATTTCTATCGCTTCCCAGATAACTACACCTGCTGAGTTCCCCACACCTTTTTGAAGTTTTAATATTCATGGTGTGCATTTTTAGTGTGACGGGTGAATCTCGCATTATATGATATAAACAGGCTTGGGGAGTAACAGGATACATGTAACGGCATTACGTAATTAGGATACAAAAAAAGGTAACTGCATTCCATTACAGTTACAGAAAAAAAGACGTAATTTACCGATTACCGATACATTTAGTAAAAATGGGGATTATTAGCAGGATTACAATTTTACAATACATTTTAAAATAAAGAACGATATACTACCATACACATGCGCACACATTACAACACTTAACAAGTCTCACAGCACCACTCTGGTCTTGAGTGAAACCATAGGCAATCTTACAGTTGCCAATTCATTATCATGGCCTCTAGTGAAAAAAATGCTCTCACTGGGTGGAAATTTCGCCATTAGTTTGTCTTTAAAGTAGAAAAGGGGAATAACATCACAGTACAGTGCAAGTTATGCCTTACAGCTGTGAAAATGCTATCATCATCCAAGGACTCGACATATAATTTTAAGAAACAAATACAGGTAAGACCAACCGCTAATGTTATCTACACAGAAATCCAGTTAGCTAAAGTTAATGTTTGATAGTAAAGTGCTTGAAAGCTAAATTAGCTAGCTAGCTACTTGCACATTCAACTGAAAAGTACAAATACCACCTTACAATGACAAATCTAGCTAGCTAGCTACAATACAAACAAAACAATAAACATAACTAGCTAGCTACTATCACATTCCGCTGACAAATACAAATATCACCTTGCAAACAAACACATAGCTATCTTAGCTAGCTACAATAAAAAAACAACGTAGAAAGCTAGATAGCTTGCTAGCTAATTTGGCTTTCACGCACTTTCCTCAACTGTCATGTTAGACTGCTAATAGCTATCTAGCTATCTAATAGCCTAGTGTCAGTTATTCTGTGAATTATTTTTTATTGTTAATCAAGGAAGATAAAGGGGAACAGGTTGAAAGTAATGATAGATTTAAAGGTAATGTTTCAGCTTCGCCTGTTTCCAGCTCACCAGCTGCCACTGTTTATAATGTATTCAATACTTTATTTGTAGAGTCTAATTATGTAATGTAAGCTAGGTAGCCTTCTGCTATATTTTCTTGGTATGTTATAGAAAATGTTAAATGGTATTTTTGTTAGTTTTCTTCCTTTAGCTCTTACGATGTGTTTGTGAAGGCTATATTGTTAATAAAGCAAATCTTTATAAATCATCAGTTTAAGACTTGGACCATTGATCAGCTGGGGATGCTACACTAAGCTTTTCTCTGCTTCTGGAGGGCGTGACGTCATTTTTAAACATCGAGGCTCCGTCAGCAGATACGGCGATGAAATAAAGGAGACAGCCAGCTATTCCCTACTTCCTACTTGGGGACTCGAAAAGAGGGCGTAGTGGTTTCGACCAACTCCTAGCTAAGTTTCTCACCCCGGGAGCATGCTAGCTTCATGAACGGTGTGAGGCCATTTTAAATAGCTATCACGGCTCTTTCAGCAATGATGGCAATGGGAAATAACACAAGCCAGCCTCGATCACCTCGTTCCTACTTTGGGACTCAAACAGACGGCATAATTTTTATGTTTGTACACTTACACAAGGCTACTGGACAGCGAATAAAGTTTTCTTTAACTTTATTGTGACTCTGCTCATTCAAAATAAATATCGTGGCTCCGTCAGCAGAGATGGCGTTGGGAAAAAAATGAAGCCGGCAATTGCCTAGTTATTCATTTGGGACTCCAGTAACTTTTTTTCTAAAGGTCATAGAGACTTGGAACTAGTGGGGGATTTCAAGGACACCCTTTCCAATGGTACTGCTCCCAAGCCTCTACTACATTGAGAAGTACCTCAACTGGATTGAAGCGAATTACAAAGTGTCGAAAAGTGCCGTAAAGGTGCGAGAGGTCTGAAACTTGGTGTGTGGATGAAATTAGGGCTAGGGTTAGGGTTAGGTTTCTAGGTTTTAGGGTTAGGGTTGGGGTTTGGTATTGGGGTTGGGGTTAGGGTTGGGGTTATGGGGCAGTGTTAAAAGTTGGGGTTAAACCCTTTATGCTCTGGCCTACTGAGCTCAACAGTCATACATGGTGGAGAGGATTCTAGGTAAGTGTAACTGTATACGCATGGGTGAGTGTAGGCTATGTATGTGGAAAAACAAGGAGTGTGTGTGTGTGCGCATATGTGTGTGGTGTATGGTGTATGGAAATGTATGAACAGGAGATATATTGTGTTTCATGCGAATCCTTGTGTCTTACAGGAGTCCCCCTGGTTCATCTGCTGGTGAGGGGGAGAAGGCACCCAGGTACGTAAGGATGGTAAGTAGTCCCAATAATAAATAATTTAAATAAATAATTTGAATAGATTAAAATAGTTAATAAATAGATAATAGATACATTTGAGAGGCTACAAAACCAGTACGGGAACTCAGTGGACCCAGTCATGGCTTTTAAGTGCTTTAAGTGAGATAAGTGCCCAAGTAAGTGGATTCACAGCAATCGAAAATTATGGGTGAGTATTCATTTTATATTCACTTTTCACCACAAGAATTAAAAAGTTTTAGCATTACAAATTGAAAAAGTGCATTTCATTTGCCATGAAAGGGCCCCCTGAAACTCCCACCTTGTGTTGCAGCTGCCTATAAAAAACACATAATAAATATAAGAGTATCATGAGAAATTTCATGTATGTTGACTACCCAAATCCAAGACAAGGTTCAAAGACTGTATTGTCCAGATCTAAAATTGAACCCCTGTGAAGAAATGGTTCCCAGTTCCTTAATCCAAAAGGCCTCCCTTCTCCTTCTCTGCTGCAGGGACCATGTCAAACTTGTTTCCATAACAAAACCATAACTCTCAGATTTGTTATGGGAATGAGTGAGAAGAGTCTAATGAGAGAAGTGTCCAGGTTTTGTGTGCGGATTTTATATAGATCAGGGGTCTCCAACCTTTTTTTATCTGAGAGCTACTTTGAAAAAATGAAAGTGGCCGAGAGTTACTCATGTGTTAAGCCCCTTTCACACATGCACTGGACGCCGGAACATATCCAGCCCTTAGCCGGAAGAGCTGTATGTGAGAACGCAAATGTCTGAATCAGTCGGACCGGACATGTGACGGACTTCGTTCTGCCAGTTCCCTAGTACAAAGTCCGCCTCATGTCGGAGTGAGCCCATGTGTGAATAGAACAGGCAATGTTCCGGAGAATCCACCGCGAGCGAGTGGGGGTGTTGATGATGTTTCTATTATGTGACTGGCGCCAAACCGGAAGAATACAAACATCTGTCTCGTACTCTTTTCTGCGTGCCTGTACATAGCTTTCCACTGTTTCGGTGACATTGCGGATATGTCCAAATACATGCTATTTTGACTCCAATGATCATTAAAGAGATAGGTAGATATAGCTATACTGCCAAAACTTGTCTCTTACGATGATTAATAAGTAGTTTATTATCTGGTTAGTAGCTAGCTAAGCTGTAAGTAAGTAATAGTGATAGGTGAACTGGTGACCTAACATTACATAGCGAACAACAAAAACTTACCTTATTGTTATAATAAATGTATAATTAATAATAACCGTACCACCGAAAGGTAAGACATTGAAAAGAAAAAAAACTGAAAATACTTAAACTCGTGAATGCTGTTTTTGAACTCGTCAATACTTTTCAGTCGTGAGAATGCAAGTGGCATGTAACTGGAAAATACCACGAGGAAATCTGGACGTTTCTAAACTTGCAATGATTTCAAGTGACAATGTAACATTCTGCACCGTACTTTTTGCATCATGTCCTGCTTCCTGCACGCTCTACCCAGGCGCCGCCCCTCACCTAAACTAAGTCGGAGTATTTCCTGTAGGTGAGAACACGTCTGTCTCCTGTTGTGTGCTACATGTGTGAAAGGGCAATTCCGGCCAAGTTGTGGACCTGATTCTCTGCACTTTGTCCGGAGTTCATATGTGAAAACGGCTTTATATTACTCACGCTGATTCACATAATGTATCAAAACACTCAAGTTAACCAGCTGAATTAAGCTACTTTTTGTAGGCCTATATACATGTATCAGATGTAAATATCCAAAACTCACATTTTGGATCAAAAACATCTTAAATTCACATCAATAGCATGTCAAATGTATGTTCTGTATCCATATGTTTCAAATTTCAATGTGTCAAGCTCACATAATATATCAAAACATCTTGCATTCACATCAAAGTCAAACTTAGAAAACATCACATTAAAGAAAACATAGAAAACATTACTACATGTTTATGACATGAGATGTCAGACAAATTGATTGATTATTGGATGCTATTTTGGAACATTAAGCCATGTTAAGCCTTTTCCTTATAATAGGCGTCAATGGAGAGGAAAACACTTAATGTAAGATAACGTCCATACTCCTAGGATTTTGGTTTTGACAGTGTTGTGCAAATTCACACTTCACTAGAGCTAGCTCAAAGTTCAGTTCACACAGATTAAAATGAACAAGTCCACGTTCATAGTTCACAATTTTGAATTTTGAACAAGTTCACAGTCCCACTTCATTTCTTCCATTTTTCACGTTCACGTTCTATAGTTGCAAACAGATACGTTCAAGTTCACCATTCACTGGAAAAATGAGCACGTTCAATGAACGCGCTTTTTTTAACGCGTTCATGCACAACACTGGGTTTTGGTTTTTTGACAGGTGAAAGCGTTTATGACAAGACATGTCCGAGAGAAATTTGCTAATCATTGATCGCTGTTTTGGAACATTAAGCCATGTTAAGCCTTTTCAAGAGTTTTAGAATGTCCCTGAAGTGGCGCTGAATGTTGCATCTTTTACCGACCGCTGGTACCGCAGATGAGGCACACTTGTCCTTCACATTCGTGAAAAAAAAAAAAAAAACTCGTGTTCCCATTCCTCGTGGAAGTGGTATGTTTTCTTCTTTTTCTTGGCCTGCCCACTTTCTTTGTTCATCACAAATCTGGCTATTTTATAAGCTAAACTGGTTTGCTAACACCACCGAACTCCTTGCTTTAGCTCAGTAGCAACCTCAGTAGCTAGCCTACAGTGTAACTGACGAGATGACTTGTTGACTAACTTGGCAGTAATGTAACTTATTTGATTGACAGCTGATATAATTTTGTGTTGGAGGGGGTGGGACATCTGTGTATTTGATTGTATTGTATTTGAGGTTTCCAGTGTGCATTTATTTGTTGTTGGATTTTTTTTTGTACATAATCTTTGAACCTTTTGGCGAGCTACTCAAAAACAGCTCGCAAGCAACGTGTTGGGAGACCCCTGATATAGATCTTGCTTGAGTCGTATGCTCAAAGTCTGATGGGTTTCACCAATGTAATGTTGGGTGCAGTGTGTGCGGGTAATTATGTACACCAAGTTCCTGGTAGACAGGTTAACTTGAGCTGGAAGTGGGTATCCCTTGGACCCGACCCAGAGGAGCCTTTGCTGTTTGAAGTGTTGTGTCCACCCAGGAGGAGATTTGGCAGGACCTGTTTGGAGGGAAGACCTGACTAAAATGTCTTTGAGGTTCCTGTTCTTCCTGTAGGTGAGACAACAGTGAACCTTCGTAGTGGTGGATGTGAGTCTTGTGCAACCGCAAAGTTGTCTTTGATTGCTGAGTTTATTGCTCTTGTGTTCCCATTGTATGTGGTGATTAGCAGGATGACATCTTTGGAGTCTGACTCAACAGCAGATGGTCCACTGTGAATTTGTTTTAGTGTGTCTGCTTTCACATAGCGCAGAAATCTCCTGGAGTAACCACGGGTTCTAAGTGACTTGGAAGAGGATCTGAACTGCCTCCTGAAAGTGAGAGTCAAATGAACAGATCCTATGGAATCGGATTAATTGACATCTAATAAGACCTTTGAAGGTATGCTTCGGGTGATTCCTGGTTTTATGGAGAAGACTGTGGGTGTCTTTGGGTTTGAAAAAGGTTTTAGTATGGAGAGTTTTGTTATAGTTTGGAAGTAATGTAAAAAAAGACTGTGGTATCCAGGAAATTCACTGTGCTATGGTCTGTGGTAGATTTGAGATTAATGGTTGTGTGGTGCTAATTAGGGTTAGGGTTCGGGCCAGGGTGGGGAGTTCGCCCCCCAGTGGTAGGAAGAGAAAAGATTATAAAAACCAAGCAATCTATAAATTTTCAGTATTTGGGCCCAAGGATGAGAGGTTCCATCCAAAGTGCTGCTGTTGGACCTAAGTGCTTTGACAAAAAATATATGCATCCTAAATTAAACCAATTACACACAAAAAGGAGAAAAAAACACTTTATTAATGCATTGCATGACAGACACACCAAACAAGGAATCAGTCAATTCATTGCTGCCTCTCTCCTGGTTACCAAATATAAAAAGTGCCCACTTTCTTTTCCCCTTTTCCAAAAGCCAAACCCTCCCACCCTTCCCCCTCCTTTCATTAAGCCTCAAGGGGCTTAGCAATCCACCTTCTCTCCCTCATCCTTCTCTCCCCATTGGAGCACCCGGGATAGTTTTCCAGGCCCGACACCCTCAGGCCAGAGACTGGATCGATTTGGAAATGGTAGGTGAGTTCTATGTGTAATTGAAATTTTCAAATATTGTATAGGTGATGTTTTAGCCATGTCAATATCGTATGGTGCGTCTCTCCTATATAAAGTTTGCCACAGGTGTTGCAGGCAATTACATAGACTACATTTTTGTCAGTCATTGTTAATCACAGGTGCTGCCTCCCCACTCTACCTGTTCACAAGATAGGACCTGGATTGAAAATATCTGTGAAATCGTGACAGTGAGTCTTCTACTTTAGATGGAATTCCTGAGCGTACCAGAAGGTCCTGTAGGTTTTTGTTCCCCCTAAAGGCTGCAATTATTCTATATGGTCGAAGTAAGGGTAAATGATTCTGTACGTTGGCGAAATTATTCTTGACCTTTGAAACCAATGCTTTATTGGATTCTGAAAAGATGGTAATAAAGGGAATTTAAACGTGTGTTTTGGGTGATAGCTCTGTTTATGTAGAAGAGCATGAGTATCCGTGCTTTTGAAATATACTTTCGTGGCTAGCCGGTTTATTGGCCGGTTGTTGGGGAACGAAGAAGGTGGTGGTGTCAAAAAAAATTCACAGACTTCAAGCCCAGTTCATATTTTAATTTTATTGAGGGATGATGCGTATTTAAAATCTGAAATAAGTCTCAAATTCGTTTAAATTGTAAGGCCAGATACCAAAAATGTCATATAGATATTGGTAATAGGCTGTGGGTAAGAGTGGGCATTTAGCCAACGCTCCCACTTCTCATGCAGCCATATAAATGTCTGCGTAGACTGGGATGAATTTCTTACCCATGGCCGTTCCAATATCTGTAAATGATGTTTCCCATTGAATATGAAAACATTTTTTGTGAGGCTGATGTGCAGAAACTGAAGCAATTGTTCGTCTGGCCGCAATGGATGCGGATTTCCTGAAAGTACGTTACCCACTGCCTGTAACCCGATCTCTGTATCTTTATTAATATATAGGCTGTCAACATTTATTGTAAATAGATATGTGTTGGGGGTTACAGTTATGCTTTTAATTTTGTTCAGAAAATCGTACGTACAGTATCCTTGATGTAACTCAGATGTCCATGCAATAAGGGATTTAAGTAGTGATGCTTAAGTACTGTGCAATGTTGTATGATTCACTCCCACAGTCCGACACAATGGGGCGTCCAGCTGGGACCTCTCGAGGGACCAGCCATGTCTCAGGGTCTTTGTGAATCTTGGGTAATAAATAGAAAATTCTGTTTCTGGGTGTATTTGAACCTAACAAGAAGTCACGCTGTTTGCGATTAATGTACTTCTTGTAATACAAATCCTGTACAATAATGTGCATTTCTTTTTGTGTTTGTGTTTGTAATGACGCTGGTATGGACATATAATGTTTCGTATTGGATAATTGCCGGTTTGCTTCCAATAGATATTGTTTATCCATAATTACTATTTTTGAACCCTTATCAGCAGGTTTAATGATAATGGTACGGGTATGCCACATGACGTCAGGTAAAGGGTGCACGGAAGTAGGGGTTATGGGTCACGTGACGTCAGGGTTACGGGTGCACGAACTTGTGCACCTCAGGTAATTTAAACGTCTATGGCGGCAAGCACAGTCGTTGGGGAATTTGAGTGAGTACCAGCGTGGTATATTGTGCGAATTTAGTTGTTTTCTCACATAGCTTTTAAGTGAAACTTTATGTGTAAAGTTCGTGAGACGGTGGTGCATTTTTGTCAAGTTTATTTTCTAGTTTTGTTTTGTTGTTTTGGGTAGGACGGTGGAGCCGGTTCGACGGTCTATTGCAGACTGGCCGGTCCCCACCTTTTTATTTCATTCTTTTGCGCACCGATCTCCAGAACTCCATTTTTCTCTACTCCACATTACCTTCTTCCATCTCTCAACCCATTCTTTCTAAAACTCTTACGCACTGCTATCTCTCCAACTATCTTTTCTCTGACCCGTATAAATACTGTTCAGCCAGTTAAAACTACGAAGCACTCGCCGCTGCGTCGTCTGCCCAGCTGGACCAAACGGAAGAGTGATTAGCCGGGTTGTTGTACTTTTATGTGCGGAGTATTTATCCTGCCAACTGCCCTGTGACTGCCTGTAGTCACCTTTGGCAGGAGTCTGGCCGTAACATAATGTGGGGGCTCGTCTGGGATCTGTTCTGTGTTTCTCAATGTCGAGTGTGCGGTATTAATTTTGCATTGCGGGTTTTGCTTATTGACGGGTGCTGACAGTGAAAGTTGGGGCCAGATCTCAGTATTGTTGGGGTGTCGCCTGCATTTCTTTCTGAAATCACTGTTAAATTTTTTTTCCTGTTTCAAAAGTGTGCTTGCAAGAGGGAAAATGGTTTTCGAATTTGGGGAGTTTGTTGCTAATCCGACAATCGAGATATTCGATAGTTGTTCAAAAGCGAACTTGTTCGAGATTGCGGAGTATTATAAAATCAAAATAAACCGTGCTAAGACCAAAAAGGAAATCAAATCTAGCATTGCACAAGGTGTTGGTGGAACGGGAGATATTACTGGCTGACGTTGTAAAATCTGAGGAACCTATAGCTATTGAGCAACTGAGATTACAGTTGGAGCTAAAAAAGGTTGCGTTAGCTGAAAAGGAAATTGAACTCCAGTTTAATGAAAAGAGGGAACCGAGGGAGAAAGAACTAGAGATGCTCCGTTTGGAACAGTAGAAACTAAAACTGGAGCATGAGAAGGAGTTGCAAAGTAAGAAAATGGAGATGGAAATGACTTTGCGTATGCGAGAGCTGGAATTAGGCGTGAAAGCGCACAAATCCCCGTCCACTGAGTTTGATGTGAGTAGGCATGTCAGAATGGTTCCTCCTTTTGATGAAAAGGAAGTGGATAAATATTTTCAGCACTTTGAGAAGGTGGCTACCAACTTGAAGTGGCCAAAGGATGTTTGGGTTCTATTGCTACAGTGTGTGCTTACTGGGAAAGCCCAGCATACATATTCTGCCTTACCTGCTGAGCAGAGCTTGAAATATGATGAGGTGAAAGCAGCCATTTTAAGAACATATCAGCTCGTGCCTGAAGCGTATAGGCAGAAATTTAGAAACTATAGCAGACAGGAGGGCCAAACGTTTGTAGAGTTTGCTAGGGAGAAAGAAACTCTTTGATAGATGGTGCGATTCTCAGGACATACAGGCAGATTTTAAGAAACTGAGAGAAATGATGTTAATGGGAGAATTTAAAAGATGCCTTCCTGAAGATCTTGCCACACATTTAAATGAGCAAAAGGTGCTGGAGGTGAGTCATGCCGCAGTTTTAGCTGACGAATATGTCCTTACTCACAAAGGGGGTTTTAGACAGTCCTCCCGAGAGTTAAAATTTGAGGCCAAAGGTGGGCTTAAAAGTTCACCTAGCCAGCAGAGGCCTGTAACAGTCTCAAACGCCACTGACAAGAGACCAGCTGAGACTGGGTCAGTAGCAGGAGAGAAGGGCTTGGGGGCAAAGCAGAAGCTTGTCTGTTTTTACTGTAAGAAGAAAGGCCACAAAATGGCTGACTGTTGTATCCTTCAGAAAAAGAATCAGTCCTCAAAAGGGGTTGCTCTTATAAATTCACAAACACCTGTAGTTGAGACGGTGATTTCGACAGAGCTACCTTCCTTTAAGAAGAGTGGGGTTCTGGGGGAATATGAGCCTTTTCTTACAGAAGGTTTTGTCTCTTTGGCTGGTGGAGGGGAGGCTGTTTGGTGCCCCGTTAAAATTTTAAGAGACACTGGTGCAGCCCAGTCTTTCATTTTAGAGGGCATTTTGCCCCTGGGTGAGCAGACCATGACAGGCACTAGCGTACTGGTCCTTAATGGCTTCTCTCTGTGCAGCAGAGAGAATATCTGTACGGCTTGTGGAACAGGTATGTGTCTTTGCAGTTATCAAGTCCTTCCGTATTAGATGTCTGATAAGAGGGTTTGCTTGTGAGCTTTCTGGTTCCCAATGTGACAGGAGAATAAATGGTGTGTGCTCCAATTGGGTATCTTGACCAAAGTAATCCAATAATTTTATTCTCCTATGATAAGCATGGACGTCCCTCCAGAGGTCCCGCTGGTCATCCCAGCTGGGGAGAGGAATTAAAGTTAGGCCTCTCTCCAACACTTCTACCTGTGCCCTGGAAAGCTGAAAGGTAAGTGATAAATTAAGCACATTGCTATGTTCAGACAGATTCAGAGACCGAGGCCGCTTCTCCACCCCTAATAGTTTAACTGCTGACACCAATGCTGAAATATTTTACTGGCTGTGGCTGGGGTCCAATGAATGTTATCACCTGTGGTAAAAAAAGAACTGCTGTGTATTTCTAACAGAGGTGTACAGTACATGGTGATATATTTATTGATCACAGTTAAATTAGACTTCTGTAGCTTTGTTAAATTAAGAGAAAACATAATCAGAGGTACAAACAATGTTGCATTTGGGAAAACCTTCTGTGCCGTATTAAGTAACTGTTGTAATTGTTTAATTGCCGTTTTTCTAGGGTCCTGATCCTTATTATTGCTGCCCAAGGAAAGAATCATTTTTTGTGTGGCCAGAGAGATTGAGCAGTTTCTCAGCACACCATTGATGTGGTAAAATATAACACCTGGATAACTATCAATTTGAATCTGTTCATCCTTAAATGAGGGTATTCTTTTCAAATTAGAGTCCCCAATAAAAATGATTGGCTTTTCAGCTGTAAAACAGCGTTCATAGACTTTGCATTCTGATTGTGGGTTGCCTTTAGGAAAGAATAGGGGAACCCTCTCCGAAACTACTGTATGCCTCTTTGGGTTTGAGGGGATGACTCAGATCAGGGTTGATTTATGGGATTAGGGTTAGGGGTTAGGGTTAGGGTTAGGTTGTAGAATATATTCTAAAATTCCAGCTGTTTACATACCCCTAGCTCCTCATCTAATGGTAGATTATACAGGCAGGGGGGCCGGAATTTTCTCCCTTTGCTTCGTGTTTCCCAAATGCCCAGCTCCCAAACACAATCTGTTGTCAAGTGAAAAAGCAAGGGGTGTTGCGATCAGAGTCCGAATCAGGGGTAAGGCCTCGACTACAGTACGACTCCAAACTGGGGACAGGGAAGACATCCAGGTGCAACTAGGTGTGCCGTGGGGGACAACCGAGGTCCTGCATGGGGCAGGAAATGGTCATGGCCAGAATCAGGGTGCGGAGCGGTTGGGGTCTGGCCAGAAGTCCATATTGAAGTTAGAGCTGGGGTTGGGTTAGGGTTAGGGTTAGGGTTAGGATTAAGGTTATGGTTAGGGTTAGGATTAGGGTTGTGTTAGCATTAGGGTTAGCATTAGCATGTGGGTAAGTGTTTGCATTAGTCTTAGCATTATCTTGAATGTTAGCATTAGCTTTAGGGTTGTGTTAGGATTAGCATTAGGGTTAGCATTAGTATTTTGGTTAATATTAACATTAGCATTAGATGCAAGGTTAGCATTAGCTGGTGTGTTAACAGAATATTGAACTGGGGAACATAGGACCCTGGGAACATAGATACACTCCCCTTTTCACTGGCTATAATATTACATTCAGTGGTTTTATTTCATAGGAAGATATTTGTACTATGTTGACTTCAAGGTTTTCTATCTGTGTGATACCTATTGAGCCTGTTTTTCATTGGGTTCAGGAAATTTGCAAATTACACCTTGTAATGGCTTGGTTTGTTGCATACTAGATGATGTCATCTTGTTCCGTGTGTCTGGACCAAATATTAATCTTTGTTCCTTAGCTCAATACACATACATTATTTCACAATTTCAAACTTTTTTGAACTAATTTCTAATGTCATCAACTAGTAGCATTAGAAAACAATAAAGCAAGTCTGGGCTAATCCCACCTGAAACAGGTTTGGGCAGATTATTGCAAAATGCATTGCAACATTCCCAGAAGTATATAAAGAGTGCAATCATAATTCATTTCATAATTAAGCAGTTTGATGTGATAGTGAAATCATGGAGCCCTGCTGTATTGGAAAAAGCCTAGAAGAAGAAGCTGGAAAATGGAAAAGTTGATCTTTCAAGATTGGCTGAGTTGGGAACAGACAAGGTTGAGAAGTTGAGAAGTGGATATTCTGACTTGAAGTTTGAAACTGCAAAATATATACTGTATGTATTGACCTAAGGAACTAAGACTAATATTTTGTCCAGACACATGGAACAAGATGACATCACCTAGTATGCAACAAACTAAACCATTATAAGCTGTAACTTGCAAATTTCCTGAACCCAATGAAAAACAGGCTCAATAGGTATCACACAGAGATAGAAAACCTTAAAGTCAACATAGTACAAATATCTACCTATGAAATAAAACCACTGAATGTAATATTACAGCCAATGAAATGGATGAAAAATTAACTATTTTCAAAAAATTATTAAATGATGGAGTAATATAACATGTTTAATTTTTTATATATCTGCAATGAATATTAACGCTTTCCCATAAAAAGTTTCAAGGAAATTAAAATAATCCTTCTTGGGAAAATATACAGTCAAAATATCTTAAAAACTGGGTTTTTCAGTCTGAAGCTATATTTAGCAAGATCTGTGGCACTCAGTTTTTTATGCAGGACTAAATAACTTCTAGATGTGATAGAACTATATTAATACTAAACAATCAAAAGTTGGTTGCAAGAAAGTGAAAACTAGTGGAGATATTATTTTTGAAAATTGAAGATTCTTTGTTTGGATAAAAAATATATTTTTATTAATTTGACTACTGTAAAACATTCAGCACAACTATTTACATGAATACATGTTGCAAATTATTCTTAGGGTTTGTTGGATGTTCAATACAAATTTCAACCCAATCCAGTGAAAAATAAGCAATTGGTGAGGCTTATAATACACATACAAAGAATCGCAAAAATGATTAAATTTATTTAATTTATTAAAATGTAATTAATTAAAATTATTAAATTCCATGACATGAACTGGGAGGTCCTCGGTGAGTTGGCATGGAATGACCCATATATTTCTGAATGTCCTTATTTTTATGAATAAAGTAACTGTTGTGGTCAGTTGCGATTTCTGTCCAAAAATGCATGAGAGCCTCGTTTCAAAGAAGGAGTACTTTAACACCTTCCGGTTTTAAATGGTACGTATTGATTTATTTTCTAGATAAGTCACTGAGAGTCAGCATTGGTTACAGAAGGTGACAGTCTTTATCACTGGTTGCGGATGAAGGGGTGTAAACACTAAATGAGCCCGCCCTGCCTCATTAGAAGCCTGTTAAATACAAGTGTGTGGCAGGAGAGCTGTTAATTGAACGGTTGGTTTAATTGTAGTAGTGACATCCTGCTGGCACTTAGTTTGTAGAATTGTGAAGTAGGCTAAAATACTTTAATCATTTTTGTGTGTGTTTCCCCCTTCTTCCTGCTGTTTTATATGGTTAACATAACCGTAACATGCGCTATAATGCATGACGCTACGGAGCGACCATGTGCAATCTGTAAAACTAGTATCTCTCCACAATGATTAGTTGCAATGTGTGACAAAGGAGGAAAAGTGCAATCTCCACAGCAACTCAGTTGTGAAGGGAACCGTCCAACTAAGAGAACCCAATTGCACATAAAGAGTACCCAGTGTAACGGGAGCTACTCACTTCAGCTCTGCCACACCAGCACCTACGCCACACGGCACAGTAAACATCTTAAAGTATTTTGTAAACAGGAGTGTTCCAACCCATAGAAACACTTTCGCTTGAACACGGATGCCCTCCTAATGTATTCAGTTACACTGACTGAGATGCTGACGAATTCTGAAATGGACAAACACGAAAACTTGTGAAAGAAAACGGAGGACTGAAGAAATGTAAGCCGCAATGTCAGAAAGACCGACCCGGTTTAAGAAAATGGGGAAAAATCAAATTCTAACAGATTGCTCCAAAATGAATGAGTGTAGTGTTTTTACCACACCGCAGATGGCGGTGTCTAAATATGCTTTAGTCTCTCAATGTAGAGCGGCGCAGTAAGGCAATGCTCTTGCCCATCTCCGATATTGGAGGTCTCTGGGACTTCCCTTGCACACTAAAATATAAACAAATTGTAGCTGGCAAATAGTTCCGCCACCTTCTGCCTGGCCGCTTCTTATTGAGATCTTTATACCTAGCTTTTCCACTACTCGTCAGAAAGCTGCTAATCTGGAGGGTCTGCTTGACCAGGAGGGCTAGATAGTTTGTTACCCTTCCAAGCTACATTCGCTTGTTTCTTAACCAGTTTTATAATTCGCTATCTGTTGCTTGTCACATCTGCTTGTAGTGTGTGTGGAGCATTGGACATTATTGCTATTAACATTATTTCTATGCATAATGGGGATCAATAAGACGTATATCAGTATAGGATACGCGACTGTCGGCATGCTCATTGGACTGTCGGCTTTTCTTGTATGGAACATCGCGTATAAACAACCCTGGACGGCGGCTATGGGGGGGTTGTCGGGTACTGTATAAAGTTTAATTTATTTTATAAATGGTAGTTTTACCTTGTTTATGTCTGCTTGAACTTGCATTGTTGTCTAACTAGTTAGACATGTTGACTGCATGCTTTTTCTTAGCTGTCATAATTAAATGCTAGCTGGCAGATAGTTCTTAACATTACTATAGGCGACATGTTAACTGACAACAATAAAAATGAATACTGCTACGACCACAGCCACCGAGGAGCTGTTTAGCACAGCGATCTAACGTTAGACGTATGTGGGACACTACATAAACGAACATTAAACTATATTCACAACGCGACATGTGGCAGAAAATTTGTTGCAATCTAAGTTATGCACCTACTTAAATTGCAATTAATAGTGTGCTGTTCTCACGTTAAAGTGGAGGGTTTCTTCCATCTAGCCACATAGACAGCTGGAATTTAGGTAGCAGCCTTTGGCAAAGTCGTGGATATTGACGGAGGTGACCCTACTTTGCATTTTTGAATGCATCGACCTCCACGCTTCTTATTAAAACCAAAGGTTCTATAGCTTCAAATGTCATCCATCCCACAATTGCTGTGATTCATTAAGATGTTTAATTTTTTTTCTAAAATATATTGACTTACAATGTACACCCCCCCCCCCCCCCCCCCAAAAAAAAAAGGTTTCCACTCTAGGCAAAAAAAAGGTTTTTTGCACTCTAGTTCCAAAAGAAAGCGTCGGTTTTCCTCTCACAATGTAATAGCAGTTAAAGAAAAGAAATGAGAGAAACATTTAAAGAAAATTTAAAGTTTTCTGCCTAGCTTTACATTGGCCGCATAGTACCTGACCTTTGATCTTTGACCATTTTCATGTTTCAATTCCTTTTTCAAGAGGGTTGCACCTCAGTTAAAAGGTTGTGCTGGGGCCATGCAAACAAACATTGCATTTTTTTATGCAGTCATGTCTTTGCAGTCCAGCAATCTAAGGGCAACCTTCATCTAAAACCCATTGGCATTTTACCTAAACACTTCTGATTTTAACAGAAATATCTGCAGTTGTGAGAGGCTCAATAATAACAACTCTGCTAAATGATGTCTGCTAAATAATGTAATGTAATGTAACCCAACCAGGAGATGAGTGTTCAGAGGTGAACCATTTGAACCACAAGTTTTTAACTGTCAACTATCATTAGACTGTAAGAGATTTTGGTATCAATTTGAAGCTAATAAGTAACTATAACTACATTTGCATTTACATTTACATTTATTTAGCAGACGCTTTTATCCAAAGCCATGTACAAAAGTGTATACAGTAAGTATAGCGACAGTACGGGGACAGGATGTGTACAGTTCCACAATGAGACAGTAGTTCTCAGCTGAGAGCAAAGTCTGTTTGAGGACACAGTACTAGCTAATTTATACAGCTACAGGGTATAGGGCAACTAACAAGATCCAACTTCAACTTCAATTAGTGCCAGATTAAAGGTGGTAACAAGAAAAAAAAAACACAAAAAACACACAGCAATTTATAACAGCACTGATCCTGATGGGGAGCTGAAAAATGACACCAGACAGGAGTTGGGAAGTGAGTGGTGGTGGTGGGGGGAGGGGGGGCGATTGTGTGATAGATCAGTCCAGGTAGAGTCTGAAGAGATGTCTTCTTTTCAATGATGGTAGCCTACTACAATCATTGAAAATGGAGAATTGGTGATGAAATGCTCACACAAAGAGATGAAATTGTATCATACATCTCCTTCAAGGAGGGTCTACTTTTCTACAGGTTTCTATTAGCCAGTCATGGTTCTGTATTTGACAGTACAGTGCTGTGGTCTTGAAAAACCTTCCCTTCATTACTTCAAAAATGACCAATATAATCTTATGGGGCATGTAAGTGGTTTAACGCTCTCACTAGCTTTACCTGCTACCTGCTACTGTACCTCGCCTGGCCAACCTTTGGAACTTTCTCATGCAGTACTTCTAATATTGTTGACTCTGTATGGTTTTTCGCTTGTGTTGTATTGTGCTTCACCTGTAAGTTGCTTTGGATAAAAGTGTCTGCCAAACGAATAAATGTAAAATGTAAATGTAATATGAAAACCAGGCAAGAGGCTAAGAAATTGTAATTGTTGTTGTTTAATCACTTACGGTGTATTGTAAGCATTCTGAATTGTATTCCCATGAAAATTTGGAAAGTGTTTTTTGAAAGGCAGAATCATACCACACACAAAATACAGCATAAGGCAAATAGCAGCATGCCATCCTGCCTGTGATTCTGCTTTAAAGTAATGACTCAGGGATTTTGCTGCACATGACAGGGAGCAGATGCAATGCAGGGAACAAGAAACATGTCTTTGGAGAAAGGAGAAGTGTGGGGTGTGTGGGAACCAGAAGAGGAAGATGACCTTAGGAACCATTATGAAACAACCAGCTGCTTAGTCACTATTTGAGAGCAGGAGTCCCAGCATAGCAGTGCTGAGTCACTGTACACAGAGTTTGGAAATATCTGTGAGCAGTGTGCAAAGAGCTTGGAGGTGTCTGTGAGCTGCATTGTGAATACCAAATCCCCTGTTGATTTGCATCACCAGCTCCTAAAAAGTGGCATGCTGTGAGCTGAAAGCACTGAGTTTGCTTCACTGGTTTCTACATGCACATAGTAATACTCAGCTATGAGACTATTTCTGAGCAGAAGTAGAAAAGGTACAGAGGTACCCAGTTATCCTCTAGTGGAACTTATTGTGGGAATGTGTTCACTGAATTAACACTGTGTGTGTGTGTGTGTGTCTGCCTATCTATCTATCTGTGTTACCACAGGTGTGCTGGCTCTCTGGGCTCTCATCACCCACATCATGTATATGCAAGATTACTGGCGTACCTGGCTGAAGGGTTTGAAGTTCTTCCTGTTCATCAGCATCCTCTTCTCCATGCTGGCCATGGTGGCCTTCTTCATCTTCCTATCCCTCGCTGTCACATACAAGCAGTGTGAGTCTCCCTCCCTCCCTCTTTCATTCCTTCTCTCTTCTCTCCCCCTTCCTCTCTCTCAGTCCTCTCTCTCTGATTCCCTCTCTCTTCTCTCTCTCCCCCTTCCTCCCCATCTCAATCCCTCTCTCTTTCCCTCTCACTTTCACTCCCTTTCTTCTCTCCCCTTTGTCTCTCTCTCTCTTAATCCCTTTCTCCCACAGTGTACACCCTCCATGTTGTCTGTGTCCTTGTAGGTCACTTGTCTGCTGTGAGCTTACTTATAATGTGGCTGATGTTATCGTTGTATGGAAGGTGGGGAATGTCTTGTGAAGTAAGAGGCCAATGAAGGGTTGAATTTTTAACCACCTCTATGTGGATAGAAGCTAATATTGCACTACTGTATTTTAATTGATCGGTGTGTCCCTTGGATGATGGCTGGTTTTAACGTAATAATAGATCTGCTGTATAATATATGTATTTGTTTCTGACTTGTTCTAATAAAGCTGAGTTGAGTTCTCTCTCTCCCTTGTTTTCTCATTCCTTCTCTCTCCTGTCTCTCCCTCACTTTCTGTCTCTCCTGCTCTTCTTTTTTTCTCTCACCACCTTATTCTCTCCCCTTTGTCTCATTCCCACTCTCAGCGCAGGTCTGTAGTAACAGTGGAAGTGCACAGACATGTTTCCCTCCCAAAATTTAACCATGACAGTTCTTTTATGACATCCACTGTAGCTGTGCTGTATTTCCTACCAGAATCACGCTGGCGGTGGCGGCGGTGGTGGTGGGGGGTGGCGGTGGCGGCGGTGGTGGTGGTGGGGGGTGGGTGGGGGGGGGGTTCATGGTGTGGGATCAGAGGTCACAGGGTACCTCTGCTGTGCTGCTGGGATTGCAGTACATTGCAGTACATACACACTGAAAAAGGAAGTCCACTACAGACCTTTGTGTGAGAATGCTGCAGGTGTTGCTTGGAGAGGATTGGAATAAGTTTGATTGGAAATGGATTCAAAATGTTAAAAGGTTGTCTGGGTTTCATTTGGATTTGGTAAGGGTACTCAGGTTCTTTCAGAATGGTTGGTAATGGTTTCTGTTTTGAAGGAGATTGTCACAGTGAAGTTGTGGTTATGTCATGGTTGTGTTGTGCTTGTGTTCACAGCTCTGACTGACCCCGACAGCTTCTACCTGTCCAGTGTGTGGAGCTTCATGACACTGAAATGGGCCTCCCTGCTGGGCCTCACCTCACACCGATATCACAAGGAGTTCGCTGACATCAGCATCCTCAGCAACTTCTGAAAGCCCCTCCTCTCTCCAGCCTCACCTCCCATGACCTGGAGCTGTGCATTGCCCCCCTCATGCAACCTGGAGTACCCTGTCTATTCTCCCCGTACTCTTAAGGGGTTTTAAACGTCAGTGATATGGTTCTATGTGCTTTTCTCTCTATGATCTCCTTTGTACTTTTAACTGTGTCATGGTGTCTTTGCTGAGTTGTCCAACCCACTGTCGTATTTACGGTGTGGCCCGCTCCTTAGCCTGTCTCTGATTGGATGAAGGGAGGAGCAGGAGCAGCTGGTTGAGTTGTGATGAAGAGTTTGCAAAGTTCAGACCAGGGCAGAGTGTTGGGGACTGTGGAGCTGTTTGACACTGCAGACCACAACAGCCTTCTCCAGTGGTCTGTATTTGCTGCCTGGATGAGTGGAATCTTTTTTGCTCATTCTCCTGTTTTTTTTTCTTTAATTTCAACTAGTAATTTTTGAGTGGCAATAATTTTTTCTGGTCGACAGTACTGACATTTATCCTCTAGTGCACGTCTTCCCCTGTCTGTGCAGTCATAGGTGTTCCCCACAAAGGGGATCGAGGTGACTGCATTTAGTCTCTCTGTGTGACTGTAATGGAGTCTCTTCCCTCATGGTTTCATTGGTATAACAATCAAAGTTCTGTATGAGTTTGAGCTGATGTTTCTCTGAACATATAAATGCACTTTATGAATAGCCAATAGTCAAGATTGCGTGTATCCTGCTATGTTGAGTTTAATGCCATCAAGGACATATGAGTGGCTTTGACTTGATTAATTCAGTTCGATTCACCTGAGTTTTTAGT
The DNA here is from genome assembly GCF_013368585.1 of Megalops cyprinoides. Classification (NCBI taxonomy): domain Eukaryota; kingdom Metazoa; phylum Chordata; class Actinopteri; order Elopiformes; family Megalopidae; genus Megalops; species Megalops cyprinoides. Next base: position 459,002 of record NC_050588.1, on the reverse strand, counting down.
TGTTGAGCAGAGCTGTGTCCAATCAGGATAGATGCACAGAGGGGCAGTCATTATGCTGAATGCTGCAGAGCAGTCTGATTGGCTGATCAGCTGGGCGTACAGGCACATGACATGGAGCTTCTGCGTGAGCCAGTACAGTCTTGGTGATGAGAAGAGCTTGCTGTGTTTTGTGGGGGGGGGGGGGGGGGTGGTATTATCACAGATATGTCATGATGAGATGTTCAGCTCATGCATTTCCTCTATCCTCGTTCTAGGAGGCTCTGGTTGGTTACAGAAGGTTCAGATGTCATCAGTATTACTGTGCAAGCTATGGATGCTCTGGTTTAGACCAGGCCTCTTCAGGAAAGTTTTTATAATGGGACAGTAAATCAAGAACATCTGTAGGTTCAGCAATGGCGGCAAGTGCAGTGTGTACATGTAGCAATTCAATTCAATTCATTTTTATTTGTATAGCGCTTTTTACAACACAAGTTGTCACAAAGCAGCTTTACATTGTTCCCAGGCCTGAGACCCCCTGAGAGCAAGCCTAAGGCAACAGTGGCAAGGAAAAACTCCCTATCAGGAAGAAACCTTGAGCAGAACCAGGCTCAGAGGGGGGGCCCATCTGCTTCTGGCGGGCACTGGGCAGATAGAGTTAGACACAAAATTATGCAATGTACATTTGTTATTGACAGACAATAGTGGTTAACAGCAGAGTGATTATAAGAATGTCTCCTAGGATGTCCGGGTCTTGGAATGCAGTTGGCTTTGATGGGCAGGGCAGCGAGGTAGCAGGACTGGAAAACGAGATGAGACGCTTGGGCTACAGCTCCAGACAGGAGCCCGGAGCAGGGAATAGGAAGCAAACAGAAAACAGTGGTCAGTGGATGATAAGAATGGCAGGGATGTAGAACAGAGAGGCAGGAGAGGAGGGGCAGAGAAAAAGGTGTGCAACAAGGAAAGACCCCGGCAGGCTAACATTATGGCAGCACACCTAGGGGACGGGAGGCAAGGGACCGGCAGAGGGTAAACTGTTCCACAGGAGAGGGGCTTGATAGGAAAAGGCTCTACCGCCTACAGTAGTTTTGCCCACTCTTGGAATGGTGAGAAGCCCGGCATTTTGAGAGCGAAGGGCTCTCTGCGGAAGATATGGATGAAGAAGGTCCTTAAGATAGGGGGGGGCAAGCCCATTTAAAGCCTTAAATGTGAGTAAGAGTATTTTAAAAATGATCCGGTATTTAATAGGTAGCCAATGGAGAGAGGCCAGAACTGGGGTGATGTGCTCAAAGCGTTTAGTTTTAGTTAAGATTCGAGCAGCTGCATTTTGCACCAGCTGAAGGAGTTTTAATGAGACGTTTAGCACAGGGAGCTGAACATCTTGCCCTTATGTATAAAATGTGTGTGGCTGGATTGTTACACATGCATAGCCAGTATAGTCACCGTCTTTAGGAATTTTGGTCCCCTGAGGCCACTGTACCACAGTGGTCATCAGCAACTAAGACTGACGGTAAACCTGTGGATGTCTTTGAGTGGGCAATTGCTGGTGATGATTATAATAATAATTATTATTAATAATAATTAGTGTTATTATTGTTATTATTAATATAATAATTGCTTCAGTATCCACCTTCCATCTAAGAACATGCATGCCAGAAAATATTATTTTTTGTTTTTTTTAAAACAAAACCATGTTCAAAACACTTCATTTCACAAAAAAATTTTCATTGTTTTTTGTCAATCTGTTATTTCTATCTTGCTCATTTCAGTGTCATTTTGTAATATTTGGGAATAGCAGTTGTGGTATTGAAGCATTACTGTGGTAAATGTGTATGTGTGAGCGCAACATTAATAAAATAATCTTTTGTGATACCCTGTAGTGTTTACTTGCACCTTTCCTCTGGTGACCTGAGTACCCTAATAACTTTTGTGGGCAGACAGATCCAACCACACTGACCTGGCCAAAGAAGAGGACTCCGATAAAGAGTGGTCCAACATGGTGCCTGAATGGAGCGGCTGCTCCCTCCCAGGCAGGCACACACCTCCAACACATGAGACTTTGCCAAAAAGTTAACCATGCTGGCTTGGTTGTCGCCTAGGACCACATTTCTGCTGATGGAAGCCTGGCAGACTCAAAAAATAAGCAAGGCTCAGATGAAATCAAGTTTGGAGAAGAAATAAAGATTTTATCCTTAAAAGTAGAGGGCTTATCTATGCCAAAATGCAAATACAGACGTGGGACAAATTTGTTGGTACCCTTCCACAAAAAAAGAAGAACCCACAATTTTCTCTGAAATAATTTGAAACTGACAAAAGTAATTGTCATAAAGCATTGTTTATTCCATATTTAATAAAAATCAGACTTTGCTTTTGATTTTTTATTCAAACAGAATATTTTAAATAAAACAAATGAAAATGGCACAGACAAAAATGATGGGACCCTTAACCTAATATTTTGTTGCACAACCTTCAGAGGCAATCACTGCAAACAAGCAATTTCTGTAGCTCTCAATGAGACTTCTGCACCTGTCAACAGGTATTTTGGCCCACTCTTCCTTAGCAAACTGCTCCAGCTGTCTCAGGTTTGAAGGGTGCCTTCTCCAGGCTGCATGTTTCAGCTCTTTCCATAGATGTTCAATAGGATTCAGATCAGGGCTCAAAGAAGGCCACTTCAGAATAGTCCAATGTTTTGTTCTTAGCCATTCTTGTGCGCTTTTAGCTGTGTGTTTTGGGTCATTATCCTGTTGGAGGACCCATGACCTGCGACTGAGAGAGCTTTCTGACACAGGGCAGTACGTTTTGCTCCAGAATGCCTTGATAGTCTTGAGATTTAATTGTGCCCTGCACAGACTCAAGGCACCCCGTACCAGACTCAGTAAAGCAACCCAAAAACATAACCAAGCCTCCTCCATGTTTCACAATAGGTATGGTGTTCTTTTCTTTGAAAGTTTCATTTTTTCGTCTGTGAACATAGAGCTGCTGTGACTTACCAAAAAGCCCCAGTTTTGTCTCATCTGTCATTCTCCCAGAAGCATTGTGGCTTGTCAATATGCATTTTAGCAAACTCCAGTCTGGCTTTATGTTTTTCTTTCAACAGTGGAGTCCTCCTGGGTCTTCTTCCATTGAGCCCACTGTTGCTCAAAAAACGACGGATGGTGCGATCAGACACTGATGTACCTTGACCTTGGAGTTCAGCTTGCATCTCTTTGGAAGTTTTCCTTGGATCTTTGTCTACCATTTGCACTATCCTTCTGTTCAATCTGGGGTCGATTTTCCTCTTGCAACCGCGTCCAAGGAGGTTGGCTACAATCCCATGGACCTTAAACTTCTTAATAATATTTGCAGCTGTAGTCACAGGAACATCAAGCTGCTTGGAGATGGCCTTATAGCCTTTACCTTTAACATGCTTGTCTATTATTTTCTTTCTGATCTCCTCAGACAACTCTCTCCTTTGCTTTCTCTGGTCCATGTTCAGTGTGGTGCACACGATGATACCAAACAGCAGAGTGACTACTTCTCTCCATTTAAATAGGCTGAATGACTAATTACAAGATTGAAGACATGTGTGATACTAATTAAAGAAAATAGTTAGTTTGAAGTATCACTATAATCCAATTATTTATAATCTTTTCTAGGGGTACCAACAAATCTGTCCAGGCCATTTTAGAATATCTTTGTAGAATAAGCAATAATTTGTCTCTTTTCACACTTTCTTTGCTTTACTCTATGACATACCAAAGGCATGCAGGTATACATAATTGCTTTTAATTTAATCACTTTTCAGGAGGAATGAAGCATTGTTTCAATGAGCTGTAAGGGTACCAACAAATTTGTCCACGTCTGTACCTGAGTCAGCTACTAACAAAACATGACGTGGACAAAGTAACCCAAGAGGAGACCCCTGTGGGAGAAAATTCACCTCCCTCAAAATATAAAATCTCTGGCTATACAATCATATCTAGAGTCAATCACGAAAGATGTGGTACAATGACATATGCGAGAAACCCCTCTAAAATGATGGAGGAGAGTACTAGGATTGGTGCAGAGGACATGCATACATTGGTCATGAAGAAGAGAAACATCTCAATAGTCAACCTGTACAAAGCACCAGATAGAAACTGGCCAGTGTCTGCACTACCACAATACCAACATCTAGCGGTCATCATAGGAGATTTCAACTGTCACCACAACGATTGGGTGTATGATAGTAATGATCGTGCAGTAGAGGAAGTCAGCAAATGGGCAAATGACAACAATTACCACCTCCTCTATAGTGCAAGAGACCATGTAACTTTCAGATCACAGAGATGGCAAAGAGAATATAATCCAGACCTGACCTTTGTGTACTCAAATGCCCAGATGGTACTGTTAGTCAACTCCCGGAGGAGCGAAATAAGTTTTATTCCGACTAAGAGGCAGATCCGATGTTCGTAGCAAAAGACAGGAAGGTTAATTTGCACAGCCGGCCATGGGAACATCAGCATGGAGCAGAAGTTCAACAAGTATAGCATTTCGTTCTTTTTTATACAGGTACATTTACATGTGAGTTATAATGACTAGTGGGGGTGCTGTTTCTGATTGGTTTTGTGGAGCTGTGCATAGCACCCTCTCTAATTGGGTCTTTCCTGAGCCTTGTAACCTAATTGGCTTCGTAGGGTTCAAACTCAAACTTCAGACGGAAGTGAGGTCCATATATGGTCATGAGGAACCCTGTCTTCCGCAGACTGTTATCGTCAAGAGTCGCCGTTTGGCTCCGGTCAGATGTAGCGGCATTGCTTTGTATTCTAATACACATTGCTTGTCTCCAGTGTTTGTATTCTAATACACATTGCATGCCTCCGGATTAAACATTGTGCTGTTCCACAAAACTGTCTCCTAACAGTCCCTCCTGTTTGACCCAACATACAACAAATGATGAGGTCAACCTTACGATTAACCTTTAACAGAATGAAAAGGGGAGTTACAAATGTAGAGGCAATATAAGTTGACCAGTGGTTGTGTAGGAAAATAGCTTTACATAGATCCCAGGCCTGAGACCCCCTCAGAGCGAGCATATAGGCAACAGTAGCAACGAAAAACTTCCTGACTAATAGGCAGAAACCTTGAGCAGAACCTGGCTCAGAGGGGAAGCCCCTCTGCTTCTGGCTGGCACGGGGCAGACTAAGAGTGGAATAGTCCCATGTAAAACTGTGACCGACTGTGCATAGGTAACGGTTCTTTTACATGAATGGGAAAAAAAACAGTGATACAAAGAAAAAACAAGAAAGGAAAAGGAAGCCTTCTAAATATGTTGATATTAACCATATACACCGCCTAATGCTGAGTATAGGCACCTCTACTTATAATATAAAATAAAAGGCATTGTTGGCATGGTAGATGATTCTACACGTAGGGTGCCAGGCGTCGGCGGAGGAGATCTTCTGAAGCAGATGTCAGGTGTGTCCAGAGCAGGTGTTGGATGTCAGCAGCAGCAGCAGATGTCAGCCAGGGGTCAGATGTCCTTCAGCGCAGGTGTCTTCAGGTGATGGACATGGCTTGGCACGAGAGTGGTGGACTGGAATACCTGCAACTCGAAGGGCAGACTCAGAGGTTAAAAGCACTTGGTATGATCCTTGTCATCGGGGTTGGAAAGATGATGGGCTTTTATCATAACCCATTGTCCGGATTCATACTCCTGCTCATGTTCTTCACCCTCCTGTTGTTTGTCCTTCAGATCCTGTAATGACATAGCATGAGTGGTTGCATTTTCAGTCCAAGTCCATTTTTCTGCTCTACTACAGTCATTCTGTAATTTGGCAATGTTCGTTCAGTCGGGACTGATACTTTAGTAGTCATTTGGTAGTGAGTGGGTAGTGAGTCATTTGAGGCATTTATGAGATTTTGAAGCACCCCCCCCCCCATTTTTATAGGGGTGCCTGATGAAGACAGGAAATTACCATGGATTACCATGAAAACTTTTGGAGACACAAGGATTGCTCTACAACTGGATGAACAGAGATGGAGAGGAACGACGATGCACAATGAAAAGGTGAAAAAAATAGGGGATTTTGAAAGGTCTGATCCACTGTGTGATCTCCCTTGGGAAACAGGAGTTACCTTTCAAGGGCCATGACAAGGGCAGAGAATCAGCGAATCATGGTAATTACCTGGAGCTACTATCATTTTTAGCAGAATATGATCCAGACTTGCACTACCTGCACTATCTGTCCACTTCCAAAGTGTCTTTTGGAACCTCAAGTCAAATACAGAATGACTTGATAAGTGCTGTTGCCGATGTGATGGGTGAGACCATCAAAGAAGAAATAAGGAAAGCACCCTTTGTAGCTGTAATGCTGGATGAAACATCAGATTTCAGCAATACTGACAAGCAAGACAGTGGCATAAAAGAGAAGTTCATCAAATTCGAGGATGTGACAGGCAACAAACGAGAAGAGGACGTAGCAGCCCTGGCCCTTGGGTTCTTGGAGGAACATGGATGCATGGACAAACTTGTAGCCCGGTGCTATGACAGTGCTGCTGTTATGGCTTCAGGGCTGAACAGAGTCCAAGCCAAGGTGAAGGAAAAGATCCTACAGGCACTGTAGTGCAAAATTTTCTTCTCACACCTCTCTGGCCTGGCTGCGTTCTTTTGTAGATCGGCAAAATGAACACAGCTGCTTGATGAAATATATCAGAAGCGACTGCCACAAGTGGCATCAACCAGGTGGAATTTTGCATCATGATTGGTGTGCACTGTATTTGAAAAGAAGGATGCTCTTAAGGATCTGTTTGATTACATAGTTGACCACCATGATGAATTTAAAGATACAGCCATACACAGTGCTGATGGCTACATATCAAACCTCTGCAACTTTGAATTTTGCTTTTTCCTTTCAACTGTTAACGTAATGTTTGCACATAACAATTCCGTTACAGTTACCATTTAAATTAATGTAATCAAATTACAGTTACATTTTAAAAATATTTAGATTACTGAAGGGATTACATTGGATTTTTTTTCATTTAATTTCATTTATTTTTTCATTTAATCTCCTCCTCCACTGCCTTACATCTCAGGTATTTATACCCTACTGTAGGTACAGTGCCGTCCACAGATTCGTTCATTTTTGCGGACAGTAATACATAAATTGCTTTTAATGTGAAACGCGATCTCAGAGGAAATGATGTTGCAGTTTCACAACCTCTCATCCAACCAAGGACAGCTATAGTAAACAGGAAATGCCCCCCCCCACAGTGATGCTAGTAAAAACTGGATGCATTCCTTTGCTATCTCTCTTGCCTCTTGCTCCATACGTCCGAAGGAGACGGACGTATCTCCCTCTTGCTTCTTGCTCCATACGTCCGAAGAGAGCCGGATGTACCTCACTCTCTCCCGAAGGCCGCACCACGCGGACGGGACACTGACAGCCAAGACAAAGGCCCTGTCCTGGCTTGATTCTCCAAGCTAGCGATGAATTGGTAGCGGAGATAAATAACACAAGAGCTGAGTTTCAGTGCCAGCAATCAGAGCAGCGCGAACTTGTTACCAGCCGGAGACAAAGGTGTGACTGGATCCACCTCAACGTGTCACCCAGAAAGAAACCCTCATCAGTGCCTGAACCAATCCAGGCCAAACCGACCGAACCAGACCAGCCCCAGTTCTCCGACGACGGAACTGCCTGCGAAATCACCCAAGGAACCGAAAGATTTAGACCTCATTTCAGGAGCTACAGTAGGCTATTAATTCTGGGCATAGGACATCGCATAGCTAAACAACTGACTGTTAGCTACATTTATGAATGTTTGTACCTGTGTATGATTCAGACCATTACGAGGAATGTAGCTAGCTGTTTTGTTGATCCTAGCTGATTTGTCACACACTATTCACTGCGCAGCAGTAGTTAAGATACCACGCAGAGATATAAGGTCTTTGCATGTGTATCCTCTTGCTAACCCCCGGTACCTTCTTTTAATCTGCATAGAATAACCCCGCAGTTATCAATCATTCGAACATATCCTGTACCAGACAGATGTTATGTTCGCTAACACATGCACATAGGCAACTCAAACTCGCCACCATGCGCATGTTCCATCATTCTCTTTGAACACGTGTGTTCAGCGAACACGCACACATACGTGTACGCACAAAACACGCATGACTCAAGACATTTGCTCAAACCTACAATTAAGTGTAAATACTTTCACAATCTTCACTTATTGTACATAAATATTGATTTGTGCATTACTACCTTGATGTTATATTTCAATAAATGCATTATTTTTCCAAGGTTGTCTGTTGTAATGTTACACATGGAATGAATATTGCCAACCTCTGCTGATCAGAGTTATGAATACCTTCACCTCTTTGTTAAATCATCAATGTTATTTGTTTAGTTAGCTAAATAGATTTGATTAAGATTAACTGGCAAGATGTGGTAACTTCAATTATGATTATTAATTTAATTAATTGAAGTTCCAAATCAGTATATTTTATGAGACTGATATACAAAACAAAACTGAGACTGAGCTTTTATTTAAACCGCTATGGTAGATGCCATATTCTGTATGGCGCCTCCATGTGTTTAATTTAATTGTCCCTACATAATTGGTGCCCTCTCTGAGGAAGACTAACATCACCAACACTACTACAGCTCATACTTACATATACTACAAAGGGTTCAACACCTTTAACACCTGATATTCACACATATTACTGAGGCTTTAATACTTGACACCAGAGGCAAAAAGAGGGTATGTGACGTCACATACGTCACATACCCAAAAAGAGGGTATGTGACGTATGTGACGTTTCCTATTCATTCCTATTCTGAAGAAGGGGGGCGCCAAAGCCGGCTTTAAATAGCATAAAGAAGTGTAAAATTAAGTGTAAAGTACAACCATTTTAACACTTGCACAATGTTCAGCAGGCACAGAAAGCCATTTTTTATTAAAACAAAAAATAAATAACATACTATTTTATTCATACGATACCAGCACAGAGTGATATCAGTCGCGAGCATAGACCTATTAAGGAGCGCCAGTGGTCATGGGTAGTGTGGGTTACCCAGCAACCAAAGCAGAATTGCATCATCGCCAGAGATCGCTCGCCTACAGTCTGGTGGTGTATTCACACAGGAGGTGAAAACACAAAATGGAGAACAAAATAGGTCCGGCGCCCAAAACAGAAACAGAAAGAAGCAGCAGGAAACAAAATAAAATTGCAGAAAAAGTTTGAAAGCTGACTTTCGCAAAACAAGACATCTGAAAAGAGTTAGGTAACATTAAGGAGGGCCGGGCATAGATTTACGCTAGTTAGCTAGCGTAGCATAATATTTCTTGGGCCGTTTTCCCAATGGCAAGGTCTGGTAGCTAGCTAGGTAACTAGTTAGATAGTTAGGTAGGTAGCTAGTTAGCTAGTTAACTAGCTATATACTTGAGCAGTTAGCTAATACATGATGTTGGCTAACTTTTCTATTGGGGTATCGCGGATAGGGCATATTGTAGCATGTTGGGAGTAAGTGGGCGGAGCTTCCCAGGTGAGGGCCAGGTGTCCTTGCTATTTAAAAAAGGGGATAGGCTGGACTTAAAGAATTGGATACCGCTTAGCCTCATCTGTGTTGACAATAAAATACTGTCAAAAGCTTTATTCTTTAGATTGCAGTCAGTTATCACATCAGTAATCCATCCTGATCAAACTTGTGGGATACCCAATCGGTTAATGGCTGACAATTTGGCACTTGTTAGAGACATATCCTCGTTTGCCCAAGAACACAATCTACCCCTGGCTATTGTATGCCTTGATCAGAGAAAGCCTTTGACAAACTTAACCACAAATGTCTCTGGGCAGTACTAGAAAAGATGAATTTTGGTCCAAATTTCAGATCATGGGTCAAACTACACTACACTAACATCTTTAGTAGAGTAATGGTTAATGGGCACATGACCCTGTCCCAATTTGTCCCAATTTGCTCTGGAGTTAGACAGGGTTACCCCCTATCCCCCCTGCTGTTTGTGCTGGCCATGGAGCCTCTGGTCTGTGCCATCTGCCATGATAGAAGGATTGCGGGAATATCCATTCCAGGAAGTGGTGGCGAAGTGGCTAAGGCCTCCTTATATATGGACGACATCACACTTTTCCTGTCAGATGGTAGATCCATTGCAAATGCACTTAATGTGTGCAAGGCCTTCTCATTAGCCGCAGCCATAAAAATTAACCCCCAAAAATGTGAGGTCGTGTATTGTAACTGGAATGACTGTACTCCAGACCTTGGATTAAAAAGTCAGCCAAAAATGATTAAGGTTCTGGGCGTTTACTTTGGGGAAGGCATGATAAATAAAATTCAACACAAGCTGTGGTCTTGGAAATCTAGAGAACTTACCCTGACTGGGAAGATTTTAGTGGTCAAGGCTGAGGTCTTACCCCCCCTGACATTCCTAGCAAGCACATTACCCATCCCCATTAGGTTTGTGTGGTCTATTCGAAAATAGATTTTCCAGTTCATTTGGGGAGGCCAGCATGAAAAAGTAAGCAGAAAAATCATGTACAGATCACTGAGGAATGGGGGGAAAGCAGTTCCTGATGTTGAAATAAAGTTCAGGGCAATGTTCATGGCCTTCTTTTTGAAAGGCTGTCTAGGGGTATCCCGAGAAAGGCCCTGGGCCTTTTTCGCAAGGCTTTGGATGGGTTTCAGAGTTTTTTCTGTATGGGCTATCAGACCCCCTCTTAACATCCCACTCGCAGACACCTGTCCCAAAATCTTCTGAACTGACAAGAAAGAAAATGGAAGAGCTATTAGCCTCGGATCATTCCAGGTGTACCTCAGTCAGCAAATTAATGGACAAAGAAAGTAAAAGAGTCTGGTGGAATGTAAATGACCCTTTTCTGCTAAATGGTCACAAAGACCTGGCATGGAGCATAGCAAATTTAAGCCTCCCAACCAGGGCGTTTCTCTATAGACGCGGATGCACCCCAAACTCAAAGTGTGTCAGACAAAACTGCATAGATGATGAAACAATCAGGCATGTTCTTTGGTCCTGTGTATTTGCTCAGGCAACCTGGACTTATTTTTCACACTGGCTGGAGAGGTTCTTGAGTCCAGTAACATTATTGGAAAATACTGTATTCCACGGATGGGTGTCAGACACCGAACCTCCATCAGACATGCAAAGATTATGAATTGTATCAAAGAATTGCTTTGGAAAGCAAGAAATGTGTTGGTTTTTAAAAAGTATACCGCAACTACCTCTGCTGTATGCCAGATGGCTCTGAGTGCAATAAGGGACTATGTACTAAGGGATGGGAAGCAATATGGAAAAAAACTGTTAATCCAAAAATGGAAACTTGAGGGAAAAAAATGAACTGATGTACGCACTTTTATAAAGGTGATTTTACATTAATTCCTTGTTCATTGTAACTTTATGCAGACTCTATGAATTAACTCTCCTTTTCTTTTTCTAGCCTCATTAATGAAAATGCTGATGTACTTGTATGTAAATGTGTATCTGTGATGTAAAGAAAATGAAAAAATGGAGAGGTACATTTGCATTTTGAACTAAGCAATAGGGAAGAAAACTGTGAATCCAAAAATGGAAACTAGAGGGAAAAGATGAACTGATGTTCACACTTTTCTAACCTCAAAAAAAATGCTTATGTACTTGTGTGTAATTCGTGGTGTAGAGAAAATCAAAAAATGGATATGTAGCATTTTGATCTAAGCAATACAGGAGAAAAACTGTTAATCCAAAAAACGGAAATGTAAGGGGAAAAATGAACTGAAAGTATGCACTTTTATATTTATTCCTTGTATACTCTAACTTTATGCTGACTTTATGAAATTGTTAACCTCCCCCTCCTTTGTCTACCTCATCATTGAAGGTGCTTCTGAACTTGTGGGTGGTTTTGTGTGTGTGATGTGGAGAGGACGAAAAACTGGAGATGTATCATTTGCACTTTGAACTCAATAAAATGTGTTAAAAACTGAAACTGGTAGCGACAACGGTCCCCAGGTTTCATCGCCAGCAGTAGCTGATGACGGCAGCTTGGAAACCATCGACCCTCAGCAGCTCTGACGTGACCAGAGCCAAGACCCTGTCCTCTCTCGGGTCCAGGCTTGGGTGGGGGCAGGCTAACGATCAGCATGGGCAGCAGTATCGGCACTGGACCCTGAGACCAAGGCCCTCTACTCCCAGTGGTCCAGCCTCACCAGCCGGGGTGGCCTCCTCTATCGCCACTGGCAGGCTCCAGGGGGCCTCCACAACATCTTCCAGCTCCTGATGCCCCGTCAGCTATGCTCCAGGGTCCTCCAGCTTGTCCACGGCTTGGTGGGGGTGGGCCACTTCGGGGTCACTAAGACCCTACACTGGCAGTGGTCCCGTTTCTACTAGCCGGGGTATCACCAAGATGTGGAGCTCTACATTGGGGCGACAGTGGCTCAGGAGGTAGAGCAGTCGACTGGGGATTGGAAGGTCCCTGGTTTGAATCTGGTTCATCCTGGCAGAGTGTCGAAGTGTCCTTGAGCAAGACACTGAACCCCCAACAGCTCCCAGTGGCCAGTTGGTAAGCCTGTATAGCAGCCTCTGCCACTGGTAGGTAGATGTGAGGCATATAACTGTAAAGTGCTTTGAGTACTCAAATGAGTAGAAAAGCGCTATATAAATGCAGTCCATTTACCATTTACCATTTACATTCATCGGTGTGATTCCTGCACTGCTCAAAAGAGACCGACCCTGCACTCACACACACTCCCCTACAGCAATATCAGGTGGGGGCCCCGATGGAGTGTTTGGGCATAGACATCCTGGGCCCCTTCCCTACCACCAACCAAGGAAACTGCTACATTCTCATGGCCATGGACTACTTCACCAAGTGGCCTGAGGCATATGCGGTGCTGCCACCACCACCAAGCACCTGGTCAGTGAGATGTTCTGCCACCTTGGTGAACCCGAGGAAGTACACAATGACCAGGGGTGGAACTTCAAAGCTGGAGTGTTCGGGAGGTCTGCCAGTGGCTGGGCATCAAGAAGACCCGGACCACATCACTACATCCCCAGAGTGATGAGCTGGTTGAACGTTTCACCCGCACCCTGGCCACCCAGCCACCAACAGCAAGACTGGGACCTCCATCTGCCCCTAGTCCTGTGGGCATATCAAATGTCAGTTCAGGTGTCCACTAAGTGCACCTCCACAGCCCTCATGTTTGGGCACGAGCTCTGAACTCCTGCGGCCTTGGTGTTTCCCCCCCCCGAGCTAGAGGTGGGAAGTGAGCCTGGCCTAGACTACCTCTACAACCTCCAAGAACGGCTTCAGGAGGTACACGAGCTGACCAGGCAGGCCCTCTCCGACACCAGGTCTTGACAGAAGACAGCTTACGACTCTTGCTGCAGGGAGGAGGACGGGGGTGCAGGTGTGAGTATAAAGCCCTGAGCGGAAGAAGGGTCTCCCCCAAGCCGAATAGCCAATGGGTTGGACCCTGCGCTGTGCTTGAGAGACTGTTGGATATTGTGTATAGGGTGTGGCTGGTCAAACGGAATCGGGTGGTGGTGCTCCACCGTGACCGGCTCACACCCTACCAACCCTTGGCTCTGTCTGAGGGGGAGTCAGGGGCTGAGGGCCAGCCTCAGACCCACATCCCATCTCCAAAAGCCACCAAGGAACCTCAGCGTCACAGCGTCACCTCCCCCAACACCTCAGAGACTTTGATATGGGCACATGGGTTGCTCGGGGCAGCTAACCACCTAGGTGGGGACTGTGTAGCGTGTTGGGGGCAAGTGGGTGGAGCTTCTCAGCATGCCTTGGGGCGATGGACTGTTGATTAGCCCACTGTGAATGTAACTGTCTTCGTCAATGGGTACTTACATTTACATTTACATTTATTTATTTAGCAGACACTTTTATCTAGTAATGGGCGGACAAAGCCTTGTGAGACTTTTGAAGCTTCTTCCTGATTGTGCTGAAAAAAGATCTGAAGCTTTGAACGAAGCATCAAAGACAGACACAGTGACGTCTGGTGGTTTGCAGAAATTACAGCAGCCATGAGCTCGACACTCCGGAGGAAGACTGCACACAACACCTGGTTGATTTCAGTTTCAGAATGTTATGTACTGTGAAAGCCTAAGAATGCAATGTGTCTTCAGTCTGATCTTCGATCACTCATTAAAGTCCTGCAAGAAATGTATGTTGCTACCTGTCTCTATTTGCTACAATAAAATTATGTTTAAATGTGTTGTCCTTGAATTATAGCTGCCATGACAACATACAGTATAGCTACCATCGATACTTGTGATGACCGAGGCTTCATACCTATCGACTCAGGTTGGGCATGTTCCCACCTAAGTGATTTGACCTAGGCTAAAGAAACAAATTAAACATTAAAAATATATTTAAACATATAATTGTGGCTACAATGTCTGAACGTTACAATTAATAGAAACAGGTCGAAATGTTCCCACACTTGCGATCGACGCTGTCCACTTGTCATCTCCATATTTTACGTATCAATTTATCTCGGCTCACTATGAAACACTGAAAACCTGATGGTTCTGTCTCCGTTGTTTTTATAGCTAATGGGGTATGTGATAGCGCCAAAACTTCGAATCGTTCAGTGACGTACAAAGCTTCGGACGTCATCAGTCACGTCGAAATGGCAATTTGATACAAGCTTCAACACACTGTTTCGAACCAGTATGCTTTGCGAAAGTGAAGCGAGCTTCGGTACCTCGGTGTCGAACGTCCTATCACTATTTTTATCCAAAGTGACGTACAAAAGTGTACACAGTAAGTATAGCGACAGTACAGGGACAGGATATGTACAGTTCCACAATGAGACAATAGTTCTCAGCTCAGAGCAAAGTCTGTTTGAGGACGCAGTACTAGCTAATTTATACAACTAGAGGGTATAGGGCAACTAACAAGATTTCAAAACAGTGCAATGAGTGCCAGAGTAAAGGCGGTAACAAGAGAAAAAAAATATGTCATGAGATTTATGTAGCGAGCGCAGACAACTTGCTCGAAGAGCGCATAAAACATTCTTGCAAGCGCAGAAAACGGACACCACATGCGAGAGAATTTCTGCTTGGCGAGCGCTGGAGGGCATACGTATGAGAGGCCGTTTAGGGCGCAATCATTGAAACACTCGCACGGTAACTGTGATGTAATGGGAAGGGGGAGAACTTGGAAAAGGAGGCTTTTAAGTTGAAGAGTTTTAGTTTGACCTGTGACCTGCCAAGGCAGCCATTTTAGTTTATCAGCGCGAATCTGTCACACACGTAAGAAAGACAGAGGACAGAGAAGTTCATGTTCATTCAAACAACTTTATTCTGGTGTTTTCTCCCGGCATTGCCAGTAAGTAATTGTTTATAAACCTGAAAGTAAAGGAAAAGGATAGTTAGACAGTTATGTTACGTTAGCATTAAGAAGCATACTTTCCTGTTAATCCGGTTGGAAACCTGTGAAAGGAAGATTGTTAGTAAGATAGCTATAATTTGTAATACTTTTATACTTACCCGTACCTGTATTTGTATTTATTTCAGTTTTACCTTTTCTTCATTAAATTCTGTCCAAATACAACACTCGTCTGTTCCTTGGAGAAGATAATGGGAAATGAGTTTAAGCTTGCTGTTTCATGCTAGATGAAGACAGTAAAGTAAAATGGCAGCCCCTCAACAGAAGACAGCGCAGGATAAAGGTGCTCAGGCAGCGTGTGCGGTTGAAGAAAGAACAGTGATGAAAGGTGAAAAGTACAATTTTGACTGTAGATCCCAGTCATCGAGCTCTCAACGTTCCACACGCTCAGCGCTAAGTGTTAGCATGGCAGCTACTAAAGCACGAGCAGAAGCAGAAGCGGCGAAAGCAAGAGCATCATTTAGCCGAAAGGAAATGGAGATAAAATTGGAGAAGGCCCGTCTGGAAGCAGAATTGGAGGCGCTCAAGCAACTTAAAGAAGCAGAAGCAGCCGTCGCCAAAGCAGTTATCATGGAAGCCGCTGTCGTTGGTGTAAGCTCCAGTGGAAGCCTGGAAGAATTCAAACTTTTACCTCAGATGGAGGATTCACATGAGAAAGTAAGCGAATATGTCGTAAAACATACACAAATGGTAGCTGGTCAAAGAGAGGAAGCGGAAGAATCCGACTCGAGTGAGGAGACACAACAGCCATCCAACCTGCTCACTCTGGATGAAGTGCATGGCTCTCCAAGTCCACTGCAGCAGAGGAAGCGCCCAGACCAGGGGATCCAGCAACACTCCAGCCCACGGCGAGTACATTATGGCCACTCTCAACCACATGGGCAGGACCGCCAGCAAGACATCTCGGGGCCTGGTGTTCAACGATATCATACTCCTCAAACTGTTAATATCTCGCACAATCAAAGGCAACAACAGGTGAAAGGCCATTATTCACGAAATGCTCCATCCAGCCATGATGTGAATAGCAGCACATCAGACTTAGCCAAGTTTCTGATAAGAAGCCAGCTAGTTTCAGGTGGGTTAACAAAATTTGATGACCAGCCTGAAAACTACCTCAGCTGGAGGTCAACATTTCTAAGTGTAGTCGACAGTTTAGATCTCTCAGCCCATGAACAGACTGACCTGCTCATAAAGTGGTTAGGTCCAGAGTCAAGCTAATATCAGGCACCCATCAATAGGTCTTAACTTAATTTGGACGAGACTGCATGAATGTTATGGTGCTCCTGAAGCAATAGAGAAAGCTCTGTTTGCTAAATTAGATAATTTTCCCAAGATCTCTAACAGAGACAACCAAAGACTCAGAGAACTCAGTGACTTGCTGTTTGAGCTAGAAGCTGCAAAGGAAGACAGTTATCTTAGCGGATTGACTTACCTGGATACAGCGAGAGGAGTCTGTCCCATTGTAGATAAGTTGCCGTTTCACCTGCAAGAAAAATGGACAACGTTTGGGTCCAAATACAAGGAAGATAACAAAGTTCCTTTTCCACCATTCCACGTTTTCTCTCAGTTCGTGAGAAGAGAGGCCAAAGCAAGGAACGACCCAAGTTTCAATACATCCTATTACTCAACACCTACTCCAAAAAGGGAAAGGTATGGAAACTCAAGAAATCAAGTCACTGTGCACAAAACCAGTGTGTCCACAGAATTCAAAGATAACACAAGAAGGGAAACAGAGGATCCAAACACAACATGTCCAATACACAAAAAACCTCATCCACTTAAGAAATGTAAGACTTTCAGAGCAATGCTGTTTGATGACAGAAAAAAACTGCTCAAAGACAAGGGCATATGTTTCCGCTGCTGTGCTTCAGTCTTTCATCAGGCCAAGAACTGTGAAGCTCAGATAAGGTGCGTAGAGTGCAACAGCGACCGACATGTAGCTGCTCTCCACCAGGGCCCAGCTACAACGGAGTTTAAGGCACCCTCCAAGGATCATGGCGGGGAGCCGGAGAACACTCATGAAGATGAGGCAAGTACATCTGTGACAGCTACATGTACACAGGTGTGTGGCAAGGGCTTCAGTGGTAAGTCATGCTCTAAGATATGCCTGGTTAATGTATACCCTCAAGGCCGTCGCTCAGAAAGTAAGAAGATGTATATGATCTTAGACGATCAAAGCAACGTATCATTAGCCAGGACAGAGTTCTTTGAGTTCTTCCACATACAAGGACCATCTATGCCATACATCCTAAGAACATGTGCTGGAGCTGTACAGGTGTCTGGGAGAAGAGCCCATGGCTACGTCATCGAGCCACTCACAGGAGAGCTGAGTATATCCCTACCAACTCTCATAGAATGTAACAATGTGCCTAACTCAAGAGAGGAGATTCCCACTCCAGAGGCAGCATTCCACCACAGCCACATGCGAGCCATAGGTAAAGAGATACCTGCTCTGGATAACTCTGCAGACATCTGGCTTCTCTTAGGCCGAGACATTCTCCAGGTCCACAAAGTGCGTCGGCAGTACAATGGGCCACACAACGCTCCATTTGCCCAGAAGCATGACCTAGGATGGGTCATCATTGGCGACGTATGTCTGGGTGGAGCTCATTCACCAAAGACGGTGAACACATACAAAACACACTTCATGGAAAGTGGCCGTCCCAGCTACATGCAACCCTGTGAGAACATCGTCAAAGTCAAGGAGGACTTCAGTCAGAACAGCAATAAGGACAGCTGTGTATCTTGGTCCTATGCTCCAGTGCAGCAAGACGACCACTTAGGCAAAGCAGTCTTTCAGAGGACTCCGAGAGACAATCAGCTAGCACCTTCAATTGACGACCTGTCCTTCCTCCAGATAATGGACAAGGGGTTTGTCAGAGATGAAAGTGGCAGCTGGATGGCGCCGTTGCCATTTCAGAATCCAAGAAGGCATCTGCCCAACAACAGGCAGTATGCATATGATCGCTTCAAGTCTCTACAGCGTTCATTCCAGAAAAGACCCAGCATGAAAGAGGATTTCATGGAGTTCATGCAAGAGATCCTGGATAACAACCATGCTGAACGAGCGCCACCGCTAGAGGATGGAAAGGAAGTCTGGTACCTTCCAATGTTTGGGGTATACCACCCACGGAAACCCGAGAAAATACGGGTAGTGTTTGACTCAAGTGCCCGCTTCCAAGGAGTATCATTAAATGAAGTTTTGCTTCAAGGGCCAAACCTCAACAACAGACTCTTAGGGGTGCTTATGAGGTTCAGGAGAGACCCTGTTGCCATTATTGCAGACATCAAGCAGATGTTCTACTGTTTCCTAGTTAAGGAAGAACACAGAGATGTTTTACGCTTTCTGTGGTTCAAGGACAACAACCCTGAAAAAGAAGTGGTGGATTATCGCATGAGAGTCCACGTATTCGGGAACAGCCCTTCCCCAGCTGTGGCGATGTATGGGCTAAGAAGATCAGCTCAAGAAGGGGAAGAGGACTTTGGCAAGGACGTGTGTCAGTTCATCAACACAGACTTTTACGTGGATGATGCTCTGAGGTCCTTTCCAACTGAAACTGAGGCTATTGATGTCTTACAGAGAGCCCAGAAGTTACTGGAACGCTACAACATAAAGCTTCACAAGATCGCCTCTAACAAGGCACAAGTCATGGATGCCTTTCCTAAAGAGGACCGTGCCAAGGGAATAGAAACCCTGGATCTAGCAGTTGATGACTTACCTGTTCAGCGTAGTCTAGGTGTGGCCTGGAATATGACAGAGGACAAGTTCACCTTCAACATTCCAGAGTCCCAGAAACCATACACGCGTAGAGGTGTTTTGTCAACAATCAACAGCCTGTTTGATCCGTTGGGCTTTCTGGCGCCAGTGACAATCCAAGGTAGGCTCCTCCTACGTGAGCTAATGTCTCAATGTACAGACTGGGACACACCCCTGCCTGACATGAAGTTGATCATGTGGCAAGGATGGCAGAATTCTCTGCAAGAACTGAACAAGTTGACCATCCCACGCACCTATGCTTCATTTCCACTCACCAGGGCCATAGTCACAGAATTGTGCATCTTCTCAGATGCCTCAGTAAATGCCATCGCAGCAGTAGCTTACCTGAAGGTGGAATCTGAAGAAGGTCTTGAAGGAGTCAGTTTCATCCTTGGCAAGGCCAAACTCGCACCTCTGGCAGAACTCACCATCCCAAGACTAGAGCTCTGTGCTGCAGTGCTGGCCACAGAGATAGCAGACCAAGTCAGAGAGGACATAGGTCAAGAACTGGACAAGACAACATTCTTCACTGACAGCAAGGTAGTATTGGGATACATAAACAACACATCCCGGCGATTCCATGTTTATGTGAACAACCGCGTACAAAGAATCCGCCAGTCAAGTCATCCGTGCCAGTGGAGGTATGTGCCCACAGAACACAATCCGGCCGACCATGCCACTAGGTGCTTGTCTGCAAACCAGTTGCAAACTTCCAGTTGGCTGACCGGACCAAAGTTTTTGCTAAAACCTGGCAGTTCATCCTCAGATAACACTCACTTTGAACTGATTGATCCAGATTCAGATGTGGAGCTGCGTCCTGAGGTCACAACCTTCCTGACTACGGTCCAGGGACCACAGCTAAACACAGAGCGCTTCCAAAGATTTTCGTCTTGGAGCAGACTGACAAGCGCCATAGCACGGCTGAAACATGTTGCACAGAGTCACCACAAGCCATTGCATGATCCACGGTGTGTTGGCTGGCATTTCTGTAAAATGAGTATGACCAGTGCAGAACTTACCATGGCAGAACACATCATCATCAAGGCCGTGCAGCAGGAGGTGTATGCAGAAGAGATACAGTACATTCAGCAGAATCGAGACTTACCTGCATGCAGTCCTCTGAAGAAACTTCACCCTTTAATAGACAAAGAAGGCCTGTTGCGTGTAGGAGGCCGCATCACTCACTCAGACTTACCTGGAGATGAGACTCATCCGATCCTGATTCCTGGTAGGCACCATGTTGCCACACTGCTCATTCGTCACCACCATGAAAGAGTTCAACATCAGGGAAGGCACTTCACTGAAGGTGCTGTGCGCGCAAGTGGATTGTGGATAGTAGGAGGCAAGAGAGCCATCAGCAGCCTTATTTTCAAGTGTGTGACATGCAAAATATTGCGTGGCAAATTGCAACAGCAGCAAATGGCAGACTTACCTCAAGAACGCCTGCAACAAGAACCTCCATTCACCTATGTGGGCCTAGACGTCTTTGGTCCATGGGAGGTAGGGGCACGCCGAACCCGAGGGGGCAGTTCCAACAGCAAGAGATGGGCAGTATTGTTCACATGCATGTGCACAAGAGCAGTTCACATAGAAGTGATAGAGTCAATGAGCGCCTCAAGCTGTATAAATGCCCTCCGCAGATTCTTCGCGGTCAGAGGACCAGCAAAACAGTTGCGGTCAGACCGGGGAACCAATTTTGTAGGGGCTAGTACACAGCTGAACCTAGGCAAATGCCCTGAAGAGGATAGTGTAGAGAACTACCTTCGCACCCAAAAGTGCACTTGGATCTTTAACCCCCCTCATGCCTCTAACATGGGCGGAAGTTGGGAGCGCATGATCGGAACAGCACGACGGATCCTTGATTCAATGTTACTCCAAGCTGGAAGATCAAAGGTCACCCATGAGGTGTTATGCACTCTAATGTCAGAGGTCATGGCCATTATCAACTCAAGGCCACTCTTACCAGTTTCCTCAGATCCTGAAGTGCCTCTGATACTTACCCCAGCTACACTGCTTACGCAGAAGATTGGCACTCCGTCTCTTCCACAAGGAGACTTCGCAGAAGCCGACATCCTGAAACATCAGTGGAAAAGAGTTCAGGCTTTGGCGGATACATTCTGGGCCAGATGGAGACAAGAGTACTTGAGCACGCTTCAAGCCAGACAGAAATGGCACGTGAAGAAACCAAACCTAAAGGAAGGAGACTTAGTGCTACTAAAGGACAAACAAGCCAGAAGAAATGAATGGACAAAGGGAATCGTCATGAAGGCCATCCCGAGCGCAGATGGACTAGTAAGGAAGGTGGAAGTGAAAGTCGTGTCCCACCAGCCCCCCAAGTCTTACCTGAGACCTGTCTCCGAGGTGGTCTTACTGTTGGAGTCAGAGGTAGTTTAGGTCGAAGTGTGGCACTCTAAAAGTGCCAGGCGGGGAGTGTGATGTAATGGGAAGGGGGAGAACTTGGAAAAGGAGGCTTTTAAGTTGAAGAGTTTTAGTTTGACCTGTGACCTGCCAAGGCAGCCATTTTAGTTTATCAGCGCGAATCTGTCACACACGTAAGAAAGACAGAGGACAGAGAAGTTCATGTTCATTCAAACAACTTTATTCTGGTGTTTTCTCCCGGCATTGCCAGTAAGTAATTGTTTATAAACCTGAAAGTAAAGGAAAAGGATAGTTAGACAGTTATGTTACGTTAGCATTAAGAAGCATACTTTCCTGTTAATCCGGTTGGAAACCTGTGAAAGGAAGATTGTTAGTAAGATAGCTATAATTTGTAATACTTTTATACTTACCCGTACCTGTATTTGTATTTATTTCAGTTTTACCTTTTCTTCATTAAATTCTGTCCAAATACAACACTCGTCTGTTCCTTGGAGAAGATAATGGGAAATGAGTTTAAGCTTGCTGTTTCATGCTAGATGAAGACAGTATAGTAACATTTCACTTGTGTATGCATACGAAAGACTTACACATACACACAGACTACTTACACATGATGATGACAGTTGCACTTGCATACACAGTGCTTGTGCATATGATAGGCTACAGTTGCACACACTACTCATGCGCGCATGTATTTACATTTACATTAATTTATTTAGCAGACGCTTTTATCCAAAGCGACTTACAAAAGTGCATACAGCAAGTATAGCGACAGTACGGGGACAGGATGTGTACAGTTCCACAATGAGACAGTTCTCAGCTGAGAGCAGCGTCTGTTTGAGGACACAGTACTATTAGATTTGTACAATTACAGCCTATAGGGCAACTAATACGATACACTTTCAAACACTTTCAAGCATGTATGTGGGTGTGCGTGCAAGACAATTTTCAATGCGCCCGGAAGTCGTTTCATTGCAACAGGAAGGTACACTTATGTCGCGAAGAGCAACGTTACAGTTACGGTCCGACGAGCTGCACACCATGGCGGACAACAACATTACTGATGAGGCAGTGAACATTCTGCGAACTCTTAACTCTTTAAACAAATAAAATATATAGTCGTTGCAAATTGACTGAACAATTTCAGACCAATAGTAGAAAATATGCCTACCTTCAAGCAGGACCAGTATATTGTCTTGTAAACAACCGCTGAAATGAAAAGTGCATTTTAGTTAACTAATTAGCCTACAATTTAGGCTACGTCACTTAAAGACTGACTGGAATGTGCAGGCGCCGTGGGGCTTGTGTCTATGGTAATAGCTATCGAAGTAATCAGCACGGGCGAACCAAGAAAGGTTCGCAGAATGTTCACCGCCTTGGCAGTAACGTCGCTGTCCGCCATGGTGTGCAGCTCGTCTCGAAAGTAGTGATGTCGGTCGCGAACGAGTTGGTTCTATGAGCCGGCTCCCTTACGTGAACGATGGGAGCTGGCTCCCGTCTGAGAGCCCATTTTTTCTTTTCTTTTTGTTAATTAATACAAGACAGAATAATAGGATGATCTCTTCGCCGCACTGCTCGGCCACAGGCACTCCATGCACTGACTGAATGATAGAATTGTAACATACATTTATGCACGAGGACCAGATGCACTGTGTTTAGTGTTTGTAGCGAAACGCTAATTTACAACGTTCAGTATCAATAAAACGTTCAATACACGTGTAATAGTGTTTGATGTTTTTAAATGAATGTTTTTTATATACCAAACTTAGTGTAAAATAATGATATTCTGGAAATTATAAGGTTTAGTATAATTACGTTGAATAATTTAAGTGATATACGTGTACACATACCAATCACAGGTCAAAACATTGCTGAATTTGGCTGAATTATAAAAGCCAGTAGTGGTACTAAATGAAGAGCCCGTTTGGGAGCCGAAAGAACCGGCTCTTATGGCTGAGCTGAGCCAAATGATCCGGCTCACTAAAAAGAGCCGGAATTCCCATCACCACTCGAAGTGGTCCGTAACGTTGCTCTTCGCGACATAATTGTACCTTCCTGTTACAATGAAACGACTTCCGGGCGCATTGAAAATGGCCTTGCACGCACACCCACATACATGCACACAACCACACAGTGTTGAGTAAAAATAGCGTGTGTGTACAGGTGAATGGATGCGCACGTGAGTAGTGTGTGTGCAACTGTAGCCTATCATATGCACAAGCACCGTGTATGCACGTGCAAGTAGTTTGTGTGTATGTGTAAGTCCTTCGTATGTTTACACAATTGAAATGTTACCGTGCAAGTGTTTCAATGATTTTGCCCTACACGGCCTCCCATAGGTATGTCCTCCAGCGCTCGCCAAGCAGAAATTCTCTGGCGCGTGGTGTCTGCTTTGAGCGCGAGAATGTTTTCTGCACTCGCGACTTTTGACATAAATCAGACGCCATACCAAAATACTTCCCTCCCACCGTGTCAGTGTTGTGTGTGTTACTTCCTGGTTTGTGCTGTTGCGAAAAGAGATATAGCAGTGTCATCGTTCCAGAGAAAACCCAGATCGCCACAATATTAACGTTATATAAATATTAAATATGGAGTATGTTTGTGACACAGTAAATTGTGAATCATAAATCTGTAGTTTAGACCTACAGCTGGAACGTCAAATGCTGTGCATTCCGTTCAAACATCGCAACATTTAAACGAGGGCGCTAATAGGATTTTGCATGTATGTGAAGAAATAGGTAGTTGCGCCCCTGCCTGACACACATATACTTATGCACGTTAGCCCGCAGGCTAAACATTATTAGTTTCTAATGGATGGAATTTGGCATGTTAGCAGCTACCATGCTACACATCGTTAGTTTCTATTGAACAAATATTAGCAGGTTTGCTAGCTAGCTGCTTGGTGCTACTATATGACGGCATTGGTACTCGAAACCAATGTTTTAAGTGGTTGTTCTAACTTTAACTAGTGTAATAGTTGTTGTGTGCTAAATCAATAACACATTCGGGTAGATCGTAGATTCTTTTCAGACGTTTACTCTAGCACACGGAAAGTACACGACAGCCATTTCAAAACCCCCTTCCAAATAAAGCCGAGACAGCACTCAATGATACCAGACGTCAACGTCAAGGCAAAACTCAACTTCCCTGCACGAGACTTTTATTTTGTTTAACAAGAGATTACATTACACATTGAAAGGTTTTAACTCTTGCACTAGTGAACCAGCTAGTTACCTATAGTTAGTATTTAATGGTATTTGCAATATGAAATTGACAAACATTAGCTTGTTAGCCCGCAAGCTAAACATTGTTAGTTTCTAATGGACAAAAGTTAGCTTGTTAGCCAGCTAGCTACTTGGTGTTGCTTTCTGGTGACATTGGCACTGGAAACCAACGTCGCAGGTGGTTGTTCTAACGTTAACTTGTGCAGTAATTGTTGGTGGTGGTGGGTTACATTTCAAAATATTGTGGCCAATTGAGCAGTAGTAGGTGCATAGCAAGAAAGTTACACAACTATCGTAATCAGTTGTGATATGGCATAGTTGAGTGGCTAACAAGTTGCTAGCTTGCATGCTGCTAAACTTTTCAGCGATCCTACTAACAGGGTAGTGAGTGAGGTGATACACGACTTGCTTGCTTGCTACTGAACCATAGATAAGAAAAGAAACATTTACTTTCTGTTGTATTACCGAGATTTCTGAAGCATGCTATCGTTTTGAGAATCCTAAGGCAGAAATGTGAAAAAGTGATTGAAAACAACACAAATGTTGATTTGAAATATCCTGGGTCGTTTTACATTAAGCGCCAATGAAAGAATGATCCATTGTTCACCAGGAAAATTCGTTATTTTTTACCGAATGCTCACACGAATATGACAGCCTACAGCCTCTTGGCCATTTATTTTCTTACCCAAGTTCTTCACTCAACGCACGACCAAAAAACTCACCAACCCGAACTACTAGCGCCATCTAGTGGATACACAACCTTGCAAATAAACCCACTTTACTACAGTGTGATTGTAGATACAAGGCATGTGTTCATTTTAAAAGTTGTCAAGTGCACTTCACCATGATAGCACAGTATTTTCAGAGGGAGGCATGAGGAATTCAGTAGCCTCAGCACTGCAATATGGAAATCCAAGCACCATCTTGTTAGACTTAAAAAGAAAGAAAAGAGTTTCATCTTCTGTGAGAGCTACATAAGAGCAAGACACATTCCAAATTAGTGGAAGCAAAGTAAGATCCTAGTGTGGCCCAGTGGTCAAAGACATTGCAGTCTCCTTGGATCAGATCATTCATGTTTTTTTTCCGTTCTTTGATGTGCACAAAATAAAGATACAGAATACAAAGCACATTACTCCTTCTCAAACAGACTACTGTCGGTTGGAACAAAAATGTCCCACACTTTGAAATAAAAACCAACAATGGTCTCACTCTTTCATTCAAGATTTGCTAACTCAAGCTTATGAAGCAAGAGCTTGTCCAGTATTTGAACACAGGACATGTCATACCCTAAGTGAGAATCATACCCCTAAACCAACAAGATCTGCTTAGCTTGCCTTTCACCTCTTCTGTTTGAGCTCCCTAAACCAGAGTTACAGCTCTATGTGACATAACACGTGCACATGTTTATGCCTGGATTTAGCACTAAAGTCAATTTTGCCTGTGCTGCCATAGCACATTTTAAAATACTGTTGCCAATTGAGCAGTAGTAGGTACATAACAAGCAAGTTACCCAGCTATCGTAATCAGTTGTGTAAGGAAAAACAAGGCGCAATTCCGATCTTTGCAGAGAAGACTGCAAGAAGTGAGGTGATACATGACCTGCAAGCTTCCTGGTGAACTATGACTGTAACAAAGGGCGAGAGCAGTCACCCCACCCAGCCTTGAACCTGGGTCTACAGGGTACCAACCATGCGACTTTGACCGCGACGCTAAAGAGCCAAGCTTGTTGGTATGGCAGTCAGAGCACGTACTCAACCGTAGTGACGGTACCCAACATGCGTCTTTGGCATCGCGGTCAAAGTTGCATGGTTGGCACCCCATAGACCCGGGTTCAAGGCCGAGTGGGGTGACTGCTCTCGGCCTTCGCTACAATAACAAAAAATATTAACTTTGTGTTGTATCATTGAGATTTCTTAAGTGTGCTGTCGTTTTGAGAATTCTAAGGCAGGAATGTGAAAAAAGTGATTGGTGCAAGGGTTTTTCATTTCTTGAACACAACAGCACAAATGTTCATGGGGAATTTCCTGTGCCGTTTTACATTATGTGCCAATGAAAGAATGATCCATCGTGTGATTGCAGTTATAAGGGATGTAAGCTCTCAAGTGCAATCACACTCAAGTGCACTTCACCGCTATAGCACAGTATTTTCAGAGGGAGGCATGAGAGATTCAGTAGCTTCAGCATTGCAATATGGAAATCTAAGCACCATCTTGTTACAGCTAAAAAAAAAAACAACAACAACAATCTGTGAGAGCTATGTAAGAGCAAGACACATTCCAAAAGCAAACAAACACACTAGTGTGGCCAAGCGGGCAAAGATACTGCATTAACCCTTTCGCACGAAACTTGTTTTTATGCTATGTAGCGCGTGTGTTACGTTACATGGTCCGTTATGTTTTCATTAACGTTATTAAGCTTCTCATAGTTTTCAGTTAGCATTTGCTATATTTTTTAACATTAAATTACTGTTTCCTCAAAGCTAAAATTAGCTAGAATTTTTCCAATCTAGTGTTCTAATCGCACAGGTTTTAGCATATGCACTAAATGGCAAATCACACCGGTGTGACCATATGCACGAAAAGGTTAGGGCTGCAGTGGGTGAACCAATTCAGTTTTTAGGGATTTTATTAAGTTCAATAAGAAAGGATCAGAGTAATGTTTACAAACAACAGTGCAGTACAATTCTTGAAATATAAGACATAAACATGGTTTCAGTTTTAAGAAATTGGGGGACAATAAACAATGCATAACAGACAATTAAAACATTTGTTGCACATAATAGGGTACCAATGTAAATACATTTTCAAATTCAAAATGTGTTGTATACAAGCATGATAAATAGTAAATTACGAGGATGATAAATACCCATACTTCCCTGCAATGTGACTCATTAAACAGGCTTGGCTATCAGGGGAAGATGTATAAATTTCTGTTTAATTTTCACTTGAACAATGCTTTGTTTGTGACTTTCCCTTTTTATATTGTCTTTTACAGAATTTACATTTACATTTATTTATTTAGCAGACGCTTTTATCCAAAGCGACTTACAAAAGTGCATACAGCAAGTATAGTGACAGTACAGGGACAGGATGTGTACAGTTCCACAATGAGACAGTTCTCAGCTGAGAGCAAGGTCTGTTTGAGGACACAGTACTATCAGATTTGTACAATTACAGCCTATAGGGCAACTAATACGATACACCTTCAAACGGCAAACTTCAAACAGCGCAATGAACGTCAGGGTAAAGGCGGCAACAAGAAACAATTTAAAAAAGCACAATTTAAAAAGCACAGCAATTGTGGGGGGCAGCAATTGTGTGCCAGGTAGAGTCTGAAGAGGTGCGTCTTCAGGCCCCGTCTGAAGGAAGGGGGTGAAGAAGCTGTCCGTAGCGAGACAGGGAGTTCGTTCCATCACTGGGGAGCGATGTAGGTGAAACGCCGATGTCTGGCAGAACGAGCACCTCCTGGCTTGACCATGCAAGGAGCGAGGCGTCCAGTTGCTGCTGAGCGCAGGGGTCGGGCTGGTGTGTAGGGCTGGATGAGGTCTTGGAGGTAGGCAGGGATTTCAGCAGGGGAGTAACATGGGAGAATTTGAGGAGGTTGAAGATCAGTCGGGCAGCTGCGTTCTGGATGAGCTGGAGAGGCTGGGTGGTACAGGCTGGAAGGCCTGCGAGGAGAGCGTTGCAGTAGTCCAGTCGAGGGAGAACTGTGGCCTAGATAAGGAGCTGCGTCGCGTATGTTGTCAGGAACGAACGAATCCTCCTGATGTTGTGGAGGAGGAATCGGCAGGCCTGTGACGTGCGAGCAATGTACTCCTTGAAGTCCAGGTTGTTGTCGAGGATGACGCCCAAGCTCTTTGCTGACTGAGAGGATGGTATTGTGGTGCCATCGACGGTGATGGAGAGGTCATGCAGGGGGGAAGGGCCGGCTGGGATGAAGAGCAGTTCCGTTTTTCTGAGGTTCAGCTTTAGATGGTGGGATGACATCCATTTGGAGATGTCAGCCAGGCATGCAGAGATTCTTTCGTTGACCTGGGAGGTAGAGGGAGGGAAAGAGAAAAAGATTGAGAATTGAGAGCTGCATTAAAAACTCTTGGTACAGGTAATTTGTATTTTTTAAAGACCAACAAATTCCTGGCTTTCCATAATGACTCTTTAACACAGTTGACTATAGCCCACCAATTCAATTCAATTCAATTCATTTTTATTTGTATAGCGCTTTTTACAACACAAGTTGTCACAAAGCAGCTTTACATTGTTCCCAGGCCTGAGACTCCCTGAGAGTAAGCCTAAGGCAACAGTGGCAAGGAAAAACTCCCTATCAGGAAGAAACCTTGAACAGAACCGGGCTCAGAGGGGGGGCCCATCTGCTTCTGGCTGACACTGGGCAGATAGAGTTAAAGACAAGTTATGCAATGTACTTTAAGACATTTACGATTGATAGACAATAGTAGTTAACAGCAGAGTGATTATAAGAATGTCTCCTAGGATGTCCGGTTCTTGGAACGCAGTTGGCTTTGATGGGCAGGGTAGCGAGGTAGCAGGACTTGAAAACGGGATGAGACGCTTGGGCTACAGCTCCGGACAGGAGCCCGGAGCAGGGATAGGAAGCAAACAGAAAACAGTGGTTAGTGGATGATAAGAATGGCAGGGATGTAGAACAGAGAGGCAGGAGAGGAGGGGCAGAGAAAAAGGTGTGCAACAAGGAAAAACCCCGGCAGGCTAACATTATGGCAGCATACCTAGGGGACGGGGGGCAAGGGACCAGCATAGTCATGAGGGCGACCCTAAGACAGTCAACAGCAGATCACGGCACAGGGTCCATGAAAGCAATGACCACTTAGTCCACCAGAGACTCTATGATCCACGCCAGCACCAGGCCATGTCCCTCAACTGAAGGATTTACTATATAGATATGTTTTGAGCCTAGACTTAAAGGTGGAGAGAGAGTCTGTTCCTCGAATCTCAGAGGGTAAGCTTGTCCACAGGAGAGGGGCTTGATAGGAAAAGGCTCTACCAGCTTCAGTAGTTTTGCCCACTCTTGGAATGATGAGAAGCCTGGCATTTTGGGAGCGAAGGGCTCTCTGCAGAAGATATGGGTGAAGAAGGTCCTTAAGATAGGGGGGGGGGGGGGGGGCAAGCCCATTTAAAGCCTTAAATGTTAGTAAGAGTATTTTAAAAACGATCCGGTATTTAATAGGTAGCCAATGGAGAGAAGCCAGAACTGGGGTGATGTGATGTGCTCAAAGCGTTTAGTTTTAGGTAAGATTCAAGCAGCTGCATTTTTGCACCAGCTGAAAGGGTTTTAATACGCCACATGTTGTATTGATCATAAATGCCTTGTGAGTCTGTGGGCCATATGTAGCAATCTTTGTGTACAATTTGCCGTAGGACCATGCGTATGCACAAACTCACGATTTGTGTACGGAGGTTTTTCGTCAGAGTTATAAAACACCACGTAGGGAAGCGCGGGGAACAACCTAACATGGGGCAAAAATTAACGCTGATTTTTATGTTATTATACAAGGTCAAGCAGCGCATGTTTCTGGCCACATTCCTACCCACGATCTCCCGCGAAAATTCAGAAAGATTCGTCAGCGTCTTGGAGGGATCTGTGCCAAAGAGTGTTTTCAGGACATGTAAGTAATTTTTGTGTTTTTCAGTTACTGAGCTGTGTGTGTAAATCACAAAATCAAACCTTAATCACCATCTTGTTGCCTACAATGTAGCACCCTTTTGAAATATGTGACGAGCTCACAGTAAGTGCTAGCTAGGCTTAAGTATATACCATATATACCATACTGCGTGGTTAGTTGTTACACAGCGTTACAATTAACCCACCTTTCGTAAACAGAGACAAGAAGTTAGTTCTCTCTCATATAAAATGAAAACAACTAGTTTCATGGAACTTTTTATTCACAGAATGAGACATCGGATAAGAAAAACAGATAGGGGAGTGAGTAGAGAGGTGTTAAATCTGGCTGCCGGGGAGGTGGATCGCAGCAGGTCAATCAGAGGAGTTTCAGAGTCATACGGTATCTGCCATGTGACCCTCCATCAATATGTAACTCAGAGGAGAAAGCTACAGGAGGCTGGCAGCCACAATTCCCCCACTGTGGGTTACTCAAGACACAGGCAGGTCTTCAGTGCAGAGCAGGAGATGGAGCTCAGAGACTATTTAGAAAGAGCATCTGCCATGTACTATGACTTGAGCACCAAAGAGGTAGGCTAGTTAAGAAGTGTGAAAAAAAAGAAAAGTTAATTCCAGAGTTTTTTTTAGTAATTTTAGTAATATTACATTTCATTTAACGTCACAAATGAGTTCATCAACAGAATGTAAACCGGCCCTCACTTCATATAATAGTTGGTTTGAATCATATAAATGAATAAATAAATATAATTAATACTAACTGGCCCTCATTTCATATAACAGTCAGTTGGTTTGAATCATATAAATTAATATATAATAGATAAATATAATTCATATTTCAGTCAGTTCATGTAAATCATAAATAAATAAATACATTTCATCTTATAGTCCATGTGAATTGATGATATTTTTCAGGTCTGAAAACTTGCCTTCCAGTGTGCAGAGCAATTTAATTGCAAGTACCCCGAGTCCTGGAAGTCTGAGATGCAGGAAAGGATTGGATGACGTCTCTCCTGAAACGTAACCCCACATTTTCCATCAGGAAGCCACACGCCACCAGTCTGTCCAGGGCCTCAAGCTTCAACAAGCACAATGTGACCACTTTTTTTAATAACTTGGGCAGTGCATATGCTAAGTATCTTTTTTAGGCTAAAGATGTGTGGAATGTGGATGAAACTGGGGTTATGACCGTGCAAGCTCCAGAAAAGATTGTTGCTCCCAAAGGGGTGCGGCAGATTGGGGCCATGACATCTGGTGAGAGAGGCAGGCTTGTGACCGTTGCTGTTAATGCGGTCAATGCAAAGGGGAATTTTATTCCCCCTTTCTTTATCTTCCCTTGAAAGAAATTCCATCCACACTTCATCCGTGATGGACCCACAGGATCTATTGGTGCAGCCAATGGGTCAGGTTGGATGCAGGAGGCTGAGTTTTTAGTGTTCCTGCACCATTTTGTCCACCGCACGAAGCCATCACAGGAGTCCAAGGTCCTCCTTTTGTTAGATAACCATGCTTCCCACATCTCTGTGTCTGCACTGAATTTTTGCAGGAAGCATGGTGTTGTGCTGCTGACCTTCCCGCCTCACTGCTCCCATAAGCTCCAGCCACTGGACAGAACTGTGTTCCGCTCTTTCAAAGGCAGAGTGAACATGCATTTTGACTGCTGGATGAAGAGCCACCCTGGTGTCAGTGCCACGATTTATGACATCCCTGGCATTGTAAGCAAAGCCCTGCCACAGGCTGCAACCCCTGAAAATATCACAGCAGGGTTTAGATGCACAGGCATCTGGCCCTACAACTGTGATATCTTCAGTGAAGATGACTTTGCCCCAGGTTTTGTCACTGATAGGCCAGAGCCAACAACTGCCACACTTTCCACACTTGACCAGTCTGTGCCCATGACTTTTGGTCCCTCAGCTGCTGGTCTCTCAGTATTCAGCCCTGTTCAGGTTAGGCCGTTTCCCAAGGCCGGACCGAGGAAACTTGTTTCAAAGGTGAAGAAGAGGAGGATAAGCACCATCCTTACAGACACTCCAGTAAAACAGGCAATAGAAAATGAGGAAGAGGAGAAAAAAGGAAACTGGAGTTCAAGGCCAAAAGAAAGATTTTGAGTGCAAAGGAAAAGAAAAATGGAGTTAAGAAGTCTTCTGAGAATTTCCATTGCCTTGTGAACATTATATTTGTCATACTTGTGATGAAGAGTAGAACTGTGTTGACCAGTTTGTTGTATTGTTAGAAATATTTGTCAGCCATTTTTACAGTGTTGCCATTGCGCAGGTATTTTTTTTTTTACCTCTCAGATGTTAGTATCTCGGTTTTAAATATGTATAAATATGTATAATTAATGAAATTGACATTAACAGTTGGTAAAGCTGTAGTTATTCAGAAACAATGTTACATATTTTGCTGACCTGTGATGTTTTTTATTTGCTGTCCTACCTTGTGGACAAAAAATACATTTGTCATTGTTTGACACACAGTCTCATGTCAGTATTCATATATGATTTGACGTGTGTGTGTGTATCTATTGATTGATCTGTCTGTCATATAGATAGATAATATATAATGCATTATGGTTTGAAAAAGTATTTGTACAATATAGAATTATATTGAATTAACTTTGTTTGCACAAATTTTTCAGACATTTCTAGCAAGTGTTACAACTAACCCTCTGTCTGTTACAATTAACCCCACCCATGGGGTAAGTTGTAACATCGCACTTCCCGTCATTTTCGGTGGAATTGTACATGAACGGTAGGTGTTAGAAACAAAGTTCAAGTGTTCATTTGTAGCAGAGATGTATATGTTGCTTGTATAAAAACATGATTATTCCAACTTAAATATTTTTAAAATTATTTCGCAAAAACCAAAATGTGTTAGGGTGTGTCCCGCGCTCCCCTACGCCTGATTGTCTTCATAAATCTGAGTGTAAATCACATCAGCGTGAGATTATGTGCACATGAACGCGCTTAACGTCCACTCCTACAATTGTTCTTATGTGGACTGAGACACGCCTTTAATTCATCAAATTAGCTTATTAAATATCCCAGGTAAATCTGAGTGAAATGCAGAGACTGATGTTGAGGATCAATAGCAGGACATAAGAAAAGAAATTATTCGGACACGGAGATAGAGGTGATGGTTGATGAGGTGGAGAGGAGAAAAAATGTCCTTTTTGGAGGCCAGACTAGCGGCATGTCAAATCGACAGAAAGATGCGGGGTGGCTCAAAGTGGTGACTGTTATGAATGCAGTTTCACCAGAGGTGCGTACGGTGGAGGAGAAGAAAAAGAAGTGGTGGGATTTTAAACCTGAGTGTCTTCGCACCATTTAGGGAATCGGAGCATTCAAGACAAAAATACAAGACGCAAAATAATAGAATTTATGAACGATTCTAACCACTGAGAGATGAGTGCTAAAATCAACAAAATAATACCCAACAGTGTCATGGTCATTAAGTAAAAAAAAAGATAATCAGATCACTTTGTCTGTCTGTCTGCTCATGCCATGCAGCTCTCTAGCTCGCTCTCTCTCTCCCTCTCTCTCGTTGACCGAAACTTCCCTGTGTCATTTCCAACAAGTATTCCAACGTTTCCAATATGTTTGTTGTTTGTGCTATTTTTCTATAGGGTACATGGGGAGGCAGAAATTACAACTTGCCCCCTCGTGGCGCCAGGTGCGGATACACTGGACCTGTGTGCGCTTATTTGTTTTTTGGCCTCTCTTTTAATATTGGCTTCACCACTGCTGTGAAATAAATGTATTATTTGATTTTGAAACAGTAGTCTTGTTATTTAGCCTTTCAGAGGCTGTTGCATGGTTAAATCAAAGAATTTCATTAAACCTACTACCAGACCAATTTTAGGTGGTGACCTGGCAATCTGCCCCAAATATTCCTATTTCATATTATGGCCATGACGCACAAACACATGGAAAAGGTAAGATAGGGAATTGTTCGCATCTAGTCAAAACGCCACTATATTACCACCCGCAGGATGAAAAAATGCAGAAATAGGCAATAGCAGGATGATAATCTACTGTTTTACTGTATAAAAAGATTTGCCCCCTCACCATTTTTAACTGCCCCTCAGCACTTCATCCTGGCGCTGGCGCCTGGCGCGATAACAATCATCAATGATTGACACAAGACCCGTTTACTTGCATCACCGTTAGTTCCTCTTGGTGTCGCCAATCTGCAAATTACAAATTTTATGCGTATGCCACCTCGAGACCATGCGTAGAGGTACGCATGTTTTCCCGGGAAGTATCTTTTGATAAATACTGTTTTATGTGTAGAAAAGTGCTCA
This sequence comes from Megalops cyprinoides, assembly GCF_013368585.1. NCBI lineage: Eukaryota > Metazoa > Chordata > Actinopteri > Elopiformes > Megalopidae > Megalops > Megalops cyprinoides. Next base: position 424,335 of record NC_050588.1, on the reverse strand, counting down.
GCACGATTTTAGTGCGTATGCACCGTTGATACATGTGGCCCTGTAGGTAGGTTAGCCAGCCACACATCAAAATTCTGACTATTCACTGTGGGCATAATAACATGACCAGAAAAGGTGTTTGATCCATCTTCAAAGCAACCCTTTCTCACACACCATGTTGGAGCACAGGCACAGACTCAAATGCAGACCAGAGATAATCAGGTACTAACTGGATTATTGAAGTTATAGGGCAGGTACAGAATGTCAGAACAGGCAGGGTCAAAACCAAGGAAGCAGTCTGAAGCAGGGCAGACGAGGGGCCATGGTCGCAAACAAGGCAGGCAGGCAGAACAGGCAAACAGGTCAGAGCTGCAGGCAGAGACGAAGTCGGGGTGTCGAAGACGGGGCAGACGGGGCCAGAACCAGGCAGGCAGGAGGATCAGGGCCCTGTTTCAGAAAGCAGAGGGCTGTACTATGAAGCGAGGTAACTGGCTTATCCAGGTAACTTTGTGACGTCGGGTGTAACTTCCTGATTAACCCGTACTACGAAAGGTGGATAAGTCTTACCCGAGGTATGTTGTCATGGCAATTTACGCTGCATCTCTAAACTGCTCCGAGCAGGTTATCTTCGTGGTTAACTCGACGTTCCCCTATGTAAGCACCGCCCCTTCCGCCTACAATCTTGTCGAGAAAAATGCCAGCACATTTGGAAGACCCAGTCGACATTGGTGCACGGATTGTGAGAGGCTCACTCCGCAGGGTCAGAATCCTCAAGCTTAGCGCGATGATGTTCTCTATGAAAGATATCGATTCTCATCTGAGGGAATTCAGTATCTTTGCCGGCTTCTAGGGCCAAACGTTTCCAATAACACTTGCCAGAGTAATGCCCTCACTGTTGTACAGACAGTGTGCCTTGCTTTACGATATTTTGCCAGTGGACACTTCATGTATTCCATCGGTGATGCTGAACATCCAGAGATGGGCACAAATACATCAAAAAGTATCTTGTTACAAATTATAAATACTTGCACATCAAATGTATCAAAATAAAATACAAAATACTGGTGTGAGAAAATGTATTTAATTAAAATACAAGTAATTTGTCATTTGAAAATACAAAAATACATACAATTAAACTGACCCTCCACAGACATAGAAAAATCACAAATAAAAAATGTTATCCTCAAGAGGATGGCGCAAGCTATTTCGCTGACAACAATGAAGATTAACTGCTATAAAAACACCTAAATTTAGCTGTTAGAAATTAATTTTGTCCTTAGGAACAAAAGTAGCTAGCCTGATTTATTGCTAATGAAGTCTTCCATACATGACTAACCACAAGGTGCCACTGTCCCAGGCTGTCTGAGCATGCCTGTGATGTTAGCTAGAATGCCACTAGCAAGCTAGCAAGTAATACTGCATTCAAGACAGCTCAGAACTAGTAAAAAAACAACATCCGACTAGTAAAAAAATGGTTGTCGAACTAGGAAATTCGGGTATCATTTCTGAGCTCTGATTTCTCCATCCTGAGCACCGGTGACATAACAACAAGGAAAAGTTTCCAGCATTTGGGTTAAAAGTAACCTATTTATGGGTTCAAAGGAAAAAAAGCCTGTAAGCTACTGCATATGTTTGCTAGATAAATATCTTACTTCTAGAAATTCATTGATTTATAAGAAATATTTAATAAATATTTATATTTCAATATATAACATTATATATAGACATTTATTAAATTTGCACTAATCTAATGTATCTCCCCTGTTCTTCAAAAAGTTCAGCAAGAAGCGGAGAACTGTAGCGTACTACTATTACGTATATTTAATATATTCCTTGACTAACAAAGTAAAGGAGATTTTCCTACAGGCATCCACGTTTGTTTTTCCCCAATTAAACAGCGTGAACGCTTGACATTGGAAGTGGGAAATGTACTGCTTGAAATATCCGAGTTCCGAGGTGTCTTGAACGCAGCATAAATTCACAAGTTCCAGAGCACAGCTATTTGCTAATTGCTCTATTCTTCTGTCCTATATTGACATTCAGTCAGCAATATCTGATATTATATTTTACTACATACTTTACCCTAAGGCAATTTGCACCGAGCACCAAAGCAGCTTCTTTCCTTGGGTTACTGGTCATGAGGAAAACAGACAGTTCACCACGAGCACGCTGGACCCAACAGGATGTGTCACGTGATTTACTTGCATCTAGCCAAAGACTGGGAAAGGCTATATTTAGTAATCCTATAGTAAGGCTGGAGATGAAATTTCTAGTCTTATTTGAGAATAAAATGACATATTTGATTAAGTATTTTAAATACAGAAAATACAATTTCTCAAATTATTTTGTTACAAATTACATCTTATTATTTTCCATCCAGCAAAATACAAATGACAAAATACTCAAAAGTAATTAAATACCTATTTTAAATACATTTAATTGAAATACTGCCCATCTCTGTGAACATCTGAGCAAGAATACTGTGTGCCGTGCAGTTTGCAAGGTGGTACTTGCTCTCACTAAACTGCTGGATGCATTTAAGCATTCTCAAGATCAAAGAGGCTTTTTATGCGATCAGAGGTAATTCACAATATAAAAATACTTGGTCTATTTTTAATATGCATAGGTTAGGCCTATATACAGAACACATTTTTTCCATAGGAATCCCGAGGGTGATTGGTGCGATTGATTGTACGCATATCCCTATTAGAGCGCCCCTGGGAGAAAATGAGGGGGATTATGTGAACAGGAGGTCATTTCACAGCATCAGTGTTCAGGTATTTGATCATGTGTTTGATCTGACATGTAGGCTAGCCTACATTATTTTGTCCTTAAAACTTCTACTTATATTCAAGACAAAGACAGGTGGTGATTTTCTTACAATGGTAGTATGTTAAAATGGCCTAAAATCCTTTGTCAGATGACATGTGATCCCCATTTAATGGTGACCAGTCTGGAGGCTAGATGGCCTGGGTCGGTGCACGATTCACGACTTTTTCAGGAATCCACCCTTGTTCAGAGATTTGAACAAGGTAAGACAACCACTACCCTATATTTCACACATCATGCTGTATTGTGACAATTTCTTTCTATCTTTCAAAGGGCGTTTTGATGGCCTGCTGCTTGGGGACAGAGGCTACCCGTGTCTACGTTACCTGATGACCCCCTATCCTGACCCACAAGCAAGGGCACAAATAAAATATAACGTGGCTCACAGTAACACAAGGATCAGGATAGAGATGACATTTGGGGTCATCAAAGCACGCTTTGCTTGCCTACAAGGCTTGCGGGTGCGTCCAGAGCGGGTATGTGAGGTGGTGGCAGCATGTGTGGTGCTCCATAACATTGCCACTATTAGAAAAGAAAGAGCACCATGCCAGCTGCCGATGCCACCAGATGTAGTGGACCCAGTGACGCTGGATCACCCAACAGGAAGAGCCGTCAGAGAGGCCATCACAAATCAATTTTTCGACCAATAAAAAAGACACATGACATTATTCTTTTTTGATTTATGTATTTATTTATTGGCATTCTCCCTTTCCTAGAAATTAAAAGAAAAAAAAGTTACAGATGGTAGAGACATTGATCAAAGGATGGTCAATGTATAGCAATACCTTTTTGTCATGTTCCAGTTTTTCTATTTCCAGTTTAAGTTTTTTTATTTGTAGCATTTTCTTCTGGCAGCCGAGCTTAAGCATGCGCTTATAGAGCGACTGCACATTGTCACATCCAGCCTGCACAGCAACACACATTGAGAGAACAAACATGGCATGCAGGATTCGACATCATTAGTGTTACATATTGTTAGTATGAATAATCCTTTTAATAGCAAAGGAAAAGCTACCCCTTGAGTTCTCTGAGAGGAGGTATCCATGGGTGGGAGAGTGGTTGATTTAGCTCCTCCTGAAAGACAATAATGCGATTGCCAACTGACCAAAGCTTTGTTCTCTTGAAGGTTCATTCTCATTCAATAGATGTATGACTGGACATATCAGCTCATGACAATTTGCAATAGACAGCCTAGTATTAGCCTACATTAGTCACTGTTAAATAGACATAAAAATACAAGTGATGAAATGGGTCAACCTGGATGTGTGTGTCAGACATGGCTGATATGGTCTCCTCACCCAAGTCCTCCTGAAAAAAAAAATTAAAGAGAAAAGCTGTTAAGTTGTGTCAACATATCAGTACTGATAAATCCACAGAACTCCTCAATTATTTCCACACTTACATCTACCTGAGAGTCAGATGTGGGACATGCTGGTGGCTGGAGCAGATCAATAGTATCCCCCTCAACTGTACATAAGACAGGCATGTAAACTACATAAAATTATTTTAAACTGGGCAATCAAAACAACTGATATTACCCTGTACATAAAGGGTGGACATTGAGCTGCCACCAGGGTCAGAACTGACTGCCCCCTCGACCCGCTACATTGAAAATGGAGGTGGACCTCCTCCAGTTTTCACTATCTCTGCCTTGTTCTGTTTGCTGTGAACACATGAATATGCTATTATAAGTGTAGGCTACACACCACATCTGTACTCAGTATTAATGATGAGAATTATTAATGCATACCACTTGATATATTTTTATATTTCATCCTGACATGTTGCCAGGTGTGCTTTCCACTGGGGTTGCAGCTGAAATGATTGTTAGAATGAAGTTATTCTTAACACAATAGCATTTGGTGTAGGAGTGGGAAGCAGATTATTTAAGTACTTTATCCAACTGTGGTAATTCACAATCGAATTGTATGGAAGAGACTACTATCTTCCAATACATTTTACCATATTAAATGAGGTACGCTTTGTTTTAAAGTTTGACAAATAGAATCTATGTACACAAGTATTTAAAATGTTAGCAAGCCAGCTAGCAACCTTGCACCGCATTAATATATTAAAGTACACTACAGAACACATGCCGGTTAGACTGAATACTTACACAAATGTAAATATTCTGTAATAATAATCATCTTGTTGCAATACCAAGTTAAATTCAGATTCTACAAAAGGAGGACTGTTGTTACAAGACACACAGACTACTTTCTTCCAGTACATTGTATCATATTAAATGAGGTACGCTTTGTTGTAAAGTTTGACAAATAGAATCAATGTACACAAGTATTTAAAATATTAGCAAGCCAGCTAGCAACCTAGCACCGCTTTCATATATTAAACTACACTACACAAGGCAAGCCGGTTAGACTGAATAAAGCAAAAAGAGTGCAACAACCTGCTTACCATATCATGAATATCAGGTTACGTAGACTCTACACTCTGAACAAGTCGCTGCTTTGATAATGCTTGCGCTCCTTTTTGAATATGTTCTTCCATAACAAGCGCGCTTAGGTTTTAGAAAAGTAATTCATAAATGTGTTCATTATAGCAAACCACGTAATGCATGCACTTCTTTCTTCGAATACGTTCTTCCATAACAAGCCCGATTCGGTTTTACAAAACGCATTCACGAATGTTATTCACAGTAACATCAAAGCAGCAAACACCACATTAAAGTAGATGATGAAACATTTTCGCTGCAGTGAAAAACGTATCGCTTTTTCCAACTATAAACAGAGTTTAACACAAGATCAGCTGCAGCTGAGTTCAGCGTATTTACTTTCAGCGATGAACCGAATCTAGCATACTGGTCAACTACGTTTTCATTTACAAATACAACGTTATTTCATACTGAGACATAATAACATTCATTCAAACAGGCTACATGAGGAGTATTGAACAATGTACAACGTTATTTCACTTCGACAGTCAAAATAAGATTCGTTCAAACACGTAAACAAGTATTGCTAGCAAGCTAGGCGAGTGACTCAGCAAAACATTAGCAAGCTAGCTAGCTAGCAACGAATTATTTACCTAGCTATATAAAAAAGCTGCGCGAGCAATATTGAAAAGAACGACGTAATCGTTGGTAAAGTGCAGAAACATCAACTTAGCTAGATTGCTAGATATGCGCAGGATGTTAATACAACAATGAGATGATTATAGACTCAAGGATGACAAAATATTCACCGTCATACAATGCTAGCATGCTACAATAGGCTAGCTGGCTAAAACGTATAGCCGGTGATATTACGAAATGCAAGGATTATTGAGAAGAATTTAATCGTTTCTAAAGTGCAGAAACATTAACTTAGCTAGATTGCTAGATATGCGCAGGATGTTAATACAACAATGAGATGATTATAGACTCAAGGATGACAAAATATTGACCGTCATACGATGCTAGCATGCTACAATACGCTGCTAGCATGCTATAATACACTAGCTGGCTAAGTCGCTAAGACAGTGATATTACGAATGAATTCCTGAGAACAATGTAATCGTTTCTAAAGTGCAGAAACATTAACCTAGCTAGCTTGTTAGATGTGCGCAGAATGTTAATACAACAATGAGATCATTGTAGAGACAAAGATGACAACATATTCACCGTCATACGCTGCTAGCATGCTACAATACGCTAGCTGGCTAAGACGGTGATATAACGAATTACGAGGTGTAATGAGAAAAAAGTAATCGTGCAGAAACATTAACTTAGCTCGCTTGCTAGATGCGCGCAGAATGTTAATACAACCACGAGATGATTTTAGAAATAAGGATGACAACATATTCACCGTCCTACGATGCTAGCATGCTACACTACACTGCTAGCATGCTACAAAACGCTAGCTGGCTAACTCGCTATGCCAGTGATGAAATAACGTTGTATTTGTAAATGAAAACGTAGTTGACCAGCAAGGTTAAAAGTAGTTAGGTAGCGTGTGTTGATATTTGTTAGAAGAATGATAATACAGTAATTGTTCATTTCACCTTTCTATAAAGATAACAGTACTCCTGGCCGTGACAGAGGCTCTCCACATGACTAGAGCCTCCGGCTCGTCATCTGTCCTCATCCTCCTCGACCTCTCTGCTGCTTTCGATACAGTCAACCACCAGACACTATTATCAAAGCTGTCTGAGATGGGCATCTCTGGAACTGCCCTCTCCTGGTTCACGTCCTACCTGACTGGTAGATCTTCCCAGATCTACTGGAAAGGCTCCACCTCTGCACCCACCCCCCTCACTACAGGAGTTCCACAGGGTTCAGTACCGGGACCCCTACTCTTCTCAATTTATATTAACTCTCTTGGCTCAGTTATCAAATCGCATGGTTTCTCCTATCACTGCTATGCTGACGACATCCAACTCTTTTTCTCTTTCCCTCCCTCTACCCCCCAGGTCAACGAAAGAATCTCTGCATGCCTGGCTGACATCTCCAAATGGATGACATCCCACCACCTGAAGCTGAACCTCAGTAAAACGGATCTCCTCTTCATCCCAGCCGGCCCTTCCCCCCTGCATGACCTTTCCATCACCTTCGATGGCACCACAATACCATCCTCTCGGACAGCAAAGAGCTTGGGCATCACCCTCGACAGTAACCTGGACTTCAAGGAGTACATTGCTCGCACGTCACGGACCTGCCGATTCCTCCTCCACAACATCAGGAGGATTCGCCCGTTCCTAACCACATACGCGACGCAGCTCCTTATCCAGGCCACAGTTCTCCCTCGACTGGACTACTGCAACGCTCTCCTTGCAGGCCTCCCAGCATGCACCACCCACCCTCTCCAGCTCATCCAGAATGCAGCTGCCCGACTGATCTTCAACCTCCCCAAATTCTCCCATGTTACTCCCCTGCTGAAATCCCTCCACTGGCTTCCTGTCGCTGCCAGGATCAGATTCAAGACCCTGACCCTCGCCTTCTCTGCAGTCAACAGGACAGCCCCTGCCTACCTCCAAGAACTCATCCAGCCCTACACACCAGCCCGACCCCTACGCTCAGCAGCAACTGGACGCCTTGCTCCCTGCATGGTCAAGGCAGGAGGTGCTCGTTCTGCCAGACATCGGCGTTTCGCCTACATCGCTCCCCAGTGGTGGAACGAACTCCCGGTCTCGCTACGGACAGCTTCTTCACCCCAGTCCTTCAGACGGGGCCTGAAGACGCACCTCTTCAGACTCTACCTGGACTGACCCAGCACACAATTGCTGCCCCCCCCCCCCCCCCCCCCCCGCCCATCAGTGCTGTCGTAAATTGCTGTGCTTTTTAAATTGTGCTTTTAAATTTTGTCTCTTGTTGCCGCCTTTACCCTGACGCTCATTGTGCCGTTTGAATTTGTTGAAGTTTGCCGTTCGAAAGTGTATCGTACTAGTTGCCCTTTAGGCTGTAATTGTAAAAATCTGATAGTACTGCGTCCTCAAACAGACCTTGCTCTCAGCTGAGAACTGTCTCATTGTGGAACTGTACACATCCTGTCCCCGTACTGTCGCTGTACCTACTGTATGCACTTTTGTAAGTCGCTTTGGATAAAAGTGTCTGCTAAATAAATAAATGTAAATGTAAATGTAATAAGAAAAATGCAATCGTTTACACATTAGTTAGCTACAAGGCAGCGCAATGAGTCGCTAAGCCGGTGATATTACGAATTGAAAAGTGTATTGAGGACAGGAATGTAATCGTTTGTAAAGTACATTGGCGTTAACGTAAGTACTTAGCTCATTTGAAGACCAAACTTGAGATTGGTAGCATAAAAACCCTAAATTTTATAAGGTTCCTGTATGCCTGCTTGCACCGCCATCTTGTTGTTGCCAGTCTTGTATAAGTTTCTGTTCAGAACACTCATTGGCGCCTCTCATGGAAGACTGCAGTACTGCAAGTCCTGCCATAGACTCCCATTATATTTTGAGATCATATTTTATAGAATTTTTTATAGAGAGGGGCTTCGCCCCCCACATCTGCAAACTTTATGACAGAATTGCATGCACATATGCCACAAACCTACCGAGTTTGGTGTGAATAGCTGTTACCGTTTAGGAGTTATAGGCATGGGAAAAATGTGTTTTCATCGTTGTCGGGGTCAAGTAGCGTTTAGACCCAGGTAACGTCCAAATTATAGCAGATATCCACAAACCCCGTGCAATTTGATTAATAGACCCTTTGGGCTACATCCAGGACCAGTTTTCACATTCCCTAGAATTACGACCTAGGAGGCTTATCGCTTAGAAAAAACCCCCAAAAAAGGGTTTTTTTTGTAAATATTTTTTGTAAAAAAAGTTTCCATGCACAAGTTCATATAATGACAGACAGACAAGACTACCAAATTTGGTGTAAATCAGACTTTTATTTCAATACGTTTGGCCTGCCAGAAAAACAGAAGGAAAAAAAAAAACTAAAAAAAAAAAAAAAAAAAACAGAACGAAAACAATATGCTTCCCAGCCCTGTGGGCTTGGAAGCATAACTAGAGGTCGCAAGCCACCTCCAATGCTTCCAAGCCCCAAAGGTGTAAAAAAGATATAACAATTAATTAAATTCAATTAAATTAAACTTTATTCGTATGGCGCTTTGTAGAACACAAGTTTGTTACAACGCAGATTTACATTGTTCCCAGGCCTGAGACCCCCTCAGAGCAAGCGTAAGGCAACAGTGGCAAGGAAAAACTCCCTATCAGGAAGAAACGTTGAGAATCTACGTACATGTAAAATTTTAGCAAGCCATCTAGCAACCTAGCACCACTTTCATATATGAAACTACGCTACAGAGGGCAAGGTAGTTAGACTGAATAAAATAAAAAGAATGGAACAAACTGGTGACCATATCACGAATATCAGGTTATACAGACTCTTTAACTGCACAATGTGCTGCTTTGGTAATGCATGCGCTCCTTTGAAGTGCGCTTAGGTTTTAGAAAAGTAATTCATATTACGAGCAAACCAGGTAATGGATGCACTTCTTAGAATACGTTCTTACATAACAAGCGCGCATCAGATTTACAAAACGAATTCACAACACTGGCATCGCAGCAAACACCATTATGAGACATTTTCATTTCAGTGAATAACGTATCGCTTTCTCAACGATATACAGAGTTTAACACAAGATGTTTTGTATTAGATGAGAATGGAGAAAAGAACTGGTAGACATTTGTTATTGTAATATATTATTAATAATTATCGAATTGTTACGGACATTACACAGGGAAGTTGAAAAGACAATGTTCTTCTGCTATGCAAGTTAAGGTGACACGTGGTACAGAAAGTAACTTTTGTTTGATATGAGAATGAGGCATTTTGAGAATGGAGTAGACGTGATTTTACTGATTGTAGAAAAAATAAACAGTGTAAAAATAAACAATTTGTGTGTTCTGGATTGTATGTGGTAGAATTTAAAATTGTGTGTAGAAAATTGTTGTAGTGTGCATGTGTTGTGTTATGTGACGTGCTCAAAAGGGAGAGAAGTAGTACTTACATGAGTTTTTGGTGGCAGTTTTTCAACTTCTTCAGAGTGAGAAAACAAGTGCTTTGCGAAATTCTGTCTGATTTGTTTGTAAAGCGACTTTGAAATGAAAAAAAAAAATTCAGGTATCATTTGTGGAAAAAAGTGAGGAATGAGTGTGCTGGTGAGGGTAAATTGGACACACCTCTAAGTGTTTTGACCAATGAGGGTGACAGATATTTTTGGCCAATAAGATTTAAGGGTGTGATTTTGAGTTGGGTGTGAAGAAAGGGTGGACTTAATCTGGGTTAATCTAATTAACACAAGTGTGTGGTTGAAGGTGCCAGGAGAAAGGTCATTTGCATATAGAAAAAAAGGAATTTAAAGTTATTGTGGAAAATATGTGTGTTTAGAAAGTAGGCCTACATGAATTTGTAAAGGTCATTTATAATGGAATAGAAGAACAGGAGACATGCATAGTTTTTAGGTATGCTTAATGTGTAGTTCAGAAATAATGTTGTTTTATGTATCATGTATAAATGTAATGTAAAGTCTGCTGACAGTGGTAGATTATCTGAAAATAGTACTGTGAATTTTGAAATGCTATACATTCAGTAGAGCAATGTTTGAGAAATGAAAGTAGGGCTGCTTGAGAAGTTAAATTAAAAATTGGGAATGAATATTGTCAATGAATTGAGAACAAAGAGTTATGACATGTTATAAAGAAGTGCTTATATAGTGGGCAGTGAAAGTATAACTGAGGTGTTGTACACAATTATTGTGTGAAAGAAGGTTTTATAAGACATGAACAGCAGTTTGCACAGTAACCAATGAACACAGCAGAGAAGACTTTTGTTGTGACTGAAAGCTTAAATTGAAAACTAAAAATATATGAATGGCAGACTTGATATGGCTGTGTATGGTTGTAAATGCTAAGGGTTAGGGTTCGTGAAACAGTTTAATGAAGTTGTTGTTATTGATCAGAATTTCAGTGTAGTACTGTTGTTCTGGTTTTATGATTAGTTTTGATGAAATCATAAGAATTTTATCAGAGGGATATATCACTTTTTGAATGGCATTCGTCTTGCTTCATAGGAATAGAATTTATGTATATTTGATAAAAGTAGGATGTAAAACATAGCTCTGGAAATGAGAGTGTGTCTGATGAGTGTTGGAGATGTTTTTATTTCTTGTGATGGTCTTCACTAAGGGGAATACATTTTTTGACAATTGCTGTTGTAATGCATTGAGAAATTTCATTGGGAAAAGGTAAATATGACATGTAAAGACTGTGTTTTATAGTGCTAAAAGAAAAGTAGTACATGAAAGAGTTGCAAGAGCTGAAGGAAAATGTAGAAATTGTGTGAATTGAAGAATTGTGAATGTGTGAATGTGAGTTTGGAGAAGCTATTGAGTGTTCAAGCACAGATGGGAGACAGAGATAACAGTGTAAGACCAGGAATGCATTGTTATGTGAAAGCTGTGAGACCATGTTGTAAAAGGTTATTTGCATATAGTGCTCATTGTGAGTTTCATGGAATTAAATGGAATTTAGATCTAAATGTGAACAGTATGTGCACTTAGTAAATCACATTGTAGAAATCATTTGTATTGACATTTGACAATGATTTTTTTAATAAAGTAGTTTTGTGTACAGATTAAATGTGATACAAGAATGATGAATGCAAAAAGGAGGAATAGATATCAAGGTAATACATTTACATGTATCCTTGTCTGCATAAATGTCCCATATGTTACCAGTGGAAATTACACCCATGCTTTATAGGTAAAAGTCTGATGTTTGTTGGTAATATTCTTTGTCATATATTGAGTGTGTATTTGAATTGTCTGCCGTAAACTTTTGATGTGCATTTGTTTAGTATGGTTAAGTATAAATATTGATGTGGCATAAGTGATAAGTATTGGAGATGTCTTTTGTTTTTTGAGAGATGGTTTTGGTTATTATATCAATAGTAGCCTATATGATGCAAACAGAAATGGTCTAAACACAGTTGTGGTTGATACTGTTATTGTAGAGCGCAGAAGTATTTGATAGATAAAAGGTAATAATGATGTAAAGGTCATGAAGGATATGTATGTTTAAAAGAGAAGTAATACGAAAGACTCATTATCAAGGATTTAAAGGATATGTTGTAGAATTTGTGTGGATTGATTCTTAACTATAATAGAATGTATGAATCTGAAGTTTGGAGTGTCTATTGAAGTGTAGCTACGAAAAATGCAAATTTTTGTTAGAATTGTATATATGTTTCAATCTTGTAGTGTAATATTTTATAAATATAACATGAATGATGACATGCTGAGGAGATCCTACAGATATTGTAAAGGATGTATACATTATATAGAGTCAATGTTTAAATGTTGTAATAATAACAATAATATAAAAGGAAGGTGTCAGTGAATTGAGTAAAGGTGTGGCTTACGGTTTAGAAGTGTTTGTTGTAATGAACAAATGAAATGTAGGGAAGGATATGATGTCATGGTTTTTTCCAGTAGAATTTGCAGTGGGTGTTTGTTAAAAGTGATTGGTCTTTGACAGAGTATATAAAGAAGGGTCAGTTTATACACGCTGGTTCTTTGACCTCAATGCTGAATAAGCAACACTTGTGAATCAGAGCTAAACATTCAATAAGGAACATTTATAAGGGAGTACTCCACTCTACTTATTTGAGAGAAAATAAGGAAAGGTAGCTGTGAACTTTCTATAGACGTGATCCTTGAGATTGGTGTGAATATTTACAGAAAAGAAAGACACGGTGTCCTGTTTTAAAGGTAATGTACAAATTTATATTTATTTTTCAATAGAGATGTAAATGTTTACAACATATCACAATTTAGAGTAAAATACAATTGAAAGAGTATCATATAGATGCAGTAGTGTAAAATTATGTTGCAGAATTTATAAAAGGTGTTGTTTGTAAATAAACATTCTGAAGCAATATAAGAACACATACATTTAGATGTTGTAAAGAAATTATGAGTACTTTTTAAGAAATGAAATGATGAAACAAATGTTAAATATGAACTGGAATTTTATGAAATATCTTATTACAGATGCCTAGGAAAAAGAGTCAGAATATGGCAAGAAACAGGAAATCTGAGGAACTTCAGCCTCTGGTGAGTAATGACAAGAGTGTGGGTACACATGGTATAGAAATTACTCAGGGAAATGTTAAATGAAATGCATTTGTTGTTGTCATGGTAGAGATGAAACAGGCTTCATATGTAATAGTGGTAAATGTGTTTTGATGTGGAGGTAGGTAGAGGTGAAGTACCAGTGTTGTGTTATAATGATATTTCTGTGGTTTAGAGTTTGTTCAGAAAATTGTATGTGTGCTTATTTACAGATGTTGGTAGACATATTTGATGATTAGACTACATAATGACATCCTTAAATTGCCTTCTTGTATCAGTGACAATAACATCCTTTTCATCAGGTGAAAAATATATTTAAAACATGGTATAGATAAATACTGTTTTGTAATATAGATGGGTTAATATAAATAGTGTACTTTTTACAATTACAATTTTTATGTATTGACTATATTTGTGTTTTATTTCATGGTATAATGAAAACAATGTGAAATTTGAGCCTAGGTCTGAAAATGTTTTTACATGTCTTACTACAGATGCGTCAGAGAAGTGAAGACATGGTAAGATGCCACAAAGCTCAAGAAGTTGAGACTGTGGTGAGTAAGACGACTGCAGATGTAGTAGTTCATCCAAGAAATGTGAAAAAAGTTTTGCAAGGAAGCTATAGTCAGGCAGATGTAAAGTTTGGTGTAAATGCAGGAAAGCAGTGTGTTGCAAATAGTTTATCTTCCATTGTGTTTAGTAAACTTAAAAACATTCTGTCATGGACAAGGTGTGATTTGGATGACATTTTGAATGAGGGAATGAAGGAAATAGGCAGTATAGTATCATTCCAAAAACAGTGGATAGAAGTGGAAATATAGTTGATTATCTACTGGTTACTGAACTTCCTCAAAAGATGCTTTTGTTTGGGAGAGATGTGGAAATTAGCTTAAAAGAATCTATTGCTGGTTTATTACGATGCCAGGAAGATATGTTGTCTGATTATGTCATGATGTTTACTGATGCTGTATCTGTAAGTTTAAGTGAAAGCGGTGCATGTTTTGTTACAATTAGTAGCTCTACTTTTGCAGTTATTCAAGAAAGCGATAGGTTGTTTGTATTTGATTCCCATGGTAGAGACAAAAGAGGGTTGCCATCTGGTTGTGGTAAAAGTTTGTTGATGGAAGTTGCTGATGTTGATGCTGTGCTACATTATTGCTGTGCTCTAGTGTCACAGAGTCATATGCCTGAGTATGCAGAGGTGACTGGTGTAAATGTTTACGTAAATGGTCCTGGTTCTGCAATTCATGATGACATACCTATGGCAAGTGTTGGTGCTACTGACGATATTCTGTCTTTGTGCTCAGTTACAGAGGAAGATGTTACTGATAGTATGGTGGCTGGTGTTTTTGACGATGTTATTTTAGTTACAGAATGTGGTCCCAGTATAAAACATTTTAATCCTTTGACACATAATTCAACAGAGGAAATTTGTGCAGAACTGAATATTGTACATAAGGGCTTAGGTGTATTAGAACTGGTACAGTGTGAAAATATGGGAGAGCCAGTAAAGACAAAGAGCATTGAAGGTGATGGGAACTGTTTTTTCAGAGCATTATCATTTGCTATATCTGGTGTTGAAAGCAATCATAGACGAGTGCGTAGAGCTATCGTGCAACATATGAAGGAGAATGTGTATGTTTTTCAACCATTTTTGAGAAGGGAATATAATTCAGTTGAAGAATATCTTGAACGTAGTAAAATGAAGAATTTAAGAACATGGGCTACAGAGCTTGAAATTTTGGTTGCGAGCGATCTGTTTAAGACAGATGTATATGTGTATAGAGCAGAATGGCAGTTGACATCACGAAAAATGTTAGACAAAGAAAACTTTGTGCGAGATGAAGCAATATATTTGAAAAACTTCAATGAGGTTCATTTTGAAGTGGTGTTGTCAGTCAGAAATCTCAGTGTTTCTTTAGAAATGAGTAGCAATAGCAAGGGAATAGAAAACAGTAATGAAATATGTTTTACAGAGGTAAATGATGTTGATTTAGTATCATTAACTAATGAAACAGGGGAGTTTTCCATGACTAATGTTATAACTGATAGTGAGGAAACATTGTCAGTACCAGTAAAAAAGAAAAATCGTAAAAGAAAGCACAATAAGCGAGTTGCAGATGCTTTAAAAAGGGAAAAGCAGAGACTTCAGTATGTTCCCAAGAAATTAAAACTTGACCAAAATGAATTGTATGAATATAAAATAAAACATCAACGTAAACAATATCATTTCAATAAAGATGCAAGAAAGAGTAAGATTTTGAAAGGTAAGATTAAATATCAGAGTGACATAGTATTTAGAGATTCTGTTATACAAAGAGGAAAAAAGAAATATGTCACAGATAAGGACTATAGAGACACTTTAATAAAAGCAATGAAGAGTAAATATGCTACAAATAAAGAATATAGAGATGCTTTAATAAAAACAATGAAAAGTAAATATGCTACAAATAAGAAATATAGAGATGCATTCATCAAAACAATAAAAAACAAACATGCCACAAATATGGAATATAGAGATGCATTGATAAAAACAGCAAAAAGCAAATATGCCACAAATAAAGAATATAGAGATGCATTAATAAAAACAGCAAAAAGCAAATATGCCACAAATAAAGAATACAGAAATGTTTTAATAACAAAAATGAAAATGAAATATGCTAATAATTTGGAATTTAGTTGAATACCAGTTGGAGTTTATTTGATACAACAAATAAAGACAAAATATTATGGAAATTTACAATACCAAACTGTTGTAAAGCAGAAACTTAGGGGAAAATATGCAGCTGATGTAAATTATAAGAGACAGGTTCATGAATCTGCTGTAAAGTCACGTAAAAAGCAAACTGAGAAGCAAAAACAATTTGACATTGTACTTGCAAACTTTAAAAAACAAAGTGTACAAGGGCCAGAATATTGTTGTGCTGTTTGCCATAGATTACTCTTTGAAAATCAAGTAATTAGTTGTAAACCTGAAACATATGTATGTGGGGGAGGTAGTTCTAGAGCACTTGCTGAAAAGTATATTACATATGACTACATGCATACATGTTCTAGTTCTTGTAACAGTGAAAGAGGGAAATTAAGTACAAGATGTTGTTTATGGATTTGTTACAGTTGTCATAGAAAACTCTTGAACGGAAGAGTTCCAGCTGAAGCAGTAAAGAACAATCTAGAGTTAAAACCGATTCCAACAGAGCTAAAGCATTTAAATGTTTTGGAAGAGCACTTAATTGCTCTACACATACCATTTATAAAAATGATTGCATTGCCGAAAGGAGGGCAATATGGAGTTCACGGACCGGTTGTTTGTGTGCCATCAGACGTAAATAAATATTAACGTCTGTTAATATTTGACAAATATTTGACAAATATTACTTGACAAATATTTTGCCAAGAACTCCAGACAATGATGAATTTATCAGAGTGAAACTGAAGCGTAAATTATCATATAAAGGTTATTATAAATATCAGTATGTAAATACAAGTCATATTGAGAAAGCACTTGTTTATCTTAAACAATATAATAGATGGTATAAAGATGTAGAAATTAATCTGTCTTGGGTGAATTCATTTGCAGTGCCTGTATCGATTTATGGCAATGAACATACTGAGTCCATAGCGTCAAATTCTGAAAAGGAGGTTGAATGTGAAAGTGAGATAGAAGCCAGTCAGGATGAAGAGGAAGGTGGGTTGCAAATGGACACATGTCTGCAGCCTATCGATATTGCACAGGAAGTTTTTGATTATCATTTTGAGGATGTAGTTTGTGTAGCTCCTGCTGAAGGTCAGCATCCCATACACATGCTTATGGATCATTCCAATGAAGCAAAGGCTTTTCCTGTTCTGTTTCCTGATGGGTTAGGAACTTTTAATGACGAGCGTGATCATAGGCTGACATTAGGTAGATATTTGAATACGAGATTAATGAACGTTGATAATAGGTTTGCTAAGAACACCAATTTTATATTTTATGCTCAATATTTATATGAATTAAATCAAGTTGTCTCCAATGTTTCAATTGCTTTGCGCAAGGGAGAAGCAACTCATAATGGTCAGAAAGTTACAGCCAAAATGCTTTACGATAAAAACACACTAAAACAGATACTTAATTCTAATGATGGTTTTAAATTTCTAAAACCAATTAGGGGCACACCGCCATACTGGCAAAAAACGCAAAAAGATTTGTTTGCCATGGTAAGACAATTGGGCATACCAACATTCTTTTGTTCATTTTCCTCAGGTGATGTGAGATGGCCTCATGTTGTAGATGTAATTATGAAACAAAGCGATACTCAAGCACCAGAAACCGAGTTGAGCTGGGCTGAAAAATGTACCATTTTGAAGTCCAATCCCGTCACAGTTGCACGGATGTTTGAGCATAGGTTTCAAATATTTCTTAAAAAGGTTATCCTCTCACCAGCTAATCCAATAGGGAAAGTGGTTGATTATTTTTACCGTGTTGAGTTTCAACAACGAGGATCACCCCACGTGCATGCATTGTTTTGGGTAAAAGATGCACCTGTAATTGATAAAGATGATGATCAGGAAGTATGTAAATTTATAGATAAATATATTACCTGTAGTTTGCCCTGTGAACATAATGATGCAGAAATGCATGAAATTGTATCTCATGTTCAGAAACATAGTGTAAATCATTCCAAGTCTTGCAGAAAGGGTGGTAGGAAATGTAGATTTAACTTCCCTCGTCCACCATCACAGCAAACCTTCATAGCCAGGCCACCTGAGATGTCTGAGGAGCATAGTACTGAGGAAACTGAACAAACTTTTGTGTTGCCGAAAGATGCAGCATATGAAATTCTAGACAGGGTGTCAAAGGCGTTATTAGAGGGACAGGAAGTATTTTCGAGTGTGCAGGATTTATTTTCACACGTTAAGATTTCTCAAGAGTTGTTTGAAACTGTGTATTCAAGAGTCAGTAAGAAAAACAGTGTTGTTTTAAGAAGGGAAGTCAAAGATATTTGGATCAATCAATACAATTATGATCTGCTGAGATGCTGGGATGCTAATATGGACATCCAGTATGTCATTGATGCATACTCATGCATAGTTTACATAGTGTCCTACATTTCTAAGGCTGAGCAAGAGATAGGGTTGCTTTTAGAGCAAACACAAAAGGAAATCAGACAGGAAGCCAACATGGATGCAAAAGCAGCAATGAAAAAGCTTGGGGCAGTTTATTTACACAACCGTGAAGTTAGTGCACAGGAAGCAGTATTTAGGGTGTGTAATTTAAAGTTAAAGGAATGTAGTAGGAAAGTACAATTCATTCCAACTGGGGATACTCACGTAAGACTGAGCTTACCGTTAAAGACACTTCAGCAAAGGCTCACGCAATCAGATATAAGTAATGATAAAATTTGGATGACAAGCTTAGTAGACCGATACCTAAACAGACCAAAAGGGAAAAAATTTGAATATGTATGTTTGGCAACTTTTGCCTCAAAATATAGAATTGTGTACGGCGTGCATGCCTCAGGACATAAACGGAAAACTCAAAACATTTCTAAGTTGCAAAATAATATGGGTTGGATTCAGGAGCGCTCTCGATCTGATCCTGCTG
This sequence comes from Megalops cyprinoides, assembly GCF_013368585.1. NCBI lineage: Eukaryota > Metazoa > Chordata > Actinopteri > Elopiformes > Megalopidae > Megalops > Megalops cyprinoides. The sequence goes on along the minus strand of NC_050588.1, from coordinate 405,345 downwards.
TTGTGAGATATGCTAGGTTTTCACGTACACGGTCCCCAGAATTGTACTTTCAAAGTATATTACAGTTGTTTTTACCTCACAGATTTAGAGAACAGTTGAAACCTGCCCCATTTGAATTCTATGAGAGTTTCTACATGTGTGGAATGGTCAAGTGTCCACAGCTTAAGTATGTGAAAGATATTGTAGATGAAAACAGATTACTTTTTGAAAAAGACGCAGAGGCAATTGAAAGAGCCGAGGAACTCTTACAGGACTATGGTGTCTTGGAAGATGCTTGGGCACAAATTTACCCTGAAACAGAAAGGGAAAGATTGGAGTGTGTAGAAGAAAGACAAGCTTTATTTAATGATGATGTTCAGGACATCAATGATATTCCAGATTTACACAATGAGAGAGACAAAAAAATGGACATTGAGACAGGACAGATTAATGTCACTTCTACAGCAGAAAGTGTGGAAATGCTTCGCATGCTAAACACACAGCAGTCTAGAATATTTTATAAAATTAGGAAGTGGTGTTTGGACAAAGTCCAAGGTAAAGAACCACAGCCCTTTCACGTTTTTGTTACCGGTGGTGCGGGTACTGGTAAGAGTCACCTTATCAAATGTATATATTATGAGGCAAATAAAATATTGTCTCGATGTCAGCCCAATCCGGATGACATATCTGTGTTATTAACAGCTCCAACAGGAGTAGCAGCTTTTAATATAGGTGCAGTGACTATTCACAGCACATTCTGTATAAACACAAATGTAAAATTGCCCTATCAACCTCTTGGCGAGGACAAAATTAATGAATTACGAGTCAAGTTTGGCAATTTACACTTAGTAATTATTGACGAAATTTCAATGGTTGATAAAAAAATGTTCACCTATATACACGGTAGACTTCGCCAAATTAAACAAACAAAAGCTTTCTCTCCGTTTGGGAATATGTCAGTAATTGCTGTTGGTGATTTTTACCAGTTGCCACCTGTAAAAGGTCAAGCACTGTTTGTACCAGAAGGGTCAATAGATTTATGGAATGATTACTTTTCTGTTGTGTCGCTGGATGAAATTATGCGACAAAAAGAAGATAAATCATTTGCCGAACTTTTGAATAGGCTAAGAATAAGAAAAAAATCTGACATACTAAGTGAATGTGATCTCCATACATTGAGTACTTGTGAAACAGGTGATGATAGTAATGGCATACATATATATGCGACACAAGCTGAAGTTAATGAATTTAATTTAAAAAAACTTCATGCAGTCTGTGACAATACTGTGACTATACCTGCTCAAGATTTTACAAAAGATGGAAGGACAGGCCAATTAATTAAACGTAAGCCTCATGTGCATGTCTATAATTCTGCTTTGCCTTCACAGCTAATATTAGGCATAGGAGCTAGAGTAATGCTCACCAAAAACCTTGACGTCACTGATGGTTTAGTAAATGGAGTATTTGGGGTAGTAACACACATTGCAACAGACAACAATAGTAATTTACCAAGCGTTATTTACATTTTGTTTGACAACAGGAAAATTGGAGAGAAATTACGCAGCAGTAAAAAATTACACGTAGTGTTACCTGAGTTTAGTACTCCAATTGAACCACAAGAAGACAGGGTTGCACTTAATAAAGGCATTAGAAGGCAGTTTCCATTACGATTAGCATGGGCATGCACAGTCCATAAAGTGCAAGGTGTTACCGTTGATGAAGCTTTAGTTTCATTAGCGAGAATATTTTCAGCAGGTCAAGCATATGTTGCTTTGAGTAGAGTCACATCATTAACAGGTCTGATAATTGAGGAATTTGATGAAAAGAAAATTTACTGTAATGTTAAAGTTCATAATGCTCTTTTAAAAATGCCAAAGTTCCTTCCAACAGACCCGTGTCAATCACCAGTGAATGTAAGTATAGTGCTTCATAATATTCAAAGTATGAGATCACATTTTCTAGACATGTCATCTGATGATAGGTTTATGACTGCTGACATTATCTGTTTAACAGAAACTTGGCTTACTGGTAATGAACATAATGATGAATTTAAGATCATGAATTTTTCTATGTCAAGTAAGCCAAGAACACACAGCTATGCATCAACTGATGAACTGTTTGCCTCTCTGAAAAGCCAACAACATGGAGGAGTTTCAATGTATTGTAGAAACTCCATAGAACATATGTTTGTTGACTTAGGCATGTACAATCTGGAATACATTGCTGCTGACATCTCAAAAATTAATTTGATACTTGTTGTTATTTACAGACCATCATCTTACCCTTTAATATTGTTCAAAAAACATCTACAATTTTTTTTAGATGATTTACAATCTCTTAAAAGAGATATCCTTGTGGTAGGTGATTTCAATGAAAATATTTTAGCCAGTGGTCATTCAATAAAAGACCTCATGACAGTAAATGGTTTTAAGCAGCATGTTCAAGAGCCAACCACAGATGCAGGAACTTTCATAGATCATGTTTAAACAGAAAAAGAAGTCAGTGTAACTGTTATGTCAACATATTTTAGCTTTCATGAGGCCGTTTCAATCTTAATATAACATTTTTTTTCAAATAAATTCTCATAATGAGCCATTCGTCATAATGAATTGAGGAATTTATCATAATGAATTGAGCAAGTCATCATAATGAATTGTTGATAATGAATTTAGGGCTGCAAATCCCTTCATGCAAGTAACATGTGGGGTGTTTGTTTCCGAAAGGAACATTCATGAACTATTACTCAAATTTTTCCCACTCAAAAGACCAGTACCTTGACGTGGTGAGTGGGCTTTCAACTAAATCTGGTCTGTAGTAATAGTGTAGACAAAATCTGGTCTGTAGTAATAGTAACAATGTAGTGTAGACATGAAGTAAATACGTGTTTACATGTGTGTATGATAATACTGTATATCTAATGTCAGGGTTTCCCAGTCTGACACAGTTTTCCAGATTGTGCCACATGAACTATTCCTTTCATTTTATGTTCGCAAGTAACAAAATAAGCATTTTACAACCTAATGACTAATACCTAATCAAATGATCAACTTGTGTTTGAACCAATTGACCTCATTTTAACCATTTTTACATTTATTTCCAGAGTTGGCTCAACGTACAAGCACAATAGTCGATTGCCTACAGCCTCCACATCATTCCACTCATTATTACTGTGATTCTGTTTTGACTTGGAATAATTCACGTCTTTACAAAGATGACTGCATGGGTTTTTTGGGGTTGTTTATTGGGTTGTTTATATATGTTACACGTTTAACAATGTATATACAATTAAACAAAAAGATAATAATTAACATCTTATTACTTGAAAATTCTTCATTGTGTACAGTGTTTTTTTTTTCTGCACAGCATAAGTCCATTAACACTTTCATTGCTTTCAAAATAAACAGAACAATGAAATGACATACTTGTATTCACGGATGTATACACAATACGAGCAATGTATTCACAATACTAGCGATCCAGATAACACAATTTGATATTACACTACATTATGAAATATTTTCATTGCAGTGATTAACGTAAGGAACTTTGTAAAGGTAGTATCTAGCTTAGCCTACCCAATTACATCGTACTTGCAAGGTGACCAAGTTCAAAACGTTCTAATGCAGCGTTTCTGCTTTTTCCAACGATAAACAGAGTTTAAAACAAGATAATAATAAGATTCGTTCAAACACGTAAACAAGTGTGCTTCGGCTCTTAAAGGAATTCATGAATGCATTCCCAACACTGGCAACAGCAAACACCCTATCAAATTAATCTATAGCCTATTATGAAACATTTCATTGCAGTGAATAACGTATTGCTTTTTCCAACTATTGAGTTTAACACAAGATCAGCTGCAGCTGAGTTAAGCATATTTCATTTTAGTGATGAACAGAATCCAGCTTGCTAGTTAACTACGTTTTCGTTTACAGTTACAACGTTATTTCATATTTACAGTCATAATAACATTCGTTAAAACACGTAAACAAGGGCGCTTCGATTCTTACAAAAGTAATTCATGAATTTAGTCACATTGCTAGCAAAGCAGGAAACGCTGTTGTATATTCAACTACGTGATGGAACATTTTCATTGCACTGAATAACGTTAGAAGCTTTGGAAACATAACATCTTGCTTAGCCTATTTCATTCAACCGGCGATATGAAAACGCTACAGGAGGAATATTGAAAAGAACAATTTACAACGTTAAAAGTCAAAATAAGTTTCGTTCAAAAGAGTTAAAAAGTATTGCAAGCTAGCTAGCGTAGTGACTCAGGGAAAACATTAGCAAGCTAGCTAGCTAGCACCAAAATCGCTACCTAGCCATATTAAAACGCTGCACGAGCAGTATTGAAAAGAACAATGTAATCGATCGTAAAGTGCAAAACATTAACCTAGCTAGCTTGCTGGATGCGCGCAGAATGTTAATACAACAATGAGATGATTATACACACAACGACGACAAAATATTCACCGTCATAAGATGCTAGTGTGCTACAATAAGCTAGCTGTCTAAAACGCTAAGCCAGGCATATTACGAATTGCAAGGTTTATTGAGAAGATTGTAATCGTTTCTAAAGTGCAGAAACATTAACTTAGCTAGCTGGCTAGATGCGCGCAGAATGTTAATACAATAATGAGATGATTATGGACACAAGGATGACAACATATTTACCATCCTACGATGCCAGAATGCTACAATATGCTAGCTGGCTAAGTCGCTAAGCCGTTAATGAAATAACGTTGTATCTGTTAATGAAATCGTAGTAGACCAGCAAGTTTGTAAGTAGTTAGCTAGCGTGTGTTGATATTTGTTAGAAGAACGATAGTAAAAAGTAATCGTTCATTTCACCGTTCTATAAAGATAACAGTACTAAGAAAAATGCAATCGATTACCAATTAATTAGCGACAAGGCAGCGCAATGAGTCGCTAAGCCGGTGATATTACGAATTGCAAAGTGTATTGAGGACAGGAATGTAATCCTTTGTACAGTACATTGACGTTAACGTAAGTACTTATATCATTTGAAGACCAAACTTGAGATTGGTAGCATAAAAACCCTAATTTTTTTAAGGTTCTTGTATGCCTGCTTGCACCGCCATCTTATTTTTGCCAGTCTTGTATAAGTTTCTTTACAGAGCACTCATTGGCGCCTCTCATGGAAGACTGCAGTACTGCAAGTCCTGCCATAGACTCCCATTATATTTTGAGATCATATTTTATAGATTTTTTTATAGAGAGGGGCTTCGCCCCCCACATCTGCAAACTTTATGACAGAATTGCATGCACATATGCCACAAACCTACCGAGTTTGGTGTGAATAGCTGTTACCGTTTAGGAGTTATAGGCGTGGGAAAAATGTGTTTTCATCGTTGTCGGGGTCAAGCGGGGTTTAGACCCAGGTAACGTCCAAATTATAGCAGATATCCACAAACCCCGTGCAATTTGATTAATAGACCCTTTGGGCTACATCCAGGACCAGTTTTCACATTCCCTAGAATTACGACCTAGGAGGCTTACCGCTTAGAAAAACCCCCTAAAAAAAGAGGTTTTTTGTAAATATCGGGGTGAGGGGGCCTTTGGCCCCCTCCAAAAGTTTCCATGCACAAGTTCATATAATAACAGACAAGACTACCAAATTTGGTGTAAATCAGACTTTTATGTCAATACGTTTGGCCTGCCAGAAAAACAGAAGGAAAAAAAAAACTAAAAAAAAAAAAAAAAAAACAGAACGAAAACAATATGCTTCCCAGCCCTGTGGGCTTGGAAGCATAAAAACAGAACGAAAACAATATGCTTCCCAGCCCTGTGGGCTTGGAAGCATAAAAAAAAAGAAAAAACAGAACGAAAACAATATGCTTCCCAGCCCTGTGAGCTTGGAAGCATAAAAAACAGAACGAAAACAATATGCTTCCCAGCCCACAGAGGTCGCAAGCCACCTCAAATGCTTCCAAGCCCCAAAGGTGTAAAAAAGATGTATAACAATTAGTTAAATTCAATTTAATTCATTTTTATTTGTATCGCGCTTTATAAACACAAGTTGTCACAACGCAGATTTACATTGTTCCCAGGCCTGAGACCCCCTGAGAGCAAGCCTAAGGCAACAGTGGAAAGGAAAAACTCCCTATCAGTAAGAAAGCAATATGCTTCCCAGCCCAGTGGGTTTGGAAGCATAAAAAAAACAGAACGAAAACAATATGCTTCCCAGCCCATGCTGGGCTTGGAAGCATAAAAAACAGAATGCAAACAAGATACTTCCCAGCCCTGTGGGCTTGGAAGCATAAAAAACAGAACGAAAACAATATGCTTCCCCGCCCATGTTGGGCTTGGAAGCATAAAAAACAGAACGAAAACAATATGCTTCCCCGCCCTGTGGGCTGGGAAGCATTAAAAACAGAACAGTGCTTGGACCCCTAAATATAGCTGCAAGCAGCAATTCCAGGGTCTAAGCACAAATAAGCTAATTGCATGGGGGTCTTGAATTTCATGCAGTAAAAGTCTGTGATGACGATTTTCACAAGCCAGCGTTAAGAAGAATTTGATGCTCATTTGCTTATCAATTAGTAAATTAAGCAACTTGATTGGCTTGTAATGGCCATGTTTTTTGATATAGTAACTTCTCCTTCATAAATTAGACAGAGGTCATTGTAAAGGTTTTACATACCAAGTTTTGTGTTGATCAGGCTAGTGATTCAGAAGCACATGAGTATTAAATTTCAAAAAACTCATTATGTCACCTTTGCAAATTGATTGACACATAGCTCTGATGTTACTTGACGTAGCAACTATTCCTTTGCAATTTAGATAGAGCATACATCACAGACCCTACAAGTAAAATTTTGCATCAATTGAAGTTATGGTTCATGAGAAGAAGATTTTAAAGTATTTTTTCACATATTAAAACTTGGGTTAAAAATGGGCATGTTCAAGCGCTTGTAGAGTCTGTGTTTTTTGACAGATTGCTTTCAAATTTGAAATATCTTGTCAGGGAGGCGTTGTCATTCTGCACAAGAAATTTCAGAATGATTGATGCAACGGTGAATGATACTGGCTAATTTGCATATTAACTAGGACAGGAGGCAAATTGATTGGCTTGTGGCAGCCATGTTTTTTGATGTAGCAGCTTCTTTTTCACAATTTAAGTCGGGATTTGGTTCAAGATGATGTCTTTCAAGTTTCGTGCAAATCGGCCCAATCGTTCAGGAGAAGATGACATTTTCGCTGAAATCATAATTATGCAAATTAGCTCAAAATCCAATATGGCGGACTTGAAAGCTTCAAGAGGCAAAGTTGTTCCTTGTGAGGAGGGGAACCTGTATACCAAGTCTCGTGACTTTTCGTCAAATGGTTCAAGTGGGCTGAGCTTTTGAAAATGGCAATTTCAATCCAAGATGGCTGCCAGGTCATGTGACCTATGGACGCCATATTGGAACAATTGTTCAGGAGATGACCCTCTACCTTCCTACCAATTTTGGTGACTTTTTGATGCACGGTTTTGGTTTTATGGCCAAGATTGTAAAAGCGGCGGAATAATAATAATAATATGCTTTTGTTAACGTATAATTGTTGTTAACGTCTAGTCCTGGAATGTAACACAACCCCACTTTTCAGATGTAATTTCTGAAGTAGAAAAAAACCCTGTCTTACTTTCAGGCCAATATGGAAAGTCCAAGTGTTTCTTCAACACTATTTAGTGTATTAGTTGTGGCAGAAGGTCAAAAGGTGCGTGCCTATTTTAAGTGCAACAAACTGATTGTATCTTAGCAGCCATGCCATTTGGACAATGTACTGTGTGTTCATTTCCCAGTTAGGACATGACATGTAATGATATAGTGATGTACAAGAATCTGCTTTCTTTGTATGGACTGTGCCTTGTGATGTCCATTGGAACAAAATGTCATTAAAATCTACGTACATGGACACATGGGTGTTTAAACCTGTTTTTCAGTATAGCACCCCAAAGTGGCCAAATTTCACTAAACTTGGTGTGTGCCACCCAGGCCTAATTGTAAGCATGTGTACTGAGAACAAAAGCATTGCAGAGATATGGCCACTCTTCCTTTATGGCGCCTTCACAGGCGAATTTGTGGGTACACTGATGGATGAAACACAAAATGGTTGATGTGGAGGTTTCATAAGTTCCCAGTTAGGATCCTTAACTTTGATGAAGCACAAGAGTGTCAGAGTAATGGGGATTTAGATGTTTTTTTTAATGGTATAGCGCCCCCAAGTGGCCAAATTTCATGAAACTTGGTGCATACCCAGTATTCCTAATAGCAACAAAGTATACCAAGTTTGGTGTCACTCCAACAAAGCACTGCTGAGATATGACTCACTTCCTGTTTTGGTGTCTTCACCATGGAATTTCATTGGACGCCATAGGCCATATCATTTGCCCTAGCAAAATTCTTTGAATAATTTTTCATCAGAACCCTCTGTAGATGATACGTACCAAATCTGGTGGTGATAGGATCTATGGTCTAGGACTAGTTCGCAAAAATTTAAAATATGATTGTTTTTTTTGAAAATCCAATACGGTGGATGAGTCTTTTCAATTCATCGTGACTCAGGGATTCAGGGGAAATAAGGATCACAACTCTTGGAATAATGGTTCACAAGTTATAAGCAAAAATGTACTCTGAATTTTGGCCTGTTGGTGGCACTACAGGGAATGATGGATTGACCCCAAATTTGTTGCCTGGACACCTTGGACTATGCTCTTTGAGCAAAATTCTTTGAATAACTTTTGGTCAGAACCCGCTGTAGATGATACATACTAAATTTGGTGGTGATAGGATCAATGATCTAGGGCTAGTTCACAAAAGTAGATTTTTCGAAAAATTCAAAATAGCGGAAAATCCAATATGGTAGACTTTAATGGTAATGGTTGCATTCAAATCAAGATGACTCAAGGATTCAGGGGAAATAAGATCATAACCCTAGGACAAATGGTTCAAAAGTTATAAGCAAAAATGTACCTTGAAATTTGGCCTGTTGGTGGTGGTACACAGATGGATGGATTGACCCCAAATTTGAGGCCTGGATACTTCCTCTATCAATGTGCCAAATTTCATCAAAATCCACCAAGGGGTTCTATGGGCTGCTATAGACTCCCATGGGAGAAAGTATAATAATAATAGTGAAAAATTCTAACAATTACAATAGGTGCCTTGCACCTTCGGTGCTTGGCCCCTAATTAGTTTTCTGTCACAGCCAGAAACAATAACCAAATCATGTAACTTCATCACTTTGCTTGTTAAATCATAATCTAACACTAGGAGTGAGGAAATTGACAAAACAGAGATTCTTACACCAGGAAGAAAGTAAACATTTTTCAAACATTGTACTCAAGAACTTCATCAATGAATTTGAGGATAAGCTAAGACAGTCCAACTGGAATGAGATCTTGTCTACTGAGATCTTGAGGATGCTTCCAACTGTGTCATTACCAAAACCAAAAAAGGTTAAAAATGAATTCAGCAAAAAGGTTGAATATTCTAGAAAAAAACAGAATTTACCCTGGATTAATGAACAACTGTGGAATTTAAGGAAGCAGAGAGACGATGCATTAAAAAATGCAATTATGTCAGGGCTAAGGTATGATATAAGAACATTTTAGCCACACACAAAACAAACTGATAAGTGAACTTAGAAAAGCTAAAGATAAGTGAGGGTATAGGCAACAGCAATTTAAGTTGGGAAAATCTCAACTAGGTTCTAAAGAAAGACAACAAGGTAGCCTGGTATTTAGAGTTTTTCTCAATTGCTCTGGGCTAATGATATTTAATATTTTCAAAATAACAAGTGCAAAACTCACTTTTTGAAGGTTAAGCCAAAGTAATTGAGAAAAACTGTAATAACACATTGACATTCCAACATTTTTTAATCTAAATGATTGGCTGTAGCAGATGACCTATCATCAACAAATATTGACAGACAAGCCATGTTCAAACACCCTCAGTAGGATGTAACATGAAGCGGGATTTGAACCAGAAACCATTCAATTCCCTATCTGAGACACTGCCACCCCTTATATCGTACATTTCTGTCAAGTTATAGACTGTTGGTAGCCTATAGGCTGTACAATGCATTTTTTGATATGCTGTAAAAAGAGAATTATGCATTGGTGAATAAAAATTGCCCACCTATGCCCAACTATGATTGCCCCCACAATTGGGGAAATCTAGAACCGGGCCTGTATACAGTACATTTTTGGTGTAAGACCTAAGGAAACTGCATCAATTATAATCCTAATTTTAGTGTCACAGAAGTGTCAGAATCTTCTATAATGAAAATCTTAAACCATTTTAAAAACTCTTGCATTAAGGCCAAAGATGTTTTTGAGTGTGACTCTATCTTTGTAAAGAAGTACAAAACCATCCTCTGTCCCCTCATCAGTCACCTAGTTAACTTGTCAGTCAAACAGTCATATTTTCCCTCTACCTGGAAATCAGCAGTCATAATGTCCACTTTCAGGTCTGGTGATAATATACTAATACTAATTTGATTAGTAGTACACTAATATAGCTAACTATAGACCTATCACTATTCTTCCAGTCATTTTCAAGACATCTGAAAGGGTAGTCTGCTATCAGTTAATAGCTATCAGTTAATAGGAACTAACGGTGATGCAAGTAAACGGATCTTGTGTCAATCATTGATGAGTGTTATCGCGTCAGGATGAAGTGACTGAGTTAAAATGGTTTAAAATGGCGAGGGGAGAAATCTTTTTATGTAGTTAAACATGAGGTTATCATCCTGCTATGCCTATTTCTGCGTTTTTTTCATCCTGCGGGTGACAGTATAGTGACGTTTTGACTAGATATGAACAATGCCCTACCTTACCTTTTCCATGTGTTTGTGGGTTATAGCCATAATATAAAATAGGAATATTTGGGGCAGATTGCCCGGTCATCACCTAAAATTGGTCTGGTGGTAGGTTTAATGAAATTCATTGATTTGCATTCACCACGCAATAGCCTCTGAAAGGCTAAACAACAACACAAAACTACTGTTTCAAAACCAAATACATTTATTTCACAGCAGTGGTGAAGCCAGTATTAAACCTGAGTGTCCTCGCACAATTTAGGGAATCGGAGCACTCGGAACGTAGGTCTACAAGACGCAAAATAATACAATTTATGAACGATTCTAACCACCAAGAGATGACTGCTGAAATCAACAAAACAACAGCCAACAGCGTCAGGGTCATTAAGTAAAAAAAAAAAAAAAAAAAAAAGATTGGATCATTTCGTATTTCTGCTCATGCCATGCAGCTCTCTCGCGCTCTCTCTCTCCCTCTCTCTCCCTGTGTTGTTTCCAGCGGGTATTCCAACGTTTCCAATAGTTTTGTTGTTTTTGCTATTTTTCTATAGGGTACGTAAAACTTAAACCGGGGGGCAGAAAATACAAGTAAGGGGGCAACACTGTATGTGTTTCTCTATTAAGAACAACGACACGCAACCATGAGATATACTGGATAATGGAGAGGTTACAAATGTTGTCCAGTACTTCAGATATCTGGCCCAGCTAGCGAGAAGACTAGGCTCGAGTCTGGGAACTGTTCGGCATCTTCGGTTAAGACTCTGCATCAGTCAACCGTCATCTGGCTGAATGCTGCTTGCCACCTGACAGACCACAGCATCGGCAAAATGCAGTAGCGCTGATGCTGTGCGTGTTTACTCGGCCCAGATGTACATTAACCTATACGTGCCACAGGAAACCACTGATCATCATAACCATACCCTGCCATAACCAGAATAAATTACCTTCAGTAAAACAAATTCCTAAGCTACTTGTGATTTCTTTCATTTGTATTAAACTGTGACATTGGAATATAGAACATTAGCTCTTAATTAGCTGACCAGAATCAACATTTTGGAAAATATTTTAGTATATAAATATGTAAATTTTAAATATTACCTCTTGCATACTCCAAACTATGTTGCTGGCTAAATATGTGTTGAGCAGCAGCCAACAGTTAACAATGAAGTCAGGCTTGTTAACGTTATTTCCACATGGCAAACCGTACCCAAGTAGCAAAAAATATGCGGGCCGAATGCGGCTCGATTACGGCCACCTGACTCGGCCGAACTCTGGCTTTGAATCTAGGTCCAGGTCCGGCCCGAACACTCGGCTTGAACGCGTCCCGAGTGTGGTATAATGCATGCTTACGAATCGGGCCGCTTCCGGCGCAGACAATAAAATACCCTTTGCCATACACTCCGCCCGATACCAGAACCCCGAGTTTCAATTTTATTCAGTTCAATTCTGTTCAGTTCAATGTGCTTTATTGGCATGGCAAATGTGCACATTGATATTGCCAAAACAATGTACAAAAACATAACCAGTACTGATAATTTATTAATGAACAATAATGAACAACAACATAAGTATACAATTTGCATTTCTCATTTTGACAATAGTTATAGTCCAAATTTAAGATACAGGTATGTAGATGTACTAAACAAACAAGACATATCATTATCATTCATTGTCCCTCACTGTTCCTAAGGTAGGTGAGGGGACTCTTTTCTTTGCTCAGCTACTGGCATTGCAGGGCTTTGATGGTATGAGTGCAAAATTTCCTTCCTTACTTATTTTTAAACCTAAATAGTTGTAATGTGTACAGTATTCTATGTGTTTTTTCCTATTGTGAAGTTCATATTTTTTCATATTCACTGCCAGGGTCCAGATCTGGCAGCATTGCTCTAGTAGATGCAAGCTCTGCTGTAACCCCTGCTCAGTGGACAACAGCAGGACCAGTTCATCTGTGTAGATCAGGAATTTAATTTCTTTGTCAGGGAGAGTGAGACCAGGGACTGATGATTGCTCCAATATGGTGGCTAATTGATTGATATAGATGTTCAGTAGAATTGCAGACATGTCTCACTCCATACTCCTGTAAATGAAATCAGTTCTTTTGTTGCCAGTTTTGGTGCTGCACTTGTTTAAACTGTGTACATCAAATACCTTCTGGAAATATATGAAGCAAGCAAATATTTTGGTTAACATATTTGTCAATCAGGGTGTGCAGGGTGTAAGATATGGTCTGATGGGCGGTGATTTTGTAAAAATCCAATTTGTCAATCAAGTTATTGTGCTCAATAAGGAAGTGTTGGAGTCTTGACTTGATAATGCTACAAAACACCTTTTCCCAATTTCTATTCACATGAATGCATCTGCAGTTGTTGGGATCAAATTTATCTCCAAAAATTGGGGTTATGAATCCTTGATTTCAGATGTCAGAGAAATAGCCTACACTCAGAAGCAAGTTGAATAATTTGAGAATAGTCAATTGAAATGCTCTGTGTTATGCTTGTAAATTATTATTATTATTACTATTATTAAATTATCTTTATTGGGTTTTTACACCGGTTTCCAACTGGTCAAAAGGTTAAAATCAAAGAGCAGACATATCAATACTTTAAACCATGAAATACCAATCTTAATGTACATACTTTCCAATGGAAGAAAAGAGAAGAAAAAAATGAGGAAAGATATCTCACTCCATTAATGATAATAAAGGCTGGTGTTCCTCAGGGGACATCCAGAATAGAATCTTATGTGCATTGGCAGCCCAGTAATAGTTCATGAAGTTTGACAAACCCAAGTCCTGAAGTTTTAACTCTTTTTGCAGGCTATTCCAGGCAGAGGGTGCAGAATACATGAAAGCCTCATTGCCAAACTCGGTACAAACTTTAGGAACAGCCAAAGGCAAAGAGGCTTGAAACCTTAACCTATAAGTGCCTTTACATTTTTGTGACATATAATTACATAAATAAGAAGGAGGTTTTACTAAAGTGGCCTTATAGATAAAAACATGCCAGTGACTAAGTCTCCGTATAGACAGAGCAGGCCAATTGACTTTGGAATATAATGTACAATGATGAATGAGGACCCTACAATTAGTAATGAACCTCAAGTCCCCATGATAAACTGTATCCAACATACACTATATGGACAAAAGTATTTGGCCACACCTGTTTTTCAGTGTTTGGGCTAGGCCCCTTATCTCCAGTGAAGGGCAATCTTAATGCTTCAGCATACCAAGACATTTTGGACAATGCTATGCTTCCAACTTTGTGGCAACAGTTTGGGGAATGTCCTTTTCTATTCCAACATGACTGTGCCCCAATGCACAATGCAAAGACTATAAAGACATGGTTTGATGAGTTTGGTGTGGAAGAACTTGATTGGCCCGCCTTGCTGCATTTGACTGAATGGTTGAGACCGCGAGCGTTCTGTGTAACCAGCTTCGTCCGCGGTCTAACAACACTACTTGATGTCATAATGAAATGTGAAGTCGCTAAAAATCACTAGCATGTTCAAACAATTACATCTTCTGATGCAAAATTCCACTGCAGGGGCATAGAGTGTAAGGGGCGGGAGAGAAAGAAAAAAAAAAGCATGTAGGAATATACAGAATAGAACTGAACCATGTATCACATTTTCTAACAAAACTTGCCTAAAACATGCCTCCAGAATGCGAGGCAGAGGAAGTCCGTCTAACACGAACACGACACAGCCAATGCAGGCGGTTCATATGGGCAGGTGGGGCAGAGCCCCACTAAAAAAATCAACCACCCAAAAACATAGTTCCTCCTCATAAACTATTTTTCCAAGTTAATACATCATAATTTACATCGCCATAAATATTACCTAGTTTCCGTGCAATCAATGAATCAAAGTAGTGAACAACTTTTTATTCTTTGAAAGTGATTTGGTCTCAATTTAGTGCGTTGCGCAAAATCAGGAGACCTCAGTGACCCTCTTTCGCTGGCAGATTTATTATAGCACCTTGTGGTCAAAGATGGGAACTGCAATAAGCGCCAATAGAGGCTCATTGGGGCAGCAATGAGTCTGCCCTACTCCCTTACCCTGCAGCCCTCTACCGTTTTCTTGAGTTAGTCCGCACGTTTAGATTACTACAGAAATGGCGATCAGCATATGCGTCTGCTGTGTCTAACAGTGTAGAATTTATTAAAAAAAACCCATTTGAACGACTACAATTACAAGACAAGTTAGTAATTAAGCAGCTTGGCCCTGATAGACCTGACATTAACATTACTCAGCAAACAAAGGACAAAGGGAAAATCTACAACAGGACATTTTCGCGAACATGGTATGACAAGAAAACATGGTGATGTGGTTGCTCAACATGGAATATAGTATTCTGTTTTCCCTGCCTATTGTTCCGGTCATCTGTAGCAGGGTCAGGACAAGGGTATGTATGGACTAACACAGGGCTGAGTGATTTGAAGCACTTTTCAGAACGGGGTAAGAAACACGAGTCAAGCAAAGTACATTTACATTGTGCTATGAAACTAGCCATGCTTGGTCAAGCTAACATAGCAGCACAGCTTGACGAGGGGTACCATGTGAGTGTGCGGAATCACAATAACGAGGTGGACAAAAACCGGCACATTCTGTCAAAGCTCATAGGTTGCATAAAATTCTGTGGAGCATTTGAACTAGCCCTTAGAGGACACGACCAGACCGAATCATCCGATAACGCTGGTGTCTTCTGTGGCCTTGTGGATTTAGTTTCGTCGTTGGACACGGCAATGCAGGAGCACCTAGAAAAGGCAATGGTTTTCAAAGGTACGTCAAAAAGTATCCAGAACGAGCTACTCGATTGCATGCTAGACATAATGCAGGGATACATTATATAGGACCTGAAAAACGCAGAATTCATGTCAGTGCAGGCTGATGAAATGACAGATGTTTCTTCCACTGTCAACTCGTTGTTGTATGCCGTTACATAGACTCAGCTAACACTGTACAGAAGAGATTTTTTTTGTTTCAAAGCGATTGATGGAGGTACGACTGCAGAGTCAATCTCCAAAATGCTTCTGGAGCAGTTGAATGTGGGACATTCTAAAATGCTTAACGTGAAAAAAACTTAACGTGGCTTAATGTACCTAAACGTCGATCAAAGAAGACCAAATTTCTCTCGGACATCTCTTGTCATAAACACTCTCACATATCAAAAAATCAAAACCGGAATCCAAGGAATATGGTCGTTATCTTACGTTAAGCGTTTTCCTCTCCATTGACGCCCATTATAAAGAAAACGTTTAATGTGGCTTGATGTACCTAAACGTCGATCCTTATATTCCATTATAAGGAACTGACCATCATGAATTTAATATTGAGATTGAAAATTTATGCTTAACTTTCTCCATAAGAATCAACAACCTTCCATCCAGAAGACCAATGGAAAGATGCTTAATTTGGTCACTAGCAGTATCCGATTGGCTGTCAGAAGTGTCCATCAAAACCGCGTATCTCACGCCCCTTTCTTTTGAAGAGCGTCAACTGTTTTACCTCAGGTGCTGCTGATTGTCAATTTATCAGAAACTAGAAGAAAGTTGTCGTCCTGTTCGTGTAGGATACTACCATCAAAGTAAATTATCACCTTTATCTTCTTGAAAACATTATGTTTGATCTAGTTAACAATTATATTGGATAAAAGCGTCTGCCAAATGAATAAATGTAAATGTATATTCTTGATGTTCATTTGGATGGATTATTTACCCAATTATTAATTCATTACTGATTTAAGTTCATGCTTAGAACTACTCAATGTCGGTAATTAACATCTGTCAGCGTTAAATTTCTTTATATTGCGAAGAAATAGCTAATATTCAATTTGTATGTCATTGATAACATTGATGTATTTGCCTTGATCATATGTGGAGTGTTATACTGTGCATGCTTAAACACAACGTTCATACTCACTCCCCATTCAAACGTTTAGAATCACTGAGAAATTTCCTTGTTTTTGAAAGAAAACCACACTTTTTTCTATTTAATTAACCTAAATTTATCAGAAATATAGTGCAGACATCGTTAATGTTGTAAATGACTATTACATCCTAAAATGACTGATTTTGAATGGAATATCTACATAGGTGTAAAAGGCCCAATTTCTGCCACCATCACTCCTGTGTTTCAATGGCACATTATGTTAGCTAATCCTAATTTACCATGTTTAAAAGCCTAATTCATCACTAGAATACCCTTTTGCAATTAAGTTTGTGTGGCTGAAGGCTGTTGTGCTGTTTAAGGAGGCAATAAAACCAGCCTTCTTTGGGCTACTTGAGTATCTGGAGCATCAGCACTTGTGGAGTTGATTATGGTCTAAAATGGTCAGAAAGAAAGGGTGTATTTGGATGTTTTTCATAACAGACAACTGATTGTTAAATGAATGTGCTGAAGGAACTTCAATTTGTGGTAGGCCTAATACATTGCAACCACATTATTTCTATTTATTTTACAGTTACCCAATGGAGTTTTGTGTAAGCTATATCTGATGTTTTCAGCGTGTTCACAGAATGAAACCTAAGTGGAACCAATGAAAATGTATTTGTAGAAGGGTTATTTTGCTTTTTTCCCCCAAATGTACCCTAATGTGTAGGTTGTTGATTCTTATGGAGAAAGTTCAGTGTAAATTTTCAATCTCAATATTAAATTCATGATGGTCAGTTCCTTATAATGAGGGTCAATGAAGAAGAAAGACTTCGCGTAAGATAGTTACTCCTTCCATTGGATTTCGGTTTTGATTTTTTGACATGTGAGAGTGTTTATGACAAGAGACGTGTGAGAGAAATTTGGTCTTCTTTGATCGACGTTTAGGTACATTAAGCCACGTTAAACGTTTTAGAATGTCCTGTTGAATGTGGTTTGTTCACCGGAGAAGGAGACGGACAGGAATAGACTAATAGCGCAGCCATTTGATGGGGCTAGTGTAATGCGAGGAGCAACAGGTGGAGTGAGGAGGAAAATTCAGGACATTTATCCCAACGAACATTTCATACACTGTTATGCACTTCAGTTGAATTTGGTGATGCAACAGGCCGTCTCCTCGATAATGCCCAGCACGTTGCTTTTTCTCTAATATCAGTGGCTTTTTGGCCTATTTCTCACGTTCTTCGAAGAGAACTGCCACTTTGGACAAGACTGTAGCAAGGCTGCCACGCACACCACAAACGCATTGGAACTTTCATAGTCAAGCTGTCAGCACAGTTTATGAGAACAAGGATATTTTGCTCCAATGCTTCAACACTATTCAAGCATCTCAAGATTTTGACTCAACCACAGCCAGAGAGGCTAAAGGTTTCTGTCGTATGCTGGTGGATAAAAAAAATTCTTTTTTTCCTAGACTTGTTCCACCAAATCGTACCCCGTGTAGACGCACTCTTTGCGCAGCTTCAGAAGAGAAATGTTGATACTGTGCAAACAGAGAGTCACAGCAAACTTTGTTGATGCTGTTTCAAAAGTTCGCGACTCCGTGCCTTCTCTTTGTGCTCGACACATTGTTGCTGATACAGGGTCCAGACGGGGGAACGTTTCAAACTTGCAGCGAATGGCATATGAGGTGTGTGACAGTAATTGCCAACGCGAGGGATAGGTTTGCTTTTACTGGGCACTTGGCTGCGGCTTTCCTGTTTGACAGTGAGCGTTTTCCTGAGTACTCAAAACACCCACAGAAGCATTGAGGAAGGCAGTCGATGCGTATTCAATGTTAAGCAAATCACGTCTGCAAATAGAACTTTCAGTCATACACGAGAACCCTGACTTCAGGATATGTAGCAGCGCAATGGCGTTGTTCATTTTAAAAAGTAATAACAACTTACAGGATGTTTTCTGAAACTTTGAAACTACTTCGCATTCTGATCACTACACCCATGATGACCGCAGAGTTTGAGCGATGGTTTTCCACACACAAACGAATAAAGACATTTCTTAGAAATACCATGTCACAGGACAGACTAAACGCAGTGGCAATGTTGTCAATTGAAAAGCGACTGACGCATGACATCCCTGATTTCCCCGAAAAATCGGCGTGCCAAGTTCCTGTGTAGGTGAGGTGACAGGATGGGACTGTGACATGACAGCTGTAAGGAAAAACAAGGCGCAATTCCGATCTTCGCAGAAAAGACTTTTTTATTTACAGGAACGGCAGTTGTCAGAAATGCGTGAAAACGCACTCTGGGTTCAGCGGAGTTGATCTGAACCCCGAGCACTCAGCGAAAGCATTCTTTATACTGATACAGAGCTTTGATCAGGATCGACAATAATTAGCATACAGGTGGTGAAATACAGGAGGTCTGGTAATTGCATTATCTTCCCTAGCAAGAACAGTTCTCAATCACCCATCACCGGTTTCTTTAGAAGCACCAATTGCTGCAATGGCCAGCCATGGCCAAAGTGACAATTGAAGTCTGCGAGCAGAACTGTGGTTACACTAAGGCCATCTAGACAAATGAATACAGGTATTAGCATACCTTAAGTGAGAGGATCTGTGCTATCTTATGCTGCACTGAATGAGTTAGTTTAGGGATCTGGACCAAAATCTTACAGTCCCCCCTTTGATGCTTATATGCCATAAAGCATCACCCATTCCAGGTATCCTAGTGGCGGTGCTGTCCTGCCTTAGGTTGTCATCCTTTGCACGGACAATCTTACCCGTCATTGGACCAACACCTCTTTCCACTGGATCACTCTAAGCACCACATCCTCAGGCCTGATGAAGCTTTATTACAACCACAGACTGCTCACCCTAACCTTTATTCAATTATCTACTTTTAACCAGGATAGAAGACAGAGAACTACTCCAGCCAAGGAGACTCCTTAAGAAGGTTATTGGACAGATTTGCTTTAGGAGTGGGAAGCAGATTATTTAAGTACTTTATCCAACTGTGGTAATTCACAATCGAATTCAGAAATGTTTTCAAAACTTCTGGTTTGGCATATATAGTTTGCTGAGACTGACATACAGGGAGTGGTAATTTCCTATTGATCAAGCTGAGCTGGGTACAATACAGAATGAAGTGGAATTCACAGGTTTGGAGCTCTTCTGCAGACTGGTCCATAGATGAACTGGTGGCTGCTGCACTATGGTATTTCAGGAGTGCTGTTGTCAGGAGGTCCTTGTACATTCCAGTCACTCTTTCTCCCTGACACTGCTCATCAAGCATGGAGACCACGCCGTCAGGTTCACCAGGACTGGAACATGGACCCACTGAATGTTGTGGATCAGGCCCCCAAGACTGTCAGCACGCCGGACTGGGGAGCTGGTTGTTGCTCTGGACATTCTGCAGCACCACAGCAATGGGTAGAATTAACCTCAGGACACTGCGCCACATCTCCTTTTTGTTGCTGTTGGTTTGTGTTGTTGGGATCTGTAAAACACATACAAGAAGAAAGAATCTTCCCCCCTTTCTCCCCACATGGGCATGACATTTGACAAACATATAGCAAGACAAACACATAAGAGTTTATCAACAGTCCCCCAATTTCTTATATGGTTTCAGTTGATCCACATAGAACCATTTCCTTGTGGACTGTCCAACTTTTGCCTTGTCCACCTCCTTTAGACCAACAATCTCTTCTGAAGTGGCCTATTTTCCCACAGTTGTGGCATCTGTCTGTAAAAGAGCTGTTTCTAAATCTCCTGCATCCATTTCTCTGTGGTGGTCTCTGCCCCTCCTTTGCCCAACAGTGCCTCCTAATGTGCCCCGGTTTACCACAGTTGTGGCATATAACCATGCCATTTGAATTACGAAGTGGGGGCATAAAGTTTGGTGTATGGTTCGGTCTTTTGTTTGTGGGGTTATGGATATGAGAGTTATACACTTTTGTCATTTTGCTGACTATCTCTGAATATGGTGTGTTGGAGTCTATATGTAATATGAGGGCGTTGCGCATGTATACATCACACTGTGCTATCAGAGCTGATTTGAACATTGGATGCTGCTGTGTGATATCAGGTATGCCACTGTAAGCTAGAAAAGCGTCCAAAAGCCTAGATGAAAATGCTGCAGGGTGCTCCTCTTTTCTCATTTTAACCCCTGTTATTTTTTCCCAGCCAATGACTCTTGCCCCCAAGACCTCAAGCAATGCCTCTTTCCTCTCTCTATCGTTAGCAGTTTTCCTCTGCACCTTTTCTGGGAGGGCCCTTGCCAATGCACGTGGGAGACACATAGTCAGGACCACACAAGCATCTGAATCTGTTAAGCTATGCAAATCAACATATTGTTCCAAACTGGCTAGAAATTCTAAAGGGTCATGCTGAGATAGATGAAACTTCCCAATACTCTTAACTAATGATTCAAACTCTGTGGGGGTGAGAGCCCTAACAGTGGTAGTGGTGACGGCGCTATCTTCCTCACCTGGGTGAGTGGTAGTAGTTGAATGGATTGGCGCCATGGGAAACCTCACAGTATGATCTGAACATCTGCTCCGATCGTCGCAACTCTGTGCGCTGATGTTATGTGCCGATTTGTCCCAAAAAGGATTACTACTTCTATCACCACGATCATCCACACCACTCCTTGTTTCACATCTACTCAGCAAGTAATCGCAGGCTCTTTGTAAGCGTTTCATTTCAGGGTTTGCTTTTTCCAAAGAACTCTCCAAATACTGATTATGGGCTTTGCACCGGGTTAACTCATGCCTCATTTCTAACTTTTCCTCGGTTCTTAGTGTTGCCGTAGCTTCGTAACTTTTCAACGTTCCCTTATATCCATCTAGCTGTTCCTCGTACCTTTCAACCTGATCATGCAAAGTCTGATTCTCAAGTTCTAATGCATCCTTTTTCCTTTTGGTCACTTTGTACGACGCAAGAACGGCTTGAAGGGCAATAGCAATTTTACATTCTTTTTTCCTAGGCATTTTCGGGTATGTTTCGAATTGGTTCAATGCCCACCCATAAGGGTCTTCCATATTTTCGATTCCGTTAAGTACTTCACATTGCCCATGCTTGACAATGTAACGTAGCATCAATTCCTCCATTACTAGCTAGAACTTATGCCTAGAACAAGTTATGACTTGTGTCTATCAGCTAGCTAATAACCAACGGTGATTCGCCAAACAAGACCATTTACTGTCGCTAAAATAACAATAAAAAAACACATACAGCCGACTGTTCCAGCACTCTGTACAAAGTCGCTCAAATAACGCTATTCAATGTTCCAGTGCATTGGACACAATGAAATAGCCTAGTCTGGCCAGCTCCGTTAGGCGACTCAATGCCCCACTGCTTCGGGCATAAACCAATGTGCTTCAGACACAGCCACAATACTTTGGGCTCACAACGACACTGTAAGTTTCAGCTGCTTTAGAAACTTACACTACGGAATCACTGCCCCAGTACTTCGGGCCCAGCAAATTCCCACGGTCCAGTTACTTTAGGGCCGACCTACTATAATCACTGCCTTAGTACTTCGAGCGCAGTAGATTAACAAGATCCAGTTACTTTAGGATCTTACAGGCACTTCGTTTCAGTTACGTTAGAAACTTAATTCCGAAACAACTCTGTCACCACAGTACTTCGAGCAGATTCAATTACTTTAGAATCTTTCACAGAATAGTAAGGAATTAGCCTGCGACTCCTCCTGCTCGTATGTAAATAAAGATGAAAACCAACAACTGTCCCTGTCCTTAAAACTCCTGTCTAGGTTTTTTTATACGAGGGATTACCTGAAAGAAACTTAGCAGTAGGTTAGTAATGTACTCACCTTCCCCGCTTTTTTTCAGAAAAATCCCGCGTTGGGTGGCTCGCCAGTTGTAAGGAAAAACAAGGCGCAATTCCGATTTTCGCAGAAAAGACTTTTTTATTTACAGGAACGGCAGTTGTCAGAAATGCGTGAAAACGCACTCTGGGTTCAGCGGAGTTGATCTGAACCCCGAGCACTCAGCGAAAGCATTCTTTATACTGATACAGAGCTTTGATCAGGATCGACAATAATTAGCATACAGGTGGTGAAATACAGGAGGTCTGGTAATTGCATTATCTTCCCTAGCAAGAACAGTTCTCAATCACCCATCACTGGTTTCTTTAGAAGCACCAATTGCTGCAATGGCCAGCCATGGCCAAAGTAACAATTGAAGTCTGCGAGCAGAACTGTGGTTACACTAAGGCCATCTAGACAAATGAATACAGGTATTAGCATACCTTAAGTGAGAGGATCTGTGCTATCTTATGCTGCACTGAGTGAGTTAGTTTAGGGATCTGGACCAAAATCTTACACAGCTTATATAATAGGCCTATTTTATTTACTTCTGTATATCATTGTCATATGCTCATGCACTTGATATATTTTTTTATAAGTTTGTTTCAGCTCCCAACAAACATGTCATTTTCATTTTATTTTCTGTGTTCATCAGCCAAGGTTAAGAATAAATTGAAAAGAGGAAGCAACCGTCTGTCTCCTGATCCTATTTCTCATCAGTTTTGAAAATCATGTCCTTCTCATAATTATGGAAGTTGGAGTAAGTTATTTTTAGACATTGCTTTAGTTTATCGTCGGTGGTTCTTTGTCGCGCACACTCGGGTTATAGGATAGCCTATTGTTCATCTTTGAAATGTGTTGGCTACCGCGGCGTTATGTGGGCTGCTGGCTGGTATGTTTATAGGTATGCACTGTCTGTTCTCTAATATAGTAATTACTATACTTATGTGGCTGAACACTATGAAGTAATATATAATAAGACACCACACCAAACTACGCCACCTAAGGACTTACACCTTAAGATTTGTAACCAGCAATTCGAGTGGAGAGGCTCCCCAGCACGCAGACAAGTTGTATGAGAATGAGACAGAGACGTGTATTCCAGTTGACTGGGCAATTTTATTAAATAAACGACAAAAATTCTGAACAAGAATATTTCATTAGTAACAAGCCTTTATTATAAAAATAGATCCTATAGATAAAAACACTTTAGCTAGGGACAGGGCAGAGAATGGAAATCGCAAGACCGGGGTACTGGCTGTCATAAATAAAAAAACAAGCCAATGCACTAGAATATAAATATGGGCCAATGAATGCAGTTACCTGGAAGGGTGGAGGCCAGCTCATCAAACTCACTCCAAGTGTCCCAGTACCTAGGATTACACACCACAAACACACACACAGCAAGCCGTAGGATAATGTGAAGGTGCTTGTAAATATTACGCCTAGTTCACCTCATGCAGTGCAGGGAGAAGGGAACCACCATCCAGTAACCCAAACACCGGCGCAGCTAACTGTCTCCTGCTGGTAAAAGCGAGAAAATTAGAAATTATGATAAAATCCTATAGAGCTGAATATTGAAGCAAGGTGACAAGCCAGTACCCGGAAGCTGAGAGCCAGGAGGAAAAGAGCTCCCCAAATACAGCTGGCAGCAGCTAAAACATTGCCCAATCAACGCCTCTATTAACAATAACCTAAACATTAACCAAACAACTGAAATACAACAAACAAAAACACAATAGTGAGAAAAAAATGAACTCAAGAGGAAACAAAAAGACCGCATCTACCGGATGCGACAAAGCCCACCAGGGGGGGCCGCCGAGTGGCCACCCAACCCAAAAAAAAAATACAAAGAAACAAAAAAAAAACAAATACAAGAAAAAGTAAACAAGCACAAAACTTATAATCAGGCAAAACAGCAATGGCAGACACCTGTGAATACGAGCACACGGTTAACGTAAGATAGCCACAATCTTAATTATGGGGCTAATAATTAAGCCATATATTCAGTTTTACCGGGGGTTAATGGCCGGCGCATCATACCTCCGTTCCAGCATTCAAGTAGGCACGCACTAACCCGTAGCCCTCGTACGCTGCATCAATCTATAAAAATAATTTATAGTTTAAAAAAACGAGCGTACGCAATCGACATATTTAAACAAGGAAAAGACTTTAAATACCGTTGTCACCGTTTCTGATGCATGCCTAAGAAGCCGAGCATGAAAGGGGGGAGAACTGGTAACTGTTTGGGGATACAATATATCATGAATATTATTTCAAAGAAATGTTGAACTAAACTGAAACATCAAATAAGACCAACCTTTCTGCCGTCCCCGTCTATTCCCGCAGATAGAGAGTGGAGTGGAGTGAACGCATCCCGAATAAACTGAGTCCTTGTTTTAACCTCGCAGATGCTAGGTTAATTGCGGGAACAGAAACAGCTGTAAAGAGGGGGGACTTGCGCTTCTGGTAAACTACGGTGGCCAAAGAGAGACACTTGTCCAAGAAGTGCTGCCACTAGCTGGTTACACTTAATTAATATAATACATTTTTAATATACTTAAAATAACGGTATCCAAAGTGGGCATGGCTAGCGATTCAGGAGCTGGAGCCAGTGTCCGCACCACTAGTATTTATGGCCACGGTCCGCTACTGATCCAATGTAAGCTCACTAGTACTGACCCACATCAAGTAGAAATGTCCACAGACTCTTAAATAAAAACGTAATAGTATTCTAATGTTGCTTATGGTTTGACATTTAGTCTCTTATGTATTGTCCTTTGTGTATTTAAAATTCAGTGGCCAAGATTTGCTACCATTAACAGACGGGGAAGAAAGCACAAGCTAGATTTCCTTACAGCAGCACAATGCTTTAAACATTCAGATACCTTGCGAGAAAGGATTCTCCTAGTAGGCCTACTACAGTCAGGGAATGATTAACCACTCAACTAACGTTGATCAGTTACCCTGTCATTAAATTTTCCAGGACATAGTCCTTTGCTTTACTAGGATCCTTGAATTTCTGTCGATTTGTCCTACTGTAGCGTAGATTGACAGTTCGTAGCCTATCTATTGATCTTTGCTACCCTATCGGGAAATGCTACCGCAAGTAGGTTGTGCTACCTTAGAAGCCAAAAAAGGTCAGTAATTTTTTTTTAACCATATCAGAAAATGGTTCTAAGCTAATTACATTATTGTTTTCATTAATGCTGTCAAGTAAATTTTAATAGGCATAGCCTACGTACAATTTATCCATCACATCACATCACATCAAGTAGGAAATACATAAACTGTATGTATTTCGACAGTCTGGTTTAGGCCTACATGCTGACATGTAAATTTGTAGTGTAGTTTGTCCATCAACACGCTCTAATTAATACAAACGTAAAACTTTAAGTAGCATATTTTAATATTCTAAACCTTATCAGAAAAGACTACCAGGATATAACTATAGAATGTTCTGATACCTTATCAGAAAATGCTACCAACATAAACCTGCAGGTAGCGCATTTCGATAGTGTCAATAAGTAGACATAAAGCTTTGTTTTAAACTCCGTAGAAAAAAAAACAACCGTAGAAACCTTCAGCAAAATCTTGCAGTGGGGCAGTTAAACTACTACAGCATGCAGATTTAAAATTCTGTAACAAATTCTATATTCCGGGGATAGCCAGATCTGGGGTCATTTTCGCGATAAATGCCAGAAAGAAAAAGTGGTACAGGACAGATAAACTGAACGAAATACCAATTATTAACTCTGCTGTAGCTAACGTTAGCTAGCTAGCCAGCGATTTCGCTGACAGCATAGGCTAAACTTCTTGCCCACTCTCTCTCAGACTATGGCACTCATATCATGCTGCTAAAGGTGCAGTCTTTCCCTCTTCCAAAACAATCTGTAAATTCTTTTCTAACCCCTGAATCCCCCTCTCCATCCTCTCTATTCCCTCTATCCCTCTCTCTATCCTTCTGGCCTGGTTTTAATTCAAGCATCCATCTTCCCCCTCCCTCTCTGTGTATCATTCTCTCTAGCATATAACACATTCCAGTTAGTGCATGCTGAGTCATTCTTACTGTAAACCCAATTACTCAAACATGGAGAGGAGAGACACAAAAAGGGGGTGGGGAGAGAGAGGGAGACAGAAAGAGGGCAGGGCAATGAGGACGATAATGTGGTCAGAACAAAAGTGAGGGTTAAAGGGAAAGAGGCTTTTACTTATAAAAAAAGCTCATTCTGTAATGTTACTGTTTCTCATGAAGCAGCTTTACTGAGATCCTGGGTTCAAACCACAAAGAGCAAGCCTGCAGCAACAGTAGCAAGGAGCAACTCCCTGACCAAAAGGAGGAAACATTGAGTGACTCTGAATCCCTTTGCCTCTGGCTGACATGGGGTAGTTGAATTAGGGGAGGCAGGAGAAGTCTGACGACATGGGGATAGTCAGGTCAGTGGGACTGACTGCCTGGGCCATGTGGTTGGGCATAGTCAGCCAAGAGAAGAGTTGATGCATCTGGAACTGGACTAGTGGAGCCAGGGTAGGTTGCTTGATCATATGTTGTATCTAAAGCTTATTAGTGGGAGGTGCAGACCGCAGTAGAAAGAAAAAGAGTAAATAGATGAGGAGGAGGAGAAGGGAGAGAGTGAGCAGTTATGGAGAATGCTGTTGAGTAAATGAGAGTGGCATTAGCCAGTGTACAATAACAAATAGCCTGGCAGAATAAAGCTACAGCAGCATAACTGTGGGACGGGATACAGATGGCCATCTCAATTATGAGGCAAGCCTGAGGCTGTCAGTACCAGACCACAGCTGAATTTCTTAAATATCGAGTTGTGATAGAGCAGCACTGGCCGCTCAGTGTACCAGACTCTATAGACCGTATCAGTCCTTCAACCCCTTCCCTTGACTAAAGGAAAGGCCAAAATGAAACAAAGTTTCAAGTCTAAGCTTGAAGACAGAGAATGTCTGTATCACAAACACGAGCAAACTGTTCCATAACAGAGGAGCTTGACAGGAGAAGGCTTGACCACTTGCAACACAGATTGCCAACACCTTGTGAATGAAGTGTACATGGTGGGTTACATGGAGGAATGAGATCTAGAGGGGCAAGTCCAATTAAGGCCTTAAAAGTTTAATATGCCTTTAAAATGTAATAGGTAACCAGTGAAGAGAAGCTAACACTAAGGATATATGCTCAGAAAACCCACACAAATGTATTTGCATGACCTTTGTCTAGATGGCCAATGTCACCCACCAGGCCTGCTAGCCTCCTCATATCAATGTATCACAGCTGACTCAGCCTGGTCAATAACAGCTTTCATTTCTATTTCAATATTAACATTTATTAATGCAGGTCAGTGTGAGTTTACTGATGATGGTGTCCACAGCATTATTTGGTATATGTTAAGAACTGGGTTTGAGGTTTATAAATAAGGATCCCATGTTCACAAATGCCTGGGTTAGCTGCTGTGCCTGTACGTCTTGCAGTCATTGAAGGGGCTGTGATAGAGGCCCATGCAATGTCTGGTCATAGCTCCAGAGCTCTCGGCACTTCTTCATATGCTTCTCAATCTGCTCCTCTGCTTGCTTTGGTAAAGGAGAGAGCGAGAGAGAGGGGGAGACTCGTATTTCTCCACCAGCCAAACCTCCAACCCCCTGTTCACTCTCCATCTGTCTGCGGAGGGAGAAGGAGGACGAGATCTGCCATCACAGAGAGCTTTCACCACAGTGTGATCCCTCCTTTACTGCCCATCAATAAAATCTTCCTCTGCGTTTGCAGCTTCACTCATTTACAGAAATTCTGTTTAGTCTTGGTATGTGCTTATAAACTGAATCATGTTTCTTAATTTGCTGTTGATAAATCCTACATTATAAATGGCATGACTCCACATCCTTTGTCTGCAGCTCTGCAGACATCAGTGGCTGATGCATGAATCTCACGCAGTGACTCTTTGTTTGGTCCAGGACAGTGCATGGCTGCTTTTGGGCTGCATGCATCAGGGCTGTTTGGAGGTAGAGAGGGCCTAGGTGTCTGGAAGGAAAGGCATTGTTATGCTGTATCTGCCATGACTGGCAGGAAGAAGAGATGCTATTTGTATTAAAACAGAGCACTGTAACCAGGCCAACAGAGCTGGGTTGGACTAGGGAATAGGGAGAGAAGGGGATGGGGGTGGGGAGAGGGGGGAATGGGGGTAGGGAGGGAGGAGCAGGGAGGTGCCAGGGGAATAGAGGGAGAGAGAGAGAGGGCGGGGCTGAAGACGATCATCAAGAGAGACAGACAGAGAGAGAGAGGTGATGTCACCTCTAGCCAACAGCAAATCAGAGCAGAGAACGGAGGGAGGAGAGAGGGAGAGAGAGTCTCAGAGGGTGGGGTTTTCTATCACTGCAGCATCAGCACAGCGGGCTCCATCTGTTTATTGGAGAGGAAGAAAAGAAAGAAAATCAGACAAAAAAAGAAAACGGATGAAACAGAGTGGGACAGGATGAGAAGGAACTAATCGTACTCATCTTTTCACCTGGTCGGGTAAGCTAAGGCCAGACACATCATGAATGTGTGTGATTAGAGGTTTGCTATAACAATGGCTGGTACTCAGAGCATACGCCTAGCCATGGGAGCAGGTGACTGTAATCAGGGGCACACACCTAGTCTGCATATGCAGTAGGCCTAGAATCACAGGACAGTAGGCTTGGGTGCTCCTAATAAAAATCTCAGACAGGTTTAATTGTTTTATTGCTCTTTTTCATTTAGGAAAAACTCAGAGTTTCTACATAGTGTTGTCTGTGTTGTTATTGTTACACATTATTACGTGTTATTATTATCCTTATGATAATCACTACCATGATTATTACTGTTAGTATTATTGAGCATGATTATGGTTGTAATAATAATAATGACAGTAATAATAATACTGAAACATATGCACAGATGTATACATGAAGTTCCATTCATATTTTGAAACATTCTAGTTCTTAATATTAGTAATACTATAGCTAGTTATTATTATTTGTTATTATTGTTATAATTGAATCCTTCATTACTTCTGCAACACCTTTGAAATTTATTCTGTATGCATCCTTAATGCAATACATGCAACAGGATGCTCCTTGTTTAGTGTAACCTAATGTTAAATGATTATATTTTTTATAGTGTGCTTGTGTGTTGTAGTATCAGTCTGTAGTATAGTGTATATGTACGTTCATTTTATGAAATACAGCAACATCATCGCCTACATTTCCTAAAATAGGACCTCTTTTTATGTTTCTTACATGTACTATTTATTGCAGGATTATCATAACAGTGAATTACATATAATATTATGCAGGACATAATCTTGCTTATTGTTTTATTGATCTCATTAAGTTGCATGAAGTGTTGCATTAAGTTTATTTATGGTACAGTGTTAAATACTGTTTATATCTCACTTAGCTCACTTCCCTGTCATATTCCAGATTTTTCCATCCTCTGTATTTGTTTCTACCTCCCTTTCTAATGTCTATCTCTGCGTGTCCTCTCCCTCTCCATTGTTTGAATCAATGACATAACTTTCTAGGGTATCCGTGAGCCTCCTAGACAGTGTTTGGTATGATTCAGTCTTTGACTCAGAGATTCAGAGAGTGTTTGGCATGATTCAGTTTTTGGCTTTAAGAGTCAGACGGCGAGAGTGGTCAATGATTCAGTGTTTGGCTCAGAGTCTCAGAGTCTCACAGAGCATTTGATTGTGTCATCCTCTCATGCCCAGCTCTGTGCCTCTGTGTCAAAAGGAGAAGGAGACAGGGAGATGGATGGAGGGAAGGAGAGGGATAGAGTGGTGGGCCTCCAGATTCATACCACTGCCATGAACCACCCAGGGGGTGCTGTGTTGATCCAAGGCACTTCACTGGATCATGTCAACGTTTTTATGTTTCAGCACTCTTATTCTGTACTCAGAACAGCTCTGTGCTGTACTCTACCAAGCCCCTAATAGATCCCAAAGGAGCCTGCAGACTGACCTGAGAACAGCTCTGTATTGTACCTGTCCTGCAGTGGGTCTCAGGTTAGCCTACAGACTGACCTGAGAAGAGAGGAATCTACATCTCTTTGTGTCTGTAAATGATGTGGTCTGGTTATTAAAAATGCAGACAAGACTGAATTATTCATGTGGATACAGTATCCATAGCGGTCTTACAGCAAGTATGGTCCATAAACACAGTGTAGCACAGCTGCAACCCCCCCCCCCCCCACACACACACACACACACACATACACACACATTTTGGATGGATGGTCTGTGATGGGAATCCCAGTGCAGACAGCCTTTTCAAAGTACAGGGCAGCATGGTATTTTAACTCCAGTATGGTCTGCACTTAGAGCCAGCATGTATCATTTTTTAATTGTGATAGGTTTGCTCTGGGATTAGCACCGAGTTTGGTCTTGCCAATAAAGCTTTGAGCTTAATTGCCTGTGACAGGGAAGGAGGGGAAGGGGGGGATCGGAAGAATTAGGAGTTAGAGGTGTTTGCGTTTGAAATTCAAAAAGCTTCTAGAGCCCAATGAAATATACATGCTGTCAGACAGTCTGTCTAAGGGTTGGTTTGTGTGTGTGTGTGTGTTGAAGTTATGAAGATACAGATTTCAACTGGACTGAGAACATGTCAGAGTTTGTGTTTGTCTCTTTTTTAAAATCTTTAATGTACTAAGTTGAGTGCTTTTGCACTCATGCCATTATTATCACATGGTTCATAACACTGAGTTTGAACTGAGGAAAAAGAGGGAGTGACACAGAGGGAAAAATGGAAACAAACTGGACGTGAAACAGAGGGAGAAATGGTAACAAACAAGAAGTGAACTAGATATGTAAGGAAGAGAGAGATTGGGAGAGGGAGAGAAAGAGACAGGGAGAGGGGGAGGAAGAGAGAGAGGGGGGGGGAGAGACCGTGATAGGGAGTGGGGTAGAGACAGATATTTGATATGTGATATTTGAATTTGACTGTTGACAGTTAAAGGAACACTGACCCTGCACTAGCATGTGCAGAGTACCTAGAAATGCTTGTTACTGTTGCTGATATGTGTTGCAGTAGACCCCCATTCCCCTCAGCACTGTTTTATATTGCTACTGTGGTATTTTATGTTGGATTGATTGGCTGACCTGTTTTGTGAGCTTTGCCATGGTAACCAAGCCCATAAAGATACACCTATAGCTTATCTCTTAGCAACAGTGAGGGGGCTGAGAGATACAACTATGGTTAATCTCTTAGCAACAGCGAGGCGACTGACAAATACACCTATAAATC
Organism: Megalops cyprinoides; assembly: GCF_013368585.1. Lineage (NCBI taxonomy): Eukaryota > Metazoa > Chordata > Actinopteri > Elopiformes > Megalopidae > Megalops > Megalops cyprinoides. The sequence continues at coordinate 373,585 of NC_050588.1, read as the reverse complement.
ATCTCTTAGCGACAATGAGGCAACTGAGAGATACACCTACAGCTCATCTCTTAGCAACAGTGTGTGGGCTGAGAGAGACATCTATAAATCATCTCTTAGCAGTCATGTTAGGCATGTGGTTGCAGACCTAAGACCATTCTCTTGAAGAGCATTCACTGTAAATCCACTAACAGCTCTGTCTGATCATAGTCCAATTACTGTCCCTCTCAAAATGGGAGAAACTAAATGCAACAAAGATTAGCTGTAGAACTGCAAAGATCCCAAACAGCACATAGAGCAGCAGCTCCAGACTCCAACATTTCTGTTTATCACGCACAGTAAAAGAGTCAGTCAGTGTCTGAAACACATTATATCCATAATGTCCACCTTTTAAAATAAATGATGATACTTTTTGTTTGCAAATGGCCTGACACAAATTAAAGAAACAATAACAAACAAAAACAAGATTTCTGTCTCAGTGACCAATGCACTAAATCACTACATGGGCACATTTGGAACAACAACAAAAAACTGCAAATGCAGGCTTGACTAACTGCAGAGTCTGGGAAAACTCAAAAAAGCAAAACATAAACAAATGGTCATCCACAGGAGATCATTTTACTTATGGGCTCCACACTTTCCTTCAGCCAGGTCCATGAGTAACACACTTGATGAAACAGAGATAGAAAGTTGCTGGCTTTTGTAGAACAAATGTTCCAGCAGACTCTGATTGAAATACACTGTCAGGACTAAGCCCTGGCATATATCATGAACAAATGTGAAATTGTTATTCTTCTTATTATTATGCTGATCTCGATCAGAGAGAAACAAATGCTAATTATATTATACAATATGGTGCGGCAGTGAAGCATAGTGGTAAGGTGCATGACTTGTAACCCAAAGGCCGCCGGTTTGATTCCCTGCTGGGGCACTGCCGTTGCACCCTAGGGCAAGGTACTTAACCCAGTATTGCCTCAGTAAATATCCAGCTGTAAAAAATGTAACCTAAGTCGCTCTGGATAAGACTGTCTGTTAAATGACAATAATGTATTTTTTTAATGTTCGCTAACAAATGATTTTGTAAAATAGGGAAAACATCCAAATCTTTGTAATGTAATGCAATGTAATGTAACAACAAATTATTTTAATGGAAATTGTTAATGCAGTGTTTTATACTAAGTAAGCATTGCTGAAGCTTTTTTTCATTCACCTGTATATTTTGAGATCAGAAAGCAGGTGTATCTTACAGCATGTACAAGTCTAGATGATGTGATGAGGCCCTGAAATGCCAGGAGCTCAGCTCAGAAGAGACTCCCTGCAAGCAGCTGGTTCTGAGGCATTTACAGCATTACCTTTATCTAACTCCAAACAGCCTTAGCAAAACACACACACAGAAAATGTGTATTCACCAAGTTATGAGATAGCACAAGGAACGTAACAATGTAATGCGCATATAAAAAAATTACAAACTTTAGTGCTATCAACACTTAGAAAGTTAAAGTTGACAAAGAGTGGTATGCTGGCCCCTACCTCATTCAGTAAGAGCACAGCAGCAGCTAACAGGCAGATAATATGAAAAAAGGATGAAGCTGTACATGTGACCCTCTCTTAAAAGTGGAACTAGTTTCCTTTTAAAGCATATGTGTATATTATTAATTTCTTTGTAATTTAAGGTGCAGTAAAGGAGGCAATGTACAGTAAAGGAGGGAAGGTGCGGTGATGGAGGTGATTGAGGTACAGTAAAGGGGCTAAGGTGCAAAAAGAATTTTGGATAGTTAATGAAATGGTGTGAGAGAAAGGTCCAGAAGGTAAAGTGAGAAAAGACTAGAGAGGTATGTGAGAGTGTGTATTATTATTATTATCATTATTATTATTATTCTGTGAGATATAAAACCTGGAAACAGTGGAGAGATGAAGGAGGGAGGGCGTGTGTCTGTGCTCTTTGTCACTGCCTCGCTTTCCTACTCCGCCCCCCCCCCCCCCCTTCTGAAAGGGGGCTCTGTCTGAGAAATATGAAAAATTACTCCCTCATTGCTTCCAAACCTCCTTCAGCTAGAGCATTCCTTCAGGCCAAGCAAGTGCAAGCCAGATCACTTACTAGAATTAGACACAATTTCCGTACTATATTATGGAGTGCAGTACACTATAGTCCATTGTTGAGCAAAGTGTTTTGGAAAGTGTCTTTGGGAGGAAGCACAGTATCTTACTGTTTCAGATACGGGCTAGCAGATAATACACAATTCTTCGTCTTGCCATCTTCCACTGAATGTTCTTGCCGCCAAAAGTTCCCAGATTTTGATGTTGTTCTGTGAGTCAAGAATCAGATGACGTGTCACTATTTTCCATTGAGCAGTGAAGTTTACAGCGAGGGACAGTTTCTGGGAACATTTGTGTTGGGCATACTGTGGCACTGGCACAGATTTGTACTGAATGCATGCTCTCTATCTCTGCTGTTTGTTCTTCTATCCCTCTATCCCTGCTCTCTACATAGCAAAAAGCACTGATTACAAATCAAAGAAGGTTATATTCATGTTATATAATGCCTTTGTCAGACCATATTTACGGGGGCGACAGTGGCTCAGGAGATAGAGCAGTCGACTGGGGATTGGAAGGTCCCTGGTTCGAATCTGACTTATCCTAGCAGAGTGTCGAAGTGTCCTTGAGCAAGACACTGAACCCCCAACAGCTCCCAGTGGCCAGTTGGTAAGCCTGTATAGCAGCCTCTGCCACTGGTAGGTAGATGTGAGGCATATAACTGTAAAGTGCTTTGAGTACTCAAATGAGTAGAAAAGTGCTATATAAATGCAGTCCATTTACCATTTAGAGTACTGGGTCCAGATCTGTGCACCACACTATAAGAAGAACATAGAGGCTCTTGAAAAAGTACAGAGAAGGGCACCAAGACATGGTACCTTTGGTAACGGGTTATGTGTCCGAGCACCACAATCTGAGGTATAGTGGGCAGGAAACATCCCCTATCCTGTAAATGTGCTTTATTTTTGTATGTATATATATATATATATATATATATACATAAGTATTCGGACGCCTGACCATTACACCAACAGGGACTGTAATGACATTGTATTCAAATACATATACTTTAATATGGAGTTGGTCCCCCTTTTACAGCTATAACAGCTTCCACTCTTCTTGGAAGGCTTTCCACAAGATTTTGGAGTGTTTCCGTGGGAGTTTGTGCCCATTCATTCTGTAGAGCATTTATGAGGTCAGGCACTGATGGTGGACGAGAAGGCCTGGCTCACAATCACTGTTCCAGTTCATCCCAAAGGTGCTTGATGGGGTTGAGGTCAAGGCTCTGTGCAGGCCAGTCAAGTTCTTCCACACTGAACTCATCAAACCATGCCTTTATAGTCCTTGCTTTGTGCACTGGGGCACAGTCATGTTGGAATAGAAAAGGGCCTTCCCCAAACTGTTGCCACAAAGTTGGAAGCATAACATTGTCCAAAATGTCTTGGTATGCTGAAGCATTAAGATTGCCCTTCACTGGAGATAAGGGGCCTAGCCCAAACCCTGAAAACAGGTGTGGCCAAATACTTTTGTCCGTATAGTGTACATATACAAATATGTAAGATCCTTTATTTGCAAAATTTTATAGAAGAGAGAAGAGGAGGTGTAAGAGAGACTGTGAGAAAAAGCGACAGAGAAACTATCAGGAGAGAAAGAGAGGAGGACAGGTGAAAGGAGCAACACAGCAAAAAAGGGACGCAAATGGCAGGAAGAGAGAGAGGGACAGAAAGAATGACCAGACCAGAGCCCAGATGTAGAGACCTCTACCTCGCAGGTGTAACAAAGTCATTTACTGCTTGAATAATCACATTTACTCATGGCCAAAACTACATAATAGAAGGGGCAGAAGGAACAGGGCTGGACAGGCATGAAGCAGGTCTGCAGAGTGGTTAAGGGCGAGGCTGAGCAAGCAGGAAGCAGGTCTGCCGAGTGGTTAAGGGCAGGGCTGGACAGGCAGGAAGCAGGTCTGCAGAGTGGTTAAGGGCGGGGCTGGGCAGGCAGGAAGCGGGTCTGCAGAGTGGTTAAGACACAAAGTTATACAACTTGATCATCAGTTAACAGCCATTAACAATATATTTACACTATACTATGCAATATAAACACAGTGCAGTGCTCACAATAATTAACATTACACCATTCAATATACACAGAGTGCTTACTATATTTTTACACTACACCATGCAGTATGTGCATAGTAATTAAACCTGTTTGTGTAATTGCATAAAATCCGTCATATGTGTGTACACAGAAGTGAATATGTAGGGAGGGGTAAAAAAAAACTGGTGTGGGGGCTGCTTAATATAAAATGGGACTTAAAAGAAGAGGTGTAGCCAGATAAGAGTGTTGGATCTGAGATGTAAAAGAAGGGATGTAGCTGGATAAGAATGTTGGCTTTGGGGCCAAAAACAAGAGGTATAGCTGGACATGAATGTTGAATATGTTGCATCTCCACCAGAACCATGCAAAGCTGTGTATCTGTGGTTAGGTCCATGAGTACTGATGGATTTCTGTTCTAATAGGACAGCAGATTTCTGTCCTAGCAGGATTATCAGATTCTCTTTCTCACATATAAAGATAGAAGAGAAATCAAACTAAGGTGAGAGGTTGCATTGCAGGTAGAGGGTTACATGGACCAGTGTGGAATGCAACAGATTTCAATTACCAAAAAAAGAAAAGTTGGCATGAAAACATGGGTCGCATACACACAAGCACTACAAAAATGATAACCACGTGAGTTGAAATATGCAAAGGCATAAACTACATATATACACAGACACACATGTGCACATATCAGCTTACAGGTACCCCATGCATTTAAATATTGAATAAACAACATTCCACATGAAAGACCCAGCATTTCAACATTTCACAAACACGACCACCTGCTGTCTTTTACCATCACTCTCTATCCCAGTCCCTCTGTCTGTCTGTCTTCCTGTCTCCCTCGCCATCTTTGTTTTCATGCTTAGAGCTGAGAATAAAGCTGAGAGTAAGCATCGAGCTGAGGGTAAGGGCAGTGCTGAGAGTATGCATGGAGCTGAGAGTAAGCATGGAGCTGAGAGTAAGTGTAGAGCTGCAAGTAGATGTAAAGCTGTGAGTAAGTGTAGAACTAAGAATAAGCAAAGAGATGAAGTAAGGCTGAGAGTAAGTATGGGGCTAAGAGTAAGCATGGGGCTGAGAGTAAGTGTGGAGCTGACAGCAAGCATGAAATCATCCATCCTGTATAATGACTTTGTACAATAACAGCGCAAGAGAGGAAGTGAGACAACAAGAAACTGGACTTATCTGGACTGACAAAGTGAAGGACTGAGCCATAGAGGGAGGGAGAGGTAATGGGAGACAGAGGGGTGGAGTAGAGGGAATAGACTTAAGCAACTAGCTACTAACAGGTGTCATTAAAATAAAACAGAACAGAAAACTCCAGAAAACACTGGCCTATAAATGTAAAGAGATTTCCTAAGCCAAACTGACACATACTAAGACTGTTTAATTCTTTCCTTTGGATACTGAAGTCATTTCTAACTTATAATAATGAGAGCAATATACTCTCCTTGTATTTTTCACAACCATAATATAAAACCAAACCCTAGTGTTTTAAGGTACTCCACAACTGCCCTGAAACCCCAGTTGTTTTTGAATGAACTCACCAGTTTGGGTCAGGATTAGTCAGCAGCCATCGGGAGCTTGAATCCATTTATTCCTTATTGTGTCTTGCCTTTAAAGTACATGTTCTAAACATGGATAATTGCCGCCTTCTCATTGTGGAGTGTGGCTGTTATGAATTTTCACTGTACTGGGAGTTCTGATGTTCATGTTTTTTCAATTGTGCAGCAATGTTACAGCTCTGAGGTATTGCTGCCAGTTCCGGTTAAGTCCCTATTTAAGGCTTTGCATCTTTTTGTCCTTAAAGCATCAGCTGTGACTAAATGGGAATTTAGCAAATGTGTGCTGAAGACCGTGTTTTCTAATGTTGCAAAACACTGTCATATTGCCACACTTGTAGTGTGTGGTCATATGTGTTATGCTGTGTGCGTGTGCTGTGATATTACTATGCATGTAGAGTGTAGTCATATGTAATAATGTGTACCGTGATATTACCATGTGGAGCCAAACTGATTTGTTGTATGTGAAATGGTCTCAGTGGGTTTTTTGCAAATATAAATAAGGACAAAGAAGAAAGAAAGGCAGATAGATGGATGTACACACAGGGACAGATAGATGGATGTGAAAAGAGAGAATGATAGATACAGTCAATGTGAAGACTGAAACAAGAACAGAGGTGAGGTTGGGATTGGGAGTTATATTAGAGAGAGAGAGAGTGAAAAGGTGGCAGAAACATGTGCAGATATGTCTGTGCTAAAATGCTTTAATAAGGAGGGAAGGATATATGGAAAGAGACATGAAATAAGGGAGAAGAATGAGAGGGTGCAGACAGAGAGTGGGAGTGGGGGAGGGGAGGATAGGGGGGGGGGGGGGGGGGGGGGGGGGGGGGGGGGGGGGGGGAATATCACTGTGAGCCACTGGAGTCAGGGGTTCCCATGGTGATGGGAGAGTGGGACATGGGAGAGACCAGCATTTTCATCTTACAAGCATGGGACACACACATTCACACACAAACTAACACACATGCAATAGCCCAAATGCACAGACACACATACACTCTTTGTATTGGTGAATGCATGTGGAGTCTGTATGAGAAAGACAGTGCATAAGATGCTGATGCGATGCTGAGATGAAGATACAGAAGAAGTGTGTGCAATCGCTGCACCTGTAGCTGAACACTGATCCTTTCCAACTCCTCATATTCTACAGAAGTAACACTCAGAAACACATGGGTAGCTTATTCATTGTGAGGGTCTGTTCTACTTACTTTACATCCAGGAGGGTTAAAAGGCCTAATAAAAGAATAACAATCCTGGAGTTTGGCCTTTACTGATCACATGCAATATTGCAGTTTTTTGTTAATATTTTTCAAAAATGTCTTCTAAAATTAACTATATATGTTTAAATCATGAAAAATGAAAAGCTTATTCTATGCATCACACTACAACACCAATGGTGACTGCCATCAGCCATTTTGCACCCTGCGCTTTCATTGGTGTCACCCTGTTGACACCAATGAGCCCAGTGAGTTAAAAAGCACTGCACAACACAGCAGGAACACACCAAACTCACAGGATAAGGAGAACAACCACATATACAAACTTCCTCCATCAAAGTATGCTAGCTAAGATGCAAATTGTTGCCACCCACAAGTGTATTAGATTTGTACATTTTGTTGAGCTGACTGTTTTTTGAAACACCATTTTATTTATCAATGTACTGTTTATATTAATGCTATCAGTATGGAATAGTGCAGAGATATTAATCTAAGTTAAAATGTGTTGAACAGGACAGCTGTTTCATGTCAATGCATTCTGAGCCCTGCACATTTTACATTTTCCTGCATGTTTTTTTACACCTTTGTTTGGGCAGCTACCCAATACACATGCAGTCTGACCAAATATTTGGGATTTTCTGAAAAACTTCAGAAATCCTGGGTTATACAATGTGGAAAGATTTGGGGGCTGCAGAATGTGGAAAGGCAGCACTCAAATATTCTCTCTTTACAGTACACATAGATGTACCAACCTTAAACATGTTCCACATTGCTTCAAATGCAAATGAAATTAAGGCAGCAATTACATACATATCCTGGCAATAATTCACTTACCTCACTTTGAATTATTCACCTTGCACAATCAATTTATTTACTTATTAGACTTGATGAGCAGGGACAGGAAGTCCAGCACAGACTAATTTCTGTACTACCCAATCTCCTCATTAAAATTAACAGACAATGCAATCACATTTAAGTAAGAAGGACTCTGCTGATGGATAAGCCTTACTCAGCCTTATTGTGTTCACAAACACACGATCAAGTAGGTTCAGAGCAATTATCGGTTTAAAAGTAAGATGTTGGGCTCCCCTATTTTTACTGCTATGACTATTGGTGACATCATCAGAAAGCGCCAGCCTACAGTGTGGCCAATCCCAGAGAATGCCTAATTCCTCTCCTTGATCTGCTTTCCAGGATGTGTATGTAATTACTCTTCCTCTACCACATATTTATCCACCCAAAGCAGCTAAGAAAAATGATCAATGCTTTAGCCTCTTGTAAGAATCTAACACAGTTGAAGGGCTGATATAAAGGGAATTCTTTTGTTGGACTAAGATTGCAACAACAAAATGTTTGTGTCTCAGCTGAGTTCTTTACTCCCATCCACCACATGAAGTGATCACTTGGCCTGATGTCAGAGAGTGATCACATGGGCTACTACGAAGTAAGAGTGTATTTCATGAGCTGTGGAACAAGCGTTCGGTGTTCTTCTAGGTCAAGTTAGTTTCACTCTTGTTAGCTAATTAATGTAAACAACATTATTTTAAGCTAATATTCATATATTCCTGTGCTTTGATACTATAGTTTATAGCTTTTTATATTGTTTTCTAAGATGTATTAGTTTGTTCGTTTCGCGTTTATTGTTTGCTGCTAAATTAGTTTTATTGTTTTGATAATTAGTGGGGCATGGAAGTTTAGTTTGCAGTGCTGTTTAGCTAGAGGCTGCATTACTGATTAGCAGGTACATTAGTAGCCTCGGTCAGACGAATACAAGGGAGTCTATCTGCCATAGTCCATTCAGAGAGAACATCAGGGTGAACAGCAATGTGCCATGTATCATCCAATCCCTGTAACCATCTCCTGCAGAAGATGCACTTATTGTGGAATTGTCAGTCTGCAACCAGAAAGGCTGACTTCATCACAGCATATGCCTCACTCCTCTCTTTCTAGTTCCTTGCCCTCACAGAGACCTGGATCACCCCAGATAATACTGCAACCCTGGCAGCCCTCTCCACTCCATACTCGTTCTCCATACTCCCCAACCCTCTGGCCAGGGTGGTGGGACTGGGCTCCTTATATTACAGGACTGGAAATTCTTTGTTCTCCCTCTCTCATCTATCTCCTCTTTTGAATTTCATGCTGTTGCCATTACTAACCCCTCTAGAACATGTATTGTTGTTTACAGACCACCTGGCCCCCTGGGAGACTTCTATGAGGAACTGGATATTCTCCTCAGCACCTTCCCAGAGGATGGAACCCCCCTGATCCTACTGGGGAACTTCAGCATTCACCTAGAGGCCTCTCAAACTTCTGGATCCTCCCCCTGCTGCACTCCTTTGACTTCACTCCAATACAGTTACCTCCAACACACAAGACAGGCAAAGAGCTGGATCCAGTCTTCCTCAGGGACTGCTCCACCTCAGATCTAAAAGTTACCCCCCTCCAACTCTCTGACCACAACTTTGTCTCCTTTTTCACTACCTCCTCCATGACCTACCCTGGTGCCTACCTCTGTCACCTCTTGCTGTAATATATGCAACTTGCCACCTTCAACCTTCTCTTCCAGAGCTCTTGCTTCTCTCCCAACCCTTGATGCTTTCTCTAAACTGTCTACTGACTCCGCTGCATCAACCCTTTTCTCTTCTCTGTCCTCTTCCCTTGATTCTCTCTGTCTTACTTCCAGGCCTGTACAACTCACTCCGCTGTATCTTTGGCTAAATGATTCACTTGCGAGAATAGGGCAAAGCTTTGGGCTGCGGAATGGAAGTGGAGAAAATTCAGCTCCTCCGCTGATTTGCTAAACTATCAAGCACTCCTCTCTGCCTTCTCTGCGAGTGTGACATCAGCTAAGGCTTCCTGTTATGAATCAAAAATTCAAAGCTCACTTTCTAATCCACATAAACTATTTTCTAGTTTCTCTTCTCTCCTCAATCATGCATCTCCTCCACCCCCCTCTGATCTCTCTGCCAATGACTTGTAAACATTTGTAAGTTGTAACATCCTATCCCAATAGCCCTCATCTCTCACCTCTTCCTCTTTTTCCTCCCTCCCACTCTCTAAATTCTCCCCTCTTTCAGATGCTGATGTTACTCACCTCCTTACAACACATTGACTCTGACATTGACACACTACCTGTGCTTTACCTCCTTTCTCTCCTGGAACAGCCTTTTTGACCTGTTTCAGTCTGGCTTCAGGGCTGGTCATTCCACAGAGACTACCCTATTCTCCATTACTGAGGCTCTTTAAACAGCCAGAGCTTCCTCCCACTCTTCGATCTTGATTCTTCTAGACCTTTCTACAGCCTTTGACACAGTGGAATAAATACTATCTCTCTGGAAGCTCCTTCAGGGCGTCCTGGAAAGGGGGGTTGTCCAGACCCCACAGCCTGTCTATGAATATCCCTCAAGGCTCTATACTCGGCCCCCTCCTCTTCTCCCTTTACATGCAATCTCTTGGCTCTGTCATCTCCTCCCACAGTTTTTTGTATCATTTCTATGCCAATGACACACAACTTTTCCTGTCATTTCTGCAATCTGACACACAGGTTTCTGCATGCGTCTCAGCTTGCCTGAAAGACATTGAAAGACATTCACAGTGAATGGTGGACCACCCCTGAAAACTGAACCTGGCTGAAACTGAGATGCTTTTCTTCCTATCCAAGTCCTCCCCTTTCAAGAGCTCTCCCTCAGTCTAGACCAGGGGTGGAGAGACACATGTCCTGCATGTTTTAGATCTCTCCCTGCTCCAACACAGCTGATTCAAATGATCAACTCGTTATGAACTCCTGAAATCTGCTGAATAACAAACTGATCATTTGAATCAGCTGTGTTGGAGCAGGGAGAGATCTAAAACATGCAGGACATGTGGCTCTCCACCCTTGGTGTAGACTCTACAAGCCTTACAACCAATAGCACTGTCAAAAGCCTTAGTGTAATGCCTGATGGCCAACTGTCCTTCTCCTCTCAGGTGGTAGCAGTGAGTCAGGCTTGCAGATTCTTCCTCTACAACATCCAAAGGATCCACCCTTATCTCACTACATATTCAACACAGCTCCTAGTTCCTGCCCTGGTCCTTTCACGCCTTGACTACTCTCTATTTGCTTGTGCTCCTGCCTGTGCAATCAAACCTCTACAACTAATTCAAAATGCAGCTGCACGCCCTTACAATCTCCCTAAACATAGTGAAGTTACTCCCCTCCTCATCTCATTTCACTGGCTTCCTGTTATCAGAACCTTGGTGCTGGCATACAGGACAGTGAATGGGACAGCACGCTCATACCTCTTCAAACCCTATGTTCCCTCAAGATCGCTGCGCTCTACATCTACAGGGCAACTGACTGTCCCAACTCGATGGGGTTAATCCCCTCAGACACAAGCCCTGTCTGTATTAGTCCCTTAGTGGTGGAATTAACTCCCCACAGGGATTAGGACAGCTGAATCACTGGCTATCTTCCAACGCAGACTGAAGACCCATCTCTTCAGACTGCATCTTGGTTCCACTAGTCATATACATGTAGTATTGTGATGTATTTTGATTTTATGTTCTAGGGACTGTTGTATCATGGTATACTTGGCTTCTGTCAGAGTACACAAGGTAACTTGTGGTAGGACTTAAATAGTGTTATGCTCACATTCACTGGTTTGGGAGTGTGGTTAGCCTGGTCTGATACTGTTGCTCATTTAAATCGAATGGATACGCTTATTTTCTATTATGCTGGAATTCACTTTCTAATGTAAGGTGAGGGAGGAGTGGGAAACATGTTATCTTTTGAAACAGGGAATCAGTTCTTGATGTTTTACAGAAATCATTAGCAAATTAGTGCTAATGCTAGAAAATAACATAGCTGTTGTTCAGAAACCCTGCATTCAGTTCAATGAATTTACTAAACATGACAGTGTTTGTTCTGCCTCATAAAAAGTCTCTTTACTTCCATAGCTGTGATCATCTGACAGAGGCTGATCCAACCTGTGGTCTGCCTGTCAAACAACATGGCTCACTCATCTGTCACCTAATAAGAGCCAGAGCAATCACAACTAGTAACAGAGAGAGAAAGACTGAGAGACAGTGAGAGTGAGACTGAGGGAGATAGATACAAAAAGAAAGACTGAAACACATTGAGATTGAGAATGATATCCTGCCCATTGTCACAGAAATTACTATTAATTATTTTGAATGGTTGGGTTAAACCTTGCTGCAGCACTTTTTGACACAAGTATGCCAATAAAGACCCTCCACTGGAAGTCACCAACTCCTTTAGGGATTGCACTTTTACACAACAACCTCCAGGATGGCATTAAATTCTCAACTCCTAGCGGATCCCTCCACTTTGTATTATGTAGGTTAGCTAACTTTTTGTTGCCAGGGCTTTAAGAAACAAAGATGTTAGAAGTTGTTGCTTCTGAAGATTTTAAAAATGCAGATACATTAATCCCCTCCAGTGTAAGAGAAGGACACTGTTCCTATTAGTAGCTACTGAGTGTGCATTGATCATAATTTCTAGAACCTGATGCTGTTGCTCTGCCACTTGTTGTCCATCAAAAACCTGCAACAGAAACACTGCATCTTCCAGAGATGCATGTTTCTGTAGTTGTCTAGGAATGACCTGGAGTTCACACCATATTTACAAACATCCTAATACAGCAAAACATCAGAATTAACAAAAGGCATGTTTTGTAGACTTTCAAAAGGCATTTGATTTAATTTAACTTGAAGGATTATTGTTTAAACTTTTTCAACGTGGTGTGGGGGTGAAATATATGACATCAACTCAGTATACAATGAAAAAAATGTGGTATAAAATGGTAATAAAACAGGGATGCAACTTGAGTCCAGGATCTTTCAGCATTTATATCAATGAACTGGCAACAATGTTGGATCTGTAGCCCCTGGTCTCACTGTAAAGGATACTGAAATCACATTCCTACTCAATGCAGATCACTTGGTTCTGTTGTCTCCTTCTGTTGTCTGATTGTAGTTGATGCTGATTCATTTTCTGGGTTTTCAAATGTATTAGCTGAGTGGAGAGGTGTAGGCCTGGCTAGTATACTGTCTTAGCCTCCAGTTTTTTCTTTCCTCTTTCCCTTTCTCTTGTCTGGTTAGGTCACCATCGGTCATTTGGCTTTAGTTGTGAAGTCACTGGTTTTGATGCAGTTAACTAGACTTATTGCATGTTATTTAGCAATACAATATGTAAATCACAATAAAACAATTATCACTGGGCAACCGGAAACCAAACAGGTTACCTTACTAACACCTATACTATCATCACATCATCACAACTGACCAAGTCAAATTAAGAAACATGCAAACAAATGGATTAATGATAAGTACAATTGTTTATTTCCCACCTGACTCACAGTGATGCCAACTGGCTGAGTTTCAAGGACTAATTGGCTGGTTCTTGTTGGCTCTCTGGCTGATTTTTTCACTGACTCTCTAGGTCATTTTCATTGTCTGACTTGTTTAAATCTGAACTGTCCATTCACTGTTGTACCTTACTATACGCACTTTTGTACCTTTGCTTTGAGTCAGTCTGGATATTAGCATCTGATAAGTGACTACACGTAATGTGTATATACAGGTACATTTAATAACTTAACTTAAAAACTCAATGTTCAGTCACTATTTATTTCCACTCAATGTTCAGTCACTGTTTATTTGGTTCGGCTATGTTTTGTGTTGATTTGGGGGAGGGGCAGACTGCCAGTCAGAGCACGGAACAGAGAACAGGGAACAGAGACAGCCAAAGAATGGGCTGTCCAGTCAGCAGCCGGAATGAATTAGATAATTGTAACATTATGTTATCCATTGAACTCAACTGCACTAGATATTATTTAATGTAAAAATAAAAGTAGATTGAACTATGTTATTGGTCTGTATGCTATTACAGTCATGCGCAGTGGGTGTCTCTCTTTGTGGGACAGGCCCTAATGTATATTACCATCCACATATCGATCAATGTGTGAATGAGCCTGGGTCAAACTACAGGTGTATTTGTGTGTGTGCATGTGAATTGGTGTCAGGGGGGAGTTTACATGGATGTCAAGGAGACTGTCATGGAAACACAGAAGAGGACACACAGAGGAGGAATTAGGAATGAGTGGTCATCTCGGATGATGCGCACTCATTCCATTCTTTACAGCTTTTGATAAGGCAGACATTAACCCCTAACCCTTACGGAGAGACAGGGAGAATCTGTGGCTTTCAGACGGTGCCTGACAGAAAGGGGAGGGGCCTGACAGAAAGTATATACTGTGCAGGCTCTGCTGCTGGGAGCAAGGCTCTTTGTCTCAGCTTCTGTCACGCTATACAGACCTGCCTCTGACAGTGAGACAGAGTACATTTTTCTCTGCTGGTGTGACTCTGAGAACGTGTTTCTGTGCTAGTTTCTTAGCTAGTGTAAGCGTGAGAGTCTGTTTATGTGCTACACCCACACTTCAGTAGGGTGAAACTTCAGTACGTGGAGGGCCATGCCTAAACCAAGGCCCACTCCACCATGCAGCATGCATGGCTACTGCCCTAATTATTTACTTATTTTGACGGTTTGCTAAATATGATTACAGGTGCATGTGCACATTATATATGTATGCAGCATACAAGGTAGTTAACTCTTCACAGCATGGCATGTGTGGGTGTCAGTTGAGAGTCTATGAACTTGTTGTATGCATGTATTTGCATTTTTGTACAGCTGTGTGCATTTGTGTACATTTGTGGGCATTTGTATGACCATCCAGCAGTAAAGTTAAGCCATTATGAAATCAGCTGAAAAAGTATAGGGTAACATGGAGCAGATGTGTAAAAATAGGGCAAAGGGAGAAAAATGAGAGAAAGATAAGTGAGGGGGAGAGGGAGGGAGAGAGGGAAGGGAAGCTGAGTGGATGAGCGCTGAAGAGGAAGAAAGATGCAGAGATGGACAGCTGAATAGAATTCAGGGGCAGGGTGAGAGTGACAGGAAAGAAGGGGTATCTAACTCTCCCTCTCTAGATCATTACTGTGGTGAATGGAGAGACACTCTCTCTGACTCATGACTGTGGTGAATTAAGAGATCCTCCCTTTCTGGTTCAATACTGTGGTGAATTGAGAGATCCTCTTCTTCTCATTACTGTGTTTATGGAGAGACTCTCTTCATTGGGGTGTAAAGCTCATTGATTGTGAAATGCCATAGAAGTTCTTGCCTAACATGCTGCACCATATGTGACAGAATAATGCCACCTTATTACTCGTCACAGTGGACAGCTGCATGTGGTCTGCAGGGATCAGGCTGTTACGGAT
Source organism: Megalops cyprinoides (assembly GCF_013368585.1). Lineage (NCBI taxonomy): Eukaryota > Metazoa > Chordata > Actinopteri > Elopiformes > Megalopidae > Megalops > Megalops cyprinoides. The sequence continues at coordinate 358,425 of NC_050588.1, read as the reverse complement.
CAGAATGTGCATGGCTGATGCCATAACCCTTTAAATCTGCAAAGAAATGCTGCACAGGACATGACACGTGTAAAGTATATGGAGTCATGGGACTCTTTGTATGTGGTGTGTGTGTGGGTGGGTGGGTGCAAGGTGTGTTGTGTGAAAGATCGACACAACTTGCATCTTGCATCTCTCACAAACAGCTCAAAGTGCATTCTTTACAATCAAGATTAGAATGAAAGATAAGAATTCTTAAATTATTGATTGATAAAGAAAATTTGTAAAAAAAAAATAGTTTTCAAAGGAATTTAGAAGAAGGCAGACTTGGCATAGATACATTGTCAGGGAGACTGTTCCAAAGTCTAGGGGCCTTGACTGAAAAAGCAAGGTCTCCTTAAAACCAGTTTGATAAGTTAATTGGCAACAAGCACAGTGAGGCAATAATAGGTGTGACATTGAGAATGGATGTGACATCTTTTGCTTGTTTTGTTAAGTCTGGTTGCAGAGTTCTGTACTAGCTGCAGACTGGACAAGTTGTGTTGCCTCAGGCAGGTTAAAAGGGAATTACAGTAGTCCAGTCAAAAGGAAATAAAAGCATGAATGACCTTGTCATTCTCATAATGGTTTTTCCATCCACTAACTTGTAAAATGGACAGCGTTTCACTTCAAGCACTTATTTGTAAGTTGCTCTGGGTAAGAGTGTCTGCTAAATGATGTAATGTAATGTAATGCAAATATCCTGAGTTGGCCTGGTTGGACACAGGATCAATCCACTATGATATCTGGGGCTAGCTAATGTAAGGGCGAATTGTGTCAGTTTTCTGTGGGTGGAAACACCTCTAGCTTCCTTCAGTTAGAACTCACCTGCAGCTAAGCTGGGTTAGAGGAAATACCTCAGGTATAACTAACCTATAAGGTGGGTCAGTGGAAAGGGTTCAGATATAGGTGAAAGATAGCTCAGGTGGGTTAGTGAAAATGCCTCAGGTATAGCATTTTTGCTCATTGTAGGTGCAGATCACTGAAATCCATTGGTCAGAACAGTGTATGTATTGCGTTGTATTTACCTGATGATATTGATGCTGTTTGCAGTGGAGGTCAAGGACCATGTGGCTGCATGTGGTGCAGGGCAGTGACTCAGTGGCAGTGTGTGGTGCAGGGCAGTGACTCTGTGGCTGTGTGTGGAACATGGCAGTGACTCATTGGACCTCAGCCTGCAGAGTGATGTCAGAGGGACAGGCGTAGCATATTAGAATGGATGGATCTGCATGAACAAAGAGGGCTGGAAACATAGATTCACAGTCTCCAGGACTACTGTGAATACAGAGTATAAAGGGGGCCTCTGAATTAACCTGCCCCCCCCCCCCCCCCCCCCCAACCACGTCTCCTTTGTCATTCTTTCTCCCATAACTGAGTCTCTCTCTGGCTATCTCTGTATTCATCCCCCCCACCCATTGCTATCTCTCAGATTGGCCCCCACATGCACACATGCACACACACTCACACATGTCATACAAACACACACACACACACACACACGCAGGATTAGGCAAACATCCACTCAGATACTGAATCATTCAGCTGGGTTAGGTAATGGCCACACAGATACCAAATTATTCAGCAAGGTTAGAAGTTATAGGATGAACAACCTTAAAATCATTGCTGCCAGTTTCCAGCTATAGGTTTGTATTGCTACCACATGTTTGCCCCTGAGCTGATGTGACTGCAACAGCTTGAAGTGCCACCAGGCTTTTATTGTATATGCTTATCCTCAGTGCATTTTACAGCTACTAGCTATTACAATAGCAGTGAGAGATGTAAGGGTCAGAGTTTGAGGAACCTAGATATAGTCTGTATAGGTGGGTGTTCAGTCTGCAACAGAAAAGGAACAGCGATTTTGCTGTTTTGGCAGTTGTGGGGACCCCATTTCACCACTTTGGTACCAGGCTACAGAATGGATATGAACAAGGTGAAGAACCCTTCCAGGAAGGAACTACTAGGCTATCAGGTGTAGTGGAATGAAATGGTCTGGCAGAAGTTTAGGGTGTGATTATAGATTGTAATTGTTATTGCTAGGTAGGTTAGAGTTTTGAGTTTTGTATGAGCCATAACAGGTAGGTAATTTAGAGAGATAGGGAGAGACATGACATGACACTGTTTTTAGTTTGTGGTAGATCAGTCAAGCCGCTGCATTCTGATTCATCTGGAGAGGCCTAATGGCACTTACTGGAGGAGAGTTGCAGTAGCCTCCAGTCTAGCCTGGAAAACACAAAGGCTTGGACAAAGCGTTGTGCAAAGTTGATGGTTAAAAATGGGCAGATTTTTCAGATGTTACAGATTGCAAATCTGCAGCTCCCACTGCTGATATATTGTTGGTGAAGGACAGGACAGTATCCGTCACTCCCAGGTTCTTGGCACACTGGTATCATGACACAGTCATGTTGTTGAGGGGAAAAAGAGAGGCTATGTAAAAGTGATAACATAGCTGGTATGTAGAGAAGTTTGGTTTTGGAGAGGCTGAGGAAATTAAAGAAACAGTTGTGTATCCACTGCATAGCAACAGTAGGATAAACTGTGGGGGGAAATGAACAATCCCAGAGATTGTGTGTTTAAATATAAAAAAGGAAGCTCAGGATGGATCCCTGAGTGACACCTGTGGACAGGCTGCAAGACTTTGTGGCAGAGTCACACCATGTTACCTGGAAGGAATGCTCGAAAAGGTAGGAAGAAAACCACTTGTTTGCTGTGCTTGGAATGCATACTTTGACCTGGGTTGTCAGGGGGACCTGATGGTCAACTTTATCACAAGCAGCACATGAAGATTATGACAGAGGACATGGAGGGAGCTCTAGCAAGGTCAAGAGCCTCAGTTACAGAGAACAGAGAAGTTTCCATTGCTTTGAATCCAGACTGGTTAGGATCAGCTAGGCCATCCTGAGCCAGGAAATGAGTTAAACCTTTCTGTGAGGCCCATAGTCCCATCTCTCTGTGAGCACTGCATTAACATTGTCGTGAGCACTGTAGTTACAATGCTCTGTGAGGGTTGTACTCATACCTCTCTGTGAGGACTCCCCTGACCAACCACTCCCCCCCAGGCTACACTTCCTTTGTTCCTGGGGGAGAGTGGTTGGGGTGCCAAAGAGAGAGATAATGAATTGGTTGGGAGATGTGATGTGTAATTAAAGTGGCAGTGGTAGGTTGCCCCTCACAGCTGTCAATCAGTGCCTCTGCCTCCACGCCTCCTTCACAATATTCAGAGACAGGACACAGTGAGTCTAGTGTTCAAAGCACATATCTAAATGCAACTTTCATTCATACATGTTGTTTTTAATGACTTGATGACTTGAATTATGTTTTTACGCTCTGAAATCATTTACACTTTAATGTCTATTCATGTTTGGCTAATGATTTGTACTTCTTTTATTAAATGTTGAGCTTCTTCTGATTTGAAGCAAACATCATGTGTGGGTTGGGTGGAATCTGGGCCTCAGTACCGAGTGCCCTGAATACCTGAGCACCCCTGCATGTCCCTAGAGCCTCACAGAGACAAAGGATCATCACTGCACAGCATTAATTATCCTCATCTCCCCATCAGCATTTCTGTGAAACTGTTTATCATCCAAACTATCTGTCTGTGTTGGTGAGGTGTGTGTTTACTTTGCATTCAGTCTGATCTGATCAATGCCACCATGCCTACTTCAGTCAGTCCTGAGGTTTCTTGTGGCAATGTTGTAGTGAAATGATTAATTTCGCCTCTTTTTCTCCCCCTCCCCCGCCCTTCTGTTTGCTTCCTGCTTTTTCTTTCTCTGACCCTGACCCAAGCCTCGTATCTGCACGCACCCCCTTGCTCTGCTTCTCCCATTATTTCCTCTCTATGTCCATCCCTCCACTCCCTATCCCTGTTGTTTTTCATAGTGACAGAAGGCAGTGTGGCCCAGAGGAACAGAGCAAGAAAGAGGGAGCAAGACCTGCAAGTGTTGGCCAGCAGCTGGTCTTCCAGGAATCAGCTGAGTCTTTCCAGAAGAAGAAGGTCAGGCATCATTCAGAGGAAGGAACTGCAGACACACTACCCACTCCTACGCAGCTCTGCTCCCAGCAGTATTTGGTGTGTGAGTGTGACAGAGAGACAGAGGTTCATGGGACTCTGAGCCATGCACTCAGTGCATTGTCGGCAGCTCCAAAGTAGGGGGCAGTGTGCCTCTCTACCCCTCATCCTCCTGCTCCTGATCGTCGTGGTTCCTGGACCAGCCCTGGCAGCCATCCACATCCCCAGCCTATGTGAGTACTGACTTTAACTGTGTTAATCTCTCTGAACGTACTGTGCTGAAAGCTCTGCTGAATTTCACTGTGTCATTCTCTCAGAAGGCACCATGCTGAAAGTTCTTCACTTCCTGCAGTGCACTATGCAAGTCTGTTGCGTCAATATGTGTACTGGGAGGCTGAATAGTGCATGAGAGGTTGAATGTGGCAAGGCAGATGTACACACGCACACACACACACACACACACACACACACACACACACACACACACATACACACAGACCACAGACACACTACACACTAGGTATGTACTCGAATCTGAATACGTTATTCGGGAAAGCACAAATAATGCGATGGAAATAGGTATTTCTTCTACCCGAAATTGGTTGTTATTATTCGGAAAAAAGGCCATGATTGACATGTCTGTGCGTCAGCCATTATGTTTCTTCAAATCGATTGATATCATTGTGGATGGCCACAAGATAAAAATGCCCATTCTGTTTGCAACATGGGACTTTGATTTCACTAACTAGTCGTTTCATTTACTACACATTATTGAAAAGTGATCGCTGTATTCTGTAGTCACCCCCACCGAGTCAGGTGCGGGAGCTAGTGAGACAAAAGCCTGGTGTGGCAGCTGGATTACCCCCGCAACCTATACAACAAAATGATGCTTAGAACCTGTAGTTTTAGCTGTATGTGTTAATTTCCTCCATTTAAAAAAACCCCAGTTGAAAGTAGTGTCATTTACTACACATTATTGAAAAGTGATCGCTTTATTCTGTAGTCGCGCAAAGCAGGCAGCGGGCTGAGAGCTGACCGTGGGTACCGCTCAGGGAAACTCTGGCATCGAGGAGGAGGAGGCGTTATGTGCGGGAGCTAGCGAGACAAAAGCCTGGTGTGGCAGCTGGATCCAAACTTGGATACATACATACATACATACATACACACACACACACACACACACACACACACATTAATACACACTCACACTCTGTCTTTCTGGATCTTATTGGCAAGTATATGTTTCTGTGTGTTTCTCTGTGTTTCTGTGCTTGACTGTTTCTTTATGTATTTCTCTCTCTTTCTCTCTTTCTGTTTGTGTGTGTGTGTGTTTGTGTTTGTGTGTGTGTGTGTGTGAGCAACAAAGAAGGAGAGAGAGTAACTTGTAATTTAAGAATAACTTAAGACTAACATAATATATTCTCTGACTTCCTTTAAATCGCTGCTGGACTGACAGACCAAATAAATGACTGTAAGTTGCTTTTCCATCTTGTCTTTTTGATTTCTGATCTTTAAAAAAACTGATTTTTTAAAAAACCTTGACTCTTTGTATTTCTTGTTTCTCAGCTGGTCTATTCAGGGTATCAAAAATGAAATTCTCCAAGACTAGAGGGCATTTTCACCTCTCTGCTAACCTCCTGTGTATGCTAGTTTTCTGCACCTCTCGTTGTAGTAAAAGGGCCACCTGTCATCACCACCCAGCCACAGTCTGGCACTGCCTTCTCTGTCGATGACATCATCCTCACCTGCGAGGCCTCTGGGAACCCCCCACCCACGTCAGTCTTCATTCATCTCTTACTCACTGTTTACACAGAGTAACCTATATCGATCCCTCTCCCTGATGAAGCAGGTTACTCACTGTGCCACGTTTTGTCTCAGCGGTCTCTGAAGGATATACCAGATTAGAGTCACCATCTAAAACAGAGCTCATGTATGATTATTCTGTATGCAGTTGCAACATATTTTTGTGTTCAGCTCTCCCACAGGTCTCCATAGGACTACAGGGAGACACACTGTCTGAATACAATCCCTTTACAGACATAGCCTTTACAAGTAATTGCAATGATAAAGAACCTCTTCAATAAAGACTGAGATGAATCCCTGCCAGATGCTCACCTCCTCAGAGAATGGAGTGGCTCTGTTAGCATGGCAGTAAATTGGGGCTGATGAGAAGCAGACAATGCAGGGAATGGCATCATTAGGAGGCACTGACAGCAATCATCAGATGTCTCTCCCTCTCTCTTTCCCGTTAAAATCATTCCCCTTTGCAGCTTTCGCTGGGTGAAGGACGGAAAGCAGTTCGACCCCACCAGCTATCCCAGGGTTTCCACCTCCAAGAGTTCGGGAACATTCTTTGTTGCCTCAAATGGTCCCATCAGCCAGTACCAGGGCAAATACCGCTGCTATGCCTCCAATGAGCTTGGTACTGCTGTCTCCAGTGAGGTCCAAATCATCACAGAGAGTGAGTCCATTTCTCAATTGAACTCTAATTTTTTGGCAAAACATACAAATTAACATTTTCAATGCTTATTTTAAGGTTAAAAGTCATTCAGTTGTACACCCATGACCTGAATAACATACAAACTACAATAACTGAGGAAAAATCCCTTCCTCCTCTTACCTCACCCTTAATTTTCATTGGCAACAGTCCCTTAGAAAGATGTGTGAGGTCATAAAATTGTTTCCTTGGTGACAAAAATTTTGAAATTCAATGGCACGTGTTCCAGTAAAAATACTAGTAAGTTTACACATCAGGTCACTGTAAATGAGCAACATGGACTGTATAGTGTTGTTTCAATGGCAGAAAATTTCAGCTTTGAGGCATAGTTAAGGTATTTTTAAGAATAATTTAGGCTTGTTCACACTAAAGACAACGTAAAAGTGTTACGTTAAAATAATGGGCCAGGATGTGCACAATAACAACACATTGGCTATTGTAATAATTTTACACACACAAACAGCAATCTGAGGCCATTAAACTGGTGTAAATGAAAGGATGGCGACCAGAAATTTAGTGGAATGGTTCTGTGGTATGAACTGGTGTGAATGGAGTGTCAATCAACTATGCCAATTTTGCCAGAATTGTTAGCTTGAAAGTGGCATTTCATGTAAACTGCGTGCGTGTGCTCACATGTTCCTCTTCCTCACTGCAATTTGTCTTTTACCTCTGATGATGTTGCATATGTAACACACCATCTTTTCCAGATACCCCAACTCTACCAAAAGAGAAGAAGGTGATGAAGAAGGTGGGGGAGGGGGAAAGTGTGGTCCTGGTCTGTGACCCTCCCTTCAGTACCATCCCCCCTCATATTCACTGGATGGATAAGAGTGAGTCTCTCTGTCTGTTTGTCTGTGCTAGCACATGAAAGTGTCCATTTAACTATCTGCTCCTCTATGCTTACACATGAAGACTGTTTATTTGACTGCCTGCCTCACTGTGCTTGCACATAAAACTGTCTGTCTGACTGTGTGTTCCTCTATGCTTGCACATGAAACCTGCCTGACTGCCTGTTTCTGTTTGCCTGTACGTGTAAGTCTGTTTCCCAGTGTTTCTACATGTAAGTCTGTCTGACTGTATTTCAATGCTTCTACAGGTGTCCATCTGTCAGTCTCTTTCTCTGTGCTTGTTCATATATGTGACTGTCTGTTTCTTAGTGCTTGTACGTGTAAGTTGCCTGAATGTTAGTTCTTCTGTATTTTTTTCTGGCATTGAACATCATCATGTGTATTCAATTCAATTCAATTCATTTTTATTTGTATAGCACTTTATACAGCACAAGTCGTCACAAAGCAGCTTTACATTGTTCCCAGGCCTGAGATCCCCTGAGATCAAGCCTAAGGCAACAGTGGCAAGGAAAAACTCCCTATCAGGAAGAAACCTTGAGCAGAACCGGGCTCAGAGGGGGGACCCATCTGCTTCTGGCCACACTGGGCAGATAGAGTTAAAGACAAGTTATGCAATGTACTTTAAGACATTTACGATTGACAGACAATAGTGGTTAACAGCAGAGTGATTATAAGAATATCTACTAGGATGTCCGGTTCTTGGAATGCAGTTGGCTTTGATGGGCAGGGCAGCGAGGTAGCAGGACTTGAAAACGGGATGAGACGCTTGGGCTACAGCTCTGGACAGGAGCCCGGAGCAGGGATAGGAAGCAAACAGAAAACAGTGGTTAGTGGATGATAAGAATGTCAGGGATGTAGAACAGAGAGGCAGGAGAGGAGGGGCAGTGAAAAAGGTGCCAGTGTGCAACAAGGAAAAACCCTGGCAGGCTAACATTATGGCAGCATACCTAGGGGACGGGAGGCAAGGGACCGGCATAGTCATGAGGGCGACCCTAAGACAGTCAACACCAGATCACGGCACAGAGTCCATGAAAGCAATGACCACTTAGTCCACCAGAGACTCTATGATCCACGCCAGCACCAGGCCATGTCCCTCAGCCGAAGGATTTCCTACATAGATATATTTTGAGCCTAGACTTAAACTGTATGTGTGTTTCTGTCATGTGGTACAGAGCACACTTTGTATATACAGAGTATAAAAGGCCACCCATCTCTGCCTCCACAGAACTGCGGCACATTGATCAGAGTGAGCGGGTGACAACTGGCCTGGACGGAAGCCTCTACTTTGCCCACGTGATCCCCAGCGACAGTCGAGATGACTACACCTGCAATGCTCAGTACATTGCTGCCAGGACCATCCTGCCCAAAGAGCCAATCTCTCTCAGCATTATGCCCTGTAAGTGTTATTCAGCCTCATAACTGTAATATGTACTATAGCAGCGCTTCCAATCTCTCTGCTCTATAGCTTCACCTCTAATCTCCCTCACAATCTCCACCTGTAATTTAACCCCACTACATTCTCCCTTATCATCACCACCTATAATAACACTGAACTTCCAATCTCCCTCACCTACATCACCTGTAATACAACTGCACCTCCAATCTCCCTCCCTATTACCACTTGTAAGACCTTTTTCCCTCCCTCTCTCTTTCCATAGCTAATTCCGTGGTGCAACACAGGAAGCCCCAGCTATTAAGGCCCAGTGGGACCCACAGCCACCATTTGGCCCTCATGGGCAAGGAACTGATGCTGGAGTGCATCCCTGAAGGACTGTAAGTTGCACTCTATCAGTCCAACTCTCCTTCTCCCTTTCTGTCTAGCTGACTGTCCTTCTGTCTGTCTGTCCAGCTCACTCACCTGTCTGTCCAATTTACTGTCCTTCTGTCTGTCTGTCCAACTCACCACCCTTCTGCTTGTCTGTCCATCTCCCTGTCTTTCTGTTCATCTGTCCAGCTCACTGTTCTTCTGTTTGTATGTGTGGGTTTCTGCATTCCTCTACATGTCTCTGTAACTATATGCAACATCTCTCATTGCTGCCCCATTTCTTTCTCTCTCTCTCTTTCTCTTTCTCTCTCCCCCATTCCCTTTCTGTCCTCTCTTCCTCCCTCCAACTTTCTCTCTAGACCCACTCCCAGGGTTCAGTGGCTTAGGAAAGATCGAGCTCTGTCTGAATCTGGCACAACCAAGATGAACTTTGACAGATGGCTGCTCTTCAACAACATCTCCCAGGATGATGATGGAGAATACCAGTGCACAGCTACCAACAAAGGAGGCGAGGCCACTCACACCTACACTATCACTGTGGAAGGTAGGAGTCATGGACAAGTTTTGTCTCTGTGAATGAATTTACCTGTTTATTGAAAAATGCAGTTGCCAAAACAGATATTATGTATTGCCTGACTGCAGATGAGCCTTGATCTGGGTCTTAATGACCCACATTTGACTAATCACGTCGGAGCAGCCTTAAATCACAGTGAAGCTGTCTAGATTACCTCTGATTATTTTGAGTGAATACATTTGCTCTCTGCCAGGCTTTTTGAGTATAGCAGTGGAGGACTAGATATTATAAAGATGACGATGATGAAAATGAAAATGCTGAATGGTATGAAGATGCTGCTGCTGCTGCCGCTGCTACTGCTGCTGCTGCTGATGATGATAAAGATACTCATAAAGATGATGATGGTGATGATGATGATGTTGATGGTAAAGATGATGATGATAATGAAGACATTTAATGGTATGATGGTGTTGTCTCTGCAGCTGCCCCATACTGGACTAAACTGCCCAAGAGTCAACTGTACGCTCCAGGAGAGACCGTGCGGCTGGACTGTCATGCAGAGGGCATCCCCACCCCCAATGTCACCTGGAGCATCAATGGCAATCCCATCTCAGGTTTTACAGTACAGTACATGACACACTGCTACACAACTGCACAACACTGTGAAAACTCACAAGACTACACACCACTACACAACTGCAGAGCACTGCATAAACACACTGCACTACACAACACTATACACCCATGCCATTACACACCACTTAACAACTAAACAACTACACAACTGAATAACCCTGTGTAAACACACTACATTACAATACACAACTGCATAGCACTACGTGAAGTCACAACATACAGCTCTGCACAAAACTACACATAGCAGCACTACGCAGCACTACACAATACTACTCCACACTAGATGTCTCTACACAACACAAAGACACAACAGTACACAACACAACCCCACACAACACATCCTTCCACAACACAGACACAGCATTGCACTTCACAGTGCCAAGCAACACTGCAGAGCCCCACAAATGGGCAACAGTGTAGCGTAGTGGTTAAGGAGCAGGACTTATAACCGAAACATTGCTGGTTTGATTCCCCACAGGGGCAGTGCTGCTGTACCCTTGGGCAAGGTCCTTAACCCATAATTGCCTCAGTAAATATCCGGCTGTATAAATGGATAACATTGTGTAAACCTGTAATTATTGTAACTGGCTCTGGATAAGACAGCCTCCATAAAATGAAATATCACATTTGTTCAGCTGTAACGTTTCCTTTTTTCTCATAGCATCCCCTGTTTCACAGTGTGTCACACATGATGTAGCTTTTCAGTTGTTTCTGAATGGATTCTCATGTCACATATGCTAATGAAGGATTCAGGATAGAATCCTGAATGTACAGTATAGTGTTTTCTATATGTATTTTCCTTTGTTTAGGCACTGAACATGATTATGTTCTCTAGGCATTGAGTGTAATAATGTTTTGTGGTCATGTTGCTGTAGACATTGAGTGTGATGATGTGTTGTGGTTGTGTTGCTGTAGACATTGAGTGTGATGATGTGTTGTGGCCATGTTGCTGTAGACGTTGAGTGAGATGATGTTTTGTGGTTGTGTTGCTGTAGACATTGAGTGTGATGATGTTTTGTGGTTGTGTTGCAGTAGGCATTGAGTGTGATGATTTTTTGTGGCCGTGTTGTTATAGACATTGAGTGTGATGATGTGTTGTGGTCATGTTGCTGTAGACCTTGAGTGTGATGATGATGTGTTGTGGTCATGTTGCTGTAGACATTGAGTGTGATGATGTTTTGTGGTCGTGTTGCTGTAAGCATTGAGTGTGATAATGTTTTGTGGTCATGTTGTATTGCTGTAGGCACTGGGTGTGATGATGTTTTGTGGTCGTCTTGTTGTAGGCATTGACCCAGACCCCCGACTCAGAGTACATGTTGGAACTCTGATATTGAAAGATGTTAAATCTAGTGACACTGCAGTATATCAGTGTGAAGCCTCCAACAAGCATGGGAACATCATGATCAATACCTACATCAATGTCATAGGTGAGTACATCCTGACAAACACCAGCATCTACATCACAGGTAAGTACACACAGTCTGTTTGGCTTCCATATCTTCATCTAATGTCTGTTCCTTTTCTGCCTTGTGAATGTTGAGTTAAAGGTTCAATTAGTATTTCACCCTCAGGATTGGTACTCCACCCTAAATTGAACATTTTCCTAAATGTGTTTTAAGGATACCAGATTAAGGAAGGTGGGAGTTGCCCCTTTCTCTGTCTGTCTCACATTCACATTCCCATTCAGATTAAAATTCACAGGGAAATTCACATTAAAATAATCTATTTGTATGACAAAATAACATGAACAAAACAAATGAAAAAACGTACCTGCTCCCTGGACAGCAAATGAATATCCCTGTTCTCTGTCCCACAAATAAGTATCCCTGCTTTCTTTCATAAAAATACTCAGGCTGTTATGATGGTAATTTTCCATTCCTGCTGTAGGACAGCAATGGACAGGCTGAGTTGCGTTCTTATGGTTTCAACATAAGTGTTTCATAACATGGTCTCTCCCTGTCTCTCTCTCTCTCTCTCTCCTTCTCTCTCTCTTCTCACAGAGCTTCCCCCTCAGATTTTGACGAAGGATGGAGAGAAGTACAGAGTGACAGAGGAACAGACAGCTCTCCTCAAATGCGACACCTTTGGCTCCCCCTTACCCAAAGTCACTTGGTGAGTCACACGGTCATAACCGTGCTTCTTATTTTTAGCACGTACACAACAGCACAAAACACTGAACTTTTGGCACCAAAATAGTGTAGTATCTTATGAGGGATGTGACATCCAAGCTCCAATGTGGGATGTGACATTCAAGCGCTTATCACAGATTTGATGTCCAAGTGCTTGGGAGGGATGTGATATGTGTATGAGCTGTGTATGAGTTGTTAGTAGTGCTGTTGCTGAATGGGTGAGGCTGACTGTGTTTTCGGGGTAGGGAGGGCAGAAGCTCAGACCTGGTGCTGTCCAACCCCAGAGTGTCCCAGCTGACCAGCGGGGTCCTGCAAATCACCAACTCCTCCCAAGAGGACAGCGGCCAGTACACCTGCTCCGTGCTTAACAGCAATCTGTCAATCATGGCTCAGCTGGAGGTGTTGAGTGAGTACATACACATACATGCACACACATTACCTATACTTGAAACAAAGTGTGCCAAATCAATGCCACTTGTGTCACAATCTCAGGAAAATAAAAGCTTTCTTGCATGCTTATGAGGTTATCTTTAGAGGACCAGCAAGGCTGGTATGGTATCAGCGCCCTCCATCTCTCTGCTAACTCTGTGTATGACCCACCCCTGCTCTGCCTCTCCTCTGCTCCTCCTCTGCTGCTCTCCATCCCTCTCTTTCCTGACTCTGTGTCTGACCTGCCCCTCCTTTGCCGTTCTCCATCCAGACAGGACAGTCATTGTTTTGCCACCTCAGCCACTGCGTGTTCGCCGTGGAGACTCTGCCAACCTGACCTGCCATGCCCTGGTTGACCCCCGGATGAACCATGTTCAGATGCAGTGGAGGAAGGGCAGACATAAGCTCTTTCCATCCTCATATGATGACAAGTAAGGCTCTTTCGCTAGGTCAGACTGTCAGTGGTGGAAAAGACCACAGTGCTTGACCATGCAGGTAAAGTCATATTTACAGTACCTTTCAAAAATATGTTAACAGTAGAATGGCATTTGATATTTTTGCTACTTTAGGCATTTGCATTTGAGATAAAAAAATGAGTCCAAAGTAGAGGCTAGCTTTTAGCTTTTATTTCATGCTATTTACATGCATATATGTTTTTATCATTTTATAGAAAGAGCCATTTTAATGTTGAGTCTCCCTTTTTCAGATGTGCAAAAGTAAGTTAACAGATGAATTCCAAAACAAATCAAAGTGGTAAGGTCTTATATTTGGTTGCATAGCCCTTTGATGCAATGACTGCAAGTCTACGACCCATTGACATTACCAAACGTGTGATATCTTCTTTGGATATGCTTTTCCAGGCCTTCCCTGCAAGTGCTTTCAGTTGATGTTTGTTATGGGGGGTCTCTGTTTTCAGTCTCCTTTTCAGCCAGTAAAATACATGCTCAGTTGGATTTGGATCTGGTCACTGACTTGGCCAGTCTAAAACTTTCCACTTTTTGTCATTGATAAAGGCTTTGGTTGCACAAGTAGTGTGTTTGGGGTGATTGTTGCAGGATGAGGCACCAGTTAATGAGACCGGAGGAAATGCTTTGTACATAGCCAGGCAAAATCCGTCTGTACACTTCTGAATTCATCCTGCTGCTACCATCATATGTTACTTCATCAATAAAGATGAGTGAGCCAGTTCCAGAAGCAGCCATACATGCTCAGGCCATGACATTACCTCCTCCATGTTTCACAGATGAGGTGGAATAATTTGGATCATGGGCATCTTTCTCCACACGTTTGGCTTTCCATCACTTTGGTGAAGGTTTATTTTGGTCTCATCTGTCCATAAAACTTTGCTCCAGAACTCTTCTGGCTCGTCTCTGTATGTTTTTGGCGAATTCAAATCCAGCCTTTCGATTCTTGCTGCTGATAAGAGGTTTGCATCTTGCAGTATACCCTCTATAATTCTGCTGTCGAAGTCTTCTGCGAACAGTGGATTGTGTTACTTTCACACCTGCACTCAGTAGACTGGAGGTGATGTAACTGACCGTTGTTTTAGGGTTTTTCTTCTCAGCTCTTAGGATTTTTCTGTCATCAGCTGCAGTTGTTTTCCATGGGCAACCTGCTCTGTCTTTATTTTGAAGTCCACAAGTGGTTTCTTTTTTCAGAACTTTCCAAACTACTGTACTTCATATAGTCATTGCCTGTGCTATGGTTCTTAATGACCTTTTGTTCTCTCTTCTTACAGATTTAGCTATTTTTTCTGCCATAGTCAGTCCTCTGGTTTTCATGCTGGTGTATGTCTTCTCGCTCCAAAAGCAATTTCCACAGATGAAAAGATAAGCTGAAACCCACTGCCCTTTTATGTGTGAACAATCCATGCAAAAGAAAACACCTGAGCAATGAGTTACACCTGTCAGTCATTTGTTATCTTATTTTTGCACACCTGAAAATGGGGGCACTCAACACAAATACAGCCATTTCTCTAAAATCGAAAAATGTGTGTGCATGTGAAGACCATTAAATAAAAGTTGATAGTTTCTACTTTTATTTCACATTCATCTTTAATTTCAAATCCAAACACCTTAAGTTAATGGGAAAACAACACACATTCCATTCTACCATTAACATACTTTTGGAGGGCACTGTATTACTGAAACATGTACACTGAGCACAGTCAACTCACTCTGGACAAGTCCACTTTGGTCTGCCCTGTGAAAGTGGGGGCATAAACTTTTCTATTTTCTTATTTTATGTGGGTTCAAAAACACAAGTTGAAAATAGTACCAACATTACTGTGAAAAGACAAGCTTGGTACTGTCACAAGTACACAAGCAGGTTATTTGAAAAATATGCAAACATTTAATAAAAATACAGTAATGATAAGCAGAAACCAATTAACTGCTATAGTTTCAAATAACCCAATAATTCCAAGGCTGAGATATGAGCTGTGCTTGTTTTCACTTTTAACCATGTGTAGATACAGTCCTTGTTTGATCATATCGCTCTCACATGTTTTCAGTAATGCATTCACTGTTTCAGGTACACATTTGATGACAGCTCCCTCAAAATTGTGGATGTCCAGCCAGAGGATGAAGCTGAGTACACCTGTGAATTCATTACTGAGCTGGACATGGCCATTGCCAGTGCCTCCATCATCGTAGTAGGTATGGCTTAATGCCCACACAGCCACAGAGCAGCTACAGGTACTGAGCCAAGATCAGTTTACCCAGTCATTATATGGAAGCTGAGTCAAAGAGTCAAGAGAGATTTTATTGTCAGCCCATCCATATACAAGTATACAGTAGGGTTGAAATAATGTTGGAGCTACATTCAGTCAGTGAATAAATACACAAGACAATAAATAGACAAATAATGAGACAGAAAATAGACAAAATAACAAGACAAAAAAATAGACAAAATAACAAGAAATTAAATTATAAAAGTGGCAGGCAGAAGAGTGCAAGTAAATTTGTAAACAGAATTTCACTTTTTAAAGTGGCAATGTGCATTTTAAATTTTGGGGTGCTCAGTCCAGGGGAGTGGGCAGGGGTATGCTGTGCTCTTGTACAGTGGCAGAAGGGTAGGAGTTGAGGAGCCCGACTGCCTGAGGGAAAAAGCTGTTGCAGTGTCTGGCAGTGACGGTACGGATGCTCCGGTACCTTCTGCCAGACAGCAGGGGGGTGAGCAGTCCATGTGAGGGGTGGGAGGGGTCTGTGGCAATGCAGGTTGCACGAAGGATGCAGTGTTTGTGGAAGAGTTCATCCATGGCTGCGAGAGAGACCCTGATGATTCTCTCAGCTGTTCTCACTATCCGCTGTAGGGACATGCGGTCTGACTAACTCTGGTTCCATCATGTTTTAAAATGATAGAAATCTATGATCTGCAATATCACAGCCAAACACACAAAAGTGACTTGAAAATCAGTCATGAGAGTGCTGTTTAGCTCAGTGAAGTGAGAAAAGGAGAGGTCCTTAATACATATGATATGTTCATAAACAGAGGAACATGATTAAAGAACAAATCCACATAACTGGCTAATTATGTAGGTGAAGGGCCTGTTATGTCAAGACAATCTGTCCTGACTGCACACAGGAAAGATGGCCTTGGGTTCAATCACAGTCTGTAGAATTTAGAGACCAGCACAGACACTCAAGCAGGCAAGGACACTCAGGAGTAAACTCTCCTTCAGCAGCAATTCTCATTTTCAGACCGACCAGACCCGCCGCTGCACCTGAAGCTGTCTGATCTCCAGGATCGCAGCATCACCCTCAGCTGGACCCCGGGGGATGAACACAACAGTCCTATCCAAGGTAACAAACTGTGCAGTGCACGGTACATCTAATCCATGTCATGTCTGCACCACATCCACGCCATACCACATGTACAAAACACTGTATCCATAGCCACACCACACTACATCTACATTACATCTACACTACACCACATCCACATTCACACCACGCTAAACAATATCTGCACCACATTTGCATTAAATCATACCATATGAACATGACACCACATCCGTACAACAACACACTGAAAGGGACCACACACACACACACACGGCTGTTTTCCCTTGTTGTGACCTAAATTACATCTATGCCATTTCACACCACACCCACATCCACACCACACCCATGTCACACCACACCACAATATACACAGCACACCACATCCACACCACACCATATCTATGCAACTCCACGCCATACCCACGCCACAGCATACCACACCCACACCACACCACACAGCACACCACACCACATACACAGCACACCACTTTCACACCACACCCACACCATATACACAGCAGACCACACCAAATCCACACCACACCACACAGCATCCATACCCACAGCACATCAACACTGCACCACACCCACACCACATTCACAGCACACCCACATTACATTCACACCACACCACAGCCACACCACATCTATACCCACACCACATCCACGCCACCCCATACCATACCCACGCCACACCACACCAGCACACCACATCCAAAACACATTATACCACATCCACACATACCTACAGCATGCCACGTCAACACCACACCACATCCACATTCACACTACAGCTACATCCACAGCACACCCACAGCACATTCACACCCACAGTATGCCACATCAACACCACACCACATCCACATCCGCATCAGCACCAGATCCATATCATATTCACACCCACACCACACCTCACCATACCCACAGAACACCACACCACACCAAAGCCACCCCACATCACATCCCTATCCTCCAGTGTAAAGGACTCTTCTTGCTCAGTACCTGTATACTCATTCACTCATTCAGAAGGTGATTTTAATGGAAACTAATGCTCTCTACTCAGATTCTAGCACTCCTGGTTAAGTGTTTCCCAAAAGAAACCAACATGACACTTGTTGTCTGTATATACAAATGTGTATCTACTTATTATCTTTATGTACTGATTCTGCTCCACAGATATATTATACTTTATATGAGGTGTATCCTTCCTGCAACTAATTATTTTAACTGTCTCCAGTTCACTATACCAGTGTATAGACTTACCTATCTCAATATTAATTTACCTGTCTCATTACTAACTTCTTATTTCCAATACTTTACTTCGACTTGCCTAATATAATAGGTTTATTTTACAGTGTATCTAATTATACCCTCTGTAGAATAAACTTTCTGTCTTACCTTCCTGTCCCTCTCTCTTCCCAGAGTTTGTGGTGGAGTTTGAAGAGCTGAGTTTGGAAGAAGGTAGGTGGAGGGAGGAGATGCGAGTTGAAGGGGACATCAGACAAGTGGAAATCCAACTGCAACCTTTCTGCACCTATCGCTTCCGGGTCACAGCTGTGAACGAGCTGGGGAGCAGTGACTCCAGCACTCCCTCTGAGGCATACAGCACCCCTCCTGCTGGTCAGTATTGTCACTGTACCTGCCCCTTTTACATACAGCAAGCCTCCTTCTGGTCAGTAAAGCCACTGCCCCTGCTGATTTATGCATACAGCACACTCCCTGCTTGTCAGTACTGCCACTGTCCCTGCCATGTTGAACAGCTGAAACTGAGTAGGACTCAGAGAGGGCTTGGGTGGGTCCCCCTAAAGCTACCTTGCATTGCATCCCCACCTGGATTACCCAGGTCATATCTGTAACTGAGTTCTCAGTCAACCCTCCTGGTTAATTATATAATCAGGAGGTTATCGAGCAAGAGCAAGAGTTCAATTGCTCTAGCCTGGACGAGTTTCTGCTGTGTTTGTGGAGTGGTCTCTGTGATATTACATTCAATAGGATGAAAATAAAAATTGGGGCTATTTACCTAGCTATTAAATAAGGTAGGTCTAATCTGCTCCTAAAGTTGAATCTTTTGTTGCCATTAGGGGACAGAGAGGGAATTTTCCACTTCTTTCCTCCGTCAAAGCGTTATCCAACGAGTTAGCACCACGGTGCTTTTAGCACCTTTTAGCTGGTAATTCTGTCTCGGCAGTAAATCTTTATTTAAGGAAAACGTGTTCAGTTCAGAAAAAATGTGGCCAAAACTGTGCAAGAGTTGCCGGATGATCGGATTGCTGGAGGGAGACCTCCAGGATGAGTCCATCTGCGACTGTTGCCGACTCGTTGAGCACTTGGAGAACAAGATTCTTGATCTCGAGGCCCAACTAGCTGGTAAACTAGCAAGGTAAATGTGAGGAAGAGTTTTTGGATGTTGGGATGTAAATGAGTGTTTTTGATACAGTCTGTTACTCAACCCACGAGAGAGAACACAATTCTAGATCTGGTTCTGTGTAATAATCCTGATAGAATCAGCAGTACTGAGGTAGGGGAACCATTCGGAACAAGTGGCCATAGTTCAATTACATTTGAAGGTTTTTTGGCAAGTTAAGTCTGCATTCTCCAATGCTAGAGTATTCAACTTTAGACGAGCTGACTTTACTAAGATGCGTGATTATACAAGGAATATAAACTGGGTACCTCTTCTAGATGGTAAAACTGTGAAAGAAATGTGGTGCATATTTAAAACGATTATTCTGGATGTACAGCGTAAATTCATTCCGCAAGTGAGAAAAGGGAAGCTGAAAAAGAAGCATCCACAGTGGATGAATAAGTCGTTACGGGACAGTTTGAAACAAAAAAGGAAATTATTTAGAAAATACAAGATGGACAGCTCAAATAGTAATAAGATTGAATACAGTAATATGCAAGCTCAAGTTAAGAAAAAAAATAAGGGAAGCTAAAAGACGGTTTGAAAGACAGATTGCACTAGATGCAAAGAGTAACTCTAAACGCTTTTTTTCAATATTACGTTCGAAAAAGGATAGTTAAGGATGAAATAAGAGGTATAAAAAATAAGGATGGAGTTATGGTTTATGATAACAAAGCTATTGCTGATACACTAAACAGTTACTTTGTGGAGAGTTTCACTAGTGAAGTGTTTTCGCATATGCCTTCAGGTGCAGTCAGTTCTCAGAGACTTATGGAGGAAATTGATTTAAATGGTGCAGAAGTACTAGATAAACTTCAAAAACTTAAAACAAGTAAGGCAGCAGGCCCTGGTGGAATAAATCCAGTTCTCAGAGAACTAGCAGAGGTGGTTTACACACCTCTGACAGTTATTTTTAAGCAATCATTTAAAACTGGAGAAATCCCAGATGACTGGAAACATGGCAGTGTACTACCTATGTACAAGAAAAGAGACCGGACTGATCCAGGAAATTATAGGCCTGACAGTTTAACTTGTATCACATGTAAATTACTGGAATGCATCATTAGGGATAATTTGCAATTATTTCTGGAACAAAATGGTGTCTTAAATGATAGCCAACATGGTTTTTGCAGAGGGAGGTTGTGCTTAACAAACCTCCTGGACTTCTTTGAGGAAGCTACAGCATGTTTGGACTCAAACCAAGCTTATGATATTATCTATTTGGACTTTCAAAAGGCATTTGACAAAGTTCCGCACAAGAGGCTCATATTGAAAATGAAATCTGCAGGAATTACAGGAGCTATCACTGAGTGGATTCGAAGTTGGTTGTCTAGTAGAAAGCAGACTGTAACTGTGGGAGGAATTGTATCAGAGCAGGGTCCTGTATGAAGTGGAGTCCCGCAGGGATCGGTGTTGGGGCCTTTGCTATTTCTTATATACATAAATGACCTTGATGCAGAGGTTAATAGTAAAATAGTAAAATTTGCAGATGACACAAAACTAGGGGGTCTAGCCGACAGTATAGAATCAACTAAGGTAATACAGGAAGACCTAAACAGCATCCAGAAGTGGGCAGATACCTGGCAGATGACATTCAGTTTAGATAAATGTAAAGTCTTGCATGTGGGGAAATAAGAACCTTAGACAAGACTACTTCATGGGGGGAAAAAAAACTAGAATGTGCTCATTTTGAAAAAGACTTGGGAGTAATAGTTGACCCAAGCTTAACAAAATCTAGGCAGTGTGCTGTAGCAATAAAAAAGGCCAACAGATGCTGGGATATATAGCCAAAAGTACTGAGTATAAATCTAAGGAGGTTATATTGAAATTATACAATGCCTTAGTCAGACCTCACTTGGAATACTGTGTGCAGTTCTGGGCACTGCACTATAAAAAAGATATTGAAGTTCTTGAAGAAGTTCAAAGAAAGGCATCTAAATTAGTTCCTGGCATGAAATATAAAAGCTACAAGGAAAGACTCAAGTTACTTAACCTATTTAGACTTAGCGAGAGGAGGCTTAGGGGTGATTTAATTGAGGTTTTTAAATTTATAAAAGGACTCAATAAGGTTAACTACAATACATTTTTTAGGGTGAGTTCAGTCTGTAGAACAAGAGGACATAAATGGAAACTAGTTAAGAGTAAGTTCCGCACTGATAAAAGGAAATATTATTTTACGCAAAGAGATATCAATACATGGAATAGGTTGCCAGGTCATGTAGTTGAGGCAGAGACCCTTCTTCTAGGCTGTGTTCAAGTCTAGACCTAATGCCATTTTGGATACTCTTTAATTAAGAAATGGCAAGCTTAGTTGGGCCAAATGGCCTGTTCTTGTCATAATATGTTCTTATGTTCTTAAATTAAATCTGTGTGTTCACCTCTCTCTCTCTCTCTCTCTCTCTCTGCAGCTCCTGACAGCAATCCTACACATGTAAGGAGTGAATCAATAAACCCGGATAGCCTGGTGATCACATGGAAGGTCTGTTTAGAGACAGCTGCAAATGTTTTAATATGTGGAACTACAGTGAGTGTTTTAGTGTATAAAGGATGCAGTGAGTGTTTTAATGTGTAGCACTACAGTGAGTGTTTTAAGATGTGTAATTGTACTTTGAGTGTGTAATTGTACAATGAGTGTTTAACGTGTAGCGCACCGTGTGCTATACATTAAGCAACGTACATCAAGCACACAACATGTATGCAATAGTGTATTAATATTTATATGATGCAGAGTGAGTTTTAAATTTGTGCACGATGCAGAGTGTTGAATGCTTTAATGTGTAGTATTACAGTAAGTGTAATATTTATATGATGCATAGTGTTTTAATATATAAAACTATAGTGAGTGTTTAATGTGAATATGATTCACAGTGTATGTTAATGTGTAGAGAATACAGAGGGTGTTTTGATGTGTTTAATATGTAGTACTACAGTGAGTGTTTAAATCTATAGCTGATGCAGAGAGTGTCAGTGGAGTACTGAGGTACACGAAGCCCTAGATTTTACCTTCATAAGCTAAAATGATTATGGCTGGATCACCTGTACTGGGACAAGCACTTGAATGCATTATTTTACCTGTGATAGGCTCTGACATATTCATCTTCTCTGTGTTTCTTTGGACTGTTCCACTGATGTAATTTCACATCTGTTGATCAACTTTGTTTTAAGGAGGTGACTGTGTCTGTAACAGGCATGTCTCTCTTCACAGGAGATGGACCAGCAGAGCTTTAATGGACCTGGGTTCCAGTACAGAGTGTTGTGGAGACAAGCTGAGGGAAAGGGACCCAACTGGCAGAGCAATTTCACTAGAGTGCCTCCTTTCATTGTCCACAACACGGGTATCTTCACACCCTTCGAGATCAAAGTGCAGGCTGTCAATCAAAAAGGGGAGGGACCACCCCCAAATCCTGTGATTGGTTACTCTGGAGAAGACCGTGAGTTGTCTCCTTTTTTCCCTCTTTATGCAGACCCAGTTTTTGTTTTATTATACTTGGGTTTTTTGGTGACCGATGTCCTACAGTAAAATTTGGTTTGGTTAGTCTGTGTCCCCAGCCAGTCTTTTTATGCTTTCCTCTCCCACTCGTTGCATGGTTTTTAGTCTTTGAATCCAAGCTGTGTTCACTGTAGTATGTTCATGATGGTGTGTTTGATGGTGTGTTGTTCCTCCAACCTTCTCTCCCTTTCCCTCTTTCTCCTTTTCTCCCTCACTACATTTCTCTCCTCCAATCTCTTTCCTTCTCTTTCTCTCCCTTCTTCACTCACTCTCATCATCTCTCTCTCTCCTTTGCTGTCTGTCCCTCTCTCTCCTTGACCCCCTCCCTTTGCCTGTCCTCAGTTCCCCTGGCGGCTCCCACAGATGTGAGAGTGGAGCAGGTCAACAGTTCCACTGTGCTGGTGAGGTGGGAGGCTGTGAAGAGGGAGACAGTGCGGGGCCACCTGCTCGGCTACAAGGTACTGAGAGGGAGCAGGGCTGAAGCCTGCTGGGTTTTAGGGGTGTCACCATTTCACGCCAACTACATCAGGGGCACCTGCAGGATTTCATCTTAGGGTACGCACAGAAACCTGACCACGCACGTGCACCTTACACGCACACATACATCGAGAGCGGTGACAACAGACCAGACATTGATCACATAGCCTAATTGAAGAGTGTTTAGCCGGAGGAGAAATATGAAGTGGACTTACATATGATCTGTGAATATCAGTAAACACTCAGAGGTGGTCACTATGTCATGCCCGGTACTTAATAAAGTCGGTGTATCCAGTAGGCTATTTGCGGTGGGATGAGGGGGTGCTATCCCCCTTGTTAGCAAAATGACCAAAATGCATTCACCTTGTTAACCTGCCACCCCCCTCTCCATCCCCTACTTAGTAGCAGAGAGAGTGCTGCGTGTGCATCTGCCATCCCCCCTGTTAAAAATGAACAAATCACCTACTGGGTGTATCACAGTTTGCAAGCTAGCTAGCTAATTGATACACATAGTTAGCAAGCTAATTTCTGCTTCAATAGAAATTGAAAAAAGCACAATAAATGCCAAATGTTAATAAATGCTCACGCTATTATGATCATACAATCCAAAAATGGTCTATATTTTAATTCTTTTAGGCACAGTTGTGTCATCTTTTACATGAGATATCTGACGGAAAAGCTGGCTGAATAATGCACCAATCTCCATCAGAGACATTATATAGGATGTTAGCTTGGTACCTAACATTACTATTACTCCTTGTGTAGTTTTTAGTGATGTCTCGGTCGCGAGCGAGTCGGCTCTATGAGCTGGCTCCTTTACGTGAACGATGGGAGCTGGCTCCTGCCTGACTAATAGGATGATCTTTTTGCCACACTGCTTGGCCACAGGTACTCCATGCACTGACTGAATGTTAGGATTGTAACATACATTTATGCACAAGGACCAGATGCACTGTTTTTAGTGTTTGTAGCGAAACGCTAATTTACAATGTTCAGTATAAATAAAACGTTCAATACACATGTGTAACAGCGTTTGATGTTTTTACATTAATGTTTTTATACCAAACTTAATGTAAAATAATGGTATTCTGAAAATTATAAGGTTTAATATAATTACATTGAATAATTTAAGTGATATACGTGCACACATACCAATCATAGGTCAAAACATTGCTAAATTTGGCTGAATTATAAAAGCCAGAAGTGGTACTAAATGAAGAGCTGTTTGGGAGCTGAAAGAGCCGGCTCCTATTGCTGAGCTGAGCCAGATGATCCGGCTCATTAAAAAGAGCCGGAACTCCCATCACTAGTAGTTTTACCCCGTTTGTGCATAACTGTGACAGTAGAGTGGGCTGTGGGTGTTCATTTTTCACCTTAAGAATATGTTAGGCCTGATTTTTTCCAGGTTACGCCTTTACCAACAAAGCAATTGGCCATTTGGTAGAAAAGCGGGACTTCCCTTAATGCAAACAAATGCAATATACCCATCAATAGTTCATGCTGCAGCAACAGCAGCATCACATCCGAGATACCAAGTTACACTATAGAGAAGTACCCACAAGAATGGCCTGATGCCAAGAAACTCTCTCTGTATCTTTCTCTTTCTCTCTAGCTCTCTCTCTCTCACACACACACACACACACACACACACACACACACACACACACACACATACCATTTGACTATTTTTCTCTGTACACATTAGCACATGCCATTTTTAACAAAAACAAAATATGCAAGAATGGTGAAATGATAGGCTACATGATAGAACAGAATGCTCTGTCATGTAGCCTACAATGTCAGAAAAGGGTCCACCTAGGGATGCACTACAAAACGTATTCCAACTGTAACGACTGCCAATAGATACTGCAACTGTTTTTATCACAACCGTTTTGCAAGACATTGTGTCAAACATCATGTCCCGAATAAAACAATTTAGTAACCACAGCAAAAATAACGGTCATCATAGCAGAGGGACAGGTGATATGTAGACAGGAAAGCTAAAGAAAACGTGTGTGATGGTCTTTTAAGAGGTCTATAGGCTTGGGCCTACCTTATTTGAAGAGAAGCTCACATCGACAAATTTTCTGGGACTCAAACAGGTTAATCACCATGTCATTAAAGTCTGGTGATTTTTGGATGAAGTCCCAAAGGCTCGAATAGTTCCTAATAGTGGCTAGTCACAAGCAGCTTTGGCCGTTCTTTGAGGTATAATCCGAACAAAATATATCCAGCAACAACGTAAAAAGTTGAATCATTCTGATTTATTTAATGTTCAATTTGCTAGATAAATAAGCTAAATTTGAAGAACAATCAGGGATTCATTTAACAGAGTATTTCCCATCATTTAGCTACTGTTTTTAAAAGCTTTGAGGGATAGGTCAAAAATCACCTCTTATTTAAACCAACAAAATAAGCCCTCAATATATCATCACTATATTAGATTGACTGACTGATAGCTATTTGACAATACTAGCTAGTTAACGTTAGTTGACAAATAGTGAAAAGGTTATCCAGCTAGAGAGCTAGTGATAGCTAATGTCAGCTATTAACTAGCTACCTGTTGACAGCCACTATTTTTTTTAGCTACTCTACTTTTGCTGTGATCATGTGATTATTAGAAGAAATGCGCAAAACAGACAGTCAGTAGATGTGAGTTACTTGTATTCTAGATGACATACGTGTTGCTTGCCCTCTTCTTGTGATCAGGTCTCCTGGTTTGCCTTGGTTTTGCTTGGAATCATACATCCAAAAAAAAAAAACAGAGTTTATTCAGTAAAAAAAAAAGAATATTAAGACTGTAGGCTTCCATGGAGGAGTATATGCATTCTCATCAATGGCAAAACTTAAACTGTTCACAAAAATATGTTTTATTAATTTTCTTTTTACTTCATAAGTCTCTGAATGCACACTCACTAAATCACTTAGTTTTTCTAGAATGATTTACTTTCCAGACTTAATGCTCTCTAAAAAATGAAGTACACCCACAAAAATCAAATATCATCCCTTTCCTTCCAGTCTTAACCTTAGCTGGGCTACAGAGGTGTGAAGGGTTGAGTGTTTCAGGAGATGGGCCACATCACCTGTTCCCATAATGTGGCTTTGAATGCAGGGTGGATAAAACATCTTCCAGGATATAACATTTTCAGACATAATTGAAAAGGAACAATACTTTAAAAACTCTGACTTTGTTAACCAGACCAACTTCCAGTGCAAGAGAACAGAAGTGTATCCATCCAAGTTACACAAGCAACAGTGACAGACCTGGCTTTAGAATGCAAAATTACAATGTATTATACAAAATAAAATATACAAATGTTACAGTATATACAAAATATTCAAATGTTACAATACTCTCCTCTTCCTGGTCCCACACTACCTCTCTCTCTCCCCTCCCCCTCTTTTTCCACCCCACACCCCCTGCTCTCTCTATCCTCTCTCTTTCTCCCTCCTACTCCTTCTTACTTGGGCCTTCCCTCTCTTAACTCCCTCCCTCTCTTTCTCTCTCCACCCTCTCTCCCATTCCTGCAGATCCACCTGCGGCGCTTGGGCTCACTGGATGGACGAGGCCACCTGAGGAATAGAGGAAGGGAGAGGAGAGAGAGGGGACCCGAGGGGGATTTGGACAGCCGGGTGGTGGAGGTTTTGGGGGCCAGCCGTGTGGAGCAGGAGGTTGGGGGCCTAAGGCTCTACTCTCACTATACTCTGACGGTCTCTGTCTTCAACAGCAAGGGGGAGGGGCCACATTCTCAGCCACATGCCTTCCACACACCCGAGGGAGGTGAGATCCTTTTGGAACCTCTGTCACTATATTCCTCTCCCTTCTAAATTGTGTTCTGTTCTGTTTACTGTATCTGTATCTGTATTATAAGGGGACTGCATTTTTTTTCTATACCACATGGCAAAATGGCTGTAATCTTAAACAGTTTAGGTGCATTCTGTTTCTCTGCTCCTTTGTTTATAATGGTTAAGGTTTCAGTGGTCTTGAGTTCATTATGGTCTCTGTGTCTTTGGTATTGCATTCATGAGGATATGTGGATGTGCGGTTTTATTCCTGCAGCACCAGGTCCCCCAGCCTCCCTGGAGTTTGAAAGCCCCTCTGAGACAGAACTGGTCCTACACTGGAAACCTCCAACACAGCTCAATGGAGTTCTGATTGGATACGTGCTGCAGTACCAAGAGAGTAAGTTCCTCTGTCTATCTGTACCTGCTGCAGTACCAAGAGAGTAAGTTGGTCTGTCTATCTATACCTGCTACAGTACCAAGGTCCATTGTTCTCTCTGTATCTATATAATCCAGCAGTGTGCCAGCGGTTGAGCTATTTTCACTGAGGTGTCTCTCTCTCTCTCTCTCGCTTGCTCTCTCTCTCAGTTGTGGACAGTAATGACAGCCCACTGCGGGTGCAGAAGATTGATGACCCCATGGTCTCTCACTTCAGACTGGGCTCCTTGGATCCACATAGCCGTTACCGCTTCTACCTGCTGGGGCGCACTGCTGCTGGGTTGGGGAAGGCTCTTGTCAAGGAAGCCACCACCCTGCTGGATGGAGGTTTGACTGCATCATACCCTTAGCACTTAAGAGAGCTCAACCAAAACAAAACTGAGGGTGCTTTCACATTAGAGCTTTTGGTGCAGACCCAAGTCTGCTTGAGCCGTTAGTTTGGTTTGTTTTGTTGATGTAAACGCGGTTTCTGAACTCGGGTATGCACCAGGGACCGTACCTGAGTCCTCCAGAAAACGGGGGTCTGGGGTACGGTTCACCTGAACTTCGGTGCGGTTCGCATTTGGTGTGAAAGCTATCTGATCTAACCAGGAAGTAAACGCTATTGATGACGTGTAATTTGTCGCATCTAAAAACTATTTGGAAAATAATTGCAGGTAGCCACACTGTTCGCTCACCTTGAGGGTATGCATGTATGCTCTGCAAGCAAAGCTGCAAATTCATTTCGCATTGCCACATGTGAGTGTATCTGAGGCATTAAGCTTCCTTAAATGGAGATATGATGTTTGACTAACAAGACTTAAAGTTTGTTTCAGTTGAGCTAATTGTAATTGAAGTGATGTGACTCCCCATTAAGTATTTAAACTGAAATACCACCAGTGGTTTGATTATTTTGTAATGGATCCCTGGTCTCTTTTCATGTCACTATTTCAAGCTGAAACAAGTCTGTGCTTTTTAATTAATACAAACCCAGTAACCAATGCTCTGTGAGTAAATATACTTATAAATGTAATTAAAATACGGTTGTTTCATATGGAGGACAAAAAATGACATATGCATAAATAAATAAATATATAAATAAATGAAAAATAAATACATTTTGGTAATGAATTCAACTGGAATTTTCCCACCGGAAACCCCCCCTCAGTCAGATTGAGTGGCAAAACATGCTGCAACATGGCTGCCTTTAGTAGGGGAAACTGCGAAGCCGGGGGTAAAACAAACGATTATCTGGCTAAATTAAAGACAGTTGGACTTGACAGTGATCCTTACAACTTACCAAAGAACCAGTAGTCCATGGTCATTGACATGTGGCCAGGATTTGGGGTTTCCTGACATTTATGTAGGTACCTGATTTCGACATCGGGGAAATACACAAAGCAAAGCCTGAAGGCATACAAAAGCCGGGAAATTCTAAAACGCTTAACATGGCTTAATGTTCCAAAACTGCGATCAGTGATCACCAAATTTCTCTTGGATATTTCTTGTCAAAAACATTTCCTCCTATCAAAAAATCTAATCCGAAATCCTAGGTGTATCGTCGTTATCTCACGTTAAGCGTTTTCCTCTCCATTGACGCACATTATAAATAAAAAGCTTAACGTGGCTTAATGTCTCAAAACAGCGATCAATAATCACCAAATTTGTCTGAGATCTCACATGTCATAAACACCATCTTTTATCAAAAACCAAGCATCTCCTTCTGCTACTTAGATCCAATCGCACCGCTATAACCAATCCAGCTTTAGACTGAGGTATAGGACCACCCACTCAATTAACATACGAACACAGAATACAGAAATAAATAAACGTAGAAATACAGACATAAATGTAGAAAAACAGAAATGCATAAATGAATAAATGTAGAAATACATAAATAAATGTAGAAATGCATCAATAAATAATGTAGAACTACAAAAATAAATAAATAAATGTAGAAATGCATAAATCAATACATGTAAAAGTACAGAAATAGCCTTTTTCATTACCAAAATGTATTTATTTTTCATTTATTTATTTATTTCTGCATTTATTTATTTATTTATGCTTATGTAAATTTTTTTCCTCCATAGTTTCAAGTCAAGCAGTATGTATTCTTTAGACAGAGATGTCTGTTATGGGGAGTGAAAGCAGCAACAGCTATAACAATATGAATTCAACAGTCCTCAATATGAATTCATGTTTGTATATCATTTAAGTTAAATGGAATGAAATTAACAAATGAAACAGATCATTGAAATTCAATTAAATAAATGAATGGCTTGATGAAATAAAGCCACAGCAAATTAAACAAGTTAATTTATTGAAAATAAAACAAATAAAATATTTCTCATGAGTGAGATCAATTTGCTGAGTCTCTTTTTAATTAGATTGAATTCAGTTCAGACACCTTTACTGGCATGAGAAGATTTCCATTGTGTTCCCCATGCATAATAGCATAAGCAATATGGGGCCAATTCAGACCTGACATGCATGCATGCAAACCCTGCCTAACTGCTTCCATGGTGAGGTGCAGACCCCTGTTACGATGTGGGCCGCATTCAGACATGGGTTGCTCAAGCTATGTGGGAGATTAAGAGTTACCCACCTAGCTTGGCAAAGGTCTGGAGAGCAAAATACTACAATCTCCAATTGCCTCTACAGTTTTCTCTGGCAGTGACAAAGGCGCTGATGAGGAGTCAGACACCACATTCAAAGAGTTTAAAAATGAGGTATGAGGGAATGCCCAGCCTCATTTAGATCTCACAGTGTCCTCAGTGGTGACAGTGTTTCTAGTGTTTTTGGTTGGATTAAGAGATGATTTATGACGGATCTTCTCCAAAGACCGGGAATCCACACTGCAGTCTCAGTTATGCAGAAAACATTGTGCTCTTGATCCTGGCCACATAGTTCCAGTTAGTGTCTTGGTGCATTATGACATACAGTATCTCCAAAGCTTTCATCCCCAGCTAGTGGACTAGCTAGCTAGTTAATTAGCCAGTGCTTGGCAACACTTTCCTAAGTGTGTTAGTTGTGTCATTATGCTGTGTGTTACACAATGTCCTGCAAAAATGTATAATTTGTTCTTGTTTTTTTCCTGAATCTTTACCATGGTGCTATGACATAGTTGGGAAGGGAGGATTTACTGTTCCCTGACTACAACGAGCTCATTTTATCTGAAAATGCAGTAACTAGCTAGCTAGCAAGCATATGCAAATTACATTTATTTTGTTATACTATATTACAATTTAATGTTGTTGCTGTTGCGAGCAACATGTCAATCCAGTTGTAGTAATGTTCACTACATCTGAAATGGTAGCTAGCTAGCAAGGCTACATTGAATGTAGTCCCTTTCATACTTTCATACACTATACAAATACAGACGCAAACAGAAAAACATGCAGTGCCATGAAAAAGCTGACACAATTGTCCTAGCAAGCTAACTAGCTTGCAGTCTGAACAACTAACAATCCATGGATGGACAATCAACCCATCCATAACCAACCAGATCCTGTACAAGATGCTAGGGCACACACATGCCTTCATAAAATTCCCATACACTTTATTTTCAATTGACTGTTTCATCATTGCATGTAGTTGAATGTCCTTCCGATGTATTCACAGTTTGAGAGAGGTGAGTAGTGACATTCCCCTACTCTGACTACTGCCTGCAAACAGCCACTCCTGATTTGTTCATGTCTTGGGTGAAAGTCTGTCTTGAATTTTCAGAGTTAATTTATTCAGATTTTGGTCCTCCTGCTGCTTTTCCTTCAGTTCCTGCTTTTTAAATACAGCAAAATTTACATTTAGCTATCAAATTTACCATTAATGCCATAACATCAGCAATGAAGCTTTACAGCGGTTTTGAGGTATGATTTCACCAACTTCATACAACCACTTTTACTCATTTTCTAGGTATATTGAATTATTAATTGAATTAGATCTTAATTTTCCAGTGTTTGTCTAATTTTTCCCTTAAACCACCATTTAATTACAAGAAATCAAGTGCATATTTTAAGCATGGATCCTCTCTTCCTTTCCTCCTTTGAGCTGCCCTTACAGTGCAAGCAGCTGTTCAGTGTTTTTAAACTGGCAGTGCAGACATCAGTTTGATGACATCACTCTCTGTTTTCCTATTTCTCTCAGGTCCTCCTTCTAACATCAGCCTGTCCCTGGGGGAGACATTTGTCAACCTGAGCTGGGTTCCCAAAGAGAGATACAGGAACATTGCCTTTTACATCTACTACCAGCGGAACAGTGGTGAGACTAGACAGGGCAGCAGTTTGGTGCAGTGGTAAAGGGCAGGACAGCAGTGTGGTGTAGTGGTAAGGAGCAGGGCAGCAGTGTGGTGTAGTGGTAAAGAGCAGGGCAGAAGTGTGGAGTAGTTTTAAAGTGCAGGGCAGAAGTGTGTTGTAGTGGTCAGGAGTAGAAGAGTGTTGTAGTGGTGCAGAGCAGCAATGGGGTGCAGTGGTATTTCTGGTTTTATGGTCTGGCAAGGCACTGCTGTTGTACACTGAATTGCCTTAGTTAATATCCACCTATATTAATGGTTAACATTTAAAGCATGGGAGCTGTAGCAAGAGCTCTGCATCGGCTAGGCATAAAATAATGAGAGGGACACAAATTTGGAATCATGATCTGCACTCATAGTGTCATTGGTGTCATTGATTTGGTGATTTGTCTGTCCAGCCGGGGCTCCAGTGGAGGTGTCAGAGGAGGTGAACTCGACCCAATCCTTCTATCAGCTCCAGGGTCTACAGCCAGGAACCCATTATCTACTAAACTTCATCTTTAGCAACAACACCTTCTGGAAAACAGATATCCGCACTGAAGGGCCAGGTAAGAGTCTGCCCCTGGTCCCACTCTGTCACATGCATGCCTGCGTCCTCTGCCTGTGTCACACCCACACCTGTGTCCTTTGCCTGTGTCACACACACATACCTGTTTCCTCTGTCTGTGTCTCACACACATTTTCCCCCTTTTCCTGTGTGACTACCTGATGTGAACTGTAATGTGATATCCAGGGTTGGGAGGGTTACCTTTAATATGTATTCCACTACAGATTACAGAATACTTGCCCTAAAATGTAATTTGTAACGTATTCTGTTAGATTACTCAAGGTAAGTAATGTAATCTAAATACTTTGGATTACTTTCTGAACACTTTGCTTTTTAATTTTTAAAAGTATGTAAGTAAAAGTGTGAATGTAGCATATACTGTTTGGGTGATTCTCACGAACTATGTCCAAGTCAAAATCTAAATAGCTAAACTTGAGTAATTTTTTACTGCGACACAGAGCAAGCTGAAATCTGAAGAATGTTCTTAATGATTTTTTTAAAGAATGTGCATCCGACTAAGGTTCTAAATTTTTAGAATGTTCACTTAGCATTGTTGTGGCTAACATTTTGGCACCCCATGTTAAGTCTATGGGCAATCATCGCAGTTTCTTCAGAATTATAAATGTTAATTCAAAAACTGTACATTACACGAAAACATGAGTTTGAAAAGGCACGAGCCACCCTAAATACATCGTGAGTGAGAAAGGAGTAGCTTAACAATTTAATGTATAATATGCGTAGTGTAAAATTGTTGGAGTAATCGCAGTTTTGAACATGTGAAATTTCACTTGTTTTGTCACTGTATCTACTTGTTAGCTAGCTAGCTTTAATACTATACCTACTAGCCTACTAGCTAGCTGAATAGCTAATCCAGTGCAGGCAAACTATGTAAGATAGCTAGCTAGCAGTCAATATTAGCTTAAATAATGAAAAGGAGAACTTATTTCAGGATGCTTCTTCAGGTTAGAGGTTGACTCTTTTGAAGCGGATAGCAGTTTGGTTGCTGGCAAACACAGCTTGCATTGTACTGTTATGTTGCGACCTTTGCCAAATTTGAAAGTAAAATGGTCCCGGTATTTCCATGACATAAACACGTTGCACTGGATGCTTTCTGTCTCACTCTCCATTCTACTGTCTTGTGAGTCAGGCAGGTTGCATGCATTTTTCTTCTTTTTTTTTTGGTGAGGGGCATATGGGATACACCCTGGAGTTGCCTATCATTGGATAGATTTTCCAACTAAATAAACATTAAATGAAAAAAATTAAAATAAATTAAATAAAAAAAAAAAAAAAAAATCCAATGTAATCCCTTCAGTATTCTAAATATCTTTAAAATGCAACTGTAACTTGATTACCATCAATTTAAATGGTAACTGTAACAGAGTACAGTTACTCATATTTTGTATTTTAAATATGTAACGCCATTACACAATTTAAATGGTAACTGTAACGGAATACAGTTACTCATATTATGTATTTTAAATACATAATGCCGTTACATGTATTTCGTTACTCCCCAACCCTGGTGATATGTTTATGTGTCAGTCTAATCTTTTTAATGCTTTTTCCCCAGGCATCTGTGTGTTATGTGCTTGCCATTTTTTGTGTGTATCTGTGGTAAGTTATTTGTTTCATCTTGTTGCTGTTGAAGAATAACACCCATCTTCCTCCCCTAGGGCTGTCAGAGGTGCAAGGGGGCTTTGCCACACAGGGCTGGTTCATTGGCCTCATCAGCGCCATTGTGCTGCTGCTGCTGGTACTGCTCATTCTCTGCTTCATCAAGAGGAGCAAGGGGGGCAAGTATTCAGGTAACACAGCTGTACAAACCTGCCCCACCTCAGCACTGACTCACTTATTACTGAATCAGTGAGCAAAAGTACTGCCTCACAGAGCAAAGGTGGCAAAACTGGATCTCTGAGCATTAACTGACTAAGCAACGGTACTGACTCAAAACAAAGGCGTTACATTGACTCAGGGAGCAAAGGGAACTGACTCACTGTAAACCCATTCAAAAATCTCTCTATTTTACTCTCTATTTTTTTAGTCAAGGATAAGGAAGAAGGCCAGGTGGACTCTGAGGCCCGGCCAATGAAGGATGAAACATTTGGGGAGTACAGGTATGTCAGGGCCTGCATTGCACTGATATATTCTTTACTACTGCAGCAACATACTGCAGCTTTTTCTATCTTGCAGCTGTTTCTACAGCCAAACTGCTGCTGTTTCTGTCCTGCAGCTGTTCCTACAACTAGATTGCTGCTGTTGCTACAGTCATACTGCAGCTGTTTCTAAACCGTAGCTATAGAAACATTCAACAAGTTCATAAAAAATGCACAACACCAGGGAGGTAGCTATAAAAACATGTAAAAGAGACCACCATTTAGTTGGTGACAGTGAAGAGGTAGAGGGGCACCACAAGCCTAGGTGAGAAGAATAGAGGAGGAGAGGAAGAGAAGATGCCCAACCAGAAACTCAGAGAGGAAGAGGGGTTTGTGGAAGAGATGAAAGAGGTACTAAACAGGGAATAAATCTTTGACCAGAAGTTCCCATAAAATATATACCACTAGTGTTGATCATGATAGAAATCCCGGCCTTTAAATGTGACAAGCTGGCAAAAGGGTGCAGTCCTATATGAGCTGATCAACTGTTTCATGCCAGGAGTCTCTGGAGTCGCATGTCAGATTCTCCCTTGTATTACAAAGGAAAATATTTTGTGAAATGTCGTTGAAATATGGACTGAACTGGTCACATGGACCACAGTTTTTATTCATGTTGTCTTAGCAACATTAGAAAAACTGTAACCTGCGGCATCAAGTTTGTTAACATTATAACAACCTAAGAGTTGCTAAAAAACACAAATAACAATTTTTCTGCCTTACTCCCTCTCTGTCTGAATGCTTTCACAATACCTTGTAGATCTCTTGAAAGGTATGCAGTGTTTCTTTATCTTTATCTATATCTCTTGGTGTGATTGGTTGCTTTTGTGTGTCCCTTTGTGTTATCTGTCTGAATGCCTTTAATGTATGTATGTTCACATGCACTACACCATCACCCATGCAGCCACACTGGCTTACTAATGGACCATCCACATTGATGCATGTTTTAACATTTAGTGCATTAATAAACTTGGATTGACATTGTTGTGACTTTGAGCCAAGTCATGACAGTGTTAATCTCTCCTGCTTTCTTTATCTTTCTCCTCCACTCTCCACTCCACCAAATTTCACCCCACTCTCTGACCCCCAGTGATAACGAGGAGAAGCGGTCAGCCAGCCAGCCATCTCTGTGTGTGAAGAGCAAGCTTGGCAGTGAAGACAGCCTAGCGGAGTATGGTGATAGCGTGGACATCCAGTTCAATGAGGATGGCTCCTTCATCGGCCAGTACAGCGGCCACCGGGATGGGCCAGGACCTGGAGGCCCTGACAGCTCAGGGGCCACCTCCCCTATCAACCCCACCCTCATGCCCCCTGCCAATCTGGGCATCCCCAATTCTGTCACAGGTGTTCTAGAGAGGGGGCATTAGACAGAGAGATACACTGACTCACTTATTGACCCAACCACATGCTAACTGACCTAACTGCATGCTTACTGACCCGACTGCATGCTTACAGACCTGACCGCACACTGACCAGGCCTAACTGCAGGCTTACTGACTCGACCACACATTAACACTAACCTGACCGGATGCCAACATTGAAGACTGCCACTGACCTCACTAAAATACTCACACACTGATAAACTGGTTTCACAGAAACTGACAAAGCTCACAGTGATAGACTGCGGTTACAGTGATTGAATGACTCACAGAACTCTGGGACAGACTGTGACATGACATAGTAAGTAATGGATTGAACACACCTATTGTGACTCTGACTGAAAATAGTTCAACATTCCCACTGGACTGACAGACACGCAAAATACATATCTAATCAACTGCCCTGCAAATCATTTTCAGATTTCACCTGACATTCTCAAGGTATCTTAAAAGTGTACTTGAGTGACATTTCAAACCCCCAATGCCCCTGTA
The DNA here is from genome assembly GCF_013368585.1 of Megalops cyprinoides. Classification (NCBI taxonomy): domain Eukaryota; kingdom Metazoa; phylum Chordata; class Actinopteri; order Elopiformes; family Megalopidae; genus Megalops; species Megalops cyprinoides. Next base: position 322,365 of record NC_050588.1, on the reverse strand, counting down.
CTCTCAAAACTTTCTGTGCTGCATTTACACTGGTGTACACTGGTGTCTCAACTGTTTAAAGGAGGAGAGTTGGTGAACAGGCAGTAAGATAAAGGCCTAATTGGTCAGGGTTCATGAGGGGAGAGAGAGAATGGTGGGCAGCAAGCAGAACCCTTCTGCTACAGAGAGTGGTAGAGCAGTGGGAGTGAGAGAGAGAGAGAGGGAGAGAGATGGGAAGGGAGGCAGTGGAGGGGATGGACACTAAACATGGTACATTGTATGAGTTTAACATGGTAAAATTTTACAAAACCCTGAGCACTCAAAGGCCTCTTATAGGCACATGGGCTAACAGTAAGAGTGATTCTTAGTGTATTGTGGTGCCAGGGCTGCACCCAAATTTTCTTATTTGAATTGTTATCTTTCAGGGGGGCAAGCACTGTAGTGCCATAGACACCCTGTTGTTTCTGTTCAGATTATGAAAAAATTTGGATCATTATCATAGTCATTACTCTGCCTAAACGGTTCACCCAGAGCAGTCAGTATATCTTGTGTTGTTGCAGACAACAGATCCTTCACAAATCTTCTCACTAATTCTTCTGCCAGTCAATTAATTTTATACATATGTCCACACAATCAATGCAAAGTAATATTTCTTAGATAAAAAAAATCAATAAAAATTGGCAATTCTGAACTGTTCAGAGACAGCTTTTGCAGATTTATAAATTATTGCAGTGTAGGGCACAACATGTCCAGTATAGAATATTTTAGCTACACAGTGGTGCACACCAACATGTCATTCCATTTATCATCTGACTTTTAATGACCTGTAAGGGATCAGAGGGTGTGTTGCTTGCTGTCTCACTGCTGCACGCAGCTTTAATATTATTATTATTATTATTATTACAACAATACTTGTAATTTAAGTGTCTTGAAAATTACAGTGCAGTGTCTTACTAGCAACTTCCTGTGTGATCATCATTGTCATCAGATATAACTGTATATTATATTATTTTTCTATTTTTTATGTTTATACAAAGGCATTCAGTATATGTTTGCTGATTACCAGATTTGTTATGAATTCATGCATTCAAGTTTGTTATATTTTGCATCATAATAATTGTGAATACTTAATATTCTGCCACATTGTACACAGATTTTTTTCATTTTGTTTTCAGCTATCTGTCTGTCTGTCTATTTTCAGTGTATGTAAATGCCTATGTGGAAAACCAGTTTGCATTGGACAAACTATAAATTTTCCGCAAATATTAAAGGAACACTGATATTGTATCTGATTGTCAAAAATCATCTTATGATACCCCAGTTGAAGCCGTATGTAAAATGTTGGCCCAATGGAGTAACACATCAATGCACATGATCACATTCAGCGTGCTTCTTCCTTAATGGCATACATTTGATCAGGAACCTCTCCCTGTCTCCACTGTCATTACTGTACTGCCATTATACGTTTGATTTAGTCATTCTTTGTTTGGTGTCCTGTACTCTGTTGTCTTTGCCTGTATTGTATCTGCATACTGGCCCGCTGAGGTTCCAGATCGGGAATGTTTCTTTACTGTTCACCATCAGAGTATTGTTTCAAGCGTCATGTAGGTTAATGCATCGGGATTTTGGTAGACATGTGAGGATGGCTCTGCTGTACCTCCGTTTTCCCTCTCTCAATAGCTGTCTATTTCCGTCTTGAGGTGCAAATAGTGCCACTTGGGGTCACTGTGAGCTCCATTGAATCCATGTGTTAGCTCTGATGTATTGGCCATGTCCTCACCAGTCCTGAGTCCCAGTCCAATGTGCAAGGAGCAGTGCTTAGCTGTACAGAGCTGTTCTTTCTGCGTGCTCTGCTTTAATGGAAACACCCTGTCACTACATATGGAATTAGAGAATGTACAATTAGGATTAGCCTCAACCTGTTTCTACTGTTTCTCATAATAACAAGATGGTAAATTTAATGAAGAATCGCACACAAACAACTGAGTCTCCATAGATGTGTGCAACAAAGCATCATTTATTTATTTTTTATGATTGAAATGATAACCCAACAAGAGTTAAAGATCAGTTGCCACTGGGTGATCCTTATTTAAACTGGCCCAGTTCAGTGTAGTAATGAACAGGTTCAAATGTGATAATACAGTACCCTGTTCTTGCCCCTAGTGGCATCTTCATAGCAGTTTTCCCTTAGTCATCAGTCCAGCCTATACCCATGCTCTGCTGACCCAAACATGCAGAGAGATCAGTCTCCTGGACACTAGACTCAGTAGGGAACAGTGTACTGGTGAAAATAGGGTTGTGTCACTGACACACACACACACACACACACACACACACACACTCACAAACTCACAAATACACACTCGCTCTCTTTCACATTCACACACCACTCATACATACACATTCACATATACAATTACAGCCTACATGCATACACACCACCCCGAAATGAAGGTTTTACAAAAAAATTGCTTATTGAGATTCCAGATGACTTTATCGTGACTTGTTGAATATCATGTATATTAAACATATAGCAGCTATCTCATGTCATTCATATTAAACATATAGCGTTTATCTCAGTAGAAGGACTGCAAAAGAGGAGCAGTGTTTCTATGAGCATTCTATGTTGGGGATTACAAACAACTTCACAATGTTGAATATAAATGGTCTGAGCAAGAGAAAGAGAGGGAAAGAGTGCTGGAGGACGGAGTGTTGCAAGATTGGAGAAGAAAAGACATAAGAGGAGTGAGGAGAGATAAGCAGAGGATCTGAAATGCTTTCTGAATGTAAATAAAACCCAAAAGATTGTGTAATTTATCAAACAGTCATTCAGGATTTTTTTTGGTTTTTTATTATTTTAATGTTGCTGAACTAGAGGGGAGCTGATTTTTTGTTTAGATGACAGACCACTTGTGAATTTTCTCATATTCCTTTTTGTTTCTGGTACATGTTGATAGAATTCTGGCTGTTTTAGAAATATAAAATCTGAAAAAAGAATCCTTTGTCCACTTGCCATTTCTTTAGTAATAGATACAGCAAAGAAAAATAATAATTTAAAATGAAGATAAAAGTAAACATGGGTAGCAAAACTCAAAAATCAAAGAAAAAGGCAAAGCCAGTCCATTCCAGTGAAGTGTATTTTAATCAATGTCTTTTTCAGTCAGGCAGTCGAGCGGGCACCTCTTCCTTCTCCCATTAATGCAAAGTTTCCTGATGACCAGCAGGGGCCCAAATAACACACTCCCATATTTTATATCTGTTTGCTTTGCTAACATGTATTTAGTACTTTTGGCCAAATATAATAGATGCAGCGTCCCATTTGGGAATTATACCCACAACCTTTGTATTACAAGCCTGGTGCCTTAACTGCTACAACACACTGCCTGCCTGTTTGTCCCCCTGTCCATAAGGGGACAGTAGTATAATATAGTATGCAGGGGCTTGGTGCGCTCAGTTGGAACTCTGATTCCATACATGAGATATGGGCCTGAGTGCAGTTTTCCCAGATATTCTGAGAATGCACTGATCAGCACATACACTCCAACACGACAGGCCTGGCAGATATCATATGTGCTACATGAATGCATTTAAAACCTACTGTGAACATGAATTCACCAGAGAATATTTGTATTATGGGGACCAGAATAACAGAATGAATCTTTACTGAGATCTTTACAATATACTAATGGACTGTCTGGTGAGTGTCAGGGCCATAGCGAACCAAGAAGTGACTCACTCGCTCCACTGCCTGATTGATTCATTTGAGGGTTTGTTAACATTTTGTGTAGCTTTCTTCTGATTGCATCATTTCTTTTGTAAAATAAAAAGTTAACATAGCTGAAAATGTAAAAAAATTGCTTCTATGACACTCAGAGGTGCGAACACTGATGCTGAGGGTGGAGAACCTCACCCTCTTTGGGCACGATGGAACAATGACACAGAGGTTGGGGGGGTCACTGAGGCTGTCACATGAAATTGTATTGTTGTTCATTGAGGCTGGAGTAAAGGTGTTGGAGTGGAGGGAGGGGTTTGCAATGGGGCTACCATGGGGAGCATTTTGGGAGCAGTGATATGTACATGCTTATTGAATCAGCTGATGTATCTAAATAATAAATGGATTAAGCAGACAGCAAAGTGTGTCTGGTCATCTTCCTGTGAGAACTTAGAAGCATCTATGCAGATGCCAGTGATACACACACTCACATTTACAATAATGGGATCATGTTAGGAGCATACAGTATATGTCAATCAAATTGCAATGGTGACATAATGAGTTTTTTGACAGTTAATACTCATGTGCTTCTGAACCACTAGCCTGATCAACACAAAACTTGGTATGTAAAACCCTTTACACTGACGTCTGTCTAATTTATGAAGGAAAAATTGCTATATCACAAAACACGGCCACCACAAGCCAATCATTTGTTTCATTAACTAATTGATATGCAAATGAGCATCAAATTCTTCTTAACACTGGCTTGTGAAAACCTTCATCACAGACTTTTACTGCATGAAATTCAAGACCCCCAGGCAATTAGCTTATTTGTGCTTGGACCCCGGAATTGCTGCTTGGTTGCTCATGATTATGCTAGTTCCTTGCCTCCCGTCCCCTAGTTATGCTGCCACAATGTTAGTCTGCTGGGGTTTTTTTCCTTGTTGCATACTGGCACCTTTTTTCCCTGCCCCTCTGCTGTACATTCATGTCATTCTTACCATCCACTAATCATTGTTCTCTATTTGTTTTTTGTATTTGTTCTCGATTTGAGCTGTAGTCCAAGCATCACACCCCGATCTCCAGTCTTGCTACTTCGCTGCCCCGCCTATCAAGCCAACTGTGTGCCAAGAACCGGACATTCTCTATGATACATTTTATAATTACTGTTATTTACTACTGTGTATCAAAACTCACGTCTTAAAGTACATTGTACGATTTCAAGTATTCTATGTAATTCAATCTGCCCAGTGCCAGCCAGAAGCAGATGGGCTCCCCCTCTGAGCCAGGTTCTGCTCAAGGTTTCTTCCTGTAAATTAGGGAGTTTCTCCTTGCCACTGTTGCCTTAGGCTTGCTCTCAGGGGGTCTCAGGCCTGGGAAAAATATAGAATATAGAAATAACATTGAATTGATTTGAATGTTAGCGTTAGCCCGGCTTACAACGACTAGCATGAGGCTAGTTTAATGGCTAGCATAGCATCTGTTCATACTGAAATCAGGGCGATACAGTATGATGTAAAGAGTGAACTGAATGCCCTACGCCATACTCTGAGAGACGATGTGAAGAAGGAACTTGCTGAATTTAGAGATGAGATAAATCAGGCCCTCGAGGATATCAAAGATGATGTGAAAACTATAACGACCAGAGTTGAGGAAGCGGAGCAGCACGTTACAGAGGTAGAAGAGTGCAACCTCGAGCTTGGAGAGGCGCTCAGCCAAATGCAAGAGGAACAGTTAAATATGCAGGCGAAGTTGCTAGACCTAGAATCGCGTTCTTGGCGAAATAATATCCGAGTGTACTGGATTCTGGAGGGCGAAGAAGACAACAACAGTGGTCTTTGTGGTCAAATTTATTAAATCAGAATTGGTTACCCTGGACAATGTTGACCTGAGAATACAGCACTGTCACAGAGCACTTGGTGCTCGCCCTCCCCGCGATGCACCACCAAGATCAATAGTGATAAACTTTCTCGAGTACAAAACTAAGGAGCGGGTTCTGTTTGCAGCATGGAAAAGAGAGAAGAGAATTTATTTTGACCATGATTACCCAACAGAAATAGTGAAGAAAAGGAAGGAGTATGTGGGAATAAGAGTAGGGGAGATCGTGTATGGTTGTAACACTTTTTGCTTCAGCATCTGTAACTCACTGAATTTTTGAGCTAGAGTTCTCAAACTTCAATTCAATTCAATTCATTTTTATTTGTATAGCGCTTTTTACAACACAAGTTGTCACAAAGCAGCTTTACATTGTTCCCAGGCCTGAGACCCCCTGAGAGCAAGCCAACAAGGCAACAGTGGCAAGGAAAAACTCCCTATCAGGAAGAAACCTTGAGCAGAACTGGGCTCATGGGGGGGGGCCCATCTGCTTCTGGCCGGCACTGGGCAGATAGAGTTAGACACAAAATTATGCAATGTACATTTGTTATTGACAAACAATAGCAGTTAACAGTAGAGTGATTATAAGAATGTCTCCTAGGATTTCCGGGTCTTGGAATGCAGTTGGCTTTGATGGGCAGGGCAGCGAGGTAGCAGGACTGGAAAACGAGATGAGACGCTTGGGCTACAGCTCCGGACAGGAGCCCGGAGCAGGGAATAGGAAGCAAACAGAAAACAGTGGTTAGTGGATGATAAGAATGGCAGGGATGTAGAACAGAGAGGCAGGAGAGGAGGGGCAGAGAAAAAGGTGTGCAACAAGGAAAGACCCCGGCAGGCTAACATTATGGCAGCATACCTAGGGGACGGGAGGCAAGGGACCGGCGTAGTCATGAGGGCACCCTAAGACAGTCAACACCAGATCACGGCACAGGGTCCATGAAAGCAATGACCACTTAGTCCACCAGAGACTCTATGATCCACGCCAGCACCAGGCTATGTCCCTCAGCTGAAGGATTTACTATATAGATATGTTTTGAGCCTAGACTTAAAGGTGGAGAGAGAGTCTGTTCCCCGAATCTCAGAGGGTAAACTGTTCCACAGGAGAGGGGCTTGATAGGAAAAGGCTCTACCGCCTACAGTAGTTTTGCCCACTCTTGGAATGGTGAGAAGCCCGGCATTTTGGGAGCGAAGGGCTCTCTGCGGAAGATATGGATGAAGAAGGTCCTTAAGATAGGGGGAGGCAAGCCCATTTAAAGCCTTAAATGTGAGTAAGAGTATTTTAAAAATGATCCGGTATTTAATAGGTAGCCAATGGAGAGAGGCCAGAACTGGGGTGATGTGCTCAAAGCGTTTAGTTTTAGTTAAGATTCGAGCAGCTGCATTTTGCACCAGCTGAAGGGGTTTTAATGAGACGTTTGCACATCCTGACAAGAGGGCATTACAGTAGTCTAATCTGGATGTTACAAAGGCATGGATTAGTTTTTCAGCGTCGTTAATTGATACGATTTTCCTGATTTTAGCAATATTTCTCAGATGGAAGAAGGCAGTCCTAGAGGTGTTAGTTATGTGAGTTTCAAAGGAGAGCTCGGGATCAATAACAACACCAAGGTCTTTGATGGCTGCACTCGGGGCAAGGGAGACACCATCAAGGTCCAATATAAAATGAGTGAGTTTGCTCCTGATTGAATTTTGGCCTATGACCAATATTTCGGTTTTGTCCGGGTTGAGGAGGAGAAAGTTTCGGGCCATCCAATGCTTTACATCTGTTAGGCAGGCCTCCATGTTTGAAATATTCAGAGGGACATCCGGTTTGACTGATATGTATAACTGAGTGTCATCCGCGTAACAGTGGAAATTAATGTCATGTTTACGGATGACATCGCCAAGAGGCAACATGTATAACGAGAAGAGCAGAGGTCCAAGCACAGATCCTTGAGGTATACCATATTTTACTCTGGAACGGGCGGAGGATTCGTTGTTGATGGAGACAAACTGATATCGTTCTGATAGATAAGATCTAAACCAAGATAGGGCCTGTCCACTTATGCCAACCAGGTTTTCGAGGCGGTCAAGGAGGATACAATGATCGATGGTATCAAAGGCTGCACTTAGGTCTAGTAGCACAAGAAGAGAGATACAGCCATTGTCACAGGAGAGTAGAAGGTCGTTGAGCACTTTCAGGAGAGCGGTTTCCGTACTGTGGTGAGGTCTAAATCCGGACTGGAAAACTTCCAAAACGTTGTTAGAGTGTAAAAAGGCACAGAGTTGCTTTGATACCGCTTTTTCCAGAATTTTTGAGAGGAATGGAAGGTTCGAGATGGGCCTATAGTTTGACAGGTCATTGGGATCAAGATTAGGCTTTTTCAGAATAGGCTTGATAACTGCTACTTTGAAGGGCTGAGGTACGTGTCCAGACATAAGAGAGGCATTGATAAGATTTAATAGTGGTGTGCCAATTGCAGGCAATAGCTGTTTTAGGAAGCCAGTTGGTATGGGGTCAAGTTGGCTGGTAGAGTTATTAGATGAATTGAGAAGAGAAGAAAAGTCGCCAAATTCAATGGGTATAAAAGAGTCAAAGCACGAGGCGGGCCTAATAGACATGTCTACATAATCTGGAACGGGACTGGCCAGGCAGGAACCAGAAGTTGATGAGAATTTTTGTATTGTGTCTCTTATCTTTAAGATTTTACTGTCAAAGAAGTTCATGAAGTCACTGCTACTATAAATTGCTGGTATGGTAGGGTTAACTGATGCAGGACTCTTGGTTAATCTGGCGATAGTGCTAAACAGGTACCTAGGATTGTCCTTGTTTCTCTCAATTAGAGTAGAGAAATATTTGGATCTGGTAGCTGTGAGGGCATGCTTGTAATTTAGGACACTTTCCTTCCACGCCAGGAGAAAAACCTGTAATTTGGTGGAGCGCCATTTTCTTTCGAGTTTTCGTGTGGCTTGTTTGAGAGCACGAGTATGGTCGTTATACCAAGGTGCTAGCTTCTTGTCTGTGATTTTCTTCCTTTTGAGGGGAGCAACGGCATCTAGAGTCACTCACTTTTATACAAAGTACCCACATTTGTTTACTACAAATTGCACCAATTCAAATTCCTGCAAGAATATCACAGACCTTGTGAGTTGATGTCAAATACATGGTGTTCCTTTGTTACAACCTACCCCACTACCAGGGTAGGTTGTAATACATGCTCGGGTAAGTTGTAATAATTAGACAAAAGAAGCAAAAACAGAGGCCACACCATGTGATATGCTTCAAAAAGAGGTTTATTGAAATAAAAGAGCAATCCAGAACAATGTCTCTCTCTGTGACTGACCATAACTCAAATCCACTTTCTGTTTGACTCAGGAGTTTGAGAGTGTGTGTGTGTGTGTGTGTGTGTGTGTGTGTGTGTGTGTGTGTGTGTGTGTGTGTGAGTGTGTGTGTGTGAGTGTGTCTGTCTGTGTGTGTGTGTGTGTGTGTGTGTGTGTGTGTGTGTGTGTGTGTGTGTGTGTACATGAGTGTGTGCACGTTTGTGTCTGTGTGTATGTGGGTGTGTGTGAGTCAGTCAGGCCCTGCCATCTGCTTCTCATCCCATGTTTGTGGGTGTCTGATGTTATATATTACTGCCAGTTGATATGTATATACTTTGTTGCTGCTCCGGTAACCTACACGGGGAAGATCACTGGATCCCTGTTCTCTCAGCTTCTGCAGTGATTTGCAGTATTTGCTAGTGTTACATGGCAGATCCCATGTGCCTTCGCAACTGATCTGACTTGCCCTTCCTTGTGACCTCATCAGATGCTATTTTTAAAACATTGGCAGGCACACCTCTGTCAGTCTTTCTTTTCCACTGCCTAGGCATTCTGTAAAATTATTAAAATCAAGAAAGTGGTGTTAGTTGTGTGTAAGGGGATGGTTGTAACACTTTTTAAAGGTGTGTTACAACCCACCCCACCCCTGTCAACCATTGTTTAGCTAGCTGTATTAGTGGTTTGAAATTAGCAGGGGAAAAATGCATCACATTTTGCCTGAGAAACTACAATTTAATATAAGTCATATGATTTTATCTGCAATAGTATAAGTACTAAACAAAATATAGTCTTGGTCAAAAAATTTACTTTCTTACCTCAAAATCTGTTTTTTTCTCTATAGAATCTGCATGCGCCTGTCTCCCGCCTTGACAACTACCGTGTTGGGTTCGGGGAGGAAGTGGGTAAACACTGAAATGATCATATTACTTCTACCTTATCTCTGATTAGTGGAATTGGTGGCGTTACAACCAGTGGTGTAGTCTAGTTTGCAGTAGTGGGTATACTGTGATGATTCCCCCCACCCCCTCCCTCCACGCACACGCACACCCCACCACAATTTATGTAGTAAATGGCAAATTTATGTAGTAAATGGCAAATTAAGCAACATTACGTTTAAAGTAGCATACTGTCCGTGGGGGTGGGGTAAGGGCAAGGGGGTATCCAGACTACAGTGCTTTCCAGATGTTTGTACTCTGGGATCTTGACATTACTTTGCCTCCTTGCATCTGTGGCAGAGTGATGGCTTCTCAACCATGTTGTAACGTACTTTCTTGGCTCCAAAAGACTTACAGGGGGCCCATTGATACTGATCATCATCAAATTGCTAACATTGGACAACAACAATGTAGCTCTCTTGTCCATGTATATATTGTTCATAAGACTAAACCCCCCTTCCCACTCAGCTGTGCTGCAAGGGATGGTCTGCATGCACCGTATAAGTGGTTTTAGGGTTTCAGGTTCACTGTGTGGGTCCTCAATAAAATCTCTCATACCTGTAATTGCTTGGTCTTCACACAGATGGAATTGCCTGCACAGCTGTTTCACTTGTGACTCACCATGGCGTATGCCAGGTTCTGATGCCCAGTTGCTCTTGTCCAGAATGCTTATATCACGAAGAATTTCATCTTCAAATGAGAGGCGCTTCTCCAGGTTATTAAACCATGAGTTTAATAGACTTTGTAAGAATTGTTTTGGGTTGACTGATGTGAGTTTACGTTTGTTTCCAGAGAAACAGATCCAAAATGTCCCGAAGCCTGCGCTTTCAATGCCTCCTCATATTTCTCACCTGGAGAGTCTTTGAATAATGTCAGCACTCGGATGGTCCATTTCAGTAGTTGTTCGGCTCTCAAAAGTGTCACTGAATGGGCCTGAAGTTGCTGAGACAAGTTTGCAAGCTCAGACAGTGCATCATACATCAGTCCAAGGTCACACAGAAATTCCCGATTTTGCATGCGATGTGCCATACCTCTGTAAGTCTGCCTCTCTCTGGTATTTCGTTTGGTCTGCAGCAGCATTCTCAGTGTCTGTTGAGTGCTTCAAACGACTTCCACACAGCCTTTACAGCACGGAAGCTGCTGGCCACCCAGCGCACATTCAAAACCCTGCCTATTTTCAGGACCTCTTGTGCTGCTTCCAGAAGTTCCCATGCATTTTTATTTGACTGACTGTAGAGATTGTAGACCTTCTCCATGAATGCTTTGAAGTGGTTGATTGACTGAACCTCATCAACAGCATCAGATACAGCCAGTTCCCATCTGTGGTTCATGCAGTGCCATGTGAAGAGATTAGGGTACCTTGCAGTCAGCCTAGTTGCCACACCAGAGTTCTTGCCTAACATGACACTTGCTCCATCAGAAACAAATGAGACCCAGTTCTTTTCAAGCCACTCTTCGCTGAAGCCTACAGTGTTCAAACAGTTCAAAAGAGCTACTTCGATACCCTCTGCCTTTTGGCTTTCAAGTTCAACCAGCTCTGGGAACACAAATTCAGGTATTGCTCCATCTACAGAGGCTTTCACATTGACAATCATGGCAGATTTATGGCTGAGGGATGTAGCCTCATCTATGAGAAAGGACAATTTACTTGATGACGATCTCTTTTGCTATGTGTTCAATGATTTTTGTGGAACTGTATCTTGAATACAGACTAGTGCCCATGTTTAAGCCATTTTTTCCTGAAGTTCAATTAGATCTTGGTGGTCAATGAAAGGTCAGTTTATCTTTGCTAGGTAATATGCTGCTCTGAATATGGTATCAGTTTGAGTCAGCACAGTCTCTGATGCAGCTCTATCCATGTTGCCGAGTAAGTCCTCTTTGCTTTTTTCAGTGACCTCCTGAGCGATTTCGTGTGCCCTGGACAGCTGATGTCGTCAAATTTTGGTCCTCAAGGAGGCCAGGGCTGTTTCTCTGTTGTCGTGGACTGGATCTTAATAATCTCAAAAGTATTTATGAACTGTTTACAATCTTTTTCGGCCAACCAATGCATGAAGAGTTTTTAACAATTAATCCACTCTTTCAATAGCTCTGATTATCTGACAACTACTGCTGTCTAACATAGAAATATGTTGATTTAATTATGTAAAGGTCTAAAATTACTGTTCCTGAAGATTACCTTGAATGAACTATGGCCTCATTTGCATTCCATAATTTACTTCAAATACCACAGATTTTCATGTTGTCTGACATTACCTAACTTCCTATCTCTCCATTCTAACCAGGGATACCTCATTTTAAATTCCCTAGCCTGACTCTCAGTCCATATTCTTTCGCTGTGAAACATTTTCTTAAACTTTAGTTCCTATATTAGCATTTTAGTTCCCATAGCATTAGCATTTTAGTTCCCATAGCAGTGATTGCAAATGCTAGCTATTTTGCGGTCCATGGTGACACGGTAGTGTTTGAAGCAAGATCACACTCTTTATAGGAAAATAAATTCCCTCCAAAACATATGTTTCAGCCGGAATGCACCTCATTTGTGGGTTCACGCATATATTGGGCAATCTATTAATAGGCCTGCCTTTAAGAAAATACAAACATACAACTCCACGATGAATATTGCAAAGACGATGTAAATATAACATATAAATAAATATAAAATATAATATATATTTATAATATTTATTAGCATATACATGTTTTTAGAGAATTGATGCATCTCCTATTTGTAGCTCACTTCCTCAAAACTACTTTAGCAACACTCACAAGCTGACTGCAGCAAGCGACAGCGAAACAGCGACTAGCTGCAGCAAGCGACAGCGACGTACAGTGATAAAGTCACTGCTGGTGTGAGTGCAGGGTAACAGTAGACATAGGCTAAAAGTTTATTAATCCTTAGAAGGTGAATAAGTAATATCAAGGGGTGGATATTGCTGGGGTGTAATGTAGCCAAGTATTTTACTTTTTTTTTTTTAAGTTAACTACACCTTGAAATTAAGTAGCCTACTTTTGCATTTACCAGCACACAGTGTATATCTGAGTAGTTATACTTTCACACAAACACAAAATTCCCTACTTCATCCACCCGTATCACTATTGCGTGCAGGACTGATGTTAACCAGGCATGCCAAGGCTTTTCACCTCTGAGCACCGTCATCTGATTATTTATCTATCTAGCTACGTTTTCTTATGGTGAAGTTTAGTAGCCCGAAAGGGTAAAATTTGGGTGAACACGGGGGAAGAGGAGGGAGTTACTGCTACTGTGCTAACTTAGCTACTTATTACTAAATTAGTTAGCTAGACAGCTAGATTTTGTGGTTAACAGTTAACCCTTTTCCCACGTACAGTCACACCAGTGTGAATAGCCATTTAGTGTGTATGCTAAAACCGGTGCGATTAGAAAATTGGATTTGAAAAATTCTAGCAAATTTTAGCTTTGAGGAAACAGCAATTTAACATAAAAAAATATAGCAAATGCTAACTGAAAACTATGAGAATCATGTAACGAAACATGCATTGCATAAAAATAGGTTCCGTGCAAAAGGGTTAAAACTATGAAAACCATTGCTCACTAGTTAACCTTAGGCACACACTAGACATGACAGCAAATATAATTTAATACACATATCGCACATCCTCTGCTGTTAGAATGTTAATCTGTATGAGATTTTCACTTACCACTTTTGACGTTGTCAGGCTCCCAGTCCTTTTCTGCAATCTCTGGCGCCAGTCTGCCAGGATCAGCAACTTCAGCTTCTGGCTTTTTATTATGTGTTTTTATGAATTCCAGAAGTATTACTTGTTTTCGTTTCATTTTAATTCATGTAACTTTATTTCAGTATCCTAATTTTATTTTAAAATCCCGCGAAATCACACAGCTGCTGCGGGGAACTCGCAGGTGTACGCACCCCACCCTCTGAAGTGTGCTCATTGGTGCTCAGGGTGATTGAGGTGGGGGGTTGGGGGGAGGGCTGTCTGATTGGGCGATGAGTTTTTTTTTCTGAGCAACGTTTGGACAGTTTGCTGTCTCCCAATCCAGTGTTTGTAAAAACAATTAGCTCATGTGAAAATTCTGTCACAAAAATATGTTGCACATATCCTTGCACATATTAAGTGGGTATACGTGTTTTCTTAGTGGGTATATGGCATAGACCTGCATATCACGTAGACTACACCATTGGTTACAACTTTCCCCATGTTACAACCATACTCGGTCTCCCCTACTCAAGGAGAAAGGAGTCTAATTCCAGACCCAGTCAGTTATTAAATTTACAGTTTAAAATGAAAAACTTAGAATATAAACATTCTATACAAAAGGACCCACAAATATTGGCTCAACTAAGAAGTACTCATGAAGAAATAAATAAGACATATGATAAGGAATTTGAGAAGAAAATCAGGTTCACTAAACAAAGATACTACGAGAATGGTCCCAAAGCAATGAGAATACTCTCATGGAGATTGCGAAAACAGCAGACGGAGAGGACTGTTGATAAAATAAGAAACCCTAGAAACAATAGAATGTGTTATAAATAATATATATAAACAAATATAAATATAAATACATAAATATTACTGAGCTGGATAAAGCCATTTTGCGATTGAAGGTGAATAAAGCACCTGGGTCAGACGGCTTTGTCGCCGAATGGTACAAAACCTTTAAGCCTGAATTAACACCAATGTTCCTCAGGTGCTTTAATCATATACTTAAAGAGGGTAAACCACCACAATCATGGAGGGAGGCAGTAATATTAGTAATCCCCAAAGAGGGTAAGGACAAAGAAAATTGTAGTTCATATTGGCCCATTTCAATTTTAAATACTGATTACAAACTGTTTGCATCAATAATGGCTAAAAGATTTGAACACATTATATCTGAACTTATTGAACCTGATCAAACAGGATTTGTAAAAGACAGACAGACACGGGACAACATTAGACAAACACTACACGTGATTGATTATGTGACTAAAGAAAACACTGGAGCCATATCGATCAGTTTAGATGCAGAGAAGGCATTTGATTTGGTAGGATGGGAATATTTGTACCAGGTGTTAAAACGTTTCGGTTTCAAGGAGGGAGCAATAAAGGTTATTAGATCTTTGTACTCCTCTCCCACTGCTAGAATTCGAATCAATGGGCGCATTTCCCAGTCCATCAAATTAGAAAGAGAGTGTCGTCAAGGTTGCCCACTTAGCCCCGCCCTTTTTGCATTATTTATAGAGCCATTAGCACAGGCAATAAGGGAGAAGCCAGAGATAAATGGAATAGTGATAGGACATACAGAACATAAGATAAGCTTATTCGCTGATGATGTTCTACTGTTCCTCAGGAACCCAGAGAGTAGTGTACCTAAACTGATGACTCTTAACAGCATTTGGCACATACTCAGGGTATAAGTTGAACATCCATAAGACCCAAACCTTCACATCCAATTTTGCTCCAAATGAAGAATTGCAAAATGAATTTTACTTTAAATGGGATTCCCCCTCTATTAAATACTTGGGTATATGGATTCCAAAAGATATATCAAAAATATATGTTAACTATAGTCCTGTCACAAAAGCAATTAGAGCAGACATTGATAGGTGGTCTCTATTGCCATTAGTCATGTCAATTCAAATAGACACAATAATAATGAATGTGCTGCCAAGGATACTGTACTTTTTTCAGTCACTTCCAGTAGAGGTCCCCTCAAAACAGTTTATTGAATGGGATAGGATAATCTCAAGATTTGTGTGGAACAGTAAGAGGCCCCAAATAAAATATAGGACACTACAATTACCTAAAGAGAAGGGAGGGCTATCTTTGCCATGCCTTGAGGACTACTACACTGCAGCACAGCTGAGACCATTGGTATGCTGGTGTAACTCAGACTATTCTGAAAAGTGGAAAGAATTAGAAATAATACAGTTTGATTCACCTGCACAGTCTCTTTTGGGTAATGAATTTCAGCAAGTGTAAGATTTCATAAGATAATTTCATTTCTAATTTCATAAGATAAGCCAGTGGACCAAGGTGACACTCAGGGTATGGTTCAAGACTTGTAAAAAATTTCATCTTGAGAAGCGTGTTAAAATACTAAAATGGGTGGCACATGACCCAGGATTTAAGATATGAGGATTAAACACTGGATGAATAAAGGTATAACAGTACTGTATCATAGCTTCTGATACTGGTTTAGAGAATTTTCAGTATCTTTCAAATACTTATGGCCTTGAAAAAAAAGATTTCTTCAGGCTTCTCCAGGTCAGAGATTACTTCAATAAAGAAATTAAACAGGCAGTGGTCTCCGAACCCGGTTTAGTTGATATAATTGTAGATGCATACAAGATTAAAAATAATAAACATTTAATTTCACGGTTAAACTCAAGCTTACAAACTCATAAAAACCACTCAAACAACTATATTAAACAGAAATGGGAGAGGGACATATCTGGGGAAGACTGGGCTAATATAATGGCAAGTCAGACTAAGGCCTCCAACTCAAGGTCCTGGCATGAATTCTGCTGGAAGAACCTTGTCAGATTTTTTTGTCACTCCAAAATTGAAATATATTCAGAGGGGCCTCCAGGGACCTAACCAGTGCTGGAGGCAGTGCGGTATGCAAATGGTTGACCATTTTCATATATTCCGGGCATACCCTTTAATTTTGTCTTATTGGCAAGAGGTGGTAAAAGCAGTAATGAAAATATTTGATTTGCAAATTGATTGTATATTTGGGCAAAATCCCAAGTAAACTTAGGGCACAGGACCGATATCTGTTCAATATACTTTTAGCAGCCAGTAAGAAAGCTATCACTCGGAAGTGGTTGCAAAAAAGCTCCCCAACAAAAAAAGATGGGATTGAAATTGTCAATGGAATACACTGTGTGGAGATGTTGACCTTTGTTTTAAGATTATGTAATGAACAATATGTAAGATACTGAGGAAAATGGTATTTGTATATGAGTATGTGAGATATGTAACCCTTTATTCAAGTCAATGAGAGAAATGACCTGAGCATGTATAACTGTTTTGTACCACCCATGTCAACCTTATCAGATGTGAAAACTTTAATAAAAAGAAAGTTCCAAAAAAAAAACTCAAACTAATGATTGAATGTTTGGTTACACCTTTGATTTGCCAGATAAAAGCGGAAGTCAGTGGCGGGGTCACGTGATGCACGTAGAGTGAGAGGATCATCTTCGCCAACCTCCCGCCTTGTTGGCCGACTATTTCTTATTTTCAATCGATTAAACAACAGCTAATTAGTGGACTTGTGGTGGAAAACATGTCTGTAACTGAGGGCAACAGCAATTTGCAAGAAACTTTGAGGAGGACACGCTCTGAAGCGAAAAAGGCAAATGTGCCCTGCTCCGAAGCTGGCATGGATGATTGCGGAGGTGAGACGACTGAGACTAATATTGCTAACGTTACTGCCCAAGACGTTACGGAGAAAATAAGTGCACTAATTGAGCGGAAATTTTCTGAACTGCAATCCACCCTCGAAAGACTGAGTAACCTTATTGAAGACAACACTAAAAGAATAACAGAAACAGAGAGCCGCATTTCTGAGGGTGAAGACCACACAGCCTCACTGGAAAGCAGAGTCACTGAACTTGAAAAAAAAGTTAAGACCCTGGCTGACCGCCTTATTTGTTATGTTATTTTCTGTTATACCGTATGTGTATTATCTTTATGATCTGGCCCTTGCGTTTGTGAATAAGAGATCCATAGCGGCCCCACCACTTATCTCAGCTACACCAGTGTATATGCACCAACTTAGAGATGTTTCACAAAGTGTAAAGAATGTGCATGAGTGATATTAAGATTATTTCACTTAATGTGAAGGGTATAAGCCATGTCATCAAGCGCCAGAAAATTCTATCTTTACTTAAGAAGGAGAAATGCCACATAGCCTTTCTCCAAGAAACCCACCTTTCTGACCTGGAGCATGTAAAATTAAGGAGGAGCTGGGTAGGTCAGGTGTTCTACTCTTCTCATAATTCAAAAAGCAGAGGGGTTGCTATTCTCCTACATTGTGCCCTGCCTTTCACCTTAGACAAAACAATAACGGATAACGGGATGGGGGTGGGGGTGGGGGGGGGGGGGGGGGGGGGGGGTATGTAGTCTTGTCAGGTTACCTGTATGGTAAACATGTCATTTTTGGATGTATCTATGCCCCAAACATATATGAAGCCTCTTTTATCCCTAAACTACTTTCAAATTTGGCAACATTTTCCTCTCCATACATACTTCTGGGAGGTGACTTATAAGAAAATGCATATTCCTTATCTAAAGGATGTAAAAATGTGTGACTCTTAATGAATTTCTTAATGACATTCCTTTACGATGCTTGGAGGACATTACACCCTTTAGATAAGGAATATGCATTTTTTTCAATTCCACACCAGGTTGTTTCCAGAATAGACTATTTTCTCTCCTCTAGAGCGATTTTGGACAGGATAGTGGACTGTACGACTGGCATCTGGTCTCTCTCCGATCATTCCCCTATTAGTGTTATTATCTCCCCTCCTTATAGAGACCCTGTCTGCAAACACTGGCGACTGAACCCCACTCTACTAAGTAATAATATTTTTGTTGAATACAATACTACAGAGTGGCAGCAGTTTCACTGAAAATAATACTCAGGTATTAGCCCTTCCACACTGTGGGAATCTGGAAAGGCATACTTAAGAGGGGCGATTATATCTTATACATCCGCGCAGAAAAAGGAGGCTCTTAAGAGACACTTGGACCTAGAAAAGACAATACATGATCTAGAGACTTAATTCAAATTATCTCGCAGCAGTGCTCTGGGGTGAAACAACTGGATGCAGCCCGATCTGCTTTGAATCAGCTATTGACCAGGAAGGCAGAGACAATTTTTTTTGCTAAACATAGGTTATTTGAATCAGGCAACAAGCCTAGCCGGTTACTTGCCCACCTTGCTTGTGGCAAAACTGAGCCTAACGTCATCCCCTCTCTTATTGATAAAAATGGCTCTAGACATCTCAAACCCTGTGACATGAATAAAGTAATGAGATCATTCTTTGTAGACCTTTATAGTTCAGAGTGCACATCCTCAGCTGAGGCCATTTTTTTGATAAAATTAAGTTTCCATCTCTATCTGATGAGCAAAAACAACTCTAAGAGCAGGCAAAGCTCCAGGACCAGATGGTTTTGGCCCTGAATTTTATAGAAATTTCAGCAAGATCCTGGTTGGTCCCTTGACAGACATGTATTTGGATTCGTTTGGTAGAGGTTGTCTTCCTCCTACTTTAAACCTTGCTAATATATCAGTCATCTTGAAAAAAGGTAAACCAGCAGATATGTGCGGCTCCTATAGACCTATTAGTTTAATTTCAGTTGATAGCAAGCTTCTCTTAAAACTCCTCACTAGGTGGCTGGAAAATTTGCTGCCAACTCTTATAAAATCAGACCAGACAGGCTTCGTTCATGGCCGCTACTCAATCAGCAACATGAGAAGGCTCTTGAATGTTATACAGTTCTCTACTCACAATAAACAAAAGGCATTGGCTGTCTTACTTGATGCTGAGAAGGCCTTTGATAGAGTCGAGTGGGACTTCCTGTTTGACGTACTGCAGAGGTTTGGACTGGGGGGAGGGACTTCCTTAAATGGATCCGAACCATATATCACTCTCCGACAGCCTCTGACATTACTAATGGATGACGCTCTGAACACTTTACTGTGGCAAGAGGTGTTCGCCAAGGGTGCCCACTTAGCCCACTTCTCTTTGCCTTAGCCTTAGAACCATTAGCTGAAAATATTCGACAACACACTCATGTTAAAAGTATAGTGATAGGTGATGTGGAGCATAAAATAGCCCTGTACGCTGATGATATTCTTTTGTTCTTATCGTCCCCTAAGACATCTATTCCTGCTATTTTAACAATTGTTAGGAACTTTAGTAACATCTCAGGCTACAAGATGAATTTTAGTAAATCTGAAGCCATGCCATTAGGAACACTGACTAACACAGATGTTTCAGAGAATTTTCCCTTTAAATGGTCAACCTCTGGATTTATATATCTGGGAATAAAAGTACCATCAGACTTAAAGGATTTATGGAAACTTAATTTCGCCCTGATTTGCACATCAGTGAAAAAAGACCTAGAACGATGGCATAACCTACCACTCTCCCTATTTGGCTGAATTAGCCTTATTAAGATGAATATCCTCCCCCGGCTTCTATATCCCTTACAGATGCTTCCTCTGCACCTACCCAGGAAAATCAACCAGGATTTAGAAAAGGTATTTTCTAAGTTTATTTGGCATGGCAAAAAACCTAGACAGAGACTCAAAGCATTACAATTACCCACAGATATGGGCGGTCTATCTGTGCCTAATTGCATATTCTACAACTGGGCTTGCCATGCACGCCATCTCTGGCTATGGTTACACACTTATCTTAAAAGAGAGACTTGTATTGACTCGTGGGCTTGTGCCCCACATTCCCTATGGAGTCTGGTCACTTGCGATGCAAAAAAGATAAACACAAAAGTAAGACATAACCCCGTTTTATATAACAGTATTACAATCGGACTATATTTTGAAAATGACTGGCATACAGCTATATATCTGATCAGAGCGACGTTTACATGTAACAGACTAAGGGAGACTCAATACAAGATTCTCCATAGGCTACATATTACTCCTGTTACCTTGCATAAAATGGACCGTTCACTTTCCCCTTTATGCATCAAATGTAATTCTGATAGGGCAACATACTGTATTTCCATTGCTTTGGGGAGTGCAAATTAATCTCCAGATTCTGGACATTTATTTCTCAGGTGATTAGTGGGATATTTAAGAAAAAAATCAAAAAGGACCCTGGTGTTTTCCTCCTAAGCCTGCCTTCCAGGAAATTACATATCCCTGTATCACAATACAAACTTCTTGAGAAGCTCCTTTTGATTGCTCGCAAGTGCATTTTGCATATGTGGATTAAAACCTCCCCGCCTAGTGTTACCCTGTGGTACAGAGAGATTTTTAACACTCTCCCACATGAAAAGTTACAGGCTGTTCTAAGGGGAAAAGATGAGTTGTTCATGAATGTATGGTCACCTTTCCTTGATTATCCACCAGCAGACTTGAAAAACTTGCTTTTAAAGGGAAGGCCCCTGTCTGACTGGAAGACCCCTCTCATAGCCCCAGTCATGGGACACATGATATGATATGGTTACTAATGGTTGCTTGCTCTAAACTGTCATGGGTAGAAGGGACCAGAGACAATGTTTTGTTTAACTTCATTTGTTTAATTTTTCCTTATTATTGCTATTAATTTTGCTCAAATATTGTCAATTCGTAAAGTCTTACTTATTTTATTTATGTCCTTATTTATTTTCCCTTTTTTCCTCTGTAGATGTGCTGTACGGCTGTCTGGGATGGGGGTGTGTATGTTGTTCTGTTTGTTTAAACTCAATAAAAAAAGTATTTATAAAAAAACAAAAGCAGATGTAGGGCGTGGTACACCCACTTTGTGTATTGGTAAGCATTAATCTGCCCCTCAGATGTAGATTCCTTGGCTAAATGGTGGCCACAGTCATGTTTGGTTTAATCTGAAAGAGGTTCAGGTGCCAGATACTTCTAATATAATCTTAAAGAACTTTTTAGCTGATCTTAAAGTTACTTCTTAAAAACAGTAACATCCTGATAGACCACAACTGCAGAGGGTTTGCTTCTCCTCCCCTCCTCCCCTTCCTGAGCACAATCAGCATCTGTGTGTGCATGTTTGCATATGTTTGTTTGTATCTACATGTTCGGATCACTTACACTTATACCCCACAATTAATTGTACCCCTCATGTCATGGGAAAAATGTGGAAAAACCAATGCCATGTGATAACGTGTATTTCCCAATATAGCAGCAAAACCACCATTTTGCCAGTTCCTCTCAGCCAACTCTCTCCTCTCAACCCATGCCTATTAATATTTGGTGTCATTGCAATGCTCATGAAGAGCTGAATGTAAAATGAGAATATGAAAATATATCTGGTATTTCCAGATGTTTGGATCAAAAGCATGAAATTAAGTCCTCAAGAAACTTCCAGGCACTCTCCCACCATAAAATTAATTATGCGTGGGTCAGGGAGGTGGAGAGAGCTTCTGTCAGGCCTAGAACAGGCCTCTTTGCTCAGTTTTTTGCCTATGCTCAGTATTATGCTCAGCCTTGATGTTCAGCCAGCTCAGATAGACACTCAGACATCCATTCAGTCATCCAGTCCGTGGCTCAGTTTCTCCTGCAACTTTTTTGGATTTTTCCTTTTGGAATTTTGCTGTTATTGTGAGTGGTTCCTGTGTTCTTCCTCAGGAGAAGTAAACAATTGGCTTGGGTAATTTTCTCTTCACGCATTCCTTCATCCATTCAGTGATCCATCCATGTTCATGTATTGTTAATGTCTTTTTATAATTTAGTGTCTGTTAAGGTGGTGACACCAGGTCTGTAGCCCAGACTCTGAATTTTGTCTTTGTCCTGGTGTAACTGCTCAATACCTCAAAACCTTTTTAATTATTCCAGTTGTGATTGTATATTTCTGGCAAAGGTTGATCCACCAGACTGCTCATTTCCTATGAACGAATTCTGCGATTTAAGTGATAATATCTTTAATAAAAATTGTTAAATTAAATCAATTCTTTTAATTATTTTACATGTTTGTTAAGTGAGGAGTTTTAGTAATTGGTGTCATTTGTGTTCGGTATTCAGAGTGCCGGACGATAAACAAGGGCATTAATTTCTGAGACCAATGGGTTCAGACCCTTTAATTTTCATTAAATTCTGACTTCCCTGACAAGTGTAACTAACAAAATCTATGATTTTCGCGCCTTATGACGTAGCCCCCCCGGGAGGGCCCTTCATTACGTTGTAATATAATCAAAACAACCATACAGGTAAAGAGGGATATGACTTTTATACCCAACATACTGATGATTTCAAACAATCTTCTGCGTTAAAAACAACCTGATATAGTCACATTGGGGCAATTGCTCTGTCGTTAGCTTAGCTGCAGTTTAGAGTTTAACATGGTTTTAAATGCGCATGTTGCAGAAAAAGTCACATGGCTTCTTAAGCCCCAATGCTGTGTCATTGGTTCCTGTGGTTTAACCTACTGCTGAGGTTTAGCTTGATCTCAGTTGCTGTGTCTTCAAGAAATCTCATATCAGCCACTAGAGGTCACTTTTTGTGCATATTTGCTTAAACCTGATACTGAGGTGGTTTAAGGAGAGACTAAACCATCTCATCTGCAGAATGAGACCTACATCACATCCTACACACAAACTGTAATAATATTTTGTTAGCCTGCCCCCATGTAGGCCTATGTCATCACTTACTTTGACTGTGTGAAATAAAAGTTATATAGGCATATCTCTTTATTTAGTCTTATAATTAAGGTTTGCGGAGATAACGCTACATCTTCTTCGAAAAATTGTAGACGTTTTTTTTTTTTCTAATCGCAGACAGACAACAAAACATGCTTAATCTAAATAAAGCATTCTTTATTCATAACCAGGATTTTTGCACCATGAGGCACCGTCAATTTCCAACAAAAGGAAATAAACAGAAGGTCCCCGACTTACAATGGTTTGACTTATGATTTTTCGACTTTACGATGGTGCGAAAGCGATACACGTTGAGTAGAAACCGTAGGCTACTTCGAATTTTGAATATTGATCTTTTCCCAGGCTAGCGATATGCGGTACAATACTCTCTCACGACGCTGGGCAGCAGCAGCGAGCCGCAGCTCCCAGTCAGCCACGCAATCACGAGGGTAAACAACCGATACTATTGCCAGCATACAGTACAGTATTCAATAAATTAGGCTACATGAGATATTCAACACTTTATTATAAAACAGGTAGTGTGTTAGATGATTTTGCCCAACTGTAGGCTTCTGAGCACATTTAAGGTAGGCTAGGCTAAGGTTTATCAGGACGTAACCCCATTGTAAGTCGAGGAGCATCTATATAAAAAAAAATTTAGAGATCAAACACATTTGTTTAATGTCTATGTACGTCCCTGTGTAATGATAATAATTCAAACACGATCCAGACCAAAATGGTTATAAATATAGGGTTATAATCAGGGTTGGGTAGTAACGGATTACATGTAATCAGGATTACGTAATCAGATTACAAAAAATAAGTAACTATAATCAGCCCAGATTACATTTGAAAAAATGTGTAATTAGATTATAGTTACATTGTCAAGGATTACTTGATTACATTTTTGACTACATCTTTAAAATATGGCAATTTTGAAATTATGAAACTTTTTTCATGATAACCAATGATATTAACTCATGAAAAGCATGTCTGATATAGCCCTACAGGGTTTCTTAGACAAATGCTCCGCTTTGTGGCGGGGAAAAAAGAACGGTCGAGTCAAGATGCAAGGTTCAGGCAGCAGCAGTCCCTCCAAAATAGCCTTCCATTCCTGGCAATATCGCCATCACTTTGACTTTGACAAAAATGTGCAACACAAGAACGTCTATGTCCAGTGCAATTTTTGCCAAAAATAAAGTTGCTGTCATCCGCAAAGACATCAACTTCAAATCTGAAGAAACACTTAGAGGTAAATTTCCTACCCCGCGACTAGAAATGAGTAGATAATTCACATTTCTTTTTTAATTCAAAGAAAGCTCATTTTCACTTGTTACTTTTGATAGTATAATTTTCCCCCTTGTGCAGCATGGTATACATTTAGGTGCATCTGGCATTACATATTCAAATATATTCACATTCATATAATTTTTAGAAAGTTAGGTAAGTTTGAACTGTTTTATACTACTGTTGACAGCCCTATAACAGCCCCCCACATGTTGCAGAATACCTGTAGTTTGTGCCAGTACTGTTTTTGTAAGGGTAATTTGATTTGACTGACTGTGAATGCTGAATATGAAAATATAATGCTGAATATTTGTGACATTTTTGTGGCTGCGTCTATTTTTTTAGTATAAAGTGCAATATGTTTGAGTAATCCAAAAGTATTCAGATTAGATTACATTTTTTTGTAATCCAATGGATTACGTTACCAATTACAAAATTTGCCATGTAATTTGTATTCAGTAACTGACTACATTTCAAAGTAATCTGACCCAACCCTGGTTACAATAAAGTCGTAACTTTAGTTCCCTTTCAGACACTTCAATGACGACAGGATCCAGGAAGGGTCTCATTATTTATTTATTGCAAAAAAATAAACTTTATTTTTGGCAGATGTGAAGTCAATTGTGTAAGAAATATATAAGCCTAATAACAATTACAATAGCCTATAATATTTATATTACATTGAGGATCCAACTCACAAAGAATCCTAAATTATGTCATTAAGTGGCATTCTTGTTAACTCTTCGTTCTGGCAGAAAATATCTAGATATTTGTGACGAGCTGTGGTTCTGGGTAGATCTCCAACTTCCGGTTTCCAGATGGTTTAACTGTGAATCAGCTGAACCGGTGCATGTTGTTACACAGCAATCACGTTTAGCTTAACACACAACTGCGCGTTAAACTTGATACCTCTGTTGTAAGTAGTACGGTTCTAATGCACAGCTAAGCTAGCTGACAGAGCAATTGCCCCAATTAAGTTCAGATGCGTTGGTGCCTCCTAGTGGTTGGTGCCCTTGGGTGCTCATCCAGTACCATATACGGTAGATCCGGGCCTATACACATAGACTTCAGATAGTTCCAGGAAGTTCTTGGCGGGCAATTTGAATGCATAAATACAGAGAGACAGAACTGCGATTTTTGGTAATTAGAACATAAGAACATATTATGATGAGAACAGGCCATTCGGCCCAACTAAGCTTGCCATTTCTAATTAAAGAGTATCCAAAACTGCATCAAGTCTGGACTTGAACACAGCAAGGGTCTCTGCCTCAACTACATGACCTGGCAACCTATTCCATGTATTGATGACTCTTTGTGTAAAATAATATTTCCTTATATCAGTGTGGAACTTACTCTTAACTAGTTTCCATTTAGGTCCTCTTGTTCTACAGACTGAAGTCACTCAAATGCATTGTAGTTAACCTTATTGATTCCTTTTATAAATTTAAAAACCTCAATTAAATCACCCCTAAGCCTCCTCTCGCTAAGTCTGAATAGGTTCAGTAACTTGAGTCTTTCCTCGTAGCTTTTATATTTCATGCCAGGAACTAATTTAGTTGCCGTTCTTTGAACTTTATCAAGACCCTCAATATCTTTCTTATAGCGCGGTGCCCAGAACTGCACACAGTATTCCAAGTGAGGTCTGACTAAAGCATTGTATAATTTCAATATAACCTCCTTAGGTTATCATTAGCATCCTGTTGGCCTTTTTTACTGCTACAGCACACTGCCTAGATCCAGTAAAGCTTGGGTCAACCATTACTCCCAAGTCCTTTTCAAATTGAGCACATTGTAGTTTTTTCCACCCATCAGGTAGTCTTGTCTAAGGTTCTTATTTCCCCACATGCAAGACTTTACATTTATCTAAATTGAATGTCATCTGCCAGGTATCTTCCCACTTTTGGATGCTGTTTAGGTCTTCCTGTATTACCTTAGTTGATTCTATACTGTTGGCTAGACCCCCTAGTTTTTTATCATCTGCAAATTTTACTATTTTACTACTAACCTCTGCATCAAGATCATTTATGTATATAAGGAATAGCAAAGGCCCCAACACCGATCCCTGCGGGACTCCACTTCGTACCCTGCTCTGATACAATTCCTCCCACAGTTACAGTCTGCTTTCTACTAGACAACCAACTTTGAACCCACTCAGTGATAACTCCTGTAATTCCTACAGATTTCATTTTCAATATGACCCTCTCGTGCAGTACTTTGTCAAATGCCTTTTGAAAGTCCAAATAGATAATATCATTAGCATGGTTTGAGTCCAAACATGCTGTGGCTTCCTCAAAAAAGTCCAGGAGGTTTGTTAAGCATGACCTCCCTCTACGAAAACCATGTCGGCTATCATTTAAGACACCATTTTGTTAAAGGAATAATTCCAAATTATCCCTAATGATGGATTCCAGTAATTTACATGTGATACAAGTTAAGCTGACAGGCCTATAATTTCCTGGATCAGTCTGGTCTCCTTTCTTGTAGATAGGTAGTACACTGCCATGTTTCCAGTCATCTGGTATTTCTCCAGTTTTAAGTGATTGCTTAAAAATAACTGTGAGAGGCTTCTGCTAGTTCCCTGAGAACTCTTGGATATATTCCATCAGGGCCTGCTGCCTTATTTGTTTTACGTTTTTGAAGTTTGAATCTAGTACTTCTGCATCATTTAAATCAATTTCCTCCATAAGTCTCTGAGAACTGACTGCACCTGAAGGCATATGTGAAAACACTTCACTAGTGAAACTTTCCACAAAGTAACTGTTTAGTGTATCAGCAATAGCTTTGTTATCATAAACCATAACTCCATCCTTAATTTTTTTACCTCCTATTTCATCCTTAACTATCCTTTTTCGACTGTAATATTGAAAAAAAGCATTTAGAGTTGCTCTTTGCATCTAGCGCAATGTCTTTCAGACCGCCTTTTAGCTTTCCTTATTTTTTTCTTAACTTGAGCTCGCATATTACTGTATTCAAACTCATTACTCTCTGAGCTGTCCAACTTGTGTTTTCGAAATAATTTCCTTTTTTGTTTCAAACTGTCCCGTAACGACTTATTCATCCACTGTGGATGCTTCTTTTTCAGCTTCCCTTTTCTCACTTGCGGAATGAATTTACGCTGTATATCCAGAATAATTGTTTCAAATATGCACCACATTTCTTTCACAGTTTTACCATCTAGAAGAGGTACAATCATGCATCTTAATAAAGTCAGCTCGTCTAAAGTTGAAAACTCTAGCATTGGAGAATGCAGACTTAACTTGCCAAAAACCTTCAAACGTAACTGCACTATGGTCACTTGTTCCGAATGGTTCCCCTACCTCAATACTGCCGATTCTATCAGGATTATTACACAGAACCAGATCTAGAATTGTGTTCTCTCTCGTAGGTTGAGTAACAGACTGTATCAAAAAACAATCATTTACAACATCCAAAAACTCTTCCTCACATTTACCTTCACCTGACACAGCTTCCCAATTAATTGAAGGTTAATTGCAGACCCCCGTTACTATTGTCTCACCCTCCTGACATGCTAGTTTAATGTTATCAAAGAGCATACTGTTGACACTGCTGTCTGAAGCTGGTGGCTTATAACATGCTCTGACATTCAGACCCTTTTCATTTCCCCCCAATATTTTAATCCATATGTCTTCACTAACACCAAGGGGCTCCATTCCTGGAATTTCCTGAATATTAAGATTATCCTTTACATAGAGAGCTACGCCTCCTCCTCTTCTATTGATTCTATCTTTTCTTAGCAGCTTGTATCCCTTTACGTTATACTTATCCCCATTCCCTGCACCAAGCCATGTCTCTGTGATCCCAACATCATAATTACTATTACTCATAACAGTTTCTAGATCCAAAATTTTATGTTTTATTTCCTCTAGCATTTAAACAGAGAAACTTCAGCATACCATGTGTGCATTTCCTGTCCTTCCCCCCTACCCGCAGCTGCTCAAAACCACCTCTATTACAGTGCTGCTCTGACTGATTTACAATCATGGTTTCCTCACTACTAATAAAATAGTGTCGGTTCAGGTGTAACCCTTTCTGCTTGTACAGGTCGCCCCTGTTCCAAAAGGAGTCCCAGTGCCCCATAAACCTGTACCCCTCTTTCCTACACCAGGTTTATAGCCACGTGTTAAACCTCCACATAAAGGCTTGCTTCCCTTTGCTTGCACGTGGTACTGGTAGAATTCCAGAGGAGACTACAGTGGAGGTTCTGCTCCTAATCTTCCCCGCTTGCTCAATAAATTTTTCCTGCAGAACCCCGAACCTACCCCTTCCTATGTCATTGGTTGCAACATGGACCATGAGAACTGGATCCTCCCCTGCTCTGGCCAGGAGCTTGTATGCACTCTCCAAAACTTCTCCAACCTGGGCACCAGGCAGGCAACAGACCATGCAAGACTCCTTGTCACGCGAACACACTATGCTATCTACTCCTCTAATGATTAAGTCCCCCACAATCACTAACTCCCTTTTCTTGGAGGATGAGGCTGCCTGGGTGCCCTGGGGCTCATCAGTCCTAACTAAACACGTTTTTCCTAAATAAAGATTTACTGCCGAGACAGAATTACCAGCTAAAAAGTGCTAGAAGCGCTGAGGTGGCCCAGAACAGCCAAAGGCATAAATCAAGCACAAGAAATGCCACTAAGCCTAGACACAATAAAACTATGCTTACAGTTCAGTAAAAACAGACACGCTAACACAACCAGAATCAGGATATGCTAAAATCTAACGCTGAAGAACAAAAAAAAAAGAAAAAAAGTAAACAAGTGAACAGGCTAGCTAGCTAAACTACCCGACTAGCTAGCTAAAGTATGCTACTTAAATATTTAAAGATTTGCTCCTGAGAGGGCAAAAAAACACAAAAAAACCTCACATTAGCTAGAATGTGCCAAATTAGCTACGTTTGCTAATGAGCAAGCTCGTTGGCCAACGCTTCGACGGAGGAAAAAAGTGGAAAATTCCCTCTCTGTCCCATAGTGGCAACAAAAGATTCAACTTTAGGAGCAGATCAGACCTACCTTATTTAATAGCTAGGTAAATAGCCCCAATTTTTATTTTTATCCTATTGAATGTAATAGCACAGGGACCACTCCACAAACACAGCAGGAACTTGTCTAGGCTAGAACAAGGAACTCGTCTAGGCTAGCCAATAGATGCTCTTGCTTGACTGTTCAAATAGTAGTCAATAAATGCATTGATTTACAATATTTATATAGCACACAGACATGTGTATGTAGTTACATCAATATCCAGATAGCAAGACAACATTGAACAAAATATTGATTTTCTTAATCATCATTATGATTGAGATTGAAACCTCAATGCTAAATAAATGTTGGATCACCATTACAATACCGATGAAACCTGACAGTTAATGTTGATGACAGTGACGTTGGAATAACATTGATTTATAGTTGTCCTGATTATAATTGATTAATGATGACGTGATATTGAAAAGCCATCGATTTATAGTTGACCGGGAAGTATGATCCAAAAGTCATCGAATTATAGTTGACCGGGAGACCATCTGTCAGTACTCCACCCTCTTAGCTGTGGTGTTTTCGTTTTTTTTTTTTTTTTTTTGTCCATGTGCTTTTGTTTTCCATGTGTTCAAGCCCTGCCCCGCTTTCCGCCCGATCTCCCACCGCCTGATTACCTGCACACCTGCTTCCCATTCTCTCGTTAGCCCTGCCCCATATCTTCCCGTGTGTCCCTGTCTTTTTGCTAGTTTGTAGCAGCGTTTTTACCTGTTTCGTCCCCGCCGTTTCTCTTCTGTGCATTTTTTCCGTGTTTGACCTGATTGTTGCCGACCTGATTCCTGCCTGCCGCTCTGCTCGGTTCACCTGATTGTTTTGTCTTCCCGGTGTTTCGACCCTGCCTGCTCCTGATCCCCCTGAACCTGGATTGCCCTTGGATTGCCTCGCTGGTTAAGACCCTGCTTGCTTGTCTTTACGATTCTGCCTGAGATATCAATAAATCCACCCGTAACTCGACTCGGTGGTCTGCGTTTGAGTTGTTGCCTGAGCCGTGACACAATGTTTATAGTTTACATTGTCTAACATTATATGCAGTCATACATACATTCATGCCTGTCACAATGGTCACCTCTAAAATGTCATTGAAACGTCACATCAGTTGTTAGAATTCGACATCATAGACTAAGTCTACAGCGTCATACACACACTCTACAGCGTCATAAACACCTACACTAAGTTAATTGAGTCAGTTAACTAACCTTAGTTTACAGTAGGGTTTTATTATATTCCTGGCAGCTGTAAATTCCATTAAATACTGGATGTTTTACTGTCAAAATGTCAAGACTGAAAGATGCAGATACGTTAAGTTAGCTCGCTAACGTAACTGATAACTTTACAGTTGGCATTGGATGACGGGATAATGTTCACTAGGATCAGTTGAGAGAGGCATGCATATATTTCGTAGACAACCCAAAATCTGAACATAAAATACACGCTATTTTCATGAATTACAGTCCTCAGTGCAGGATTATTTCTTCCGACGATAAAGTTAGCATTTTGCTTTTATGCTAGCGAAATTATCCTATTAAGTTACTGATGAAGCTTGGATGTTGTGCTATAAAGTCAGTATAAAATGGTATCAAACACTTGCCTGTATTATCACCACTATTGTATTTTGGTAGGCCTAATTACACACGTTGTACAGTAACTTATGTGCTCAGTGCGGCGTTGTGCACTATTCCACTTCTAAGTGCAGTTTCTGTTGAACCTTTTTAAATCTGAAATTTACAACTTCATTTTTTTTGCTTCTGTGTTCTGTTTTAGATGCCCTAACTCAGCAAATGGGGGAAGGGGCAGTCTCTGAATTTGCACTTGCCCAGGCAGTTCAGAAATGGCTCAGCTATGCACCAGATCGGGTGGGTGGGGCTGGATGCCGGAGTGCCAGGAGTGAATTCGCAAAGAATGAAATTACACTAAACTTGTTTTTTTTTTTTTTTTAACTGATGTAAAGTTGTCAGTTGTCATTTATATATATATAGACTAACCTAATGTTTAATATAGGGCTATAGTTACATTACATAACATTTATCCTGGCTGTAGATAAAGCAGGACATTTTTTTCAAAATATCCTGAAGCATTAATGTTAATTTGCTGTGGTTTAATATCAGTTGAAATGCCACTGAAGTCCCGTAGATCTTTTATTTCAATGTTGTTTCAATATTAACCGAGGGTGCAAAAGATTATTGTTTGCTATCTGGGTATGTTTTTTTTTTAAGTAAAATTCGGTACTATTTGAGGATTGGTGTGAACAGCTAGCGTTACCTTTCTTGTCATATTTTAGGCTAACGTTACCTTGGTTAAAGAGCGTGTTGCTGTTTATTGCTTTGAATTCTTTTTTTAATTATGTTAAACATATGGTAGTCAAGAGCAATCATATCCTAATGTTTATTAATATAATCTTTATGACGTTCATATAGGACAGAAGGAGACCAACAGGTGACTATCAATGATTGTCATGAATTCATTAAATCTCTAATAAGAAACATGAATAGCATGTCAAGCAGTTTGTCTGTGCCCTTTCCTCCATGTTGACCTTGCATATAGTCTCCACCATGGTTTGCTGTGCTGCATGGGGATCCTCCAATCGGCCGGAGAAAGGAGTACAAATGTACGGTTTCGCCACTGACACGGAAAGGAGAAACAAATGGTTGGCTCAAGTCAGCAGGAGCAATCTTATTACTAAAGATTACAACAACAAAAAATATGTGAGGTAATCATATTCAAACACTGCATTTGCACTTTTTCACAAACGAAGACCACACCATTGGGAATCTTGTTTGGTTTATTTAAAAATGAGGAACAAGGAAGGCTTGCAAAACCCTATCAATAGCGATATATCTCAAAAATAGCTCTCTTCCTTATTATTGTTAGGTCGTATTAACGTTAGGTCGTACTCCAAAATGGATATCCTTATTTCACCACCTCCATCCAAGGGAAGTAAAGTTGGTTTTATATTGGACATTCACTACACATTTGCATTCGATTTTAAGGGACCATCAAACTACCGATTTTTATATTTCTATTTTTTATTATACACAAAATTCAATAGGTTTCCATCAGTGCATTCATAATGGCAAGAAAGGTGGATACTACACAGTGAAATTTTAAAAGGGAATATATTAAAGATTTTTTTTCATACAAAATGTAACTGCTTTCCATTGCACGTGACACAGATCTAACACCAAGTGTATTTTAAAAGAGCACTCAATTTGGCTCTTACTACACCCAATGGATTCTGAAAAAGTATTCATATTTTTAGTGTTTAAAATACCCTTGATTTTCGATCTCTATCACATATGGATGGGAAGCTATTGAATTTTATGCACTATAAAAATTCACTAAAAATATAACTGCTAATGTTTGTCAAAATTTATTGGGTGTAGTAAGAGCCACATTGAATGTTCTTCAAAATACCCTTGATTTCAGATCTCTCATATGGATCGGAAGCTATTGAATTCTGTGGATAATGGAAATTCCTTAATGTATATTTTTGTCAAAATCCTTTTGGTGTAGTAAGAACAACACAGTGCTTTTTAAAATATTCCTGATTTGAAATCTCTATTTCATATGGATGGGAAGTTATTGCATTTTGTGTATAATAAAAATTCCTTAATATATTAACCTTTATTCAGGTAAATCCCACTGAGATAAAGATCTCATAATCAAGAGAGACCTGAATTACATAAGATAAAAAAATATTCATGGAAAAGTAATCACAACAGAATTTACAGTATGATTAACAAAAGACAATAGAAGAATACAATACTGCAATAAACATTGTTTAAACAAGCCTACAGCAACAGGCTTGCTCTCAGGGGGTCTCAGGCCTGGGAACAATGTTGTAAGGTTTGAGAGAGCCCATGCAGGGTCTCTTCCATTATCCCACAGACACAGAGGTGCCGACACCCTAAGTGTCAACACACACTCACACAAACACACACCCACGCACACACACACACACTCTCACACACAAAGACTGCCATAGACTGTTACCTGGCTAGGCCTCGGGTGAGGGCAGAGGTTCAGTCCCCCTGCGGACCAGCAGGAGGCAGGTAACAGAGGTGATGGTCAGTGATAAGAATGCCAGACACAAGAATGTAGCTAGAATACAAATTTCTGTTTCCCGCCTCTGAGGACAAAGAACTCAGAGAAGGTATATAAAGGGACTCAATGTATCAATCAGTGTTCAATTACTCCGCGAACTCAAAAAGACCGTTTTCCTGTGACGCTTTGCCGATCATTGTAAAACTTTCTCGTTGCAACTGCTCGAACGCCAATAAAACCGCACCGACTTCCAAACTACATCGGACCCGCACCTCTTCAGTTCTTACTATGTTTAATGATATACATGCTTCTTTTTTCAAAATCCATTAGCCGTTGTATTAGCCACATTGTGTTCTTTAAAATACACCCATTAAGAATGAATTTCGGTTGAGATGAATATTATCCATGTATGCCCAATATTATCGCTAGCCAATTTAAATGAGCAGCACTTTTACGATAGTCCCTAAAATTTTTGAAGGAAACGGTGGTGTTGTCATAGTTAAATGATACTAATCACCGCAAAAACCAGAAAATGACAATTAAAATCGTAAATTCCCTGATGCAGTTAAGACTGTCTTCCGCCGCATAGGAACGTTTGATCACTTAGATTATAGCAACTGTTTTTAAAAGTGTACTAACAATCGAATGTGTGACGAATGTCCAATATAAAACCAGCTTTACTTCCCTCTCCACCACTCTACAATCACATGCCCCAATGTTATATTTAACTAATATTAATTATTAATATTTAACTCCCCCCACCCTACAAAAAAATCACGTTTAGAAGCCTTTTCCTCTAATTCCACAACGTTGGATGAAATGGCATTAAGAGAACGGAATTTACAATTAATAGGCTGTTCGTGGTTAATGTTATGTGCTGCTAAGTTTATCCAGTATCCTGATCTGTTATCTGTTAACGTTCCCTAAATCTACTAATGTAGTGGGGGATAATCCACTAACATGCTTTAATGCACACGTTAATTTGATTCAGATGTGCTAATAATACACAATCTGATTCTTTAAACATCTTACCCTTTAAAAGTGCATCACAAACGGTCTATTCTTCTGCCACTCTACTGCGCTGCTAGTATTTACAAACAACTTCCGGGAACTACTGAGAGACTCTTCGATCCGCCATTGCTGTAAAAAAATGGAGTGAACGGAGATGACGCGACTCTCTACATGGCTCTGACTTGACGCTGGTGAGACTGGGCAACTTCCATGTTTTTTGATTTCAATCAATGCCATGGAGGCAGAACCATGTGAAAACGCCGTGCCTACCGATACAATTCCCTGTGAAGCTTCTGAATCCAGTTTCAATGCGGACAAGAAGACACATTTCCGTGTCTGTCGCTTTATCATGGAAACCGGTACAATAATATACTTTTTGAATGAGAACCGAGATAACTAGCCTGCTAATGTGTATCGAAAGGAAAGGGAGAAACGGCTCGCAAGCTAATCGTGTTTGCCATGTCATTATTATCTCCAGCTACGTAGTTTAGTTTATTTTGCTAGTTGTTCTATTTCACTCATATAACTAACATCAAGGAGGAAAAAAACAGCTAGCAAGTGACTAAAGCAAACCGCTTTACCTCAGGTTGCTGGACAGTTAACTAGCTTGCTAAGTCTAGCCAGCGGTATGTGTCCTGTTCCCTCATGGTAACAGTTCATAGTATCTCTACGGCAAGGTTGGCTCTTTAGCTAGGTCAATAAGAGACTGCTATTCGCGACATGATATAATAAAGCTGAGTACCTAGAAACGTCTGCGTGCTTTTCCTTGTTCGTTGTAGGAGTAAAACTGGGGATGCATTCGGTGCCCGTGGCTACTGCATGTGCCCTGTACCACCGGTTCTTCCAGTCAGCCAGTTTACGGATGTACGAGCCCTACCTAGTGGCCATGTCTGCCATCTATCTGGCCGGCAAGGTGGAGGAACAGCATCTAAGAACACGGGACATAATCAATGTCTGCCACAGGTGAGTCCAGCGCGTGTGAATAGTTCACCTGGGTCTGAATATTTAGGTGTGCTGTTGGGCCAGATATATATTACCGCAACTTTCACGAAAAAACACAGGACTCACACAATAGAGTGAAGTGTAACTCAGGATTCAAGTGTGTGAAATTTGATGGTGTCAGGGATAAAAATCTCATGGTCTCTCAAGTCTTTCTAACTCACCAGCACAGACACTTGGTAGAGCTCGTTTGCTAGTAGAGATGGCTTGACGGGTTGCAGATATTGGAGCTGTCTGGTATCTGCAATCCATCTTCATAGTCAAGACATATTGTTTTTATTCATGTTTAATATGATATTATTAATGTATTGTTTTTCTGTAATATTTATTCAAATGATTTTTTGGTATCATTTTCTTTCATTGTATGTTTGGCTAATCAAAATTTGTTCTTTACAGACATGCCCATTACCAGAAAAGTGTATTCATTAAAAACATGCTGTGGTGATGATGATGATTATTATTATTTTTATAATTATATTCTTTCTTGGATCATCTATGGCTGTTTTCACACTTGGTCTGTTTTGCTGGTCCAAACTCAAGTGCGATTATTCCCCCTCCCCCCTGCCCCTGCTGGTCTCCTTTCACATTACATTTTTTGGTTGCGAACCCTGGTCCGTTTACGTCATCAACACGTAAAGAACATGCAGCTTTTATTTACCAATGTCGCTAGGCAATGTCTAATAGAAAGCAGACTGTAACTGTGGGAGGAATTGTATCAGAGCAGGGTCCTGTACGAAGTGGAGTCCCGCAGGGATCGGTGTTGGGGCCTTTGCTATTTCTTATATACATAAATGATCTTGATGCAGAGGTTAGTAGTAAAATAGTAAAATTTGTAGATGACACAAAACTAGGGGGTCTAGCCAACAGTATAGAATCAACTAAGGTAATACAGGAAGACCTAAACAGCATCCAAAAGTGGGCAGATACCTGGCAGATGATATTCAATTTAGATAAATGTAAAGTCTTGCATGTAGGAAATAAGAACCTTAGATAAGACTACTTCATGGGTGGAAAAAAACTAGAATGTGCTCAATTTGAAAAGGACTTGGGAGTAATGGTTGACCCAAGCTGGATCTAGGCAGTGTGCTGTAGCAGTAAAAAAGGCCAACAGGATGCTGGGATATGTAGCCAAAAGTATTGAGTATAAATCTAAAGAGGTTATATTGAAATTATACAATGCCTTAGTCAGACCGCACCTGGAATACTGTGTGCAGTTCTGGGCACCGCACTATAAAAAAGATATCAAAGCTCTAGAAAAGGTTCAAAGAAGGGCAACTAAATTAGTTCCTGGCATGAAATATAAAAGCTATGAGGAAAGACTCAAGTTACTTAACCTATTTAGACTAAGCGAGAGGAGGCTTAGGGGTGATTTAATTGAGGTATTTAAATTTATAAAAGGAATCAATAAGGTTAACTATAATAGATTCTTTAGGGTGAGTTCAGTCTGTAAAACAAGAGGACCTAAATGGAAACTAGTTAAGAGTAAGTTCCGCACTGATATAAGGAAATATTATTTTACACAAAGAGTTATCAATACATGGAATAGGTTGCCAGGTCATGTAGTTGAGGCAGAGACCCTTGCTGTGTTCAAGTCTAGACTCGATGCAGTTTTGGATACTCTTTAATTAAGAAATGGCGAGCTTAGTTGGGCCGAATGGCCTGTTCTCGTCATCATATGTTCTTATGTCATATCCCTTAAAATTGTAACTCCATTACATTCAGTCACAGTATTGGGTTGGTGTTAGTACCACTTGTCTGTTAGCATTGCCAGTTCCAGACAGGTAGACGGTGAAAGGACAGGACATGTTATCACCTCTGAAACATGCCCCTATTCCTCCTTTTGCACCCATGTTAATGCTTGCACCATCTGCTCCAAAAGCACTCATTTTGTGTATCCACCAGTTTGGATTGGGTGGATCTGCATTTTCAAGCAGCGACTTGATAGTATTTAGGGTTCCTTCTGCATGACTGATCAAGTTTGGCCAACCCTACTAGACGGGTCACAGCTGTTCCATCAGATAAGTGCCTACAGTATACAATAACATTGTTTTTTCCTGAGACATCTGTTCCACAATCAGTTATAACAGAGATGTAATTTTCCTTTAAAGCCTCCTCCAGCACACTGCTTTTAAATTCATCTGCAATGCAACCTACAAACTCTTTACATGCTGTAACATTATCATACGTCTTTGACACATCCATGCCATTCTTCTTCATCAATAGAATCTGAGAGCTAAACTTTGTGAAAGGCATTTCTTCCACTGCAATCATGTAGGCTGCGTTGAATTTTATTTTCAATTCCCTCATCTCTTTTTCTGCAACTTTATCACTAGCACATTGCACTGCTTTCACTATTGGGGTGGCACGAGGGGCAGACCGAGCAATGACACAATCCCTGGTGTTCTTATGTTTTTTTTTTTTTTTTCTGTCACCATGCTTCATCACGGTTTCTTTTTTAAAATGACTTGATCCGGTAATGAACTTTGTTTTACCAGCAATCTCTTGTCCTACTTGAGCACAAAAGGTGCAGTACATTTTCTCCTTGTCATAACGTAACCAGGCGAACTCTTGTAGCTAAGCTGATTTAAACTGTCTTGTAGGGATGGGAGCCACAGGGATGGGAGAGGAAGGCTCCACTCGCTGTGCTTGGTTATCACCTGTAAAGCACTGCACACTGATTGAATCGGGCTGGGATGATTCAAATGTCATTTGAGAACTTTCACTGGTCGAGTTGGTCTTGACATCGTCGGCATCTGATGTAGAGGAGGCTGGGTTTGGACGAGCAGGGAGTGAGAAAAGTCTGATTTTTCGTTCGTGCATTTCGTCGTCTTGCCAGCTGGCTAACGTTAGCTAACTATGCAGTTAGCTACATCTAACTTATAAATTAAACTCCATTGAACTAAACTACATCAAACTGAACTAAACTAAACACCATTAATAAAGTTAACACTTCAAATTTTTAACCCGATAAATGTGACTTTAAACTAATCGTCAACCACACTGTTTCTGTTCATCTGTACAGCCGATACTTCAACCACCGCAAAATTAAAAAGTTAGTTACATTGGTGACCATTTTAGTCACCATCTGGAGCCCTGCAGGGGTGCCCAAACTTTTGCATACAGCTGTATCTGAACCCCAGGGGGATAGGTCTCCAATCATTGAGATGGGAGAATAGTGCTAAAGATGTGCTAGCACCAGTTAGTAGCACCCTTAGGGTATTGATTTTATTTCTTCAACCAATAAATGGAGGATGTCGGGGGAAACAGTGAAATGAAAAAAAATCAAAGGTCTCTGTAGCCCAAACCATAATTTGAAGACATTTGAATTTGTCCTCAGTGCTATTGGACACTCTGTCCTGAAGTAATCCCTTGCCTGTCACTTCACACCACTCCCCTTGACCTGCCTCTTCCTCTGTCAGTGACTGCCACCTGGTGTCCTGAGTTGCTGTGTGGGACTCTCCTTCATCACACCCCTCAGTGTCCTCAGTGGGCAAAAAGTTTCACAAAGTAAAATGTTTAATTCAGTGTAAAATTTACAAATGTGAACGACACAAGTTTGTTGAATTAAGTTCACCAGGGCAGTCTAGAACATTTAAAATATTGCCGACTCACTTAGTACAGCAAGTGAGTTTAGGGTTTGTCCTCAAATTCTTGCTACCAA
The DNA here is from genome assembly GCF_013368585.1 of Megalops cyprinoides. Classification (NCBI taxonomy): domain Eukaryota; kingdom Metazoa; phylum Chordata; class Actinopteri; order Elopiformes; family Megalopidae; genus Megalops; species Megalops cyprinoides. The sequence continues at coordinate 283,191 of NC_050588.1, read as the reverse complement.
AGCAATTGAGACCAAACCGTTTTTTTTCTGAAACTGTTCTTGTTGGAAATAATATTAACATAATATTAATATAATATGAAATAGTAATATTAACCTAAGGACACACACATCTCACTGTCGGTCAAAAACCATAGGTGACGGACTATCACCTGTAATCATTGCAGTGTTCCCCTCTTAATCTGTAGTTGGTCATTGGTGATGGCTGTTGGTCCCAATTCAACATGTAGAATCGGCATCAGCTGTTGGTGAAAAGCATTTGACCCTTTAGCAAATCAGAGTGTAGGGGGCGTGTACACAACAGCGAGAACAGATTTGAGAAATGAGGCAAAACAATTTACAATTTACAATTAGTGCATCAAACAGGTTTAGCTAACTTCCTCAAAGGCAAAAGATCACAGTAGGAATGCAAATTAATTATTTACAGTACCATGCTCCTGTATATCCTGCGACAATAAAACAGAAATGTGCAAACAAAACCTGCAACATAGAGACAGGGTTAGTACAGAAGGTTTTTTTTTTTTTTAGAAACCTAACAGAAAGGTTACACAATAGGGGACAGGTAGATTCTGAAAAGGTGGGTTTTCAGGCTCCTGTGGAAGATGGCGAGTGATTCCGCAGTTCTGATTGGGTGAGGAAGGTCATTCCACCACCATGGAACGAGGGCAGAAAAAAGATGTGGCCGAGTGGAACGGCTGCCAGGTTCCCGAAGTGAATTGAGCGGAGAGATCTAGTTGGAGTGTATGGAGTGATCAGAGACTGAAGGTAGGAGGAGGCAGAGCCACTTGTGGCCTGGTAAGCCAGTACCAGTGTCTTAAACTGGATGCGGGCTGCTACCAGAAGCCAGTGAACTGCAGTGAGTAGCGGAGTGATATGAGAATGTTTTGGGAGGTTGAAAACCAGGCGTGCAGCAGCATTCTGAACCAGCTGAAGTGACCTGATAGCGCAGGCTGGTAAGCCAGCCAGTAAGCTATACACGGACTCGGTTTAAATGGCTTCGGTTATTTCTTCAGCTAGTGAGATGTGTTCAGTCCTGCAAGAGGAAAGAAGACTTACCTCTATGTATAAGATTGCTACAGCCATATATGTTTGGATTGTTTGTTTGTTGTTTGGATTTGTTAAAACTTTAAGGTAGTGAACACAAGCGTTTGTTTCGGGTGCACACGAAAACAAGCGATCGGGTTTGCTAATTTAACAGACAGCAATTATAATTGTTACTTTGAAACAAATGTAATAATTGCAATTAAGTTTGAAATGACTCACCTGTGGGTTAGAGCTGCTACCGGGAACAGGCAAAAGGAGTGTGTAGATGGATCATGGGAATTATATAGTATTATGGGTAGCGTAGTTCCCATGTGTTGAAACATGGAAGGGGGAGATTGTGCTGCCAATGTAAATTTTTATGCAGCAATCTGTTTATTTGGAACAAAACATGTGGGTTTGTCAATGGAACGTGTGTATTTCATTGTGGGATGAATTGTTATAATGTCGTTTTATTCCTGTAAATTGATTTTAATATTTTGACCCAGGTAATGGGCTAGTCCAGGGCAGGGCTCAGGCTATTTAAGCACCCAAGTTCTGTCATTTGGGGGAGAAGGCTGTAGGAGAGTATAAACTCTGTGAGCCTGTGAAGGAAGGAGGCACCTGGGAATAATGCCCGGTGTTGTTTGTTTATTATTGTAAATAGTTATATCTTTTGTTTATTGTATAGCACAATTAAACGTCTTGCTAGCCACGTTTTCTGCTCATACCATCTCCGTGAAAATCCCCAGTGATACAGTTTCCCCCCCTTTGTAGATACTTGCTTGATGTTTAAATTTGGTGTGGGTGGTCCTAATTCTTTAGTTGCCAATTTATCCTGATTACTACGACGACTGAACGGTATTTCTCTTAATGACACGATCAAGTTGCTCTGAGTTGAGGTAACATTAGCCATGTTGACCTTGAATGTGACAAGATCACTGGCTGCCCTGGCAATCCCTACACCAGGTTACGTATGACGACAGCACGTTAGTGCAAGCCCACACGGAACCAATACAGATTGTATTGCAGTGCCTGCAGTTCGAAAAAAAATTGCCTTAACATGACAGTCTATCAGAGCGATCTGGGCTATTTTCAACTGACTGACTGAAAGCGCCCGAAACGGGGCTCCACAGAACACGACTTGATGCTGATTGGACTATGATATTCAGAGGCAGCACAAACTGTCTAGACCAGTCACAGCTAGCAACACTGTGGTACAATGTGATTTCTTCCCTTTCCCCCTTTGGTGGTGCGTCGCCCGACTGCCCTAAGGAACAAACCGCCCCTGTACAATTGCAAAACAAAAACAATACAATTTTTGACAAGGAGAGATAGTAGAATGCAGCTATACTAATGAAATAACCATGTAATATATTGGTAGATTTCGTCACAGTCCCTCGACGGCATCAACACATTTTTTATCGCGATATCATGAAATTCGCTATATCATTACATCCCTAGTAAGTTGTACAACTTGTGTGAAGTTGCAGACTTTTTGGGAATTGTGATATAGAGCTCTGTATGTATTCTCCAAGTACTGTAGGAGTGTGTTAGCCTGTTAACCTGTTGGGGATCAGAGAGGGGTGTCCCTAGTCAGGTCACGAGTGGACCCGAGCTGTTTAGCTTCGGATGTGTAATACACAGGAACATGAAAGGGCATGTAGTACTGTATCTATTTAGTATGCAGTAATTATGGTTTCTGCCTGTGATGATGATGACTGATCAGGAGGACCTGTGCAAGTCAACCATGCAAGAGCTTAAAGAAGTGTTGCCAACCACTACGACTCAGGAATCCCAGGGCACACACCACACCACAGAGACAGAGTTTGTTAAAATGGATCTTTATTATAAATTCATTTACACTATTCAGGCGAGAGTAACCAGAGGGGAGCAACTGACATTCAGTAGCTCTGGTCCAACCAGGGTCTTTAAAACAGTACAAACCTCACACCACACCAGATCAAAGAGGACACTTCAAGGTTCAACGCCAAATCATGCGATTATTCACAAGAATCACGTATTCCCCTTACATAGCACACAACCACCACCATGTACAATTCAAGCAAGCAAGACAACCCTGTATTAACCGAGAGCCACTTCATTTTGCCCTCCGTATGCTACCACCAGTTTAAGGTAAGATAATAAAAAGCAACCAAAAAAAAAAAAAATGCAGTTCTGAAAGATCGATTCTTAATAGTTGAAACATTCATCATTTTTCCCTCAGAAGAGCTTATGATGAAGATGAAGGATGTTAAGGTGAAATGTTGACTCATTTTTATGTAAAATGTCTCTCTCTCTCTCTCTCTTTGTCTCCCTCCCCCTCCCTCCCTCCCTCCTTCTTTGCCAGGTATTTGCATAGAGGCAGTGAGCCTCTGGAGTTAGACAGCCAGTTCTGGGAGCTCAGGGACAGCATTGTCCAGTGCGAGCTCCTTATTCTCCGTCAGCTCAACTTCCACGTCTCTTTCCAGTACCCTCATAAGGTGGGTAGCCTCTTACTGGCTTTCTCTGTTACACATAATATCATAAGTCATGAAAAAAGACAGCAGAAATGCCTGTTCGTATTACTTTGTCATTTACTGGTTTGCTCATTTGACTGCCCCTTTCTCCAGACTGGTGAAATGAAACATTTTCCTACCAAGGCCATGTTATTGTTGTTGTTGTTGTGGTTGTTGTCACTGTGGGCCTTGGGTTGGGGATGATATTTTGTGTTTATATGGTCATTGTGTGACTGTGTGTAGTTACACTGTGTGTGTGTGCGTGAGTTTGTGTGTGTGTGTGGTTGTGAGTGGGTTCATTGATGTTACATTTTGTGGTCATTGTGTGAGTGTGTGTAGTTACGCTGTGTATGTGTGGATGGGTTTGTTGATATTGTTGTGTTTTTGTAGTGGGTCTGAGTATGTCATCATTCCTTTTCTTGCCTGCAGTATCTGCTGCACTACCTCCTGTCACTGAAGGCCCTCCTAAACAGGCATGCTTGGGCCCGCACTCCTATCTGTGAGACGGCCTGGGCCCTGCTGAAGGACAGCTACCACAGCCCTCTGTGTGTGCTTCATCCACCTCAACACCTTGCTCTGGCAGTGCTCTACCTGGCCTTACACAGCTATGGGGTTGAGGTGCCCGCAGGAGCTGTGGAGTGGTGGCAGGTCAGTTGTGAGTTAAGTGGGTGAGATGCAGCATAAATTGTAAATCATAGCATGCAACCAAAGCATGCATTTAGCTGTAAACTTTTCCCATGCACAAATTTCATGGTAAACCTCATGGTACACAATGGTACACAAAGTTATTTGTGCAGGCTCAAGTATTCAGGGAATGTTTCCTAGAGGTTGAATTATTGCACTGCAGAGAAGGGAAAGTCTGTTGGTTTATGAGTGGCGTCTGAGCAGTGTTAATGTGGGCAGTCTTCTTAGATTTAGTTTTAGTCAGTTTTTTTTTTTTTTGGACTATTTAGCAATAGCAAGCTAGACTGAACACAAGGAAGTTAAACCAGTGAGGAAAGGCTGTAAGGCTTGGATAGTTTGTTCACTACTAAAACATATAAAACATATTTTGTATGTTTTAAAACATATAAAAACATATTTCAAACATATAAAACATATAAAAACATATTTCTCTTCATACTTAAGGCTGCTGTGTGTCCCCTTGAACTTATGGTCATAATGATAGCATTGTACTGTCCATACCTCCTCATTAAGCATATAAACTTTAGATGAGCTTGCAATCTCATCTAAATCTGTAAATATTGACATAACCTAACATAAGAATGGCTTACATTTTTAAAGCCATTCTTACATTAGCTTTACATTTTGCAAGTCATGCATGCGTACGATTTGACTAAACATATACCATGTAAAAGCTTAACGGTAAATTGAATGTCTCTTTCTCCATCACTGAATATTTTTCTGTTGCAGTTTCATTAGAAAATAGTGTTTCATCTAGTTATTGTTACATCTTCATTGTGGGGAAAAGGTCCTTAACAAATAGTTTTAATCATAGTTTTCACTGACAAAATTAACATACCATCTGAGGTTAGACTATTTTGGAAGCTGGCCCGAAACTGTACATCAGACTGCATTTTAATACAACTTAATCCTGTGTGTCAATAGAAGATGCATGTGTGTGTTTCAGTAACATAACATTAAACACATCAGTGTTGAGCTAATGGAAATTTTGCATCCCAGGGCTCCCACAGGCCTTGAAAATTCTTTTTTGAGAAAAAAAGCCATAAATGTTTTTGAAAATGCATATGGGTCATTGAAAGTACTTGAATTCATAGTTATAGTTTGCAGTGGAATGTTTTTGCACAGGTATTTTTTGCAAGAAGTGAAATTGTAGTTATTGGTTTCTAGTATGGGTTTTATAGTTAGCTGTAAATACTTTTGAGTCTGAAATGCAGCATGTCTCACCATCCCTTACTTGATCCCTTTACTTGTTTGCAACTCCACCTGCCTGCTAATTGAGTGTGATACAGTTTCATGATTGGGTTGTGGCTGGATCAGATATGACATGGTCTCACTGCTCCAGCAAGAGTTTATGTGCCTCACCTGAGTCAAGTAGCATAGCGAAGTTTATCAGAGCTATTTGCTGAGTTGAGTCCCTCTACATTACAGCTCATTTCAAAACAGGAAAATACACTTTAATTAGAGTGCAGTTTCTGTAACAGGCTATACACCATGTATGTGAAAGATAAAGCTTGCAAGTAGGCAATATGAATTTTGATTACTTGTATCAATAGCTAACATAGCAACATTCCTGTTCATTTTTGTGCAGTATTATGTGTTACAGAAACATTTTTATTCATCCTCCAGCATAATACCACTAGAGGAAAATTTGGTGAAATCTAGGCTGCCGAGCAAGCAAGGTCATTAAGTGTATTTCTGTCAGCCATAGTAGGTAGATAGATAGCTAGCTGGGTCAAATGGATAAGTTAGCTAGCTGGGAAACTAGCTACTACTCTGTTAATGTTGCAGAGCCACACTTTATGAGCCTGAAACTAGCTAAATTAGCAAATGTCAATTCAATAACATTTTCAAAATGTGATTGCAATTTTTCAACAGAAATGAGTACTCCTAGGCGGTCTTCTATGTGCAAAACACTAAATCTGACATTCATTTTAATCAAGGTGCACTCCAGAGGAGGCTCGTCCATTGAGGAAAGGGAGGACCATACTCCCTGAAGTTTCAGAGAAAAATAAACTTCCAAGAGAAAAATAAATACACATAAGTTTAACAGATTAATCTGTTAAAATACTGATAATATTACTATTTTAACACTTTGAAGTCACAAAAATCGTCTCCCTGTGTCAAAATACCGACAGCACCCCCTACTGCTGTGTGTGTTCAAAACCACGTGCTATGAGAAATACCCATGGCTCACTGGCAGCCTAATGAACAACCGTCTGTATTGCTGACCTTGCCTGCTAATGGGGAAATCTCAAACATGGTCTGTTCAGGGATTTAGTGATATAAAGAATTTGGATGTATTGATGACGTTGGTGTTGCAGTTAGATTGAAATTGCTGGGCAGGATGCCAATCGATCATGTTGTGGATGAGAGTGTACGATTGCAAACGGCGCAGCGCAATGCAAAAGTGTGTCGTAATAGAGATACTCTGAAGCACCTGGTTGATGCCACTGCTTATCTGGGCATGCAAGAGTTGGCATTCAGGGGGCATATCGAGTTCAGTTCAGTTGTTCAGACAAGGGAAACTAAAAGAGCTAGCCGAGGTGATTGCACAATATGACGATTTACTTACAGAGCATTTGCAGTCTTCATCCGTGTTTACCAGCATGTCTAAAACCATCCAAAACGATTCGATTTCAGCAATAGCCACCTCAGTTAAAAGCAAATTGATGAAACCACAGACATAAGTTGTTATTCACAGCTCTCAGTCATCGTTAGATATGTAGACCATCAGGGAACTATTCAGGAACATTTTCTGGGTTTTTTCAATGTGTTGAGCGGGCAAGATGCGCAGTCGTTGTTCGAGTTTGTGCAGGGCGAGATGTACAGGGCCAAGGGTACAATTTCAAAACAACAGAAAGCAGAAATTTACCACTTTTTAGGTATGTTTTTATTGGCAAATAGTTTTGGTGTCATCTTCAAATTCATTTTTATAGTATATGGTCATGTGAAGGACAGAACACAACTGTCATTCCCACTAGCCCCCCAGGCTATGCACTATGTAGTTCTGTGGTCAGACCACCCCTTGAAAATGTAAGAACTGCTTTCACAGCACAACATTGCCAACTATATAGCAAAAAGACACCAATTAGAATGCTAGCAAGCTTTTGTCAGCGCTTACTGTGCTGTTGTTGTATATTTGTATGTCTTTTAGGTAGTCAGCTCACTAGTTGTAGACCAAAACTCCTTACTGCTGCTTTAAATGTGTCTGGGTTCTACATGCCTGCATATGTATTCACTAACACCCCACCACCAAACTTCACCAAGTGCACCTTCCTTCCTCCCCTACTTTTACATCCACCAGTCACCGCTGGTGCACTCTATCCATTGCTGAGCTGGAATGGAATTTTAACCCAACTCCCATGTGAGGATTGAGAGGAAACTTGTCTGACCAAAACTCACTGTACAGTTAGAACAGTTGTACAGCCCCTTCACTTCACCTGTATCAAAACTGCAAAACTGTAATGACGTTAGGCAGGTTGAGTCTGTGGCCAAGAACATTGTTCAGTAAACAATAAATTATTCCACACAACTGACTACAATTAATGCAAAATGTTACTAAAGTATTAAATGTGATATTTCTACTACTGCAAAGTGTACATCACTATTTTTATCATTTATCCTCAATATCACAATGTAATCTCCCCGTATTATTGTATCCTTTAATACAATTTGAACATACTGGTACAAAAACCCACGTTTGACCACTAAGTAAAGTCTATGGCATAAACTCTCATTCCTGTTGGTGTGAAACTGAGCTTGCTGCATGCAAAAGTAGCCTGTTGCATGAATGCAAGAAAGACGAATTGAAGAATTGATGAATTGTTGAGGAATTATCCTAATGCATTAGGCTAAATTTTATTAAACAATTTATATGAAGTGTGTTGAATTATTTATGAATTTCTGTAAAGTCTGCAAGCTCTTTTTGAAATTATTTAGTGGTGTAATTGTATTTAACCTTGATTTGAGTCACAGGCTATGCCATTTTGGATATTTGAGTCTGAAGGAATTCGACCTGGAAAGTCCTTGAAAAGTCTTTGAATTTGATTGAGTGCATTTGCAAAGGTGCTGGCAGTGATGAACTGGGGCAAACAGTCAGAAGAACTAAAGAGAAACTGCATTCATCCTTGCTCTGAAAGGCCATAGTGACGTATTACAAATGTGGATGTATTTTATTCTCACCCTTTGTCTTCCATGGTGAAAAGTTGCACCCCATCAGCTATAAAGAACAGCATAATTGGATATATCCTTTGTGTCTGTATGTTTAAGTTACTCCCACAAATGTCTCTAGACTGTAAGGATCTACTGATGAATAGAGCATTCATGCAGACACATGGATTGCTGCTGGCTAGATCTTTAGTTGCATAAGCGCAGAGATTGGGTCATCTTAGCACTCAGTAAAATTGATTATATTAATATTTATTTATTCTCTCTTGTGGGGTGTGGAAGGTAGTTATCATAATGGAATATAAAAAGATAAAGGTCTTTAATCTGATTTGATGAGCATACCGGCTAAGTCCATTCTGCTGGTCACATCAGTTCATGTATCTTTCAGATGATGATTTTAAATGTTCTTTTTTGTATACATTATCAAATTTTTGATATCATAATTTCTATTCTTCCCACAGGTTTTCTGTGAAGATATTACAAATTCAGATATTGAATCCATTATTTGTGAACTGCTCCAGCTGTATGATATGGAAGCCAAGTGTACCTGACTGCCAGAGATGGAGATTCAGCCCAAAGGCATGTGTTTGAGAGGTAAAAACTCTCCTCTTTGCTTTTGTGTGCAGTTTGTGAAGGTTGTGCAGGTCTTCATGGTTTACTACTGTAGAAGAGAAATGAAATGAACTAAGGGAGGAGACAGGGTGCTTGAATGATGTCCTTTAAGATGTGGAATAAGAACATGCAGCCATGCCCCATCTCCCTCAAAACTCCATGCTCCACTTTCTTTTTTTAAACTGCACTGTAGTTTATTCAGCATGGAGACAAGTGGGAACCTAGAGGAATTGGTCTCTCTGGGGCTTAATCGGGACTGCAGGTAGAGGATGAAAAGCATTAAAGCAGTGTTCCTCAGTTCCTCTGCAATTCAGGGTCATGTGACACAGAAATAAGACTCAAACTCTTAGTCACACACAGTGCTGTGTCTCCATATTATAATCACAAACACAATGAAATGTCCCCATATATTATAGCACCTTACTTTAAATGAACAAGAAGTAATGCAAAACACTATAATGTTACATATATATTACAGTATATTAAATTAAAAGGGCCTTAAAATACTTGAAGAATCTGACAGTAGTAAAACAGTTATTTTTCTCCTCTTAAGACAGTGATCCATTCTGCTATATCTTTGTGTGTGTGTGTGTGTATGTTTCTTTTTTTTAGTATTGACTGTCTTATTAATTTCTGATTGAAAATGATCTTGTCTTGTAGACTCTTGTCAGACCCGGTGTGTGGAGGGGAGTAGGGGGTGACCTGCTAAGGGTGCTCTCCAAGGATGCTTGAACAGACGGTGGAAGAAAGATGGACTGGGCTGAAGAGTAGATGGATGTAAAAACAGTAAAAAAAAAAAAAGAAGAAAAAAAACAAAGAAGTTAAGCTTCATAAAAGGAATAAGGACCAAAGCTAAAGGAATTCTATTTTTTTAATATTAACGTAACAAAATGACATGGTGTGGCGTTTGCCATGTCACTGACCTGAAGGATTCAAATATAAGTTAAATCATCATTGCTTTATCTAGAAGATGAACAATAATGCCCTTTAGAAATGGATTCTCCACTGTTACTTTCATGAAAGGATTGGTGCTGCCAGTGAGCTGGGGACAGTTTTAAAAGCATGTACAGAGTATTAAACCCATGAATTCAAAAGTACGTGGCACAAGGTGGGTGTTTTTAAATGGAAAAAAAGTGCTGCAGCTCTTGACTTGGCAGCGGCGCCCCCAGAAAATGTTCAGTGGGGTGGCCAGGTGGGGCCAGTGAAAATCTTGGGGTGGCTCTAGCATGATAACCGCCGGAGGTGGGGGATGTAATAACAGCAATTCATTTTCATGAAAACAGACTCGGATATTTCACTTTTAATGGCCAAATGCGATAGAACAAACTGGATTTTTGGATTTAAACAAACTGAATTTATGGATTTAAATCCTTGAAGTTAAAACCTATGGATACTGAACACAATATTTTTCTCCTCATTACGAAATGATTCTGTATCATACGGGACGCTTGGCAACACTAAGTGACACAAGGAGGCTGTGGCATCTGGCATGAGTGATTTTTTTTTAATGTTAGCTAGCTACATACAATGCAATTGTGGGTAAAAGCTATGTAGATAATTTGATTCTGTAAGCATAAACACGATTAATGGCGATGACAAAATATATCTGGATTAAAACAACAAAAACATGGTTACGTTTTAAATGGCAATGTACTACTAAATGATATTTTATATATAGCGACCTATGGTGACCGGACTTAAACACATCCATCTTACAAGAGGAAAAAACAACAAAAATCTGAAATCTGCAGTAAAAACAATAAAATACACACTTTTCCAGTTCGAACTTGGACAAGTCCTGTCATTACAGATATAATACATTACATTTATTACAAATAGCCTAAATAAATGTAAAAAACAATATTTAAAAAAATTGGCTAGTGGGGTGGCCAGTGGGATGGCCAGTCATTTTTGTGGGGGGGCCATGGCCACCCCTGGACACCCCTTGGAGACGCCCCTGTTGCTTGGCCTAATGTCTATCAATGCTTTTCCAGCACACTGAGTGCTGTTGACTGGCCTCAGACAGTGCAAGTCTGTTGTGGACATATCAGACAGTGTACACTCAGTCTGTAGATTCACCTCAGACAGCATGCATTTCTTCCATGGGCATGTCAGACATTGCGCTTTTGCTCTGTGGATTCAGCTCAGACTCTGTGGGCATGGAGGCCCCAGAGGAACTTATAACTGGAACACTATTATTGATAGAGGTCTTTATTGTTGATGGCATTCTGGGTTTGGTGCTTATTCATATGCATTAGAATGAAAATGTTACCACATGAATCTTCTACTTTTCTGCATGATATGCTTTTCGTGTAGACCTCGTTTTCATCTGTTGTGGTCTTTTTTATTACATGATAAGAATGGTATCTTTTTCATACCTTCTCTACTTCTTCAACAGTTCTTGCAAAGCTGTTGGTAGGTTTTGAAAGCTTTCACTGAAAGCTGCACAAGGAATTGCTAAATCTGAACAACATGGATTATACAAGGAATAGCTCCATCTAGACAGGCTTAATCTACTTCGCCTGTACATTTAGGTGTAACAATTTACAGGGTATTTTCTGCCAAATTTACTGAGCTTTATTCTTTCTTAGTGTATGCACAAGGATGCCATTGCATCAAGAGTTGATGTCATAAGAAGGTAAGGTAGTGAGTCACGCAGTCATTAGATTCCATAATGGTTATGGAAATATGTAATGAGAAGGCTGGTCAGAGTGCAGTTCTAAGTATACAGCTGTAGTTCCTCATTTGCCCTTTCACCTCATGATGGTTTTTGGGTTTAATTTTCAAGCTTTTTATACTGGACGCTGTTGCTTTCTTATAATAACATGATATTGAATATCCACTTTGCTCCCTTTTATGTTTTGAGAGGCTAGCCATGTGATGCAGTCTAAGCACAGGTATTTGTTAAGCTAAATTACTACATTATTTTTGGCAGACAGAAGGCTGGGAAAACTATCTAGAGATCTAGATTCAAAACAAAAGTATAATTTTTATGGAGAGGATGATTTTAATCTGAATTTTAAGGGTAAGGATTAGTTTTTCCAAATCATTAAGATGTGATTTCCAGTGAAAACCTGTGATTGAGGAAGGTCATTCTAAAAAAGTGATTACAAGGGCTCCTTGCATGGATACCATTTGACTAACAAAGAAGCACATTATGGAAAGTGTAGAAGGCTTGCATATGATGAGAAAGTGTAGAAGGTGTGTGTAGGGTGGGTAGGTGTACAAGGCCTATATGGTGTAAGTGAATAAGGTTTGTATGGTGCGAGTAAGAATTGTCTATATCATCACCACTACTGCAGTGTTCTCAGTATGTGCCATTGTGCGATTTTCATAATATATGAAATGTGTTTAATAATATGTCTGAGGCTCTGGCTACAGCCAGCAGCGACACAAAGAGATAAGCAATATTCTCTCGGGACTAAAATCCAATAAATGCAACAGATCTCCTGCATGTCTCTTTTCAGCCCCTCTCTGTACTTCTACATTGCATCACATTTCATTACATGCATTTAATTCATTTATCCAGCTGCTACTCCCAGCACAAGAGAAGAGAAATGCATCCATACAAGTTATATGAACAATGCATGCACAATGCTATTCAAGCATCAACAAAAGTTAACTTGATCTGAAAGTAGACTGCCTAGAAAACTACAGTCAGTACTTGCATTACCATATATCATGTCATATACCATGTCATTAAATTACACAATATCCATGAATAATGGCAATAATATAAGTAGATAAACAGAAAGTGATACAAGGATTTAGAGCATCTTAGCCAATTTGAACTTCAGGTGGTGGTCCGTCATCCAGCTTGAAACGTCCTTCAGGCAAGTTGATGCATGCAGACACCTGTGTGTCGCTGACCTATGCTGTGTTAGAATAGAAGTGGCATGAAAAGGCATGTGTGGAGGTAATAGAGCCAAGAGATTGCATGTAAAGAGAGAAGAGGATAGGATTGTCTGGTGTTTCATTCCTCATTGCATTCTCATGCATTTTTGCAAATTCACTGCCAGTAGTTTAAAGGTTGTCCACACTGGAATAACAGCCATTAAAGCTAACAGTGGTCATTTTTTTATCAAATGTCTGTCAGGGTTTCCGAGTCTGCTTCTTGCAACAACCAGCAGGCGTTCTCCTGACAGCCTCATGCGTGCGTGCGTGCTTTCCTATGCCCAAGTTTGCTTGTTTCGAGTAAAGATTCTTTGTCTTTTGAACCCCTTTGTTTTGTATGATCTCTGCATCTGACTCCCTCCTGCTCCTGTTACAATGTCTTAATGAAAAATTTTACCACATTTAATGAGCTTTGAGTTGGAATTTGGGGGGAAAAGTTTTCTCCACATGCATGCAAAAAACCATTTGGTGCAGGTACACTTATGCATGTTACCTGAGTTTCAGCATCTTAGAATTCTTCAGTGCCAGGGATAGCAGCATCCATGTCTGTCCTCCAGGTATCCAGTTGATGATAACTATGGGGCTGGTGAAAGTACATGCACTTTCAGTACATGAAAGCATGAGTGTGTGCATAAAGGAATGAAAAGTATTTTATCACTTACATCCAACCCCTCCTTTTCTTTTAGCTCATTAAGGTTCTTATCTAGAGTGTCCAAAGCCAAACCAGCACTCTTTGATGTACATCCTTGTCTTTGCCCCATATACCTTCATGTTAGGTGTATTTTTGGGAGAAGAGGTTTCAGTGTCTTTCAGGGGAATTTTTAGGTATAATATGCCATCAGCTCTTGGTACAGAAAACTCGAAAGTGAAGTGAAAATGCCAAATGTGCAAAAAGATAATATAATACAGTTGTATTAAGGAAATGATCTGTTTTCGCAAATTCAGGCGTGACTGTCCATGAGACGCAGTGCGTGACTTGCCGGGGAGATTCTCTGAGGAATTGGAGAAAAGTCTGTCTATTTATTTTTTTAAATTATTATTTATATTTATTTATTCATTTATTTATTGCAAGTTTTGCTAAGGACATCATCTACTATGTTCTGATTCTCTACAATTGCAAATGGGATTGTTTGATGTCTGATCAATGAAAGCGTAGCTAGCAAGAAAACTCTGAATCGCAAATGCTACCCACTATCGAAAAGCAATCTACAGTACCTTTCTAGCTAGTTAACAATGTCGCAATTACTGGAGTCTGAGGAGAATACGCCTTTGTTAAAAGGTGATCTTGGCAGGAAAAATCACTAAGTTTCACCAAGATTTCAAGAAAAATCACCAAGAAGAATGGAAAAAACACCAAGAGACATGGAGAGCAGCGGTGAGGTGAACACTGAAACTGAACGTAACAACATCAAAGCAGAGCTGAGGACTATGGAGGGGGACATCCACAAGTTGCTGGAGCAACAGATGCGGCTCAACACAAGAATGGCCATATTGGAGGCGGCAGGGGCCGGTAATGCTACCTGTATGGGGCGGCCATCCACTCCGGTCCCAAAGCTAGGTCCAATGAGGATGAGCTGCAAGGCCATGGCAGCACAGGTGCCCGTATGGCTGGGGCAGCCAACCAGTCCAGTCCCAAAGCTGGGGCCAATGAGGATGAGCCGCAAGGCTGCAGCGCAGGTGCCCTGGCTACATCTGCGCCACAAAATTCTCACCTGTGCCTGCCGGCCCCTCGATGCCTCAGGCCAGACGCAGCATTTTTCACCCCTGCACCCACAAGACGGAATTTGGGTATGCCAGAGCCGCAGAGGCAGTAAAGGCCCCCCGAGATTCCCTCCACCACCAGCCCCGGATCTTACCACCACAAACCAGTCAGAAATTCTCAGCTCCCCTGCATCTTTGTCACCCTCACTGCTGCCAACATCGGACAAGATGGATAATGTTGTTGTCATCGGAGACTCCATTGTGTGAAATCTGGACACTGAGATTGACCACAAACTCTTAAATGATTTTAAAGTACACTGTTTCCCCGGAGTGAGAGTTTCTGACTTTGCACATTTAGTCCCGACAGTCAACACAGACCACTCTGCTATTGTTATTATTCACCCTGGCACAAACAACATCAGGCTATGGAGATCACAATCCCTTAAGAAAGACTTTATTTCACTGCACAGCAAGATAAAATTCTCTGCTTGCAAAATTATAATATCTGGCCCACTTCCAGTCTACAACCGTGGCATTGAAGCTTTCAGTCTTTCTGTTTTCGCTAAATGACTGGCTTAAAACCTGGTGTTTTACGAACAATTTGGATTTTATTGACAATTGGGATTGTTTCTGGGGTAGGCCTGCATTATTCACCCAAGTCACAACGGAACGTCAGTGCTGGCCGACAACTTCATGAACCATCTATTGTTATGGCAGTAGGACTTTTCAAAGAAAAAACAAGGTACTCCTATACATAGACATTTAGACAAGAAATTCATTGCTTGAAAATCTCATATAGTCATACATACTGTGATGACTATATATGAGATATATATGACTACAATTGAAACTGCTATTTCTGATAGAAAAATCAAAGCACAGAAACAGTCAAAGAGAAGGTCTAGTCTGATTATTGTACCCCTGAAAGGTCGTAGCCCAGTAAAAAGTTCAGCCATGAACAAAAGGTAAATATGGCTCTGTTAAACATCCGGGCACTTACTAATAAGATCATTTACTACAAAAGTCTTATTAGTGAATGGAAGCTAGATTTTACTTTTATGACTGAAACATGGCTCGGTTCAGATGGAGCCTCTCTCTTAACTGAAGCCTCTCCTGCAAATTAGTTTTATCCACTCGATACATGAGGGTAAGAGAGGAGGGGGACTGGCAGCTATTTTTTTCATTTTTTCAGCTAGTTTTTCATCTTTCGAATATCAGGCTATTATATTGGAAAGTTAAACATCAGTGCTGTTGATTACTATTTATCGACCACCAAAGCATACAGCTTCATTCTTACCCGAAATGTCTGAACTACTCTCAGTCTGTTTTACTAACCATGGTTCTTATAACTGGTGATTGTAATTTGTATGTTGATAACGTCTCGGACTGCAAGGCTATGGAATTTATGCAACTTTTACATTCTTTTGATTTTACTCAACATATTGTTGGGTCAACCCACAACTGTGGCCACACCCTAGATTTAGTGATCTCTAGGGGTCTGAATATTGTTGTTGATAAGATTGCTGATATTATAAGGCAGTTCAAATAGTTTGTCCCCTCTCCCTCCCCTTGCAAAATGTGTTGCTTGTGTTGAATGAAGCATGTTCATTGGTCAGGAGCATGACACGATCACGCAGAATGGACGTAGCGAGATCCCACCAGTTAGTTAAGGTTGAACGATGGTGCTCATGACTCATCGCATGGACAGTGCGACTAGCTGTTCTGTGTCTGACAGAACAAAAGCCGGGACATTCTAAAACGCTTAACGTGGCATAATGTTCCAAAACTGCGATCAATGATCACCAAATTTCTCTTGGTTTTGATTTTTTGACAGGTGGAAGTGTTTATGACAAGAGATGCCTGAGAGAAATGTGGTGAACATTGATCGCTGTTTTTGGAACATTAAGCCACGTTAAGCCGTTTCACGTTAAGCGTTTTAGAATGTCCGCAAAAGCTTGGTCGTACTTCAAGGTGGGATTTGTTGGCGAAATTAAAGTGATGAGGACACTAATGGTATTCTGGTTGTATGTGGACAGGTTTATACAAATATTTTTATTTTATTACAACTTTTATATGGAAAGCTGTAACCTACACGTTTCAGTGCCTGGATTCCAGTTGTTTCTGCGAATTGCAGCGGTCCATTTGCTTCTCTTTTCCTTAGCTTTCGGCAGTCTGTAAAAAGATTTCTTGTTGAATCTATTTGTACATTCAATCGCACAACAGCTCTTTCCCATTTTAGATGTGTTTTTTGTGTTTTTGCGGCATTCAAACTAAACGCTAACGCTGCCACTCAGTGGGTGTAACCTGCAGTGACTCCGCCTACTAGGACGTCACGTATATAACCTCTATTGGCTGTATAAGGGCCCACTACAGGTCCTCACCCCCTCTGCAATGAGCCATCGGCTCCGCCCCTGCATGTGAAGTTAGGTTGTACTGTATATACTGAGTATATTGTAAAATGTTTACGTGAGCTTAAATTAGAGATCAACATTAAAATAACATCTTCACTTGTTTGTGTGTGTATGTCTGCGTTTTGCAGACTGCTTCTTAACCAAGTGCTTAAGAGACATGTGCTGTCACTGGAGGAAGAGAGCAGAACAGCAGTTATTCAACAACATCTCTCAGCATCTTCAAGAACGGGAACAGATATGAATAAAACCTGGAAAGCACGCATCACTGTACTCTTCTCAGAATTCGACAAGTTGACAGTCTTGATTGACTTGTTCAGAGGTATGAGTAACTCTTGTGGCAACATCCTGTAAAGTTATGGATAGATAATGACTTGTAAGGTGACACTATGAGAGTTCCATTTATACATGCATAAAATCACATCATTGGACATCAAAATGGATGGTGTAACAAGCAATAAATGGTGAATGAATGATCTATGATATTAAATAAGGATATATGATAAGGAGATGTTTTAAGGTAGTAATAACTGTGTAAACAGCCTGAGACTTATTCAGTGTCATAAAACTAGTCATCAACATTAAATTTTCCAGTATTGTATGTAGTAGTAAATCTAATTGGAAGTCTTAACAAGTACAAGGCATAAAAGCAAGTTTAAAAAAAAAATACCAGCTTTTGGGTACTTATTGTACTATCTACGATGGAATATATTGTATTAAAAAGTATTTTACTTATCACTTTCCTGTGCAGAGATTTTTTTGCATTTTTTTTGTAAGCAACAGTGCTAAATTCATTTTCATTTATTTTACAGGTATCCTTCCAACTTTTCAAGGATTCCTGAAATGGGTTCAACATGAAAAACCCTTGGTGCATTTGTTGCATGTTGAAATGGTGGTCCTTGTCAGAGAGCTTTTCTCAAAATTCATGAAACCAGAGAACCACTGAATGTCCAGGAGTTACAGAAAACTGATGTCCGGAGAAGAGACTTGCAGTTGGCTGACGAGGCTGTCTGTAGGAAGATATTGCTACTCTGCAATGAACAAGGCCCGTGTGGAGAAAAATGCATGGGTTGAAAATGTGTACACCTCACTTAGAGAAGTGTTGTGTTTATAGGAGCTACTTTTCTGTTATTGTACATTTGGTCTATTTTATGTTGCGGACCACTATGACATTGATCAGTTAGTAGGCTGCGCATTGATACAGTGATTCAGTAAGATGCACTGATGTATTGAATGACCATAGACATAAGAATGTTACAGAAAACTTTATTCGCTGTCCAGTGTCATTGTGTAAGTGTACAAACACAACAAGAAGGCTGAGTGCAGCAGACTTTCTTCTGAAAAACCTTCCTCTGGAGAATTACATTATCACTTCGTTGTCTGCATTGACCCCAGCCTTGATTCAGCAGGAATCTGTTGGAGGGGCTTTCATTGCGTTAGGTAAGGCATTGCCTAACGTTGTTAAACCAGAGGAGATTGGTCATGGATGAAGAGGTATGGGTTTTCCAGACAGATGAATATTTGATAACTTATGCCCTCTATTATATTGAAGAAGAAGACAGTTGACACTGGCTGGTGGGGTAGAATTGTATCCATGAAAAACAGAGAGATGCAAAATATCCTGTTTTAGGTAGGCTTGTTAAGGCACTTCTTAGTATATTCACCAGTCCATTAGTTGAAGGATCATTTAATTTGATGGATGATATTGTTACATCAGACAGATCCTGTATGAATGTGGAGATGTATGAGGGCCTTGCCATTGTTAAATCCATTCTTAAATCAAAGGAGCGGACAGCCTCAACAATGGCAATTGAGCAGCCTCTAAGGAGTTCCTGCTTGTCTTCATATGAAACATACTAGTGACACGGAGGGGAAAAAAGAGAAGGAAGATTTACAAAAGAACAAAAAACTTGATGAAGCTACAAGACTTCTGTCTTCAGACAGAGCAAACAAAATGGTGAAGTGGGTCAGGACAACTCTCTCCTCTCCCAGAGCTATATCTACTGCCTCTCACTCCTATACTTCTAGAACCCCTACCATTTCACCTCCAGGTTCCACTCACTCCACTGGTCCACCCAGAGGCTGTGCTTTATCCAGTCAACACCAGAAAGGGCAGACAACCTCCACTGACCCATTGAGACATCCTACTCTCTTTACGAGACTACTTAAAGGTCACATTCCCTCCAGTGGACCATTCAAGAGCTACACTACCTCCAGTGGACCACCCAAAAGCCACACCACCTTCGGTGGACCACTCCAAAGCCACACTACCTGCAGTGGACCACTGAAAAGGCACACTACCTTCAGTTGAACACTCAAAAGCCGCACTACCTGTAGCAGACCACTCAAAAGCCGCACTACCTTCAGTGGACCACTCAAAAGCCGCACTACCTTCAGGGGACCACTCAAAAGCCACACTACCTTCAGTGGACCATTCAAAAGCTGCACTACCTGCAGTGGACCACTCAAAAGCTGCACCACCTCAACTGAAACACTGACAAGTTCATCCTCCACTGCAGAGAGATCAGAAGGAACAACAGCTGTAACAATCATGGCACCCTACCCATCTTCAGCTTCCCCTGAAGAAGTGGGGATGTATTTTCTTTCACCTACTCAGACAACATCTTAAAAAACCCCAAAAGGATGAGGAAATGAGTGATCACTTGTTGAGCAAACTGTATGAACCTTAGTGTTCTGTTATTTTGCATCTTCGTCATTCGTTTTGAGTGATGATGCGTGTGTCACCATACAAATGCTGCATTTAAATTTGTTTACTGTTTTGCTAATCATTGCCAATCATTTTTATTGAAGTTGCACTTTTCATTTTTAATACCATTTAAACAAAAAGGGAGGCACAATGTAGAGCATTTATGAGGTCAGGCACTGATGTTGGACGAGAAAACCTGGCTCGCAATCTCTGTTCCAGTTCATCCCAAAGGTGCTCGATGGGGTTGAGGTCAGGGCTCTGTGCGGGCCCGTCAAGTTCTTCCACACCAAACTCAAACTATGTCTTTATAGTCCTTGCTTTGTGCACAGTCATGCTGGAATAGAAAAGGGCCTTCCCCAAACTGTTGCCACAAAGTTGGAAGCATAGCATTGTCCAAAATGTCTTGGTATGCTGAAGCATTAAGATTGCCTTTCACTGGAGATAAAGGGCCTAGCCCAAACCCTGAAAAACAGGTGTGGCCAAATACTTTTGTCCATATAGTGTATGTAGTGGGTGGCAGTACGGTGGTGCAAATGGGTAGCAGTACTGCCTAACATTATGGAGGTTTCAAGTTCAGGGTGCGTCTGTGTTCAGTTTGTACCTTGTCCTTGTGTTCATGTTCCTTTCCTCTGGGTATTCTGCTTTTCTACCACAGTCCAAACACATTCAGGTAATGTCAATTGGACATGCTATATTGCCTATACGTGTGAGTGTAAGAGTGGGTGTCAATGTGTCTTTTGACCCTGTGATGGACTGGTGTCTTATTCAGGGGTTGTTCTGATTAATTGTCTACCTGGTGACACTGAGGTTTGAACAAACCGAGCCCGAACATTTTAATATACTTGTAGTCACCGCTCAAGTCACAATGTGATAGTGAAGGCATGTCACTGCCCCCGCAAGTTCATTAAATGCACTGAACAAACACATGGGGTGTCCCACACACACACACGACCTAACATAACTGTGTAACAAAGTAACATAGCGTACATAAAGTCTTAAAGAAAGAACATTAACCATAAAGAAAAGCTAACGACAAAAACAAAAAGAATCATGGGAACACAACCTTCCTTAGCAGCAGTGGCTACTATCAACCGCTACAATATATTATGTACTCTAAGCATCGTAATTAAAATAATCCACAAAACCACTGTAGTTTACTGAACTGTACTACTGTACTGTACTACTACAGAACTGTTTTACTGAACATTAAATACATTGTAGCCATACATTGTTGTAATGTAAAATTGCAGTTGTGATAAACAAGAACTGCGATACATTGTGCGCACCTAAAATATGCTACTGCTAAAAATATAAATATAAAATAATATTGCAGGTAGATGAGCAAAATAATTTAATATTGTTTTTAATTCCTATAATAATGTCATGGAAGCGCTCCGATTCCTTTTGCATCGTCACAGTCAATGGCGGATGTAGCCCAAGCCTGCTATACTGAGAACTAACGATTCTGGCAACACGTAGTCACCAGGTCTTCATAATCAGTGAATCTTTGGAGTTCGAACGAACTGGTGAACTGAGGACTCACCGTTCCTTTGAGTCCAAACTGGTGAACTGAGGAACTTGTCAACAGCTCATCAGGTCAGTAAGGGGAGTTTACAGTCTTCGTAGTCACCGGATCTTTTGCATTGTCCCACATCGTCAGCTGTGCCCAGATGGCCAGTGGGAGGTGCTTCGAGAGTTTTAGCATTTCAGCCATTGGCTAGTTGTTGTCATGAACGTACTACTGATACAGTTTTGTGATAGGCTGCTTCGTGGACAGACCGCATATCTAATATCCACTGGAGGGAGAGAAATAGCTATGCCAGCTAATCAGCGCACATGTTTGCAAAGAGGAAGGAACAAATCTTTTAGACTAGGGATTCAGTACACTCGGTTTACCTCAAAGATTCGTTCAAAAGGATTTGTTCGTTCACGAACTGCACATCACTACTTATTATAGGCCTACGCGTTAAAATGTGGGGTTCTATTACCTTCCTAAAGACAAAGTATACTTTGCGGCTGCATGATTGTTTGAATAGCATGGTGCAGTTTCATGTAATGGATATTACAATTTAATTATGATTAATTTCATTGACATTTGGTTTCACATGTGCTGTTTTGCCGCAGAGCAGGCTAATAATGGACATGATGTTTGGAACAATGTAGAGTAACTTTTAAAATGCAATAAAACTATTACAGATTTGTGTATGCGGCTCGACCGGATATGGAAATGAACGAATCAGTGAGTCAAAGATTTGAATCATTTTATTGAACTGAACGAAAGGAACCAAATCACTAAAAAGAATCGTTTTGAACACCACTATAGGGCACACAGTGAAATTTGGGCGCAAAGAATTGTTTTGAACTAGTTCTTACATGACAACAAGATTCATGAAAATTTTCAATCCGGTTTTAGAAGGGGACACAGTACTGAAACAGCGCTTGTAAAAGTAATCAATGATCTTAAAGTGAGCGCCGATAATGTTTCTATTCTTGCATTTCTTGATCTGAGCGCTGCCTTTGACACAGTCAGTCATGGGATACTTCTAAACCAATTTGAAAATTGGATTGGTCTCTCAGACACAGCCCTGAACTGGTTTAATACTTACCTTACTGGCAGAAGATATTTTGTTAGTCTCGGTGACAGCAACCACAACCACAGCACCTACTCAAAAAAAAAGAAAAAATCAAAAACAGATCTAACACAGAAGAATACAACCCAAGCAAAACCTGAAAACAATCAGCTCACAGTTCCGTGTCTGCGAAAGCCATCTCATAAACTCAAGAATATTGCTGGGGAACTATACACGAAGTAGGACACAGCTAACCAAAATGATTATGGTTACCTTTTTAGGTTACCATACCATACCTTTATGGTTACCCTAACAAACACGGAAAACGAAAATGGTTACCCTAACAAACAACCAAAACCACAAAGGCAATTGGTTTAGAAGGCGAACAGCCTAACAGCAATAAACTTAAAACAAGGGAAGAATTCAGGACATAAAACTAAGGAGGGCAAAGCAGCAGCAGCAGTCTTCCTGCCTAGTGGACTTGGCTGCTACTATGTAGGGAAGCAGTGGACCGGAGGGAGAGGAGAAACAGCCACAACTCTGTTCCGACCCAGCAGGGAATGATGATGCCAGCAACCAGTTCAAATCAGAAATGCTACGGCGCACAGAAGCAGAAGGTATGCAAAGGAGCAGTTCAGCTCCGTACATCTTACCTGGCCTATATATAGCCTACCCGTTTTGTGTGACAAGTTAATTGTTTCCACGGCTAACTTCCACAGCAGCATAGCAGGGGGCGTGACCGCAACCAAGCACTACGATGGCTGCAATGGTCATTTCATTCTGCTGGTTACAATGACATTCTTTCTTATATTCCACAGGGTTCTATTCTTGGTCCTTTAACGTTGTGTTTGTATATGCTGCCACTTGGAAAAATTTGCGATCATGGAGTGAATTTTCATTGTTATGCTGATGACACTCAGTTATATTTATCTGTAGCGCCAGATGATGCCGATGCCCTAAATCCCTTGATAAATTGCTTATCCAGCATTGTACAGTGGATGAGAGAATTTCCTCAAACTAAATGAAGATAAGAGAAATTCTTATAATTGTTACAAATGCACACAGAGAAACGATATTAAGCAAACTTGGAAATCTGGCTGTACAGAATAAGCCTGAAGGAAAAAACCTGGTGTTATTCTTGACTCTGAGCTGGACTTTAAATCACGTATCAACACTGTTACAAACATTTTCTTTTTCAGTTAAGAAATATTGCAAGAGTTAGACCATACCTCTCACTGTTCGATGCCAAAAAGTTTATGTATTCTCTCACCTACATTACTGCGATGCACTCCTTACTGGATTACCTAAAAAAATATATTGATAGGCTGCAACTTGTACAAAATGCAGCAGCCAGAATTTTAACAAAAACCAGGAAAAGAACACAGTACACCAGTTCTAGACTCACTGCACTGGCTCCCTGTAACATTGAGGATTTTAAATTTTTACTACTTTATAAGGCTCTAAATGGTTTAGCACCTTCATACCTCTGTGATTGCTTATCTAAGTATGTTCCAAACCATTCCCTTAGGTCGTCTAGTGCTGGCTCGCTCAATGTCCCAAAAATGAATTACAAAAAGTATGGTGAAGCAGCTTTCTGTTCTTATGCACCAAAGGTTTGGAACAAACAACAAGCTCAACAGCTCAAAACCCATTTTTATGATTTTGCTTTCAATTAATTCCACCATTATTATATTTACACCATTGTCATTATTCCATATTTTTTTTATATTTCTTATACTTGTCTTATGCTCTTTATATCTTAGTATTGTTTTTATCATTATCAATTCATTTTATTACTATTATTGTCTTATTTTTATCTTTTTAGGATTTTATTTTTTCATTGTTTTTATTTTCCCTTTGTACATTTTGCTGCTTGTAAGAGTAATATCTGTGTTATTGATTTTTATTGTTTCTCTTGTAAAGCACATTGAGCTGTATTTCATGATATGAAAGGTGCTATATAAATAAACTTTATTATTGTTATTTTCTTTGTGATTCTTTAAGTATATTTCATCCACCACCCACTCTTTCATTAACTATGAAATCTGAATAGGTTTTGCATTTTAGGAATATCATTAAGAAACAGGAAGGTAATGTGTTCACACAAACAAGACTGCAAGCTTGAAATGAAACATGGCCTCTTATTAGGGGGCAGCCAGGGGAATTGTGATAATTAGTGGAGAAACAGAAAGAATATTTTGATGCAATCTGAATGAAATTATGAGGAAAACACATAAAAGTTACAGTTATTAACATTGGCTGAGACAAAGTTAATTGCCATCTTAAAGAATATTCTGTTAATTTGCTGATACAGACTGCTATTTCACAGAAGTTGACTTCTATTTCACATGCAAATCCAGTTTATCTAAGGTTCTTTAAATATAAAAATAAACCTGATTACAGTTTTAAAACGTAAAAAGTTGTTAAAACTTTGCAAAGGATTTAAGGTCTTGCGAAGGACTTTGCAAGACCTTAAAACTTTGCAAAAAATGTAAATATCAAGATATTCAAGTTAGAAAATCAGGTAAAATTTACAGATTGTCTATATGCATTTTTGAAAGCATTCCACAGAACTTTCAGATTAAATGGTTTCGTGGTGTTAAAGAATTGAAGCCTTTAACCCTCTTAATTACAGCTCATGCACCAAGCCCCAGAGCAAGCAGCAAATTGAGGTTACCTCTCCCTGTAACAAACAGATGGTGGGTACTACATCCAGCTGACAATGTGTCATGTAGATGATTAGTAAAGTGGACTAATAACCTGCAAAACTACTTAGTTTACTTTAGTACACATGAACACAGAACAAAGTTCTGTAAACTGCAGTGGAAAAACATGAATTAATACTCCAAATATGACAATGACAATTTACTAACTCTGTAACATACACAATGGGGAAAAATAGTCAAATCACAAAATGGTGGTTCTCCTCTCTGCTAGTACATTATTATTTGAATAATAAATTTGTAACTAACAGTGTAGCTGTACATGAGAACTGTTGGGTTGTAGGACTGTAAGGCACCAGTTGTATTTCTCACCGCTCTCAACCTGGAGTGTTGGCCAGAACACAACTTAAGGCCAGGATGCACTTTACTGAAGCACAAGCACAGGCATAGACTTCACACAGGAATAAAGGGATGGTACAACTTAATTGTATTAAGAATGTGTGTGGTTCTGTAAACAAAGAAAGCAATGAGTACAAGACTGTTCAAAGTAATGTTACTCATACATCGTGCAGCACTCATAGCGTTATATGAACAGGAATATGCACCCTTAAGTACAATTTAATATACAAGCAAGTATAAAACAGCACTCTTATACACAGGCATACAACCAGACTTACCTAACAAAGTACACCTGATAAACTAAGGTTAAAGCAGTGGCGAACCGTGCCTATCAGAACTGGGCCTTCTGTACCTCCCAAAAAAGCAAAAAAAAAAAACGGTGCAACACTGCCCATTTTTGCGCTTTAGGCAAAATATAATTTGCGATTACAACACGAGATTGGAAAAAATTCAGGCTAATTTTAGCTTTGAGGAAACAGCGATTTAACATTAAAAAATATAGCAAATGGGGCGGTGAAAACTACAAGAAGCTTAATAACGCCCAACATAACGAACCATGTAACGTAGACTAACACACGCTATATATCATAAAATAAGTTACGTGCGAAAGGGTTAAACTGACCTGCTGCGTTTTGGTGTTTTTGTGCAGCAGTTAAACAGCTAAGATTCTTGTAGCTTTTCCAATTCCGCACACCCTTGCTGGTCCCAAACAACAAGCACTCCCAGCAGTAGAGCCTCTTGTGTCAAACTCAGCCTGTAAAAGCCAAGTGTATCGTTCCCAGTTGCTAGCCTGAAAATGACGAACATAGCCTGCTTTTGCAGGTTGGGCGGCCTTTTTAAACAATGTCCATCTTTTCATTGAACAGTCGCCTTGAAAAGGGTACTGATAAAAAATCCGCGACAATATCATCTCCAGCTGTTGCCATTTTCAACGTTGGCTATCAATCGTTAGTTAGCACTGAGCTAGGTCTCTTGTCTGAGCGAATGAGCAGGTCTTCTAGAACAGTGTTTCTCAACCCTCTCCTGGCGTACCCCCTGCCCTGCATGTTTTAGATCTCTCCCTGCTCCAACACAGCTGATTGAAATGATCAGTTTGTTATTAAGCAGCTTCAGAAGTTCATAACGAGTTGATCAATTGAATCATCTGATACAGAGGTGGTACCTGCAATATTCAGTACAATATTCTTAGTCTAACTTAGTCTACTATTGTGCTAATTTTCAGTAAACATGTGCCATATGTCAAAAAGTGTGAGTTCATAACCCCAAAGTATTCTTCCTCTCAGTATATATGCCCAAACACGTATCTTCTCTCTCAGAATATAAAATGCAGAGATTTCTGACAGCCATCAATTCTCCCTTTTGTTTTATCATAATCCAGCAGTGAATTTGTGTCTTGGCGTGCTCACTGACGTGATTGTGCACGCAGGAGACGTGGGAGGGGCTATGCGCGTTCGTGGCAGCAGAGGTGGGGAGTGCGCCTGCGCTTCTTCCGCTAGCCCTACGCGCACGTCGGGGGTTCGGATGCACTTGCAGCTGGTGGCCCGTGGACCATAGCGCACAAAGGGGTTTTCATTGAAGAGCATGAAAATCCAAAATCTCGCATCACCCAGTACTTTTCCGCCTTTTATTTATTTATTTATTTAATTATTATTATACAACAATAATAACAGCAATAGTAGATTGCTGGAAGGAACAGACCCTCAAGATTTTTATGTACTTAATTATTCTTGCAGTCGCTCTTATTCGTTGTTCACATCGCTCAGTTTTCCCTCTGCAATAGGTGAATTCAATCAGGCAATCAGGCTATTTTAGGATCTGCTCTTTTTCCAGCCGAGTATTCATACTAGCCAGAGCAAATAAATTAAACAGATTACGGACGACCTCTTCCTTCTGTTATTGATTTTATATTTAATAAAGAAAAATCACAAAACAAGGAAACAAACAAAAACACTGGATTTTCCCTTTTTTTCTTGAGACCCCCGTTAACGTCCTTGTAAGTAGATCCTTTTTGTGTTTATCCCAAGACGAGTCAAGCTGTGATTTTGTTGTGATTATTACGATGCTTTCATCCTTTGCTTTTGTGTATATTCAGGCGTTGGTGTACAAAGGAAGCGAATCCATGCGATGTTTTCGAAAAAAAAATCCAATGTATTAAATTTGATCGTTTCTTGGGATAGCTGCAAGCTAACCGCCTACTTCAACTGCACTGGTGTACAACACCTGATTAAAACGATAGTAATTCTCTTAACGATAATTGTCTTAAATTAAATTAAAATAGAAGACATCCTTTAAACTGAACAAATAAATTATAGGTAACATATGTTCCTGTTTTTGCTTGAGATTTTCCGTGACCTGTTTGGTGAATGTATTGTGAAATGAATACATTGTTGTGATTATTATTGTTATTATTACTTATGATTATTTGGTTATGGTTATTACTTACTACTTATGGTTGTTTGTAGAATTACGACGATCAGATATTAACACCTCTGCTGGTCTCCGTGTATGAACTCACCCATTTACTTATGAGCATCTCATAGACGGATGTACATGTTCATAAATTTCATATTTATATGTGGCATTTCATTCGTGGTAATGACTGTGGAGCTGGTTGTGTGCTTGCTTTAAAAAGGGAAGTGCATGGATAAAGGATTTAGTAGTAGTGCAACTGAACCGGTATCCAGACCGGTAACCTTGTAAAAGGGGCGTTACACCGGTGCGATACCGAGTGGCGCGTGAAGTCTCGGTTTATTGTGTCGTTGTCCCTCAAATATACTTACTCAATACTGCTTTTACATGCAATCACTAGTAATACGGAGAGGACCTTTTGTAAGGTGTAGATAGTAGATAGTACGACTGACATTAGTACGGATTCTGAACATTTGCTTTCTAAAGCTGAACTATAGAGGTCATTTTTATCTCTGAAGGTTTGGCTACTGCACAGAGAGAGGTTAACATACACGCCACACCTGTCGAATATGTTAAAGTAATAGCTTGCATATTCTTCATGCCCATTAACTCTTAACTAAAGGTCAGCATGTTGAGTCAGAGAATAGTACTTTTTGTGTAAGTGCAAAGGGGGAGGGCTGTTCTGGCCTGATCTGTACTGTACTTTGTGTCAGAGTTTTAAATCAATGCTCATTTGGGATTGACAAACTCCACCTGGTTATGAAACCAAGCCCTTGCTGTTTTATTCCCTGCCAGAGGGGTAGCAGCAGGGGGTCTGCTGGTCAGAATGGCCTGCAAGAGTTAGAAGAGAGTGAGATTGCAGTATAGTATTTAAAAGTGAACGCTGCAGTGCAGGGGCACCCCATTTCCAAAAACAAAGGTGAATTTTTCAGGAAAATTTGCAGGTGTGTTGGCAAGCTACTAGTAAGAGAGCCCTCTTAAAGTGCTGTCGTGAAAAGTTTTGTTCAAAAGCTTTTGGTTGTATTCCTGTTTAACTAGATGTGCATGCATGTGAGTATTCTTGTTCTTATCTTGCTGAGTGAGGTAAATGTTATGATAGTAGTGAGTCCTTACTAAAATAGTTTTATTGTAACTATCTTACCACAGTAGAATAACTTTTTACATTTTTCTTTGGGTTATATAGTTAACCTTTTTTGGGGGGGTGGGAAATACAGCTTCCTCACTGGCAATAGCTGTGGTTTACCATATTACCATTCATGCTTGTAATTATAAACATGCATCACCTCTAATATGTTTTGCGTGTAATACTGATCAAATACTGAAGTAAGGGGGAAAGAAATCACAGCACCTTGTGTTTTTCATGGCACATGGCAGGACAACCAGTATCATTTTATGTCTGACATTCTTCATTCAAATCAAAAGTTTAATTCACACCAACCTGGCCAATGCCTTGTAATGCTCCATTAAAGTAAAACATTCTGGCTCAGTGGATTCACTTTATTTGCATATGGTATGTTGAAAAAACTGTAAAATTATGGGGTTTTTGCTCACTTATACTGATTTAATGTAATGTATGAGGTGATGCTGAAAAATAGATGTGAATCTGTAGGAAGAGTGTAGGTGGCCTATTTAGGAGTCTGTCAGTGTCCCACTTAATGAAGTAGACTCATGAGTAAACAGAGATCACCCAGTAAACAGGAGCCTTAGAGAATGGCTGTGATTTGTAGCTCAGTTTCACAAGAGCTTCAGGTTCTTCATGACAGGATGATCCTCCCCTTGGAAATTGGACACATGTATCAACAAAGCAAATTCCAGTATGGTCCAGTGCTTGGGTTTATATGAGTGTACTAGGGATTATATGTGTGGTGGGGTTTGTAGGTGCATGTTTGGGTGTATATGTATGTGCTGTGGTCTATATGTGTGTGTTTGGGTTTATATGTGCATGCTGGTGTTTATATGTGTTTGCTGAGATTTATATATGTGTACTGGGGTTTATGCATGCTTGCTGGCTCATATGCTCATTTCCTGAGGTTTACATGTGTGTCAAGGTTTATATATGTGTGCTTGGATTTCTATGTCCATATGAGGGTTTATATATGTGTGCTAGGGATTATATCAATGAATTACATCAATAAATGTATTACATCAATGAATCTGTTGAGTCCCAACCTGTGACCTTGTTCTTTTGTTTTTAAATGACCCATGTGAACACCTCCTCCCACACAAATAAGCACCACATGAATGCCTCCCCAAGGCACAAACACCACCCCTTCACAATTTTAAATAACTATACTAACTGTTCACATTTAACAAAAAGGGCACTCCTCCTTCACCCAGAATTTAGGTTTGCCTTGGTCATTGCACCATACATAATCCTACATTGGGGGTCATCAGTCCTTATTTCTGTGGGGCATTTGTACGGGGGGGGGGGGGGGGGGGGGGGGGGGGGGGGGGGGGGGGGGGGGGGGGGGGGGGGGGGGGGGGGGTGGGGGGTGGGAAGAGAGACATTGGATGGAGATGAGATGGGGATGAGTCTCTAAAAACATTAATTTGGGCCATATTAGTGGCACATCTCCCACTGTGATGTCACAGTAGCCTATATAGGAAATGTCTTATCCCAGTAAAAGATCCATCTGAAACATTTTAGCATACAAGCCTATTCATAATTACTGCCTCATTAGTGGTTGGTTGAGGTGGGACAGTTACTTTTATGGTTCACTGGTAGAGGACAATGGTAAGCAGTTAAGTTATGTTAGAGACATTTTTTTCATCTGTTTAGACTTGGAGCTTCCAGGGTACAGGGGTTGAATTCTTATACAATGTACATATTCAGTTTATTATTTTTCTTAAAAATATTTTTCTAACATAAAGCCAGTGTCACTGTAAAGTTATTCATTTTGAGTTTCATGGTTTTTACATAAAATATCACAAAGAATGAAATTTAAATACAGTGTATCATTTGTAACTCAGTAAAAATGCAAGAATTGGACACAGGTCTGAATACTTTTGCAAGGCATTGTATACATACAGTACTGTGCAAAAGTCTTAAAACAAAAACATTTGTCTTAAAACAGTTCTTTTCTATCTCCTCCATTAGTGTGTCAATAACAAATATCATATTTTAGATTTCCGAACATTTCTTTTGAAAATAGTGAAATGTGCCACTAAGACTAAATAAAGTGGCAGACTAACACAAAACCTTCCAGACCCTCCAAACCTTTTGTGTTGGCATGTACTCCAATGCATGATAAAACAACTATACCAAACAACTAAACAGAACAGGTGGTAATCATTAGCAACATAAGCAGGTTTAACCACAATTATTAACTGAAACAGAAATACCTGTGTAGAGGGAATAAAACTGGGTGAGGATCAGCCATACTGAAAAGGTGAGGTTGCTGAACAGATTGCTGATCCTACACATGACAAGGTGAGCATAGAGACACCACACAAGGTGGTCATCCTGCATCAGCAGGTCTATCACAGGCAGAAATTGAGGCAGACATGTGTTTCCAGATGTGCTAATCCAAGCTCTTCTAAGAAGCCAAAGAAACGGGCAAGGTTGAGGACCAGAAACGCAGTGGAAGCCTGTCAAGCAGTGCCATCAGCTCAGAGCTGGAGCAACCACAGGGACCCTGTAAACCCATCTACAGTCCAGAGAAGTCTGGTCAGAAGTGGTCTCAAGGGAAGACCTGCAGCCAAAAAACCGATATCCTCAAATGTGGAAACAAAGCCAAAGGACTTATCTATGCACGAAAACACAAGACCTGGTATGCAGCACAATGGCAGCAGGTGCTCTGGGCAGATGAGTCCAAATTTGAAATATTTGGCTCTAGAATGGTAAATGGACTGCATTTATATAGCGCTTTTCTACTCATTTGAGTACTCAAAGCACTTTACAGTTATATGCCTCACATCTACCTACCAGTGGCAGAGGCTGCTATACAGGCTTACCAACTGGCCACTGGGAGCTGTTGGGGGTTCAGTGTCTTGCTCAAGGACACTTCGACACTCTGCCAGGATGAGCCAGATTCAAACCAGGGACCTTCCAATCCCCAGGTGACTGCGCTACCTCCTGAGCCACTGTCGCCCCCATAGAAGAAGGCAGTTTGTTCATCAAAGGGCTGGAGAACGCTACAAGGATGAGTGTCTGCAGGCAACAGTAAAGCATTGGGGCTGCATTGCTGCAAATGGAGTTGGGGATTTGGTCAGAATTAGTGGCCTCCTCAATGCTGAGAAATACAAGCAGATTCTTATCCATCATGCAATACCATCAGAGAGGCGTCTGATTGGTCCTAAATTCATTCTGCAGCATGACAATGACCCCAAACATACAGCCAGAGTGATAATTTTTATCTTCACCAAGAAGAGGAACAAGGAGTCCTGCAGCAGATGATGTGGCCCCCACAAAGCCCTGATCTCAACATCATCAAGTCAGTCTGGGATTACATGAAGAGACAGAAAGAATTGAAACAGCCAAAATCCATAGAAGAACTGTGGCAAGTTCTCCAAGATGCTTGGAAAAACCTACCTGCCGAGTACCTTACAAAACTGTGCGCAAGTATTGTCACAGCTCAGGCAGGGACTCAGGTGCAGACAGGAATGCAGGATGCACAAACAAGTTTAATAAAGCCAAAATGCAGTCCAGGAATCAGGGTCAAAAAACAGGCTAAGTCACAATCCAGAAGAGCACAGCAAACAAAACAAAAAACAGATCCAAAGTCGAAGTCAAGTAAACAGGCAAAAATGCAGGCAGGCAGGCAGGCAGGCAGGCAGGCAGGCAGGCAGACAGACAGACAGACCGAGGAAAACGGCTCGTAGTGTAACAGGCTAATAAAGAGATGGGGTGCAGGTGTGCCGGCAGGCAGGTGGAGCCGGTCAGGTAATCGGGTGGGCGGAGAGCAGGGCAGGGCTGTAATACAGGGAAAAACAAAAGCACATGGACAGGGGAAAACAAAAACAAACCAGGCTAAGAAGCCGCAGTCCTGACAAGTATACCTAAGTGAATCGGTGATGTTTTGAAAGCCAGGGGTGATCATACCAAATATTGATTTTAACTATTGATTTTTCTCTTTTGTGCACTTTGTATGTTGTTAATACATACATTAAAAACTATTCATTTCATTATTTTGAAAGCATTCAGAATTTACATCACTTTTTCACAAGTACCTAAAACTTTTGCCCAGTACTGTATGTATTTTTTTGCATCCACATGTCAGGATTGTTTACATCACTTAATCAGAGGAAATATATATTATATATAAGATGCTATATATAATACATCTGTCATATAGGTATACCAGCATTGGCTATACCTGTGACTCGGTAGCCAGAATGCCCTTATTTGGGATTTTCAGGTGTTTACTAATGGTAATTACAGAGAACATGCACCAGTATCTAAATTAAACAACAGCTGGGACTAATCTTCATATGAACAAGGGTAAGAACGATTTCACACATTTCATGACTCCAGTGTGACTTTTTCATACACACTTTTCCCAAGGGCAAAATGTGATTATTTCTGCAAATACAGTATTTTGATGAATGAAACCCATTGACTTTAAAAAGGCATTCGATTGAATTGGACTATTCCTTAAACTCCTTCAAAGTGATGTAGGGGGTAAAACCTATGGCATAATTACATTGAGGTATCTAGAAAACAAATGTGGCATTAAACCAGACAACAAAAGAATCAAGTTTTTCATACAGGGATGTGTAATGAGACAGCGATGTGGCTTGGATCCCGCAATATTTGGCATTCATATATACCAGTTGGCCACAACACTAGAACAGCCTTCAGCTCTTGGGCTCACTCTACAAGATAAAGAAATATGCTGATGACATGGTTCTGCTGTTGCCCAGATTATTAAATTCTTGGAAAGATTATGATCTTCCAGAAAAGGCAAGATCTCCAGTAATAGGCAGGTACCACTTTACACTACACTGCACTAGGAGAAACTATTCTCTATGACACTACTACAGACACTTAGCTGGGTCTGATCATTAGTGCATCAGGGCAGTTTGATATGACTAGAGATGCAAGTGAAAAAGTATGCAGGGCCTACTATTCCATCAAGAGGACACTCCAAAAATTCAACACTCCATTAAAATTTTCTTAAACTGTTTGAAAAAGGAATCCAACCAATCCTTTGAAACAAGGCACCATAAAAAAGATGGCTGCTCAAAGAAAACAGACTATGCAAGCAGGATTAAACAGGATAAGTCAAAACAGAAGAACAACTCAAACTCCTCAGCCCAAAATATCAATTCATTAACAACACACGCCTCCCAAAATTTAACATTAAAATACCACAATTCATGATACTGCCAAAATGTGAAAAAATTTGTCCCCTTAGGAGGGGGGTGGAGGGAACAGCAGTACAGGCAGCACAATGTGCATATATCTGCCACAAAGCAAGGATAATATTTAATCCATTAATATTTAATCCTAAATATTCCTGATCTCTGCTAATTGAATTGAGTCATTCTGTTATTGTTGTTGTTTGATTTTTAATAATAATTTATTGTCATAAATTTTAGTTGTGCATTCATTTATATTATTATTATCAGTAGTAGCAGCAGCAGTAGCACCAGTAGTACTGATGATTAGGAGCTATTGGTGCCATATGAATCTTACTTAGTGTTCTTTATTATACTGTATCTCTGTCATGAACTCTTTCCCAATGAAATCAACTTTAGCACTGTTACTCCATTTTTCCCAATCCATCAGTCTGTCATGAACCGTTGCATAAAACACCTAAACATCAACTGATCATAAGGTTTTCATCATAGTGACCTGAAATTATGTGTAAATAGTGCTTGATAGATCAGTTATGTACTTTCAAATCTATATGCATAAATTACCTTTGATGCATGTTTAACATACCCTAAGGAAAACACGTCATTTACCATGAGATAATACATTCAGCTCATAATACTGTACCTTTTACAAAAACAGAGTTCACAATACAAATTTATCATGAAACCATTTTCATGACATGAAACCAATTCTCCAAGAAGTAATGCTCATTGGAAAACAAAAATTATAACATGATTGAAGTTTTCTTTTTCATGACAGACAATAAAGATGACAAAGTTTTTCCTTTATCCATATATCAAACCTGTAGTTGTGGCTCTATTCATGAAGTACCACCTGTTTGAGAGCCATATCACTTTTAAATTGCTGAACTTAAGGTTACTTAGCTACATAAACTACAAAGACTAAAATGAACAAGTTGTGTTAATTACATTAAACTGCCAGTTAAAGTATTATTTAGCTTGTTGCAATATTGTAGCTATATGCAGTATATGTGCAATGTCAATTGTCATAATTTCCACCATAGGTCCACTACTCGCAGTTCCTTCCAGAGACACCCACTGGATATATATATATATATATATATATATATATATATATATATATATGCTAACATTAGCTGGCTGAAAAAACTGCTCGCTGTTAGTGATCGATAACTCGAAATCTACAGAAAAATGGTGACTACGTGAGTTGTTTTTGGGTGTCATAACCATCCAACAAAAGACAGCAAAAGTGGATTTTACTCTATCCCAGCTGCTAGAAAAAATGCGGGACCAGAAAGAGAGGAGTGGGA
The DNA here is from genome assembly GCF_013368585.1 of Megalops cyprinoides. NCBI lineage: Eukaryota > Metazoa > Chordata > Actinopteri > Elopiformes > Megalopidae > Megalops > Megalops cyprinoides. Next base: position 247,852 of record NC_050588.1, on the reverse strand, counting down.
GAGATGCTTGTGGCCAGCCAGAATAAGCAGAAAAGAGTTCCAGCTCTCAAAATACAAGTATGCACTCATCACTCAGGGCACAGACACAGTCATACATGGTGTGTTATTGTTTGATGATGAAAGTATTGGTTTGTAATTTTTAGCTGTGCTGCCACAGCATAAATGTTAGCGCGCTGACTGGCTTCCAAGTAATTAAATCTAAGTATTTGTGTTTTAGAACTTGGCAACATAGTGTGGAGAGTGAAGAAGAGGCAGGAGACTTATAAAAATGTAATCTATGAATGTAAGAGACTGACCACAGGAAATCATAATCTCAAAGAGCAATTCAATTCAATTCAATTCATTTTTATTTGTATAGCGCTTTTTACAACACAAGTTGTCACAAAGCAGCTTTACATTGTTCCCAGGCCTGAGACCCCCTGAGAGCAAGCCTAAGGCAACAGTGGCAAGGAAAAACTCCCTATCAGGAAGAAACCTTGAGCAGAACCAGGCTCAGAGGGGGGGCCCATTTGCTTCTGGCTGACACTGGGCAGATAGAGTTAAAGACAAGTTATGCAATGTACTTTAAGACATTTACGATTGACAGACAATAGTGGTTAACAGCAGAGTGATTATAAGAATGTCTCCTAGGATGTCCGGTTCTTGGAACGCAGTTGGCTTTGATGGGCAGGGCAGCGAGGTAGCAGGACTGGAAAATGGGATGAGACGCTTGGGCTACAGCTCCGGACAGGAGTCCGGAGCAGGGATAGGAAGCAAACAGAAAACAGTGGTTAGTGGATGATAAGAATGGCAGGGATGTAGAACAGAGAGGCAGGAGAGGAGGGGCAGAGAAAAAGGTGTGCAACAAGGAAAAACCCCGGCAGGCTAACATTATGTCAGCATACCTAGGGGACGGGAGGCAAGGGACCGGCGTAGTCATGAGGGCACCCTAAGACAGTCAACACCAGATCACGGCACAGGGTCCATGAAAGCAATGACCACTTAGTCCACCAGAGACTCTATGATCCACGCCAGCACCAGGCCATGTCCCTCAGCTGAAGGATTTACTATATAGATATGTTTTGAGCCTAGACTTAGACATTCCGTGATTATCATGGAAAGTTGAAATACTACACAGATCCTCTAACTTTCAAACCAGATCACTAAATATAATGTTGACATCTGGTAACTGTGTATCCTTTCATAATTGCTGAAAGCAAAGTATTTCACTTTCTTATACTGCCAAGGGGGGGAAGATGATATTCAGGAGTTGTGCATGTACAAGTAGATGTTCAGTTACCCATTGCACAGGAAAGTTTGCACTGCTTAGATAGAACATAAGTATGAATTAAAATCATGAGGTAATTTTATCTTTTACTGACACTGAGAAGGTCATTTGTGATTTTATTCCCTTTTGGCTGGACTACTGTAACTCCTTTTTTACCTACCTGAGACAATGTAATAGCAACCGGTGCAGACCTCTGCAGCTAGACTTTTAACCAAAATAAGCAAAAGATGTCACATAACCCCTATTCCTGCCTCACTGCACTGATTGCCAGTTACTTATCATATTGATTTTAAGATTTTATTAATTACCTTTAAAGCTGATTATATTGCAGAACATTTAACCCTTACTCTGCTTAGAATGAGCTGACATAAATTCTACCAAAGATCTCTTGACAATTCCATAGACTAGACCTTGCTTTTCAGTTAAGGCCCCTAGACTGTGAAACAATCTTCCTGACAATATATATGCCAAGTCTGACTTCTCTTAATTCCCTTTTTCCAAAACTTATTTTTTACAAATTACCTTTTAATCAATTCTTATGTTGTATTATTTGTAAGCTTTAAAAAAAATCAGTGTATTAGGGGTGTAACGGTTCTGAAACCGAGACTGAAACCGCGATACAAACGTCCACGGTCTCGTGTCACGGTTCCAGAAGACAGAACCGCGACACCCCCATCCCCCCCCAAACCCGCTGCCACTGCTGCAGGTGCAGCCTGTTGAGCTCTCATTACGTTACTAATGTAACAAAATTCATTTTTCATTTCACTATTAACATTATAACACATGTAAATAAAGAAATTATTATTCTATTTAGGTGTGTAAAGTTACACATATTTGTAGCGTACTGTTCGGTACAGGACGTTCGGTTTGGTGCGCGTTGTGATCCGAGTGAATATAGTGTAGCTTTAACCACACACGTTACACGAATAACTTTTTTATGCTCTGATGGTCAGTTGACTGAAACGTTAGCGAATCAAGTGATACTTGACAAGATACAGTGTGCCCTCTGTGTGTGGAATTAACATTAAAAACTCAGTTTCCTCTCCAATTCCATAACTGAGCTGTAACTTAGCAACTAAATTAGCACATGTTCAGTGATGCAGCCTCGTAAGTATGGCGACTGCAATGCCAGAGCTTGAGGACCCTCCCGTGTCCTTCAGGTCTCCTGTTTGGGAACATTTCGATTTTTCAGTGAACTATAGTAGCAATGGGCAAAGACAAGTGGATAAGACGAAGGCAGCGTGCCGGCATTGTTCAGCTGAAGTCGGGTATGTTGCTGGCAGTACGTCAAACGTGATTATTCTTTTGAGACGGCATCATCCAAATGTGGGGATGGTAAGATTCACTGATTCGCATTGCTGCACCGACATAAAGGTTCACGATGTGATTGCCCCGATTAAAAAAGTGTGCACCGGAAACAATTTGGTATGAACTTGGGATGCATCGTTTCTAACATCTTTGCATCAGTAAAATCTGATTTATTCATATATAATTATTAGTAGAGGCATTATAACTTTATTATTAGGGGTCCAAGCACCGAAGGTGCTGGAACCCTCTTGTTTTTACTTGGATTATTATTAGGGGTCCAAGCACCAAAGGTGCTGGAACCCTCTTGTTTTTACTTGGATTATTATTATTAGGGGCCAAGCACCAAAGGTGCTGGAACCCTATTGTAATTGTTACTTTTCTTCTTATTTTTATACATCTGCCATGGGAGTCTATGGCAGCCCATAGATCCGTTGGTACACTTTTTATGAAATTTGGCACACTCATAGAGGACAGTCCCAGCTGTCCATTCACCAATTTTGGGGTCAGTCAAACCTCTAGCGCCACCATCAGGTCAAAGTTCAACTGACATTTTTGGCCATAACTCCTGACCCTGTTGGAATTTTTTCAAAATTCTTTTTTTGCTAGATTCCTTACGTCAAGCCGAGTCCAACGTACCCATTGCCGTCAAAGTCCGCTATATTGGATTTTCCGCCATTTTGAATTTTTACAAAAACCGTTTTTTCACTACTCCTCCTACAACTTCTGTTGTTTACCAAATTTGGCACATATCATCTTGAGACCATGCTGCACAAAAGTTATCAAATATTTTAGATATTCCCAAGCGTTCGCCCGTAACATGCAAATGAGTTTGACAGCGAAGATACCAAATAGGAAGTGAGGTCATATCTCAGCAATGCTTTTGTGTCTTCACACCAAACTTGGTATATGGACTTCCTACACAGTCCTGAGACTGTCCAAGAAGTTTTGTGTCATTAGGCTGTCATTAGGCTATAACTAAAACAATTGAATTTCTGTTCATAACTATTGAGGTCTTTAGTTTAGAATCATGATTCTTTTTTCTTTTGATTCCTTGGGCCATGTCAAGTTGAACAGATGTAAAATTTTCATTTCCACCATATTTGCTTGTCCGCCATTTTGAATTTTAATGAAAACAGTCTTTTCGCTACTTCTCTCACAAATTTTCTCCAACCTTCACGAAAATTGAGTCAGAGCATATTGAGAGGATGCCACACAAAAGTTATCCATGATTTTCTGTTTATGGAAAGCATTCACTAGTAATGCGCTAACAAAGTCAACAGCGAAGACGCCAAACAGGTAGTGAGGCCATATCTCGGCAATGCCTTTATGTACTGACACCAAATTTGGTGCCTGTACATGCGACTATGCCCTGAGGGTGCCCAAGCATTTTGGTGTCAACAATAACTCTTTTTGCATATAATATATTATACTTATATTTTAACATATCTTTTGAATTGCATGGCCTAAAATCATAATTCTTTCTTCTGATTCCTTCAGTCATGCCAAGGTACACACACATAATCTTTCAATGGTTTCAATGTCTGCCATGTTGGATTGACTGCCATTTTGAATTTTAATGAAAACAATCTTTCTGCTACTCCTCCCACAAATATTTTCCAATCTTCACCAAAATTGAGTCAGAGCATACTGAGACTATGCCTCACAACAGCCTCAACAACAAGGAACAACTTTGCCTCTTGAACCTTTCAAGTCTGCCATATTGGATTTTGAGCTAATCTGCATAATTATGATTTCAGCAAAAATGACATCTTCTACTGAACGGTTGGGCCGATTTGCGCGAAACTTGAAACATGTCATCTTGAACCAAACTACAACTTAAATTGTGAAAAAACTGCTACATTGTGGCCTTGTGGCCTCCACAAGCCAATCAAGTTGCCTCATTTTTTAATTAATATGCAAATTGCCCAATATCATTCACCGTTGCATCAATCATTCTGAAGAAGAAATTCTTGTGTACAATGACAAGGCCTCACTGACAGGATATCCCAAATTTGAAAGCAGTCTGTCAGACTACACAAGCACTTGAATACGCCCATTTTTAACCCAATTTTTAATATGTGTAAAATATACTTTAAAATCTTGATTTCATGACCCGTAGCTTCAACTGACACAAAATTTCCCATGTATTGCCTTTGGGGTATGCTCTGTCTAAATTGCAAATGAATAGTTGCTACATCAAATAACACCAGTGCTACGTTCAAATAAATTTGCAAAGGTCACAAAATCAATGTTGAAAAATTATTGTGTTCAAATGGGTATAAATTCTAGACAGTTTCTTAAAAAGTGTCAATACTTTGTATTCTTCTATAACCTCAAAGGATGATTCTTCTGTATGAAAATTTTGTACACTGATGACATGGTTTGGCTGCCACATTGGATTTTATGTTACAAATTCAGTTTGTCCTCCTACCAAAAAAAAAAAAAACTTTGGGAACTCCTGAGACTTAATAGGTATGTTTCTCCCTCCCAACAATCATCCCAATGAGGGAGAATGCCATAGGTCACATCATTTGATGACCATCTTGAATTATCTGTAAGACTCTTAAATGTCAACTTTTCTTGAACTGTGTGGCCGATTGGCATGACTATAATGCATTCCCCAAGGCCTTCATAACTATTTTTGGATGGTTTTATTAACAATGAGCCAGGAGTTTTATCTTTCATCAAATTCTTCCTAACACTGGCCTATGAAAATCTTCATCACAGACTTTCATTTGCATGAAATTAAGACCCCCAGGCAATTAGCTTATTTGTGCTTGGACCCCGGAATTGCTGCCTGCAGCTATATTTTAGAAATGTGACCAATAATTTGTGACCAATAATTTTATATTTAGATTGATTCCTCCTCTCTAAACTGTTTCTCAAGCGCGCTCTCTCATCTCCACTGCTGTCAGTGGCCAATTCTCGTCAAGTCTCTCGGCCAAGTCTCGCGCGTGTTGGAGGCGAATTCGGGCAAGTCACAGATTATCATGGAGGAGGAAGGGCTACATGTTCCACTGAATTGCTACAAATCAAACGTTTGGCAACACTTCGGATTTTTCAAGAGAGACAGACAATTTGATAAGACGCATGCAATTTGCAAAATATGCCGTGCCGCTATAAAGTACACAGGCAGCATGACTAACTTAAGTAAATGGCACTTTTTTTAGTTGATTTATGGTTTGCTGTCTGCTTAAGAAGAACCAAAGAAATTAAATCAAAATATCTGTACCATATTGAATTGTTATAGCATCATTTACATTTATTCATTTGGCAGACGCTTTTATCCAAAGCGACTTACATAGGTTACAGTTCATTACAATGTTATCCATTTATACAGCCGGATATTTACTGAGGCAATTGTGGGTTAAGTACCTTGCCCAAGGGTACAGCAGCAGTGTCCCAGCGGGGATCGAACCGGCAACCTTTCGGTTACGAGTCCTGCTCCTTAACCACTATGCTACACTGCCGCCATATTCTTCTGCATCGCATCGTATCGCGTTGAATTGCATTGTGTTGAATCAAATCGTGTCGAATCGCACTGCATCGCAAAATGGGTGGATCATATCGTAACGTTAGTAGCTGCTTCATATGTATCATATGTATCTTTACTGTATCGGATCGTTGGCAATGCATCGAGATGTGTATTGCATCGGCTTAAGTGAGGAAATGCACATCCCTATCCAAATGTGAATAACACTGGTACAAGGAAAAAACAGAGTGGAGTGCAAACACTGTGGTATTTAAGCAACCTCTCCCTGCTAATTCAGATCGAGCAAAAGCAATAACAAATGCCATAGGTGTTTGCCTTTATGTGCATTCCTTATATGTTCAGGAAATTATGGCCAGTTTGCCACTGTTTACAAGATTGTACAGGTTTATATGTTTACAAGTTAAATTCATAATAAATGAAAAGAAATTTTATGTTTTGCATGTCTTTTTTTTCACTCTACGAAAACCTACCGAACCGTGACTTTTGTGTACCGTTACACCCCTACAATGTATGATGTTTACATGTTGTAGGCAAGGCCGTAGCCAGGAATTTTCAAATACCGAGGTCAACCCCAACTAACCCCCCGCCCCCCCCCCCCCCCCCCCCTCCTCCACCGGCAGGCCATCAAAAACACCCACCACCATCCCCAGGTCAAAAATAAATAAATAAATAAAAACAAATAAAAGAATAACAAATCAGTGTTGCTAATGACACTTTAATTTTCAGTAATAACTGAAGTCATAACTGTTGAACTGTAACCTATACAGTGTGTGTGTGTGTGTGTGTGTGTGTGTATATATGTGTGTTGCTGTATGACAAAAAGACAAAAAGTACAACCTATATCCCTCAGCCGTAAAGTAGGCATCTGAGGATGTTAACTGTTGAACTGTCTGTAATCTATATTACTCAGATACCAAAATTATTGGCACACTATTTTAGCTTAGATTATAGTGTGTGTGTGTGTGTGTGTGTGTGTGTGTGTGTTGGTAAGGATGGAGAGGGCATGGCTGGCCTGTAATCCAAAGGTGGAGATTCTGTTCTGGCTTCTCCTGTTCTGCATCCTTTGAAGTGGATTCTCACCACTAATTGTAATGATATAAAGAATACACTAATAGTGAATACATAGACATTTAACCATTATCAATTCAGTTGATACTTAGTACTTAGTGCAATGAATGCATGTAATGCATGTAATAATAAATACAGTAATACCTTCAAACTCCAAACTGCTGTCTATCTAACTCAAATGTCTTAAAGTATATTGTACAACTTTAAGAAGCTCTCTAATTCTATCTGCCCAGTGCTGGCCAGAAGCAGATGGGCTCCCTCTCTGAGCTGGGTTCTGCTCAAGGTTTCTTCCTGTTAATTGGGGAGTTTTTCCTTGCCACCGTTGCCTTAGGCTCGCTCTCAGGGGGTCTCAGGCCTGGGATCAATGTAAAGCCATTTTGTGTCAACTTGTGTTGTAAAAAGCGCTATACAAATAAAATTGAATTGAATTAATACCTTTAGTTTACAGGAAGTCTTACCTTTTATCAAAACAAGTGACTATTCTTCTGTGGCCAGAAGCATCCCACCACTGGAGGACTGTCATGGGATCCAGTGCCATGGTTTTGTGGGCATGTATGAGAGCAAGACCAGACAGCCTCTCGTTCCCCATGGTAGATCTAAGCCAGGTTTTGAGTGTTTTCGAGCCGAAAAAGACCTTTCACAAGAGCAAGTGGTGACTGGCAATGTCAGATATATGCAAAGGATGCATTGAATGTTGGGATAAAAGTCCATGTCAATATTCTGCAATGTTTCCTATGCTGTTACTGGGAGACATCCAGTGTAATTCTTGAAACGATGCTTCCGTCTTTGTATTTCCTGTTCTGCAGCATCAGGTTGAGGCAGGTCCTCTTTGTACCATGAAAGGAAAAGGTTCTCTCTTTCTTCAGTCAACTTTGGGCACTAGGAAGGATGCAACCAGTGCTGGTTCATTGGATTCAGCAAACCGCGTCCTCAGTTCTTCAGTTACATGGTCAATGAAAGGAAGGAATAAATTCAGCCTAAAATGCTCTGCAATTGAATCTGCAGGTACATTGCCTCTATGTTGCTGTTTTACTGTTACTCTCTTCTTCACAGGGGCAACATCAATGGTGCTGGCCATCTGCACTGCTTGATGATATATTGTGCTGAATCTCTCCTCACTGCGAAGGCTTTCTATGACTTCAGCCACTTCTTTCTTTATAGGCACTTATGAGGCGTGTTCCCTCACTTTCAATTACTTGCAGTGCAGTGTATGCACTTTTGTATGTCGCTTTGGATAAAAGCGTCTGCTAAATAAATAAATGTAAATGTAAATGTAAATAGGACCAAGCTTTGACAGGAAGGCACCCACTATCTTTATTTTGGACCCCCATCTGGTATCCGACATTAACGGGATTCCTCCTTTGGTCCCTTCACCTTGTTCTTGCAAAACAAGGTCTCACAGCATGTTTTTCTTGGTAGCTGATGCTAAGAAGAAAACAGCTATCTTCTCAATCATAGTCACAGCAAAGACTGGCTCCATAGTTCCTCACTATTGGGACATCTGTGCATCCATGGACCACTACAAGGTTCAAGGCATGGCTACGGCAGTGAGTGAAAAGGGCTCGTGGTTGAAGCTCCTGTATCTTCTGCTGCACTCCACCCAATCTACCACTCATGGTGCTGGCACCGTCGTACCATTGGCCCCGCAGAAAAGAGACATGAAGCCCCCACTTCTCTAACTGCGATAGGATGGCATGAGTGATGGATGCAGCATCCTGCTTGTCAGGTGGACAAAAACCCTTAAAATCATCCTGTATCTCAAAATCTTCTGATACATAACGAATGGATAACTTCTCTTTTCCACTTACATCTGCTGTTTCATCAGCCAAAACCGAGAAGTACTTTGATTTATTGATTTTCTGAACAATTGTTTCTTGAATCTCTGCCCCACAGCATGCAATTAATTCATTTTGAATAGATGGTGACATATATGTAGCATTCCAAGGTGCTGTCTCAAGGTACAATGTAAGTGTGTCTTCAAACTTGGATTTCCAGTTAACAAAGTGTTGGAAGTTGCCATCCTCATCATGGTTCTCTTCATTCCAATTGCCACGCAATGCAATATTTCTCTTTCCCAGATTCATTACTATGTCAATGATTGATAACAAAATGTTACGGTTGGTCTGAACTTTGTCTGAATATGTCTTACTGTTTACAGAATGTATGCCTTTCCTTTGTCCTTTAGATACACTAAGGAAATTTTTTGCCAGCTCAGAAGCTGCCATATGTCCTGGAGTGTTTCTATGACTTGAGATGATCCCCCTTTTTTCACCAACAGCATTCTTCCAGTCCGTAAATCCCTCCTTCTGGAATGTGGCATTTGACCCTTTCTGTTTGTTAAACAAAATACACACACAGCAATATGCTGCATACTCAGATGGAGAGTATCGTAACCAGGGGTATTTTTTTCCCACTCTACATTATATCTCAAGAGCCTTTTCCCAAATTGTCTTTGGGGATATTTATATTGGCCTCTGCTCCATTTGTTCTGGAGAATGCTCAGTTTGTCCTCATCAGAGTAGTGACTCTGGCCTTTGTAAATTGCTGAGTCATAGGCTGATCATGAGGATGCACCAGGACCTCCTGACTGAGCAACCTGACTCTCACTGGGCTCTTCTCCTGTTCTCTCTCTCTCTCTTCCTCCTGTCTCTGTCCCTTCAACTTCCTCATCTCTGTCTCCTCTCTCCTCTGTTGAATTTTTAAAACGACAAGTCTAAGTAACTGAGCCATGCTATAATAACATGTTAATGCTTAGTCTATTAAAAATAAAGTCCAGCACAATATGAATTATTCTTCCTGACATATACAATAATATATAGCCCAATTGTCAGATTAGCTGCATCTCCTTTCATCAATTACATTACGTTTTCAGTACAGGTTAGCATGTAGGCTAGCTAACCTATTGCATCCTATTTCTCATTCTCATATTAGCCTACTTAAATTCTCACCTTCCCTCCTCTTCTTTGCCTGCTCTTCTGTTGGCTTTCCTGCTCCAAACGATAATTTTGATTGTTGCAGCCTTCTACACATCTTTGCTGCTGCATTACGTTCATTCATTTAATTTACCCGGGACAGTTCTACAAATAGAATTCTCCACGACCGCGTTTAGCCTTCACAAATCGGAGGTAGGCTATGTGGAACTCCGTGTCACGTGACACCACGTTGATGCAATGATAATTAGGTCGGCTTTATTTTCCCTTGCTAAATAAAAGGAAACTTAAGAAAAAAAATGGAAAATGAAACGAAAAATACTGAGGACATGACCTCGGTGTCCTCAATGGTAGATACAGCCCTGGTTGTAGGACTGTTGTGTGAGAACAATAACAAGACTGAGATATTTAGCTAAAACATGGCTGGTAAGGTGTTAGGTGAATCTGAGTCAAACAGAACTAAGCAATAACAGTCCCAAAGAACAAACAAATGTCCTTCCCAGTTGAATCAACTTCAGCAAAGACTGGCTCCAAGAGCAAAAGTATTTGGCTCTTCCTGGTTGTGTGTGTGTGTGTGTGTGTGTTTGTGTTTGTGTGTGTGTGTATATATAATAATGTTGTCGGTCCTCCGTGTGCCGCCAAAACAACACCGACTGAGATCTGGAGAATCTGGAGGCCAGGGCAACACCTTGAACACTTCATCATGTTCCTCAAACCATTCCCAAACAATGTATGCAGTGTGGCAAGATGCATTATCCTGCTGAAAGAGGCCACTGCCATCTGGGAATATCATTGCCATGAAGGGGTGTACCTGGTCTGCAGCGATGTTTAGGTAGGTGGCACGTGTCAAATTGACGTCCACATGAATGGCCGGACCCAGGGTTTCCCAGCAGAACATTGCCCAGAGCATCACACTCCCTCCACCGACTTGTCATCTTCCCACAGTGCATCCTGGTGCCATCAGTTCCCCAGGTAAACGGTGCACATGTACACGGCCATCCATGTGATCTAAAAAACGGGACTCATCGTGCCATGTCGCTCAGTGTCACCCAGCAACTATTGGAAGTGAATGACTTCTGCCCGATTTGTCACTCGTCACTGCCGGTGTGATCGTAGGGTTAACATTATTGCTTTGGCTACACTGAAATTTGTTTGTCCTGCCAATAAAGCACAATTGAAATGAACGTAACTGAAAGACAGAGAGGGAAAGGGACTGTTAGAGTTTCAGTTTTAACCCCACTGTATTGGGACATCATATTGCATCACAGGCACAATTCATTCTGACTAAGCAAAACAGAAAAGAAAATGGAAACAACAAAACCTCTATACTCCTACCCTATCAGAGCAGAAACCCTAACCCCTATACCCCATCAGAACAGAAGTCCTGCCCTCTATCTGTCACAGGAGTGACCGGGACACAAACGCGGACCACGCAATCCTCAGGTTCAGGGCGTTTATTTGAACGGCAGGCAGTAGAGCCAGGCAGGTTCAAAGCACAGAGGAGCAGTCCGGGGGCAAATCCAAAGTCAGGGAATCGTGGCAGACAGGGTCAGGTACCAGGCCGGCGAGAAATCAGGCAATCGAATCCAGGCGGCAGGCAGAATCGTAGTCAGGATGCAGGCAGGAAAAGCGATGACAGCAGAACACTACGAAACATGACGGAAACACTGAAACGAACTAGCAACAAGACAGAGACACGCAGGGAAGATATAGGGCTGGGGTGACAAGGAGATGGGATGCAGGTGGGCAGGCAGGCAGGTGAAGGCAATGAGGAAATCAGGTGGGCGGGGACCAGGCGGGGAGCGGGGTGGGGCTGGAACACAAGGAAAACAAGAGCACATGGACAGGGGAAAACAAAACACCACCGCTAAGGGGGCGGAGCCCTGACAGTATAGCCCATCAGAACAGAAACCTCACCCTCTATACCCTAATAGAACAGAAACCCCACCCTGTATACCCCATCAGAACCTCAGTAATAAAAATGAAAAAGACAGAAATTGTCAGGGGGAGAAGAAGAAAGAAAAAATGACAACAAAGGAGCAGAAAAACAAAATGAGAAAAATAAAGACATGAGTGTCATCATTTAAATCCTGTGCAAAAAACTCACCCATACCCGAAATATTCATAAAATCAACCGAATTGTCCACCAATTTGTAGAACGAGCACTCAATCCTCAGGTGGCTTTTGAGCAATGCCACCATCATGCTGCTAGGATCCACTTACTGCACCCCAGGGACATAGGTTTTTGTTTAAGATTGCAAGCTTTCTACATCAAACAAAAAATTAAACAAAGTAACAGTATCTCTCTTTTGAATATTAAAAACATGACCATTGTGAAAGAGAGACGAGCCCAGTAAATCAGGGACAATGAACAAAAATGTGTTCCAGTGTTTTGACCTGTGAACAGAAAGGGCAACTCTTCCTCACTGTTGGATGAAGGTGTGCCAGATGTCTATTGTCGCTATTGCCCCATGTACTGGGAGGTCAGCATTCCCTTTTTCAGTTGCATGATTGTACGGGGACCTCCAGTGATCTTTAGAGGAGGAGTCTGACCCAAAAACCTCAGTTCACTTGGAGGCTTGAAGCACCAGCCCTGACTGAAGGTGGGTAATGCTGACACAGACAGTGCACACTGCTTTCTTCCTAAAAGACTCCCAGCTCTGGGGTTCTGAAGGACTGCATCAGCCCCTCCTGCCACTCCCCACAGCAGCAGTGAGAGGAAGGGAGGCAGTGCTCATGCTCATCATCCCAGTGGTCAGACTGGGTCCTGTTCATCAGGAGATCCCTGTAGCTAGGAGGGACCCACACAACTGCTCCACCAGCCACTCTGCTAGGCAAGTTGACTGGATGCCCATTGCCTAGATCAGCGTTTCCCAAACCTCTCCTGGAGGACCCCTTGTCCTGCATGTTTTAGATCTCTCCCTGGTCCAACAGAGCTGATTCAAATGATCAACTCATTGTGAACTCCTGAAGCTGCTTAATAACAAACTGGTCATTTAAATCAGCTGTGTTGGAGCAGGGAGAGATCTAAAACATGCAGGACAAGGGGTCCTCCAGGAGAGGTTTGGGAAGCCTAGATGGCATCATTGCCTCCCCTCCAATGGGTCCCAGTCATGAGGTGGTACAGTTTGACTCACCCTACAGGCTAGCTGATGTCCACAAACTGCTGCTGGCAAGGGTGAAGTGTGACAGAGAGAGCAAGAGAGAGAAGACTGACAGATCGTAGTGGGCGGCGTCAGTGGGTAACCATGGCAACAAAAAGCTGACTAGAGATGGCATATATATGTGTATTTCCATATGTATATCTGTGTGTGTGATGTTGGAGACTATTGATTGGCTTTGTGAGTGAATTTGAGGATTTCATTCATACGACTTAGGGACTGAAAGATTGTATATAAGAGCATGTATCCATATGAAACTAAGTACTGCAATAAAAAAGTACCCAAATGTCATATTCCTGGAACTTAAAGCTACAAAATATTTCACCATGTGTGTAACCCAATACAGTGCAGATGGAGTGTGTCCACAATGTAAAACTTAAATGTTGCTGATCTGAATGTGATATTCTTTTTTTCTGATGAGTTCATTCTTGACTGTCATTCATATAACATACACATATGGCATTTTTTAACAGGTGAGGTTGTAGTTCCATTTCCCTAAGGTTGCCGGATATTATGTGACTCTCCTTGGGCAGACTCATCTAACTAATACTAGTCTGGTTGTCTGTATATGATCTGTGTATCTGTTGCCCATCTCTGTGGTCTGCATGTAAGATGCCTGTGTGCATCCTCATAAGTACTACACTCATCTGATCCAGGAAATTGCACAATAATTATCAATTAATAATGCATCAGCAATTCATGATCAAAAATGAAATACACTTTCCTCTGACTGTTCATTTCATGATAGGAGCAGACTGTCTAGACATTTGAAGCAGGTGCATTTTTACCAGGTTGTTGCAATGATGCTGAAGAAGAGTGTTTCCCCTTAAAATTAGATTATTTATTCTCTAATACAAGTACAGCTTTATATCATTTACACAGAGCATTACAGGGATCCCATATTTAAAACAGTCCCCCAAGTTGCTCATAAAATTGATATTTATTAACTTTTAATCTTATGGAATTAGATTGTGTAGCACTAAATTAACTCATATTCACAATGATATTGGCACTGTCTGACTGTGTCAGCCTCCCCTGACACAGAGTCTGAGCTTCCACTGAAGCGGAGTCTGAGCCTACATGAAGCAAAGTCTGAGCCTCCACTGATACAATGTCTGAACCTCCTCTGAAGCAGAGTCTGAGCCTCCACTGAAGCAGAGTCTGAGCCTTCACTGACACAATGTCTGGGCCTCCACTGAAGCAGAGTCTGAGCTTCCACTGAAGTAGAGTCTGAGCTTCCACTGAAGCAGTCTGAGCCTCCACTGAAGCAGAGTCTGAGCTTCCATTGACACAATGTCATTCAACACAGCATCCAGAGGGAATATCTGCAACAGCCTTCATCCAACAGCAGGTTTGTCACAGTCAAAAAAATGTGTCTTGGACCTGAAGGAGAATAAGTATATTTTTGCAAAGCATGATATGTATCTACAAGTGGAAATGGTAAAAATGATGAAACATTATATGACACTCTGGACCATGGTTTCATTCCCTTGTACAGAAAATGTTTTAGAAGCAATATATTGTAATGGGACAAAACCAAGTGATGGACAAACCAAACCAAGACCATTACGTATAAAGTCCTACGTGTCTGAGTATGCTGTGCAGCTCCTTGTCCAGGCACTGGTCGTATCAAGACTGGACTACTGCATTGCTCTTTTCTCTGGCCTACTTGCATGCACTACTAAGCCTCTGCAGCTGATACAGAATGTGGCTGCACATCTGGTTTTCAACCAACCAAAAAAGTTCATGTCACAACTCTCTTGGTCTCGCTCCACTGGCTCCCTGTAGCTGCCTGCATCATGTTCAAGGCCTTGATGCTTGTGCACAGCCAATATTTAGGCTAGAAACACATGTGTAGCTCACCCTGCTGAATGTGGTAATTGGGTGCTTGATTATCCCCACTAATCTCCCACTGCCATAACTAGTCTCAGTAAATGGGTCAATATAGTCTTTACCTCTGCATGGGGGAAAGAGAAAGAGAAAGAGGAAAGGTTGGAATAGAAAGAGTGGGGCATTGGTGGGAGAAGGTAGAGAGAGAAAGAGAGGGTTGGAATGGAAAGGCAAATTGCTGAGAGTGGGCAAAAAGAGAAAGGGAGTGGGAATGAGAAGGAAAATTGCTGGGAGTGGGCTGAAAGAGAAGGAGAGAGAGTGGGCATGGAAAGGGAAGTGCATTGCTGGGAGTGGACAGAGAGAGAAAGGAACAGAATGACTGCAGACAGCACAGAATAATCCCTGGTGGTGCACTACAATTAACCACAGTGAAGCTCAGTGAATGTAGTGTTCAGTGACAGTATTTAATGGGCTGGTGATGTAAGCAAATCACAATTCCCATAAAGGCATTAGTGCTGAAAACAAACCTCAGTACAATCCCTGCCACTCCCTTCAATTATGATTTCTGCAGTCTTTAAAGTTTTAGGGACTGACTTAAGGAGTGCTGCTCCATTTATGGCCCCTCCTAAAACATAGCCCTGGACCAACTTTACTCTAGTGATTTCTGACATGCTGCTTTTTTCTCTTCTGTTTTAGTACTGCTAGTTTTTACCACTTTCTCCAACACATATTCTAGCAAATGACGGCAGTGAGTCAGGATCTCAATTTAATGTCTCGTCCCAAAGATGACACCTCCTAAGGCACAATGGACAACTACTCCCTATCGACCCACCAACACCACTTCCAGTAAGATATCCCAGAAGATCTCCCATCCAAGTACTAATCAAGTCCATTCCCACTTAAATTCAGACATCAGGCAGCAGAAAGTCTTACATAATATTCTAGTAGATTCTAGCAACAGACAGTAGTACTACTTATTAGGGATGTAGCAATAAACTCACGGTACAATAACACCACGATGAAAAGTCCATGATACAATATTTATCGCAATATTAAAAAATGAAGAAAGATGACATAAATATAAAATAAATAAATCAGCATTTTTTTATTCATATAAAATTTGCTTTTCCTTTTAACTTAAAGTGCTTCTGCTTTCCTTCTTTAATAAAATAAAAGCAACCAGCCATGACCTAAGTATGTGCAAAAATTGGCATGAATTGTCTTTGGTAATGAATTTCTTAACTATGTATGTGCAATTCAGTGGCGGCTCCTGCCAAATCTCTCAGGGGAGGCAATTGTTGCGATGATGGCTAAGGTGACCTATTCAATGGGTGAATTAACAGCTAGCTAACTAGAAACTGTCGCATTACATTGTGCAAATTAGTCAGCTAGCCAACTTGACATTGTCACATTGCAAACAAAGCATTAGCTACTTCGCAGCCTGCTTGCCACGTTCTCCGCTCATACCTGCTCCGCGAAAATCCCCGGTTATACGATATGATTAATATATCGCCCAATATATGCGTGAACCCACAAATCAGGTGCATTCCCACTGAAAAATATGTTTTGGAGCGAATCTATTTTCCTATAAACAGTGTGATCTTGCTTCAAACACTACCGTTTCACCATGGGCCGCAAATTAACATTCGCAATGGCCGCTATCCATGCGCTGAAGAGCAACAAATGTGCCCTCTGATTGGCCGTTGCTGGACTCTGTCACTGCTCATTTGCATAAAGTTGAACTTTGCTGAACTTTCTTTGTCGCCAGGTGACTTGCCGCACCATGTTACTCAGTGTCGCCCAGCGACCATTGGAAATGAATGACTTCCAGCCACTTTGTCGCTTGTTGCTGCCGGTGTGAGAGCAGGATAAGGAACAAATCGCCCCTAGTACAATTGCAACACAAAAACAATACAATTTTCGACAAGGAGAGATAGTAGAACGCAGCTATACTAGCGAAATAACCATGTAATATCCTGGTAGATTTCATCACAGTCCCACGACGGTATCGAGACATTTTTTTTTTATCGCATATTCGCGAAATTTGATAAGTTACATCGCTACTACTCATAGTAGTAGTTTTTACAGTTTTAACAGTTTGGGTGGTGCATTTTGCTAGCCTTGATAAAGGACAGGGATGGAAGTAACGAATTACAATTACTCTCGTTACTGGAACAAAGTAGATTTTTTGTCTACTTGTACTTTTTGAGTATTTTTTAAAAACTGCAATTTTACTTTTACTTAAGTATGTTTATGTTGAGGTATTTTACTTCGCTACAATTTAAATGGCCTCTGTTACAGAGTAAAAAAAAAAAGTCTCCATGAACTATGTGCCAGGAAATGACGTGACCTCCTACGCCAAGACAGAAACTGACGTCGTATAAATGTCTCTGATGGAGATCGGCGCAGTTTTGCGCCAGCTTTTATGCTAAATATTACATGTAAAAGACGATAGAATTGTGTCTGACAGAATTAAAGTATAGACAATTCTTGGACTGTATGATCGTAACAGCATGAGCATTTATTAACATTTGGCTTTTATTGTGCATTTTTCAATTTCCATCGAAGCTTGCTAGGTGTATCAATTAGCAAGCTAGCTCTTGGCACACTGAGGAAAGTAGCTATAAAACAAACTGTGATATACCGACTTTATTAAGTAGCCTTCTGGGTATGACATGTTGACCACCCTTGAGTGTTTACCGATATTCGCATATCAAGTGCAAGTCCACTTCATATATTCTCCTTCGGCTAAACGCTCTTCAATTAGGCTATGTGATCAATGTCTGGTCTGTTGTCACTGCTACGACGACAGACGGCAAGCTCACTGGACTTGCCCTTATGAACATTCATCCTGAAATGAAAATAGTGAGGAAGTGTGCAAACAATTCGATGCGAGAAGGAGGGTAAACTTCAAATAGGTAGGCCAGATTTCATTATTCATTAATCAGTCAGTGGTGTTTCTCTCTGTGTGTGTGTGTGTGCATGCGTGTAAGTGCATGTGTGTCGTCAAGTTTCTGTGCATACCCTAAGAAGAAATCCTGCAGGTCGTTGCTAACCATAGATAATTTGGGGGAAGCCTGCAAAGCAGCATTTAGTGACTTAAGTTAGAATAAACTCCACATATCTTGGTTTGCTTGAGCTAACCAAGGGATGCTAGGGCTATTGCAACTGCACTAATGGATTTTCTGGTCAAATGTGGTTTAAAAAAGGAATATCTGATTGGCATTGGGACAGACAGTGCCTCTGTAATGACTGGCATAAATAATGGTGTTTACAAAGTCCTTCGGGATGAGTACAGCCTGTCCAGTCTTGTGCTCATTAGATGTGTATGCCATTCTCTCCAGCTAACTGTCAGTCATGCATCACATGACACCATACCAAGAAGTGTGGAGTACCTTGTGAGGGAGACATATAATTGGTTTTCTTCTAAATGGAAGGATGCTTACAGGGCAGTCTATGAGACAATAAACATTGGAGAAAAGCCCCTGCAATTCACTCAGGTGTGTGCAACATGGTGGCTGTTCATTGAGCCCGCAGTTGATCCCATCCTGAACCAGTGGGATGAGTTAAAGCTGCACTTTGGCCTTACAAAGTCTTCTGAGCATTGCTACATGGCGGAGACACTTTATGTAATGTACAGTGACCTTCAGAATGTACTGTACCTAACATTTTTAAGGTCAGTTCTATCAGAGGTCCAAGCAGCCTGACTGGTCTCATTAAGTCTGTCGCCACACGTGATTTAAATCCAATGGCAAAAATTAATGTCCTTGAGTAGGCAATTGATTTTAATTTGTTAGTATACTTTATTTTATATCATGTTTACTTTTTATTTCAGTTTTTAATTGTATTTATTTCATGTTTATTTATTTCATTTAACTTTTTATTAATATAAATTTATATTATTTTTATTTTTTATTCCATTTAAAAATATTTGTGCAAATATTTATGCAATGTTTTATTTTATGTTTTAATTTAATTTGTTAATGCACTTTATTTTATAAAGGTGATCTGAAATTAAAAATAACATGTTATATACATGCTCTTGCCCTGTCTGCATTGCCTAGGAAAGGTCCTAGAGGACTATCTATCTGCACCTCGCCAACCACACAGTTAAAAAAAAGTAACTAAGTAACTTTTACTCAAAGTAAATTTTAAATAAGTTACTTTTTACTTTTATTTGAGTGGATTTTTACACAAGTAATTTTACTTTTACTTTAGTACAGTTGCACCATAGTAACAGTACTTTTACTTGAGTAAAATAATTTAGTACTCTTTACACCTCTGATAAAGGAAGGGTGGTGGGTGCTGACTTTCTTGACCTGCGTGAGGCTTTTCATACAGTCAATCATTCAGTACTCTTTTCTAAATTGTCTAAATTGAAACTTTCTGTTAATGCACTAAATTGGATTCAGTCTTACTTACTTGACCGCTCTCAGTGCGTCCAGATAAAGGATAAAACATCATCTCTAAGAGCTTGCATTATGGGAGTGCCGAAAGGTTCCATCTTAGGGCCATTGTTGTTCAGTGGATACATCAATGATCTTCCATCTGTGTGCGATGGTGTAGAGACCCTGATGTATGCAGACCTTATATGCACATGGGAAAGACCCTGAACAAGTTGCTGCCAAATTGTCATTAACAATGGAAAAAGTTGCAAAGTGGCTTAGTTATTCATGTCTCACTCTGAATATTGAGAAAACAGTGACTATGTATTTTTTGAATAAACAAAAACAATTTTATATTCAGACATCCGTTTAGTACATAAGATTATTCATAATGCTGCTCCTCCACCATTGAAGAGCTTTGTTCACCTCTACTCTGAGCAAAGGAGCAGAGCTTCAATGTCTGCTTCAAGGGGAGATTGTAGAGTCCCTAAACGAGGCTCCGCCTTTTCACAATCCGGCTTTTCTTCCAAAGCTATTAAAGAATGGAATAAGCTCCTCACCAATTTGAAAACCTGCACAGACTTCCATATTTTCTCTCATGAAGTTAAAAAATGGATTTTAAGTAACCAGTCTTGTCAGCATTAATTCAACATTCTGATGACCTGATTTTATAACTTTGGATATATGTATGTAATATTTTGATATCTATATTCTGTCATGTGTTTATTCCTATGAAGTGTGTCATTGTGTGCCTGTGTATGTGTGTGTGTCTGCGTGTGCCTGCGTGAGTATGAATAGGATGTTGGCCTATTTGTAGTGGTAACGTTAGGTTTTGTTGTGTGTTTTATTGCTTCCTTCACCTGCCCAGGGACTGCAGATGGAAATTAACTAGTAGCTAAATCTGGTACAAAGCATCTTTCCTCTTTTTGAGGTTAATGTATTTTGTACATGGTCCCTGATATAAATAAATTTAATAAATAAAATAAAATAAATAAATTTTGATAGTTTGAAGTTTTAAAAGGTAATTTGAAAAGGCCTATGCTCAAAATGAATGTGTGAGAGGTGCGAGTGTGTGAGAGCTGTGTAAGTACATGTTGAATAGATAATTAACTACATATTAAATTGCTTATTAAGCATATATTAATGTGTAATTAACATTCATTGTTGGTTGTCTTATGCTGATTCATTTGTGTATTTGTCACAATCCAGCCTATGGGTCTAAATTTCTTTTTTTTTGGCACCTTTGTGTGACAGTGTTTGAATATTGCTGTATAAAATTGTTTCAGGGGCAGTAGCAGGTTGAGATACTTTTGAATGAACTAGATTGTAGCAAATAATTGTTCTTACTTTGCCAAGGGGGATCTGGGTGTGGGTAATTCATTTGTTTTTGGATGTTCTCCGCTGCTGTGCATTAAGCTGATTGATTGATGATGTCATCCCAAGAAGAATAATGGCTACAGAGTGCACGTCTATGACTATATGTAGGTATGTATGCATGCTAAACTTGTGTTTGTTTGTAAGTATATGTAAGTATATATTTGTTTGTAGGTATATTGTAAGTATATTTGGTGGTGACTGATTGCATGTGCATCTGTCCATGTGCTTGTTATGTCTTAAGTATTTTTGGATAGACTGAAAACAGATGCATGGTACTAGCACTGTTTATGGTCATGGAGTTTTCACTTCAGAGGAAATATTAATGAGGCTGGAGAGACACTTGTGTCTACACTGACACTGCAGTCTCTCCTTTTACCATTTCTGCTTTGGATTCACAAGGGCACAACTTCATATGGAATGTAGTGATAACATGATGAAGATTAATGTAAATATCACATTAATGGAAGGTCCACACAACTATTATATGTTTTATATTATTGATTTCTTTATTGCCAGGACATAGTTCTTGTTTTTGGTGTTTAATACTGAGGCGATGACTGATAAGGTGCATGTGAAACTTTGTGCAAGCCTGCAGCAGTCCTTACATGAATGGCTACATATGGAATAACTGTTCATTGCTTGTAGTGCTGACCATTGTACTGCTAAATGACATAAACTAAAACGGAATTTTCACAGATTCACACTATTGTTTTTGCATCGTAGTTCATTACTTAAATGGCTGTGTTTGGCATCGACCCTTGTGGTTCGAACTCCCTGTAATTTTTCCATGTTTTGGAAGATGAAGGTGATAAGGAGGAATGGGCTTTTTTTAATTGAGACTCAACACTGCAAGTTAAAAGAGGAGACTCCAGAGACATAGGGAGCTAAAGTGAGCAGATGAGCAAGAAAATGTTACTGGACTTGGTTCTAATACCCCTCTCTCTGTTCTTCTGCAGGTTCTTCCAGAACAGCAGTGACACCCAGTATTCCAAGCTCTGATAGTTGACCTTTAAAGCCCATCTACCATCCATCCATCCCTGTCCCCCCCATGGATTGCAAACATCCAGAGCCTTCTGTCTGTTGATGTTTATGGGGGAGGGGAAATAAATGTAAACAGACAGACAAAGAGAAGATAAACCTGGATAAAAGGGACAGGACAGCCAGGAAAACACTGGACAAGAGGAACAGAACAGCTAGGAAAACACTGGATAAGAGGGACAAGGCAGTCAGGAAAACAGTGGATACGAGGGACAGGACAGCCGGGAAAACACTGGATAGAAGGAACAGGATAGCCAGGAAAACTACACCACATCCAATGAACCTGCTAATCTTCTCCCCTCACACTCATATGGAGACAGAGAAGAGAGGAAGCTGAGGGAGACGGACAGAGAAGAAAGAAATCCATTCCAACCAAAGAAGTCCCTCAAAGAAAGCTATCCAATACCAGGAGCAGAAATTGAACAAGATCTCCACCTCAGCAGCAGCAGCAATGGGGGACTTTGCCAACAGCATGGTGGAGTTTCACTCCAAGAGGGCCAGTGGGACAAGCATTGGAGGGCCGGAGGCCAACCACACAGGTGACTTTGAGGTCACCCTGGCAGAGCTCAGGGAGCTGATGGAGCTACGGGGTACAGAGGCTTTGCAGAAGATTCAGGAGAGCTACGGGGATACAGAGGGCCTCTGCCAACACCTCAAGTCCTCAACCAGTGATGGTGAGTGAAGAAGCCCTGCCTCGGCTGTCTCTCAGTATGCTTTTCTGCTTTTTGGCTGTTCTGTGAGCTGTTCTGTGTGCTGCTATGTCTGGATTTTTTTTGATTGCTCAGGGTCTGTAATGCTACTATTTGGCAGTTATATCTTTCAACCTGTATGTTTCTCTGGTAGCTTGTGTCACCAAGAGTCAATCCTGTGTCTTCCTCTGATGCATCTGCATCAGCCATGCACTGCCATCCATATGGTGCACTGCCATCCATAGTGCTCTTTTCACCACGCAGGGCTTGGGGGATTGCAAATCTGACCCCTGGCCCAGAAATCTTAGGTTTGTTTCATACAGGCATCAATGATGCCTCACCGCCTTTGTACTGCTGTGTTTGCTGTCATTTTTTGCAGATAGTGGAATACTCTGTCTTTGGCTGACTGCTTGGATGTGCTACTTTTATAGGGTTATGTAGCTCTGCGGTTCACATTTTGAGTAATTATCTGCTTCTCTGGAATGTGCTGTCTCTTTCTCCATAACAAGTTTGCCTTCTCTAGAAACATTTGTCTTCCACAGCTAATCCAGATCAAATAAATTGAGAGAGAACATTTTCTCTCTGTCTCTCCCTCTCTCTCTCTCTCTCTTTCTCACACATACACACACACACACACACACACACACACTGCAGCTGGAGAATGAGAGCTGGATTACTGAAATCTACATTTCTTTTGCTTGCTGACTCTGCAGTGCCACCTGTTCCCAGTCTGTCTATGTAACATTTTCACCTTGTCTTACTAATGTCTTCATTTTAGTTCCCTCATTACCCACCTGTGTTTCACTGTCCAACTGTACCTCTGTCTCTCTGCTGTACCTTTCTCTCTGTTGTACTTTTGTCTCACTGCTACACCTCTGTCTTCTTTGCAGTGCCTCTCGCTCTTTGTTGCCTTTGTTTCTCTGCCTTACTTTTATCTCTCTGTTGTCCCTATATCTGATATACCTCTGTCTCACTGCTGTACTCATGTCTTACCGCTGTAGCTCTGTCTCTGTTGTACCTGTCTCACTGCTATACATCTGTCTCACTGCTGTACCTCTATGTCACTGCTATAACTCTATCTGCTGCACCCCTGTCTCTTTGCTGTACCTCTTTCTAACAGCTGTACCTTGGTCTCTCTGTCGTGCCTCTTTCTCACTGTCCTTCTGTATGTCTCTCTCTCCACTTTACCTCTGTCTACTTACTGTACTTCTGTCTTAATGCTGTACCCTGTCTCTTTGCTATATCCATGTCTTATTTTCCTGTTCAACCAGAATAATTCTTTTTATTTATTCATTTTTGTCATTTTTTGATATGTGTGATCTTAGTTAGTTTCAATAATTTCAGTGACTGACCATATATTCTCTTCTTTTTTCTCTTTCATACACACAGACACACATTCACACAATAGTTTTTAAACAAAATATTACCAGAAGTGTGTACCATTTTTCCTCTTTTTCTAAAAAACCCTGTCCCATTGTATTTGGATTAGCAGATTAGGGATTAAACTGTCTCCCCACAAAGTGGAATGCAGAGATACATGGAGTGGCTTTGACATTAGTTCTCCCACTATTGTCCTGTTGTGCTGCACACACACACACACACACACACACACACACCTACACACGTACCTACTAATGTACATCAACTTTTTTACATACACACATTTATACCAACCCCCCCCCCCCCCCCCCCAACACACACACACGCACCTACTAATGTACATCAACTTTTTTACATACACTCATTTATACCACCCCCCCCCCCCAACACACACACACACACCTACTAATATACATCAACTTTTTTACATACACTCATTTATACCACCCCCCCCCCCCAAACACACACACATTTACATGTAACCACTCACATAGACCAATACACACACACACACACACAGATCCTTCCGTGTGTACATTTCATTCATTTTATTTCTGTGAAACTGCTCCTAGCACCTCCTACATCTGACCTGTTTTTGTTCCTATTAGCTTTGACAGAAAAGTGTATACACAAACAAGTCCACCTGAGTGTGGTGACAGAGGTGAGGCTTGCCTTCAGAAAAGCTGCCGTCTGTGTGTACTTATTTATCTGAGGAAGACACACATACTGCTGCCAATAAGGTCTGCTAAAATTAAACTTTCGATGTGCAGAAATGCTGCCTCCTTTATTTTTTCGTTTTGGGTGAGTTTTCTTTCCTGTTTTTTTCTCTCGGTGAAGATATAGGTCAGATCAGAATCAGTCTTTATTGGCCAGGTATGGTTTTATACATAAAAGGAATTTGCCTCTGGTTCCAGTGTCTCTTTTAGTGCGTTCACACAATGATTTAAAAGGTGACAACAACAAATACTATAGAGACCTTTAACTCTTTTGAGTATTTGTGCAGCTCTGAAAGTCTTGTCAGGTTGTTAGGGAATGAGATTGACAGTTATGGGATAAATTAGCTGCTGTGGAGGAATTTAGCACAGCTTAGATCCCAGTGGATCTATCTCAATGAGTCTTCACAGGTGGTGTCTTTTCTCTTGTTCATCAGTTCCTCCTCTCTTTCTCCTGACTCATTTTGCTTCTCTATCTTCTCATTTCTCAATCTCCCTCTCTCTCCCATCTCTCTCTCAATCTCTCTTTTTCTCTGCTAACATCCCACATGCAGTGCATGCTTGTGCTGCTAGGCTACAAACCTATCATTGGTCTTCTGGGTGTAAGAAAGATGTTAGACACTCTTGTTTCCATCTCCCTTGTCCAGTAATTATTAAATAGCTACCTCCTGAGGTCTTAGTTTTTAGAGGAAAAAATGGAAAGGACACTTAATTTAATAACAGAAAGTGCACTGCATTTTATCTTTATACTTTAATCCTTGCTTTTTAGACAAATCATAATTCACTCTATGACGTTTCAGACTCAAACACAGAATCCACATTTTATTTTAAATGTCAAAAATGTTTTCAAAGAACAAAAAGTTTAAAATGTATAATAAAATAATAAATACAAATTTCAAGCACGTTGCTTCAAAGCTACTAATAGGTGATTGTACTCATGATCACTCTCATATAGTGTTGTATCAACATTTGAACAAGATTGAACAAGTTTCTTGCTCTGACAGTGCCATGGCGTGACTGCATAGTCCCACACTGTGTCAGTGCCATGACTTATACAGTTAAGTGTGCTGTCATGTAGAAATTATAAAAAACAGGAAGTTATTAATGTCTGGCTTATACTGTCTAGTGGAAATATTAAAGATGCCTTAATGCAGAAATTTGTGAATGGTATGACATAAAATAAATATAACATGATTTAGTGGCAGTAATTGTGGATATCAGTGAGCTGGAGTGCAGGTGAAGTACAGACAGATGTGGAAAAATGATGATGAATGGAAAAATGAGTGAGTTGGTTTGGCACTGTTCAGGCTCAAGATGAATGATAAAGATGAGAACATTTAGTGGTCTTTGGTTTCTCTTGGCCAGCTCCCCACAGTAACTGATTTACATTTACATTAACATTTAGGTCATTTGGCAGATGCTTTTATCTAAAGCGACTTACAAGTGAGGAACAGCAAGAAAGCTACAGTAATGTAGGAGACCTTGGATTCAGCTTTAAATGCAACCTAAACAACTAAACTGTCAGGGCTCAGGCAGGGACTCAGGCGCAGACAGGGAGGCAGGATGCACAAGGTAGTTTAATCAAGCCAAAAACGCAGTCCAGGAATCAGGGTCAAAAACAGGCGAAGTACAATCCAGAAGAGCACAGCAAACAAAACCAAAAACAGATCCAAAGTCAAGTCAAGAAAACAGGCAGAAATTCAGCAAAACAGGCAGGTAGGCAGGCAAAACAGGACAAACGGCTTGTAGCGCAACGGAAGACCTGAGACAAATTAGCAACGAGACATGAAACAAACGGGGAATATATAGGGCAAGGCAGATGACAAGATGGGGTTCAGGTGTGCAGGTAGGCGGGTGGAGCCAGTCAGGTGACCAGGTGGGCGGAGACAGGGCTGAGAGCAGGGCAGGGCTGGAACACAGGGAAAAACAAAAGCACATGGACAGGGAAAACAAAAACAAAAACAAACCCGACTAAGGAGCTGTAGTCCTGACATAAACTCAGCTAAATAAGTCACGAAAAGTAGAAAACAAAGGTAAACGAGGTGAAAACACAAGGATAGACAGGCAGAGGAGACAAACAAGTAGTGACAGGAGAAACTGATAACAAATTGGAGTAAACCTTGGCCCTTGGCAATGTACAGATTCAGTTGCTCAGTGAGCAACCACCTGGCCATAGAGAAGGGCCGACCCAGGCACACCTGGCTGCCCGGAGAAGACAGGCTGTGCTCCCATTGCATTCAGAGTGTTTTGGAGACAGAGCTGCTCTTTTTGACTGAATTCAGAAAATGCAACGATACAAGAAATAAATTTTATTTAAAGATCAAAGACATCTCCCTTGAGTTCCGCAAGGTGGGAAATACCCCCCTATATCCTGGGAGAAAAGGCTGAGAAGTGTTAGCTGCAAAATATGTAGCTTTCTGCCACAGAATGAGGGATATCTGACTGGAAATTACATAGAATATTACATATGTACAATGTTATAAGAAAGGCACACGCAAACAGACATAAGGTTGTTGGAATATTATTACTATAATTATTACTATCGTTATTATACAGTAAAGCCAGTAAAGCACCTTTGAATTTGAAAGTGATGGAGAGAGAGAGAGGAACCATGCCAGAATAAGGGGGGTGTGGTGGGGTGGGGAGAGCACTGTGATCACTTAGCAAATTTGCACTTAACTGATTATGTTGAGGATATAAAATGCCTTGAGTTTATCTTAGCGATTTACTGTAGTTTTGCATCATTCACACACAGTGACGTGGTTTATCAGAACTGCACTAGTTTAGTATCATTCACACAATGAAGTTCTTTACTGCTGTGTTTAACAGTGCCGGCCCCCTTTCTATGGTGTACTGTTCAGCACCATACTTCATGAGTCTTTCCAAAGTGGACTGAATCAGCTTACTATCAGTTCTGGGACCACATACCATGTTATCATTAGGGGCCAAGCACCGAAGGTGCTAGGCACCTATTGTAATTTAGAATTTTTCACTATTATTCTTTCTCATCTGGGAGTCTATGGCAGCCCATAGAACCCCTTGGTGGATTTTTATGAAATTTGGCCTCAGTATCCAGGCCTCAAATTTGGGGTTAATCCATCCATCTCTGTAGCACCACCAACAGGCCAAACTTCAAGGTACATTTTTGCTTATAACTTTTGAACCGTTTGTCCTAGAGTTGTGATCTTTTTTTTTTTTTTTTTCCCTGAATGCTTGGGACATGATGATTCGAATGCACCCATTGTCGTTAAAGTCCGCCGTATTGGATTTTCCACCATTTTGAATTTTCAAAAAACCTACTTTTGTGAACTAGTCCTAGGCCGTTGATCCTGTCACCACCAAATTTGGTACGTGTCATGTACAGGTGGGTGTGACCACAACCTATTCAAAGAATTTTGCTAGGGCAAACGATGTGGCCGCTGTCGTCCAATGAATTTCCATGCTGAAGACACCAAAACAAGAAGTGAGCCATATGTCAGCAATGCTTGGTTGCAGTCACGCCAAAATTGGTACTTTATTGCCAGAGGGAATATTGGGTACCCACTATGTTTCATGAAATTTGGCCATATGGGGGCGCTATACCAGAAAAACAGAGAAAAAAATTTCAAATGCCTATAGCTTTGGAACCAAAGCAGATGTTTCAACCAAATTTCTTGTGCATCATCATAGTGAAGGACCCTAGCTTTTTCAATGGTTTTCTACGGCAGGCCATAGAAGCCCTAGGTGGATGTTGGTGGAATCTGGCACCCTCATAGAGCACAGTTCAAGGTATACAGGCACCAAATTTGGAGTCAATCCATCAATCCCTGTAGCGCCACCAACAGGCCAAATTTCAAAATACATTTTTGCTTATTACTTTTGAACCCTTTGTCCTAGAGTTGTGATCCTTGTTTCCGCTGAATCCCTGGGTCATGATGAATTGAATAGACTCATCCACTGTAATAGATTTTTGAAAAAAAAAATCATATTTTCAATTTTGTCAAAAAACCTACTTTTGCGAACTAGTCTGTTGATCCTATCACCACCAGATTTGGTATGTATCATCTACAGAGGGTTCTGACCAAAAGTTATTCAAAGAATTTTGCTAGGGCAGACAATACGGCTGCTGTCGTCCAATGAAATTCCATGGTGAAGACACCAAAACAGGAAGTGAGTCATATCTCAGCAATGCTTTGTTGGAGTGAGACCACACTTGGTACACTTTGTTGGTATTAGCAACACTGGGTATGCACCAAGTTTCATGAAATTTGGCCACTTGGGGGCGCTATACCATTAAAAATCATTAAAATACCCACTACTCTGGCAGAAAAGCAGATATCTCAGCTAAATTTCTTGTGCTTCATCAAAGTTAAGGATCCTATCTGGGAACTTATGAAACCTCCACATCAGCCATTTTGTGTTTCATCCATCTTTGATTTTGTCAAAAACACATTTAACCACCTCCTCCTAGAGTTATGGCACAATGAGGTTTTGTGTATTACCTCTTTGGACCATTGTCTTTAACAATGTTAAAGGATAGTTGCCATGTTGAACAATGTGGCCGCAGTGTACCCACAAATTTGCCTGTGAAGTCGCCATAAAGGAAGAGTGGCCACATCTCTGCAATGCTTTTGTTCATTGGCATAAAAGTCGATGCACATGCTTACAATTAGGCCTGGGTGCCACACAGCAAGTTTAGTGAAATTTGGCCACTTTGGGGTGCTATACTGAAATATAGGTTAAAAAACCCATGTGTCCATGTACTTAGATCTTAATGACATTTTGTTCTAATGGACATCACAAGGCACAGACCACACAAAGGAAAACAGATATTGTGACCAATGTTTTGTAGGTCTCATTACATATCAGGTCCTAATGGAAAATGAAAATGAACACATAGTTCAATGTCCAAATGGCATGGCTGCTAAGATACAATCAGTTTGTAGCACTTAAATTAAACACATCTCCTGTACCTTTTGACCTATTACCACAACTAATACACTAAATAGTGTTGAAGAAACACTTGGACTTTCCATATTGGCCTGAATGTTATACAGTTTTTTTTTTCTAAACAATGTTTATTGATTTTTCTTCTTTAACAAGACATAAGCTGAAATATTACATGTAAGACATGAAATGACAGCAACAGAGCAGGCATAAGTCAAACAAACAACAATAACCACATCAAAAGTAAAAAAAAAATTAAGAAACATCTAAGCCAAAACAGAAGTATTACAAAAGCATAGAACAGACAAAATTACTCAATTGTTCACAAGGTGTAGAATATTACCCCGAGTTCTCTTCATTAGCCAATATTTCACCCACATCACTCTGCTCAACAAAATCCAAAAATGGACCCCAATCCTTTTCAAAAGTGTCTTGTTTACCCTTAACCCAGAGGTGTCCAAACCTCTCCTGGAGGGCCACTTGTCCTGCATGTTTTAGATCTCTCCCTGCTCCAACACAGCTGATTCAAATGATCAGTTTGTTATTCAGCAGCTTCAGGAGTTCATAACGAGTTGATCATTTGAATCAGCTGTGTTGGAGCAGGGAGAGATCTAAAACATGCAGGACAAGTGACCCTCCAGGAGAGGTTTGGACACCCCTGCCTTAACCATATATGTTATTTTTTTCCATTGTTAGGCATGATGACATTTCCCTTAGCCATTGGGCAATATTAGACCACCCTCTAGCCACCCCCCACTTTTCCTCCCTCCTCTAGCCCCCCCAGCCCTTCCTCCCCCTTACCCTCCCCGTAGACAGGTGGAAAGGACAAGCTATGGCTGGATCAACAAATGGGCAAAATAAATGTATGTATAAGTACATGTGGAGGGAAAAAAAAAGATTTGTGTTTTGATATATCGCCCAGTATCACTGTAAACAAGTTTAATTGAAAACAAACATCCCGCATTGATAACCATTCTTGGACCTTTGTCCAAAATAAGGCCACAATTGGACAATACCAAAACAAATGCTCTACAGATTCCACCTCTTCTTGGCAGAATCGGCATATGGGGAATGGTTCAATTCCCCAGATATTTAACATCTTTTTTGTTGCCAGGAACTTATATACTAGTTTGTATTGGAAATATCTTATTTTTGAATCTAGTGTTGTTTTATAAAGGATATTGAAGATCTGATTTCATGGGATTGGTGTATCTAACATTTTTTCCCAGCCATCTAAAATCTTGTATGGTATGGCAACTAAGTTATTTGTTCTTAAGTAAAATTTGTAGATATCTTTATTAATCTTTGTTTTTTACCCAAGTTGCCATTTTCATATGTGGCCTACAGACTAATTGGTATCCAGTACCATTTTCCTTTTCCATGTTTGTGGTAAAGATCCGATAAGTTGATTGTATTGCTGTAATGTGGAAACAGATCCATAAACATGAATTAGCTGTGTATATGACATGAGTTTACCTTCTTCATCAACTATATCCTTTATAAAAGTTATGCCTTTGTCAAACATTTGTTTCCAAAAAATCATTGTTCTATCCATCATAATGTGGGAGTTCAGCCATATGATTTGTTGTAAGACTTGTTCTGTATTTTCTGGTGGATGAAATTGGTATTGTAACCAACTTTGGAGAGCTTCTTTCAAAAAAGTAGAGACATTAGAGAATATGTAATTAATTACTGAATAATGCATAGGCTTGACTTGTAGGAATGGAAAAGGGCCTTTTTTAAACATGAGGTGAACACTCTTAAGTAATTTACTGGAAAACCATTGTGAGTTGAAATAGAATTTAGGAATAAGGGAGGCTTTAAGTGAGAGATTAAATGCTTTTAAATTTAGTAATTTTAAACCACCAGATACGTAATCATTATAGAGATATGTCTGCTTAATTTTATCTTGTTTGTCGTTCCATATAAATTGGAATACCTTCTGTTCATATGTTTTGAAAAATGATTCTTCAGGAGTTGGTAATGCCATGAATAAATAGGTAAACTGGGATACAATTAATGAATTAATTAAAGTTGTTTTGCCATAAATGGTCAAATGTTTTCCTTTCCAGGGCTGCAAGATCTTTGTGATTTTACTGAGTTTATTATTAAAATTAAGTGTTGATATTTCATTCATGTTCTCTGGGATGTGAATACCAAGTACATTAACCGATCCATCTGTCCATTTGATTGGTAAATCACATGGTAGGGAGAAATCTGTATTTTTCAGTGGTCCAAGCCTCAATATGTTATCACTTATCAGTTTGGCTTTAGACCAGATAGGTTTGCGAAGTCGTCTAGGTCTTTTACATGATTTTGTAGGCATTTATTGTCAGGGCTCAGCAAGAAACTAGAGTCATCAGCATACATTGAAATTTTTGTATTTAGCCCTTGCAATTCCAAACCTTTGATGTTATTATTTGATCTTATTTTAATAGCAAGAATTTCAATTGCTATGATGAATAAATATGGGGATAAAGGGCAACCTTGTTTTACCTCCTGTGAGAGTGCAATAGCTTTTGATAGATATCCATTATTTATAACTTTGCTAGTTGAATCATTATATAGAACTTTAACCCATTTTATTAAAGTATCTCCAAAATTAAAGAATTTCAAACATTTATATATTTTATTTTATCAAAAGCTTTCTCAAAATCTGCTATAAAAATTAATCCTGGTTTCTTTGTTCTATCATAGTGTTCTATAATTTTAGTTTCTATGTCTTATGTTATTTGCAATATTTCATCCTTGCATAAAACCAGACTGATCATGGTGTATGATATCAGGTAAGACATGTTTAATACGAAAAGCTATGCATTTGGCTAATATTTTGGCATCATAGCACTGAAGTGTAAGGGGTCTCCAGTTTTTCAGGTAGACTGGATCTTTATATTAGCCACTAGATTCTTGCTTTAACAACAGAGAGATTACGCTTTCTTGCTGAGTACCTGTGAGCATACCTTTTCCATATGAAAAATTAAAACATGTAAGGCGGGGTTTTTTGATTTGTTCATAAAATGTTTGATACACTTCAGTTGGAATACCATCAAGGCCAGGTGTTTTTTCCTGCTGACAGGGCATAATAGATTGGTAAAGCTCATTTTCTGAAATTAGGCCTTCACATGATTCTTTCTGTTCGTCAGATATTTTAACATGAGTATGAGGAAAGAATAATTTGCAATTGTCTTTATTTAACTGTATGGGTGAGGACTTAAATGAAAATATCTCTGTAAAATATTTCTCTACCTCATTCAAAATATCAACTGGTGTAGTGAGAATTTTTGAATCATTCCTTTTTAATTTTAGTATATTTTTCTTTGGATTATTTCTCTGTTGACGGTTTAAAAAGAATTTATTGCATTTTCCCCCTTCTCCATCCATTTTGCTTTATTTTTTGTAATATATAATACTTGACCTATCATATATTAGTTGTTCAAATTCTATTTGTTTCTGGTCCAATTTGTCAAACACCTCCTGAGTTGCTTTTGAGCAGTCCACAAGTGATGTAAGCATTTCAATCTCTTTTTTAATTTCTAGTTTGTTTAACCTAAACTGTTTCTGTCTTTGTGAGACAAAGTGTCTCTAAAAGCACATTTAAATGTGTCCCAAACAGGGGGACAATCAGTCTTCAATCAAAACCTTTTTTACTTTGGATATCAAGGAGAATGAAATAAGGAAATAATCTATACGACTTGCCTGGTTTTGTCTTCTCCGCGTATACCTACATGATTTTGGGTTTTTTAATCTCCAAATGTCTATCAGGTCCATTGTGTCCATTATAGATGTAATTTCTGTAGAAACATGCGGGTGGTAATTGATTGAGTTACTATCTTTACAATCCATAAGAGTATTCTGAACTATGTTATAATCTCCAACCATTATATAATAATCACTTGTAAATTTTGCAGCCCTTATGTTATTATAAATTAACTTAAAGAAGTTTGGATCATCATTATTTGGGCCATATAAGTTAATCAAACAGACTTGCTTGTCTTCAATAGTTATGTCTAAAATGATCCATCTTCCTTGAGAATCTATTTCTGAAGCTTAAGAAGTGATTTTGAAGTTATTTTAAAATAAGATCATGACTCCCCTTGAGTTTTTTAAACTGTGGGAAAACAATATTGGACCACCCCATTCCTCCTTCCAAACAGTTTAATCTGAAGGTACCGAGTGAGTTTCTTTATGTATTTTTTACATTCTTTATGTATGTTTCTTTAGGTATTCTTTATGTTTTAACCAGGTAAATACTTGTTGTCTTTTTTTATCTGCTAGGCCATTACAATTATAGCTTGCACTAATAACCATTATTTAAAGGCTTAAGTTTAAAACTTGTAAAGGTTTTATATCATGGTCAAATCTTGGAATGTATACATTGTGAAGAAGATGGAAGATAAATGCTACCTTAAGATGCAAGAAGTTGTCCCTCCACTGCCGTCCCATATCAGATAGAAATATGCATTCTCTTTAAAGAGAGATGAACAGAAAAATAAAACAAGAAACAAAACAACAAAAACATAACAAGGCAAAAACAGCAACAACCGAAGAACAGCAACAGTCTCTCAACACGACCTTCTCTTCCAACTGGATTAATAACCTATACCCAAAAGTGATGGGCTTGTCCGAAGACTATGGTGTAGATTCACATCTTATAAAAATTGAAAGAAAAAAAGAAAAGGAATAAATAAAGAAAAAAAGTCTTTACTCACAACTATGGTGTAACTTTTGAGTCCCTGTACAGCTAATTATTGATTATTGATTATTGTCCACAGTCAAGCGCACTTTGTTGTTTTGCGCCCTGTTGATCTTCATTATTGGGTAGAGGATGCGTCTTCTTTCCATAATTTCACGAGGGAATTGCTCATACATCGAGAATTGTGTACCTTTTAATTCTCTTCCGCGTTCCAATACGTCCATCCATGTTTTGAAGTTGAGGAATCTCGCCACAACAGGCCTGGGTTTTTTTTTGGATCTTTTCTGCGGCCGAGCCTGTGTGCTCTTTCAATTATGGCTTCAGTCGCTTGCTCCTCCGACATTTTAAGTTCTTTTTTCATGAATTGTTTCACCAGGTTTTCCGTCTCGGTGTAATTTTCATAGTCTTCCTCCTTTATTCCCATGATCACGATGTTATTTCTCATGCTTCGACATTTCAGGTCAAGTATTTCGGCTTTCATTTTTTTTTATTTTCGTTAGAGAGCTTCTCCGCCTCGTTTTGTAAGGTACTCACTGTTGTTTTAAGGATTGCGTTTTCCTCCTTTAAGTCTTCCATTAACTTGTTTGTGAAGTCAACCGCCGACATGAGTTCAGCTATATCTTTTATCATTTCTTGCAAGAGATCTAGTTTCTTCAGTTGTTTTATTTGTTCGTGCATGGCTTCCAGCATTGCTCGATCTGTTTTTATTAACGCGGTAGTCCTCTCAATTTCTGGCTCGCTTGCACTTGACAGTTCTTCTCTCGATCTCTTGTGATCTGGTTTGGCAGACATATCGAAACAGTATTTGTCAATAAACGACTCAAGATTCTCAATTCTCAATAGCCAGGGTGCTTTTAAGTTCCGTATTGTATGGGGTTATAAACTGTATTTAAAATTAATATTAATGGGAAGCGTTTGAGAGCTGTGCTGCTAGTCACTCCGCATGTTCCGCCATGTCCAAAACAGCGTTTTTTTCTACTTCAGAAATTACGTCTGAAAAGTGGGGTTGTCTTACAGGGGAGGACTAGAGTTTTTAATGTCATTATACATTAAGAACAACAGATGGCGCCATTTATCTGAGATTGTTGAGTGGTATTAGAAATCCCAGTAGACTAGTTTATTTTTATTTTTATTTAAATGTAGTAATTTCATCTAACAGATGTAGAAAATATATCAGAGTACCTTGTTTTATTCAGTGCATTTTATTAAATTGATTTCAGATTGAGATTTCCGTTATTGTCATTTTATCACACACTTGCGTACAATCAAGAATGAAATGTGGTTTCTCCTATATCAACAGTGTATATAAATTACAAAGAGAATTAAAACAACATATATCCATAAACAATACACTCAGTTTTGTAAACATTTGGAGGGGAATAGCAGCATGACTCTATAGCGGCATGTCTTTATGGTATAGTTGGAGGGGAATAGCAGCATGTACTGTCAATAAATGATTTTTTTTTTTTGTCTGTACAAAAAGTGTCAGATGCAGCATGAAATGGATTGCACTAGTGGAGAATAGTGTCTGTCTGGTCCTATGGGGGGATTAATGGATCAGTGGGGGGGAGCAAGAGTGTTCATGATCTTCACAGCCTGGGGTATGAAGCTATGTAGAAGCCTGTTGGTATCAAATGAAATGATTTCTTTAAATAAATAAGTTTTGATCTTCATAAAGTCTTTTGCCAAAAAAGGCGTTAAAAATGAAGGGTCCTTTTCTAATCAGGGACATTTTATTATATCCAGCTAATATGGTATGTTCTCTGCCATTTTTCCCATGATTTTGGATTTTTTCAAATACCCAAAAATTGCACTCCTCCAACAGCATTGGCACTTCTCATTGCAATGTGCCAAGAAGGCACACTGCATTTTATGGCACTGCTTATGTTTAAGCTTGATATATACAGTATGTAGTGGGGGCAGTGTGGTGGTGCAAATGGGTAGCAGTACTGCCTAACATTATGGAGGTTTCAAGTTCGGGGTGCGTCTGCATTCAGTTAGTACCTTGTCCCTGTGTTCATGTGGCTTTCCTCTGGGTATTCTGGTTTTTCTACCACAGTCCAAACACATTCAGGTAATGTCAATTGGACATGCTATATTGCCCATAGGTGTGAGTGTAAGAGTGGGTGTCAATGTGTCTGTTCACCCTGTGATGGATTGGTGTCTTGGTCAGGGGTTGTTCTCATTAGTTGTCTACCTGGTGGCCCTGAGGTGCCTGGCCCCTTCATTGCTGCTTGCAGCTATATTTAGCATTGTATTTTTGTTGAATTAAACTTTGTGTTATGGACTGTGTTTCACGAGGTTATGGCGCCCTCTAATGGGCTAGTTTCACTGGTTATGCGGTCTTCATGCCATGTGCACATTAGGGGTGTGCGATACTGTAAATTTTTTTACCGATCCGATACCGTAAATACAGGGCCAGTATTGCCGATACCGATACCGATACTTTGTACTTAAACAAGCATCTTATGTGCTTTCATGTAGGGGCAAGCAGTGTGTCATCATATGTTAAATCTGAATACATTTTCTGACCACTAAATGAGTTTGTGATTTTTGCTTTCCACTGTTAATTAATTACTTGCATGTTAAAACCCAAAACAGATTTTAATTATATATATATTAACATAAAATCTGCACAAAAGAAAAATCAATATTGAAAATTTACATTCCTTTTCCCTTCAGTCTGAGGTTTTTATTCAGAAATAACTATATAATAACAAAACAATTTTTACCTTTATTTACACTTCTCTGACTTTTTTTTAAGAACAAAGTGCACAAAACTATTACTAGGGAGCAAATGTTTAAAAAAGTCTAATTCTTCCTTCCCAGTTAGAGGTTTTGTTCAAAAACAAAAATATAATAACATTGCATTTCTTCTCTGGCTTTTTTGAAAAAAAAAAAATAAATAAATAAACAATGTTATTAAAGTTACAAAGTTACAAAATTATTACTGGAGAACATGTTGTAAAACTTAAATTCCTCTTTTTCAATTAGACTATGTATTCAGTTTTTGTTCAGAAACAATATCATAACAAAATAAAAATTTATTTAGTTTTTATAAACAAAGTGCACACAAATGTTTGAGAAAACTAAAGTAAATAAGGTGCAAATATATCTATATGTAGATATATCTATATAGCTATATCTATATCTAAACGTAGCCTAAATACATCCCAGTGCCCCTTTGACAGTCAACACAAAGATTATTATATTCTGCCATTTTCATATTTCAGTTTTAATATGTTGTTTACTTCCAGTGAAATAATCCACTTAGATAACACATTGTAATGAGTTGACTATGTTATTTGAAGGTCTTAATATGGTCTATATTTAATCAGTCTGCTAAAGTAACAACTATGATGACCAGTATCACTTTGAAAATTAACATTAACTAAAACTGAACATCCGATATGACTAAAATATTAGTTTCACTGCTGTGTAGGAGCTACCTGGATATTCTTTGACTCGCAGAAAAGATTCTGCCAGCGACTTTTGTCTCTGTGCCGACAGCGGTCTGCCTGGGGGATTTCTCTCCCCCTCTCGTCTTTTTTGTTGCAACTCGGCGTTCTCTTTTTCGTGATTTTTTATATGTTTGTATAAATTGGTGATGTTGCCACAGTAACGAACAGCTCTCTTACACACATCACATTTTGCAATATTTTCATTTTCGCTTGTAAAATAACTCCAAACAGCGCTCCTCTCTCTCTCTGCCATGCTCTCGCTCAGTGCAACTAACAGTGTTTGCTAGGCGCTGCTGAGTCACGTGACAGTAAACCAGTAGAGCAGGGAGGGGAGGGGGAGCAGAGCGAGCAGGCAAGACGGAAAGGGAGCTGTGCTTTACACACACGTGTCTATTGTTTGATGAAATGGGAGTAACGTACTGAACGTAGAAGAGAAACTGGAGCAAAAGAATCGATCTCATCACGCTAGTATCGATCAGATAGTGATACCAACGTTGGTATTGATACTATCGATATTTGAATCGATCCGCCCACCTCCAAGTGCACATTCGAGCTAGCCGTAAGCAGTGTAAAGACATATGGTGCTTAGAGTCGTCACCTACAAGAAAACTTCCATTCAGCGAACCTTAGAAAAGATTTGTCTAGTAAGTTCGATGAACCTGTTTGCATGGATAATTGTATTGTTAACGATGGTTGTGTAGGTTGCCATTTATTTTTGTGCTTGACAAACAGTATTATTAGTTCACAGACCGTATTGTGTAGCATATTAGCTAGCTTTACTCACTATGCTAGCTGTCGTTTTATTGTATGCTGCATTGTAACTGGACGTGGAAGTTAAATAGTGCGGGATTCTACAGTACGTACAGGTATCCAGTCACTATTATGTTTCTCGGTTGATGCAATGTTATGTACGTGATTGAATTAAGTGCATGCAGTGAGCTGTGTACAGTTAATCTCTGTTTTGTTAGGTTTGCAAGTGCAACGTGAAGAATGACACAGGAGCATTTTGTAATGTTTATTTCTTTTCAGTTTACAATCACAATTTAACCGCAATTAAAAGATAAATAGTCAATTGCTAGCAGCCTGCTTGGATGTCTATTGAAAGTTGCTGTTAGCTGTCTGCCAAACTGTGCAAGGAAAGCCAACGCATTGTGAGGGTAGAACACTTCTTGATTATTAAACTTTTTTGTTTCATATGTAGTTTGATATGTACTGGCATATCCACCACATAAATTTTATGGGTTACTTGTCCGGATTGGTATTATATTCAATGAAAGTTCACACAACTTGAGCGGTTGTGTTTCAGATTAAAGAGCTTTAGTTGCACTTTGCAGGTTTCTGATAGAAAAATGGGTCAGTGCCTCTGCAGAGCATCTGCCAGAATAATAGATCATGTTGTCCAGTATTTATATACTTTCAGATTAATGTTCCATGCTGTACTGAGTGTCTGTTTGTCTACTTTCAAAATAATGGAGTGTGCTGTCCCCCTATATCTGTATATACTGTCTGAATAGACTGTACTGTCCTGACCCTGTCTGTATATATTGCCAGAATACACTGAATGTACTGTACTGTCCCAACTGCAAATATTTATAATGGCAGAATAATAGACAGTGCTGTCCTAACTGCATATTTACCACTGTCTCAATATGTACACATGCAGCCACAGCTGTCCAAAACCATTTAAGACTTGCTGTGCTGTAATATACGTATCAGTGGTGAGCTAGAAATAGGAAATGAATTGTTTTATTGTAAACTGAGGACAGTAAATGGAATCAGTTGAAACTAATGCTCACCAGCCATCAATGAATATATATGACATGCTGCAGTGATACAGACAGAAATCAAACTGTATTTTCAGTTTCATACATGGCAGGATTTTGAGAGATTTAGGTACTGAGTGTATGCTTGTCTGTGGGTCTGGTGCAGTATTTGACTGGTACATAAAGAGGTACAAACACCTCACTAACGTGAAGGTCCCTGGATAAGGCAACTAGCCTAATGGTGCTCCTCTTTGAGCTCTAGAGGGCAGTGTCACTTTCTGTAGAAGATGCTAATATGGTCACACACGCTGTTTCATCACTGTGTGGAAGTGCATTGAACCTTAAATAGAAGAACTAACATCTTTGATTTTGAGTACAAAGACACCTGGTCAGCATTTCAACTGGATAATGTGCACCTGTGTGCCATACTCAGTGTGGTAGCAGTATTAAATAGAAAACAGTATAAGGCTTCATCTCCTTATGTATCTATATTTGACTCTGAGACACTTTCAGCCATTACCATACATTACCAAGGGTAAGCCAATACCTCGTATTTCCAGATATAAGCCATTACCTCACATTACCATATATAAGTGTCATGGCGATCCTCACATTATATGCCATGAGCTCAAATTACCAAATATAAGATGTTATCTTATGTTACCAAATACAAGACATCTTACATTACCATATAAAAACCATTACCACACATTCCTAGATTAAACTCATGACCTCCCATCAACAAATATAAGCCATTATGTCATATTATCAGAAAAAACATGACCTCCCATTATTAACCTTCCCTTACCAAATTAAATTCCATGATTTCCCATTACCAAACTCCCATTACCCCATCTCCGATTAGCACCTTCCTTTTACCAAAATAAAAATCCTGTCATGTAATACAAATATGATCTCCCATTAGCCTTGGCACCAGAAGTACAAGACAGGGTTTGCTGTGGGGATGCTGCATTATTGAATGATTATAGCTAGTGCTAACACATTTTGGAAAATAAATAAATAAATAAATAAATAATAGGCCTGGCAAAGACAGAGTGGGTGCAATCAGCCTGTGGCTAAATGATCTCTGTTAATGAAAACCATATATGATACTGTATGTCACTAATCAATCACCGATACACCATCACAAACAAGCTGCATAAAACAAGCATTCATTCAGTAGTCAAAAGTCACCACAGAAAGCTTATCCTGTAGATTTACTAATGCACATTATTCAGCTCACACAGACACTGACAAACTCCATAGAAATCATACTACTAGCTTGCAAACCAGATCATAGACTACTCACTGCAGAAAACATTGCCTATTGACAGACTACTAACAATATACACTGTGCAGCTCCCTCCCATACAGTCATTATCACAATAACATTAACACACAGGCTAAATTAAGTTTTGCATGCTGAAAAAACTTGTGCCAAATGGGCACACACCAAATACAAACACTAAACACACCAAAGTTGTCCACACTGTCACCCAGTAATGCTGAACGCACAAACACAAACAATCACAATGAACATTCCAGTTCTTTGGTTCTTCCGGAGTTGATTTTCAAACACAACCAGGTTGCCGGTTGTTCCCTGCTGCTGTTTTAGGTATCATGAAAGTAAAACAGTCCCTGTTTTCCACATATGTAGTCTTAGGGCACTAGCTAGCTATTTGCAAAAAATATAACTCATGTAACTGAAAATTGCTAAGCAGCCAGTTGAGTGACAATTACACTTGCAATGTACGCAGTAAGTTGAATCTGGTTTAATCACTTAAACAAAGGCTTTGGCAAATTCAGTCTCACATTTGTATACTTAATATTTCTAAATGTTAAAAAATAAATTTTTATGCCAGAACATTCCACGGGATGCTGTGGGGTGGGTGGCTATACCACCTCTAGTGCCCCCTACCCAACACCCTTATCTCCCATTACCAGATAAAATATAGTGTCACAGAATAGTAACTGCTTGAGAGTGATGACATCATTCAGATCTGGGCAAAATCTGGGCAACTAAATGACAAGGTTTGAATTCAGCACACTTCATACTTGAATGCTTGAGTCCTTCATTACCATGGAAACTGAGAGCGAGGAGGAAAGCAAAAGATTCCTCCTATTATATGTGATACAGATATATTTTTGTGTCTGTCTGTCTGTCTGTCTGTGTATGCATATACAATGTATATACAATGTGTATATATAGATATATACTATATATATATGTATTTCTTTGGTTATATTTCACCTGCGGTCCGCCTTCTCTGCAAGTTTACTGTTGGTGTCCATATTGACAATGGAGCATGGATTAGAATGACATTTGAGTGGAAAACTTAGCAAAGCAAAACAACCCTTCTACCAAAATAGAAATACTCTGATAATATTTTTATATTTTATCATAGCCATAAATATACCATAAAAATATGGGATGTTGTGAACTGGTTTTGCTTGAACATATGGACAGACTGAAACCATTGAGTGGTGTTGTGATATTATGTGATGCATTGCCTGTGCCAAATACTCCCAAGGAAACAAAGTGAGGGCTCTATTGTACTCCCCAGGTGTAACGGAACTGTCCTACCTTCAGGTTTATCGGGCAACTCAGTGGACCTGGGGAAGCGTAGACAGGTGTTTGGACAGAATTTCATTCCCCCAAAGAAGCCCAAGACCTTCCTGCAACTGGTGTGGGAGGCCCTGCAGGATGTCACACTCATCATACTGGAGATTGCGGCCATCATCTCCCTTGGCCTGTCCTTCTACCACCCGCCTGGAGAGGAGAGCGAAGGTAGGAGGAGGGCCCAGGTTATCCTGGGTGTCTTTATTTTGGGACAGAATTTAGAAAGCCTGGTTTTGTGAGGGAGGTCTGGTTTGGATGTCCCGGTGTTAGAATTTAGCAAGCCTGACACTGTGAGGGTGATTGACCAGCAGTTGGACATGTACAGTCTGATGTAAGAAACTCATACTGTATATAACTCCAGGAATCTGATTCCTACGCTATGCTATTCTTCCTCCCCAGCCTGTGGGAAGGGCGCGGGGGGTGTAGAGGATGAGGGAGAGGCTGAGGCCGGCTGGATTGAAGGCGCAGCCATCCTTCTGTCTGTCATCTGTGTGGTTCTGGTGACGGCCTTCAATGACTGGAGCAAAGAAAAGCAGTTCCGTGGACTGCAGAGCCGCATTGAGCAGGAGCAGCGCTTTGCTGTAGTGAGGAACGGCAATGTCATCCACATCCCTGTAGCCGAGATGGTGGTGGGAGATGTGGCGCAAGTAAAATATGGTCAGTAACAGTAACAGTAGATCAAAAATGTTCAATAACAGTTTAGAGTAAATAGCAGTTTCAAATTCTTAATAAAATTACTGGTTATTTTTAATAACAATAACACTAAAAATACATTGTTAATATTAGCGCAACATTAATAAATATTTGCAAATGATGATGCCAGGGTTGCCAGATGGGAAAATTTATTTATTAACCTTAATTTAACTAGGAAATTAATTCAGGATTAATTTCTCATCTATTTCTGGGGAAATAATGTAAAACAACCATATATATGTACATAAATGTAGAAATACTATATGGCAACATTGGTATCATTCATTTGTGTACTAATGTGTTATCACTCCCCTTTCAAGTTCCAGTTACAGCATGACTCTTTCATCCCCCTTACATTATCATATCATTCTTCTATCTGATTACAGTTGATTCCTGTACCTGTTTATGTTTGTGATCCCTCTCTCTATTTATGGATACAGTTGTGATTCCTCTTTATGATTATGGTCATGGTTATGATTCCTCTCTTTGTAATGGCCATGACATGAGTCCTCTCTGATTTTGATTGTGGTTATGACTCGCATTGATTACAGTCATGGCAATGACCCCTCTCTCGTTATCGTCATGGTTATGGTTCTGGTTATGGTCTGTTTATGGTTTATGTAAATGTAAATGGTTGTGAGTTCTCTCTCTGGTTAATGATCATGGTTATGTCCTCTCATTGATTACAGTCTTGGTGTGA
This sequence comes from Megalops cyprinoides, assembly GCF_013368585.1. Classification (NCBI taxonomy): domain Eukaryota; kingdom Metazoa; phylum Chordata; class Actinopteri; order Elopiformes; family Megalopidae; genus Megalops; species Megalops cyprinoides. The sequence continues at coordinate 204,357 of NC_050588.1, read as the reverse complement.
CTCCTTCCTGCAGGTGATCTCTTGCCAGCTGATGGCGTCCTTATCCAGGGGAATGATCTGAAGATTGATGAGAGCTCCCTGACTGGGGAATCAGACCACGTCCGCAAATCCACTGACAAAGACCCCATGCTGCTGTCTGGTGAGCAGACTATGTTTGTGTGTGTGTGTGTGTGTGTGTGTGTGTGTGTGTGTGTGTGTGTTTGTGTTATACCCAAGTTCGGATCACCCTGTGTTTTGTCAAACTGTAATTTGTGTCCACTCTGATAACTAGGTATGATAACTGTGCCTATTTATATCTCAGCTAACTAAGCTAGCTAAGGAAACATATCAAATAAGCAGGAGTAACTTCATTCTTTTAATTTGCTCTGATCTAATAAAGACAACTGCCTTCAGAATCAAAGTTTTATTGTCATATGCACAGTAAAGAAACAAGTTCCCTGTACAATGAAATTCTTCCTTTGCCTTCCACTTATGAGTGCCGTTAGGAGTAGAACACAAGAAAACACAAGAATTTAAGAAAGAAAAAATATAAAAAGGTCAGAGAGTGTAACAAAAAAAATAAATAAAGGATATATACATTAAATGTGCAAAAAACAACCTCAGTGCAGTGTAGAATATCCAATGTTGATGTAATGTCAGTTCCATTCCATTGCACAGTTGGTTGCAGTGTGGGTGTGTATGTGTGAATGTATGCATGGGCTAGGCCGGGGAGGTGTGTATTTGTGTATTTCACCCATTCAAGAGTCTGATGGCTGTTGGATAGAAGCTGTTCCTGAGTCTGGATGTTCTGCATTTCACACTTCTGTACCTCTTGCCAGAGGGTAGAAGTGTGAACAGTTTGCACTGTATTTACAAGTATTTACTATAGCTCTCTACAGATTTCTTTGACCAAGTGAAAGCCTGAAAACTGTAAAAAGTATTTCTTCCTCCTTACAAATCTATGATGGTATATATCTATCTTTCTATTGAAAATTGGGTGAAAGTTTTGAAAGTATCACAGGTGCTATAATTGAAAACCCAGCTAAGTTTCCACATGGCTTGGCTCAGAATGGTTCCACTAGTGGAAAAGATGTATTTGAGACCTCTTTGATTGGGTGATTGATCTTTGACTCTGTGTTTAACTCTCTGTCAGTGTGAACTGTGTGCTTTGCTCTGTGTAGTGACTCTTTCACTCTGTCTTAATCCCTTTCTGTCTGTGGACCTTAAATGCTATTTGTCTGTGACTCTGTTTGTGACGTTTTGTGTTTCTGTCCCTGCATGGGCGTAAATTACGAGGGGGATGGGGGGGGGGGGGGTCATAACCCCCCCGATAATCAAAACTGGCCAATACAACCCCCCCCAAATAATCATATTCATGGAGACCTCAACCCCCCCAATGTTCAACCCAAAGTTACACCCTTGTGCCCCTGTCATTCTGTATTTACCCTCCCTCTCTCTGCTCTCAGGTACTCATGTGATGGAGGGCTCAGGAAGAATGCTGGTCACTGCTGTGGGAATCAATTCTCAAAGTGGGATCATCTTTACTTTACTTGGAGCAGGGGAGGCAGATGAGGAAAAGAAAGAAAAGAAAGGTAGGTGAATTAAGAGTATGTAGGTATTCACGGAGTGATTCAGAACATACTGTGGCCACCCACAGTAAGAATATTTAGATATTTAGAGAGTGATTCAGGACTCACTGTGACCACCTAGAGTAAGTATGTAGGTATTTAGGGAGTTATTCAAGACTCACAGTGGCCTCCCAGAGTAAGAGTATGGAGGTGTTTAGAGAGTGATTCCAGTTTCACCACAATACAGAGTGCATACAAAACTGACAATCAGTCAATACAACATACAGATGAGGCAATAATGTAATTGGGGGCCAAGCAGTAAAGCTGCATAGGCACCCATTGTGTTTCTACCTTTTCTTATTATTCTTCTTCTGGCTACGGTGTCTATGGCAGCCCCTAGAACCATATGGTAAAAACGTTTTGAAATTTGACACACTGATTGGGGACAGTCCCATGATTCTTTTCACCAAGTTCGATGTCAGACCCTTGAACGCTGTAGCGCCACCTCGGGTCAAAGTTGGAGATACGTTTGTGCACATAACTTTTGAACCGTATACCCAATTTTCAAAAATGAGGTACCGTTGGATTCCTTGCATCAAGCCGAGCCATCAATTTCCGCCATGTTGGATTTTCTGCCATATTGGATTTTATAAAAACGCTTTCACAGGCCACAAATTTTGTCCAATTTTCACCAAATCTGCTACAGGTAATCTTCAGACCAAGCCTTAAAAAAGTTTTCATATGGATTTTTGATTTTTGAAACCGTTTGTCCGTTACAGCCAGTCGAAATTGGCAGCAAAGCCACAAAACAGGATGTGAGATCATATCTCAGCGATGTGTTGACACCAAACTTGGTACATGGACTAGGGACCCCTTCCTGAGGTTGTGCAGAAAAATTGCGTTATTTGACCACTGGGGGCACCACAATAAGTAAAAATACGTTTTGCCCAATAACTATTGATGTGTTTGCCTTAAAAAGTAATTCTTGTGTCTGGTGATACCTTGGGGGGTCCCAGGGCAGAGACAAAAGCTTTCGTCCATTACAGTCAATTGAAAATGGCGGCAAAGCCACCAAACGGGGAGTGAGGTCATAATTCAACAATGCTTTGATGTATTCATATCAAACTTGGTACATGGACTCGGGACCCCATTGTGAGGATGTCCAAAAATGTTTTTGTCACCACTGGGGAGGTGCTGCAATAAGCAAAAATGTGTTTTGGCTAATAACTGTTGATGTGTTTGCCTTAAAAAAGTGATTCTTGTGTCTGGTGATACTGTGGGAGGTCCCAAGGCCAAGACATGGCAACTTGTCAAGTCAACCTTATTGATGTAGCTGCCCTGTTGGATTTCTTCAAAAGATTTAAACATTTTTCACAAGCCACAAATTTTGTCGAATCTTCAACAAATTTGGCACAGTTGATCTTTGGACCAAGCCTCACAAAAGTTATTAGATGGATTTTTGATTTTCAAAAGCGTTTATTCAGTACAGCCAATCGAAATCTGCAGCGAAGCTGCCAAACAAGAAGTGAGGGCATATCTCAGCAGCGCTTTGATGTGTTGACACTAAACTTGGTATATGGACTCGGGACGCCTTCTTGAGGTTGTGCTAAAAAATTTTGTCATTTGACCACTGGGGGGCACTGCAATAAACAAATCATCTTTTTGCATTGTAAGTGTCGGATGTGTGACAAAAGTGACAAAAGTGATTCTTGTGTCAGGTGATACTTTGGGAGATACCAAAGTTGAGACATGACAACCTGTTATCTCAACTTAATTGATGTGGCTGCCATACTGGATTTGATCAAAATGTTTAAAAACATTTCAACACCAACATATTTTGTCCAATCTTCACCAAACTTGGCACAGATCATCTTCAGACCAACCCTCAAAAAAGTTCTCTGATGCATTTTTGATTTTCAAAAACATTCATCCATTACAGCCAAATCAAAGGCAAACGACCCAAACAGGACGTGAGCTCATAATTCAGTTACAATCATTATTGTAATTTAGGAGATACATTTATCCAGAGTAACTTACATAGGTTACAATTTTATCCATTTATACAAATATAAATAAAGATATTTAAAGATATTTACTGAGGTGAGATATGCGAAGATAAATGAGATACTTTGCGCAGGGGTACAACAGCAGTTTGCCAGTGGAGAAATGAACCAGCAACCTTTCGGGTATAAGCCCTGCTCCTTACCACTGTGCCACACTGCTGCCCCGATGCCATACACCCTTTATATTCGTGATACCAGTATTACAGCGCTATGTTATATGTTACAGGTATTAATATGGAAGGCTAGTCCATTAGATCTCTAAGGATGTCTGTCTATCATTTGTACTGAAAAGGCCGCAGGACATACCTACTGAACGCCTCTTTGCTGGTTGCAAAGGGCAGCAACAAGGGAGGTCAAGCAAGAAACACCAGGACACTCTTGGAACACAAGAGGTGGCAGACAGACAGGTGGCAGGGTTGACTTGGAACATGCAAGAAAGAGTTGGAGGGAGGCAGTCTGTGTTCAGGTGCGGCAGGAGCCTGGGCCATGTGAAATTGTGGAATCCAGTATGAGGCAAGGTTATCTCAGTATCAGATGCCGAATGGTTTGCCGGAGGGAGGCCTGTAGTCTCGGCGATATGAGGTGGAAACCCTACACTAATAACATTATTATATCGTTTAAACTAGGAGACCACCGATTGTCTGGTTGTCATATTTGCAAATTTTTGATTATCCATCATCGGTATATTTTTATCTAAATTCCCGATTTAAAAAAAAAAACTTTTAAAAGCAATGTGTGTACAATCCCGATGCATCTCGTCTGACCATGAGTGTTTCCCCACACCTTGTTTTTGAAAACCCTGTAATACCTTGCCCGGTCTCCCCAAACATCCCTTCTCCCCAGCAGAGGGCAGTAGTATGTCACCTCCTCCTGCAGTTGAAACAAATCAGAGCACCATTAGGAATGGTAGGTTGGAACTGGATGCATGGTTGCTGGTGCACAGAGGGCTCAGGGTTGGAATTCACACTCATGGCCAATGGTGTATTTCCAGAAACAGCACCACTGATTTAGAACACAGAAACTGCGAGAACTCCGAATGATGGACGCACAATAGATAACACGCGATTAAAAAAAAAACTCTAATGATTTTGGTGGTGTTACAGCTAATAACACTTGATAAGAGATGAAAATGGCGTGCTGTGTGCATGTATAAGAAAACAACAAACAAACCCAAAAGTGGCATTAGGCAGACCTCTTGATCCAATATAGCTAAGGTGAATTTACTGACCTACCTGACTCTCCTCATGGTCCAAATGTCTTCTGAGCTCTACAGCCACCAGAGCCACAGTTGTAGTTTTATAAAAAAAATGATGGCGAATAGGTGACTCCAAAAATACAGCCTTGCGAGTCACAGGGGAAACCCACCTGGTACTAGAGTCATTGTAGTCCCCAAACAAACACTGTCAACCAGTGTCCCGGTGAAAATAAACAGGACCAAAATCATTCAAAGCCTGAACCAAATGCTTTCAGCTGGTGTCCACATACAAACTGCACCCACAATAATCGTCATGAATGTCTTCATTGTGTTCAAAGTTGCCGCCATCTCGTCTCTTCTGATAAGCAATTCACCTATTTTAAGCTTAACTGGAAGGGAGGCTGTGTCTGGCTGCATGTACCAAATCAAAGAAACAAAACAAAAAGTGTGTGCGTGTGTGTGTGTGCGTGTTTGTCTGTGTGTGTGTGTGTGTGTGTGTGTGTGTGTGTGTGTGTTGTGACCCCATACTAACAATGTTAATTATGTTTATTTCAAATGTGAGACACTGGGACAGACTTGTTCCAATGTTGAGTAAAAAATATTGAGCTCTATGTCTGCACTGTTGGAGTGTCCATGTGTCATCTTGTGTCTGTTTGTTTTCTGCCTCCTTTTCTCTATTTTTCTCCTTCTATCTTCTTTCCTTCTCTCAATCTTTTCAGCGATTTTATGTGCTTCATCACGTATGCAGATTTTGTTGTGCTTTCTCTTTCTGTCTCTCCGACAGGCAAACAGCAGGATGGCACTGTGGAGACCAATCCAAGTAAGGGTAATAGCTGCAGCCCAGAGAGGGACAACGTGAAGTTAAATACAGAAAATTATTGCAATGCACAATGACTTCCAAGCCAAAATGTACAACAAACAAAAAATAATAAATTAATAAATTAAACAATTTCAAGTTTATGAAAGTAAGCATAGCAAGGACATAATTATATTAAGTATATTCATATTTAGCATGTCTGCCAAAGCAAGTCACCCCAGCCAATTACATAGCTCATTGTGATGGGACTGAAGAATGGACAATCCTATTATGCTTATACCTTGCAATATGAAAGTGTTCTGTAAGTACACAGCTATTGTTAGTGTTTTCTAATATACATAATATGTTAAAGCCAATGCCGTTTAGTGCACAGAAAGAAATGGATTTGATCTGGCAGTCCTCATATCCAGCTTTATGCTATTTTCTGTTTTGTCATATTGGGTTCCTATTATGGAGGCCTTTATGTAGCCCTGTAGCACAAATAACTATTCTGTGTGAAACCTGTGCAGTTCATTGTTGTGTTGTAGGAGACAAGTGAGTAAGTTAAAAGTATTATAGTGGACAGGTGAGTAAGTTAATTTATTATATGATTAGTGTGTTCTCTGGCCTGATGATTCTCTCTCAGCCATGTACCAGACACATGTACCCCTGTCACCAGACAAAGCTGTTTATTTGCTGCCATGTGTGTGAATCACTTCCCATTATTTTCTGCTTTGTAAAATGACTACAGCTTTTTTAACTGAACTTATGTCTTTGTCATGCCCAACCTATAGCCAAGAAGCAGGATGGCGAGGTTGCCATGGAGATGCAGCCACTGAAAATCACAGGAGGAGGAGAAGTGGAAGAGCGGGAGAATAAAAAAGCCAGTGTTCCCAAAAAGGAGAAGTCTGTGCTGCAGGGCAAACTCACCAAACTGGCAGTGCAGATTGGCAAAGCAGGTGGGAGGAGCAATCACCCATCAGTCAGGTTGTCCAAGTATTGGTCAGTTGTCAATTGGCAAATTTCTCTCAGTAGACAAGGTACATGTCTCCCTTTTTAGTTGCAGGTGTTAGTGGACGCTCTTGAGTGTGGGTTCCACCATTGGGGATTTATTATTTAGAATATGTTATGCCTGGTGCCACACTGAGGCATGTATGTAGTGTATGAGAAAATCAGACTCGGAGAAAGTGCTTGGTTGAGCATATCCAGCATATATAAATTCCTCCTCTCTTCAACTATGGCTGCTTTACTGAGGTGATTCACTGTGGTTCAAACAGTAGCTGCACCTGCTCTACTGGGGTGCTTCACACAGATATTCTAAGGCTGTTTCCATGAGGTGATTTATTGTGGTTCATACAGGTGGAATCAGTTCATGTAAGACTGCTTTACTAAAGCAGTTTTCACCGGTTTGCATGGATGGGTCCATAAATAAACCCAGATTAAATATAAAGATGGAAAACAGGAGTGAAGCAGATAAATAAGGTCTACCCATGATGCATGGTGTCATCCTACAGGTGTTGTGCTGAATAACTCCCCTTTCCTCTCTGTGATCATATCCTTTTCAAAACAACACATTCTCCCTCTGCACTGTGTCTGGGACAGCCAGTGTGGCTTACTGGTAGGCAAGTCTCAGTAAATGGTTTAGTGGCTTGTCCACCTGTGTTAGTGAGATTGTGTCTGTCCTGACCTCCAGGACTGGTGATGTCTGCCATCACCGTGATCATCCTGATGCTGTACTTTGTGACGGAAACCTTTGTCATTGAGGACCGGATGTGGCTGACAGAGTGCACCCCAGTGTATGTGCAGTACTTCGTCAAGTTCTTCATCATTGGTGTCACTGTGCTGGTGGTGGCAGTGCCAGAAGGGCTCCCCCTAGCTGTCACCATCTCCCTGGCGTACTCTGTCAAGGTATGAATATGTCTGTGTGTGTGTGTGTGAGAGAGAGAGAGAGAGAGAGAGAGAGAGAGAGAGAGAGAGAACATGTGTGAGTGGGTGCAAACATAAGTGCATGTGTGCATGAGTATTTGTGAATCTCATGTTTTTTTGGTGCCACATCAGATTTTAGTTTGCCACCATTTGTAAAAGGGACCAGACTCAATCACAGGGTCTCTCTCTCCTTCCTGCCTCTTCATCCCCCTTAGAAAATGATGAAGGACAACAACTTGGTGCGGCACCTGGATGCATGTGAGACAATGGGAAATGCCACGGCCATTTGCTCTGATAAGACTGGCACCCTCACCACTAACCGTATGACGGTGGTGCAGACCTATGTGGGTCACCAGCACTTCCACCAGATCCCTGACCCTAGTCTGATCAATCCCAAAACCCTGGAGATGCTGGTCAGTGCCATCGCAATCAACAGCGCCTACACTTCCAAGATCATGGTAAGAAAGTGCACCTCCAACAGCACAGCGAGGTTTGCGTTAGGGCATGCACCCACAACAGCACAATGAAAATATACACCACCAAGAACACAGTCAGTATGTGTACCCCAAAGAGCACAATAAGAACATGTACCCCCAAGAGCACAGTGAGGTTTATATTAGGATCCCTGAGATCACATTAGGACCCCTGAAAGATAGGCTTTGCTGTGAGATGTAGCTGTTCAGGTAACAGATACTGGTTCTCTTTCAAATAATATCTTCGTTTATTTCTGTATTTACCTTGTTGATCAAACAATCCCTTCTTAGAATATTTTCAATAGGACTTTTATTTGAATTTGATCTGTTAAAATCCTTACATCCTCTTGTGTGCACCCAGGTGGCCTCATTCTCCAAGAAAAGGGAGTTAGTATTAGTGGAGGACTCAGTCGTTAGAGGGGTAGATAGCATAGTGTGTTCGCTTGACAAGGAGTCTCGCATGGTCTGTTGCCTGCCTGGTGCCCAGGTTGGAGACCTCCTGGAGAGTGCGGACAAGCTCCTGGCCAGAGCAGGGAAGGATCCAGTGGTCATGGTCCATGTTGGAGCCAATGACATAGGAAAGGGTAGGTTCAGGATTCTGCAAGAAAAATTTATTGAGCTGAGTTAGCGGAATATTAGGAGCAGAACCTCCACGGTAGTCTTCTCTGGAATTCTACCAGTACCACGTGCAAGCAAAGGGAAGCAAGCCTTTATATGGAGGTTTAACACGTGGCTACAAACCTGGTGTAGGAAAGAGGGGTACAGGTTTATGGGGCACTGGGACTCCTTTTGGAACAGGGGTGACCTGTACAAGCGGGACGGGTTATACCTGAACCGGAGGGGTAGAGCTGCACTGGGACAGTGTATGCTTGAGGGTAGCAGAGGGTTATTTAGACTAGGGCTTAGGGGGGCAAGGAGGTCATACAGTGAGATGGGTAGAGATAGACAGACTGCCAGAATAGAACACACCATGGCTCAATATATTATTTATAGTGAGGGAACCATGATTGTAAATCAGTCAGAGCAGCACTGTAATAGAGGTGGTTTTGAGCAGCTGGGGGTAGGGGGGAAGGACAGGAAATGTACACGTGGTACCCTAAAATTCCTCTGTTTAAATGCTAGAAGCATAAAAATAAAATTTTGGATCTAGAAACTGTTAAGAGTAATAGTAATTATGATGTTGCTGGGATCACAGAGACATGGCTGACATGACTGGAAACATGGCAGTGTAGTACCTATCTACAAGAAAGGAGACCAGACTGATCCAGGAAATTATAGGCCTTTCATCTTAACTTGTATCACATGTAAATTACTGGAATCCATCATTAGGGATAATTTGGAATTATTCCTTGAACAAAATGGTGTCTTAAATGATAGCCAACATGGTTTTCGCAGAGGGGGGTCATGCTTAACAAACCTCCTGGACTTTGATGATATTATCTATTTGGACTTTCAAAAATCATCTGACAAGATACCTCATGAGAGGCTCATATTGAAAATGAAATTTGTAGGAATTACAGGAGTTATCACTGAGTGGGTTCAAAGTTGGTTGTCTAGTAGAACGCAAACTGTAACTGTGGGAGGATTTGTATCAGAGCAGGGTCCTGTACGAAGTGAAGTCCCACAGGGATCGGTGTTGGGGCCTTTGCTATTCCTTATATACATAAATGATCTTGATGCAGAGGTTAGCAGTAAAATAGTAAGATTTGCAGATGATACAAAACTAGGGGGTCTAGCCAACAGTATAGAATCAACTAAGGTAATACAGGAAGAACTAAACAGCATCCAAAAGTGGGAGGATACCTGGCAGGTGACATTCAATTTACATTTCAATTTTTAAATGCAGTTCTGAGCACCGCAGTATAAGAAAGATATTGAGGTTCTTGAAAAGGTTCAAAGAAGGGCAACTAAATTAGTTCCTGGCATGAAATATAAAAGCTATGAGGAAAGACTCAAGTTACTTAACCTATTTAGACTTAGCGAGAGGAGGCTTAGGGGTGATTTAATTGAGGTTTTTAAATTTATAAAAGGACTACAATACATTTTTTAAGGTGAGTTCAGTCTGTAGAACAAGAGGACATAAATGGAAACTAGAAGAAGAATAAGTTCCGCACTGATATAAGAAAATAATATTTTACACAAAGAGTTATCAATACATGGAATAGGTTGCCAGGTCATGTAGTTGAGGCAGAGACCCTTGCTGTGTTCCAGTCCAGACTTGAATTGAAATGGCGAGCTTAGTGACGAGCTGTTCTCGTCATAATATGTTCTTATGTTTACATGTATGTAGGTTGTCGGTTCAATTCCCTGTTGGGACACCGCTGTTGTACCCTTGGGCAAGGTACTTAACCCTAAATTGCCTCAGTAAATATCTAGCTGTATAAATGGATAACATTGTAACTGATGTAAGTCGCTCTGGGTAATAGGGTCTGCTAAATGCCAATAATGTAATGCAATGTAATATTTACATGCACACATGCTTGTGTGTGTGTGCATGCACATGTGTGTGCACCCTTGTTCTAGCCTCCAGATGTAGAGGGAGGTCTGGCCAAACAGGTTGGAAATAAGACAGAGTGTGGTCTGCTGGGGTTTGTGCTGGACCTGAAGCAGGACTACAACCCTGTGAGAGAGCAGTTTCCAGAGGAGAAGCTCTACAAGGTCTACACCTTCAATTCCGTTCGCAAGTCCATGAGCACTGTTGTGCAGCAACCCAATGGATCCTTCCGCCTCTACAGCAAGGGAGCTTCAGAGATCCTGCTGAAGAAGTATGCTCACAGAGGAGTTTCCCACTCCCTTCTTTGCTGTCCATCTATGAAATTAGACACTTTCCTGTTTTGATCAATGCTATACATATGTCTAATCTAATATACAGTATAATCTAATGTTACATTAGAGGGGTTATATATTTGATGTTTATATTTGATATTTTCTGGTATTGATATTGTCTGACTAGAAAGGCAATAATAACAAAATCACAGTTAAAATTTAAATTTAAATTAAAATTAAAATTTAACAAATCCTCACAGCACATGAGTCGCCTGCAGCTGCCTACAGTCAAGCAGCTGAACACACCACTCAGAATGCAAGAACAAAATGAAGAAGAAATGACCTTGAAATGAAACAATAAATAATTAGAATACAACAGATTTGTCTTACTCCCCCCCCCAAAACTGGACAGATGTACTTCTGTCCTGGGTGCCAGGGGAGAGGCACGGAGCTTCCGGCCACGGGACCGTGATGAGATGATGAAGAAGGTGATCGAGCCCATGGCCTGCGCGGGCCTTCGCACCATCTGCATTGCCTACAGGGACCTGCCCAGAATCCCTGAGCCAGACTGGGACAATGAGGCCGACATTGTAACCAACCTTACCTGCATCACCGTGGTGGGCATAGAGGATCCAGTCCGACCTGAGGTACAACAGCAAGGGAGTGCTCTGGGGTGATTTAAGAGTGCAAGAGCAACAGAGTGCTCTGGGGGGATTTAGGGGTATGAGAGCAAAGGTATGCTTTGAGGTGATTTAGGTGTACTAGAATAACAGGCTGCCCTTTGGTGATTTAGGAGTATGAGAGAGTGATGTGATGCAAACGGGTGATATGAGATGTGGGAAGCGGTGTTGATGTGTTGATGTGATGTAGGAGTGGAGTGGTACATCTAACAGTGTTGAGGTGATTTAGGAGTGATGGGTATGTATAACAGTGTTGAGGTGATTTAGGAGTCAAGGTGTATGTATAGCAGTGTTGAAGGTGATTTAGGAGTGGAGATGAATGTCTAATACTGTTGAGGTGATTTAGGAGTTGCAGGTGTATGTATAACAGTGTAGTGTTGAGGTGATTTAGGAGAGGAGATGAATGTCTAATACTGTTGAGGTGATTTAGGAGTTGCAGGTGTATGTATAACAGTGTAGTGTTGAGGTGATTTAGGAGTTGCAGGTGTATGTATAACAGTGTAGTGTCGAGGTGATTTAGGAGAGGAGGTGTATGTATAAATGTGTTTATCTGATTTAGTATTTGAGGTGTGTGTGTACCAGTGTTGATGTTATTACTTTATTTAGGAGCAGAGATGTATCCTGGTGCAGGATCTTGGACTCAGGGGCCATAAAACAGCAAGTGGATTTGCACTTGGTTTCAGGCCAGCTGGGACCATACTGTGAAGTCTCATTCTCTGATTTTCCCATTTACGATTAATTTTATATGCCAGAATCAAAATATATTATAACCATTATTTAAAATAATTATCATTATTTTTAATTACATTTTTCTCCATTGCTAAGTCATGTTTAATGAAACTTGGGTTCACTTGATCAGCACTGTGACGGAGTGCCATCACTACGGTTGAGTATACGCTCTGATTGCCATACCAATGAGCCTGGCTCTTTGGTGTCGCGGTCAAAGTCGCATGGTTGGTACCCCATAGACCCAGGTTTGAGGCCGGGTGGGGTGACTGCTCTCGCCCCTTCGCTACAAATGGTGTCAGCAGTGGGATGGCTTGCTATGAGGCCATCGGAGGCGTGCCCAGTGTGTGAGCCGTATGAGGGACCCCCAGGTTTGGTTGACCCCGGTGTGTGAGGGACCCCAGAGATGGGTGAAGCACTAGTGAGGGACCCCAGAGATGAGTGAAGCACTGGTAAGTGGGGCACCCTGGGATGGGAGAAGTATGGCAGGGGAATGCGTGAGGGATGCCATGGTGTGTGAAGCACATGGGCGCGCTTCCCGAAGGGGAGGGCAGTGTGATGGAGTGCCGTCACTACGGTTGAGTATGCGCTCTGACTGCCATACCAAAGAGCCTGGCTCTTTGGGGTCGCGGTCAAAGTCGCATGTTTGGTACCCTGTAGTCCTGGGTTTGAGGCCAGGTGGGATGACTGCTCTCATCCTTCGCTACAAGCACCTTAACCAAAATGACTGCAACAGTAACTTTTTTGCAATACATAAAGGCATTTCTCTTTGCTTATACACAAAATTAAAATGTTAAGCCATTTTTTAAAACAATTCCATACAAATTAAACAAAATGCATTTCAAAGAAAATCATGCTAAACAAAACTGAAGCATTCTGTCTTAGCTGATAGATTTCAACCACAATTGTGTATCTTTCCTGCATGTATGCAAAACATCTTTGCACATTTGCACAAATCAACAGGTCCTTATATGTCAACAGGACCTGCATATGTCAACTGTGTTGGACCTTGCTTTGTTTTCACAGAAAACAAATTTCACAGATTTTTTGCAACATCAGCTTAGTATATTATAATCAATTATACTGATATTTTAGGGTATATTGGTAGTTATGGTTTCTATTTATTGGCCCATTTTGTCATGATTGATAGAAACAGATTTCAGTGAGATGACAAGTTATGCTTTTTTGGTCGACTTATTTGATTTTGTGGGATATATTTAGTGTTCTGAATGTCTTAGTGTATTTTACATATGAAATGTGTAAAGTGACTTCTGTTTTAAGAGATGTGTTCAAACATATGAAAAAACTGTAAAAAAAAAAAAAAAAAAAGTTCTTGTATAGGCTCCATTTTATTCCTTTACAAGACATTGTATAATTTTGCAATAATTGTTCCAAAAAAGTTCCAAATGACAATTCAGGAGAACGTAAACAATCTCTATATAGTTAACCAAACCTAGACAAAACGGTCCCATCTAATCCTATAACCACTTCCTGTCTGCATCAGCTGTTCATCCTTCCTCCCCCCTTTTTTTCCCTGTTTATAATGTCAACAAGGGGGGTTAACAGTCCTGGCTTGTGGTCAGGTTCAATCTCTTTTGTTGGAGTACTGCTATAAACACATCACACACAAAATTGCATGGAAATTCATATGTTTGGAAGCAATGTGAAGAATTTAAACTCTTACCCATTCAAGATCTTTAAGTGTTCTAAATTATCTGGTCGTTAGATAATCGAGGCTGATATTTGCAAATTTTTGATTATCGGTCATCGGTGTATTTTTATCTAAATTCCCGATTAAAAAAAAACTTTTAAAAGCAATGCGTGTACTATCTCGATGCATCTCATCTCATCTGTCAGAAAAACTGCTATTGGTATGGCTAACATTCCACAAAATTCCCTCATTGGCCGAGACAGACAACGTTACCTGACCTTGAAAATCAAACGTTTTCTGGAAACAAGGATGGAAGGTAAGTATCCGGTAAAAGGGTCGTTGTGCTCAAACCATGCCGTTAACCAAATTGCACTAGGCCAATTGGACCTTTGAAGCAGTATAAGTAGTCTACGCTCAAGCTAAAAAAAAAGCTTGGAATATAAAAGAAATAAGGACTTGTAATAAGGACTAATTGGTGCACTTATGCTACAAGTTGCAGCAGTTTGACACTGCACATTTAACAAATAGTAATGTATATTTATTCATTCAAATGACACATTCAAAGAAATTTACCCTAAAGCACAGCCCTTCTGAATTACAGTCGTCATTTAAATAACCATTCACAAAATTAAACTTTAGCTCACTTGCGGTTGCACTGTATATAGGAATGTCGCGGCAAAGCTGAAAATACCCATCTGCCGCTTTGATGTTTCTTCATCTGGATTCATCATCATCACGGAAGTCGAGTCGATGACTTATGAGCAAATGGGCTTCTAGTAGGAGTGGCAGTAGTTGCCGCCTGTCCCAGTTTTGCCGGGATTGTCCTTTTTTTGAGCGACTGTCCTGGAAAATTAATAGGCTAATCTTTCCCAGGACACGAATTGTCCCGGTTTTCTGCGAAAATGTACTTCTAATTTAGAATTTCATAGTTTGAAATAAAACCTCAACGGTAGCGGAAATACGAAAGCTTACCTTATTGCCTAGCAAGTGCCCGGGCTGTCCACGACCCCACCGTGAGTTCAGTTGCTAGCTAGAGGTAACGTTATTATTTTTTTTAACTTTCTTTTTATTTTGTCGGTTGTGTGAAATGAGGCACCAGCGTCAAAGAAAATACGATTTACAACGTACAACTCAGACTGAGCGAAAAGAGAAAACTTTTCTGAATGGGTAAGCCCACCCAAGGAGACCCATTCTCCGCTGCCTGTGTTTTGTGTCCAGCCAAAATTTCAATTAAGTATGAAGGAAAAACAGCGCTGGAAATCATGCAACAAAGAAGCACCAGCGTTTTGTATTAAGCAAACGCAAAAAAATCTAGTCATTGCAACTTTTATGACAAAAAAAAGTTCACCAGAGGAAGACATGATAGCAATAGCGGAGCTTAGCAGTGTATGCCACGGAGTGGCCACAGCTACTTATCTACCGATTGTGGCAATAAAGTAAGTGCGAAAAAGAGGTGAGAAATGTCAGTGTTAGGTTGCCCAAATTCATTAAGTTAAATAGTTGTTTATAATTCTTATAATACATCTAATCATGTAATCAAGAGAGTATACCTTTGAACATATGATTAGATTTTATAGTGGATTATAATTACACAGTATATGTTTACACGTTAAAGTAAAAAAATCTATTTAATGTAGAAAGGGACAGCAGCAGACAAAGGAGTCCAGAGTGAGTGCAACTGCATCAGGGAGTGTGTCTGCATCAGGACAAATATAGGTAAGAGAGGCAATAGGGAGTCCTACAACTGTTAACATAGTATATTTGCAAATATGGTTTAATCCCCCCCCCCTTAAGGTGTGATATTTCATACTTTATGATGAAAATGCAGCCTAAATGATGTATCAATTCGCTTTATTTCTTATGCAGTGATTGCCATTGTTCGTCCGATAATTGAATGCTTTTGAAATAGCGATAGGCATCTGCTACCTAGCCAAAATAAGATAACCATCGAGAAATTTACCCACAACATCAATATTAGCTCCCTTTTAGTAGGCCCTGTCTCTCTCTCTCAGTTTGTTTTTATCTTTGAGAAAGAAATTTTCATTTGATCTTTTTGCTCTTTATTTAACTTTATGCCTAAAAACATATGACTAAGTAAAGAGGGGTTGTAATTAAGTCCATGTTGTCACAGCCTATTTCTTTTCACACCGGAAAAAATTTTTCAAAAGCATTCAAATATCGGCCTGAAATATCGGTTATCGTCCTTTTTTTGTCACATATAATCATTATCGTATCAGCCTTGAAAAAACCATATCAGTCGATCCCTCCTCTAAAATCAGTCCTTCTGCCAGGTCCCAGATGCCATCCAGAAATGTCAACAAGCAGGGATCACGGTGCGCATGGTGACTGGTGACAACATCAACACTGCCCGTGCCATTGCCACGAAGTGTGGTATCATCCAGCCTGGTGACGACTTTCTGTGTCTGGAGGGGAAGGACTTCAACCAGCAAATAAGGAATGAGAAAGGAGAGGTGGGCTGGGACAGACCTCTCCTCTGTTTGTTCAAATCATTTGAACAAAGTCATTTCTGTCCAATGGGCCAAAGTATGGCTTTTAGAGCTAAAGTATATCAGTGGCAGTCATTCCATGCAAAGCGCTTCTTTAAAGTTATTTAAAGACTTTGTCAGCTTTAAAGGCTTTATGTGATTTCCCCTCACCCTACAGGTAAAACAGGAGCATGCTGACGAGTGTTGGTAGCCTTCCTAAGTGTTGATAGTCTGTGTGTGATTACCCCATGCCGTGCAGATTGAACAGGAGCGCATTGACAGGATTTGGCCCAAGCTACGAGTTCTGGCCCGGTCATCCCCCACAGACAAACATACTCTTGTGAAAGGTGGGTTAGAGTTTTGACAATATAGCCACAGGCATTGATTCTGTTGACAACATCAGGGGAGTTTCCTCTGATTTCTGTGTCCATTTACTTGAGAGAGCAGTGCCTCTTGGAGCAGTGCCTCTTTAGTGTGTGGGAAGTAATTTGGGTAGATTTACTAGGTGTAACTTACTGTCATATTGATCTCAATATGGCAGAGCTATTATGAATATAATAGAATATAAATTCTTTACTGTTATTTGGATAACATATGATTACTACATGTAAGCATTTTTGGATCATCTATCAGATATCCTACACAGCACTGTGGTGGATGTGGTGGCATTAATCCCTATCACTCAGGTATCATAAATAGGGCAATGTAGATATGATGATAATACTACTCTTCACTCAGTGTCATAGACGACATACGATGGCGATAATTGCTTTCTCTCAAGTACCACAGACAGCATAGTGATAGATGTGATGGTGATAACCCCCTTCTTTAAGGTATCATAGATAGCATAGTGATAGATGTGATAGTGATAATCCCTTTCTCTCAGGTGTGATAGACAGCATAGTTAGAGATGTGATGGTGATAAACCCTTTGTCTCAGGTATCATAGACAGCATGGCGTTGGAGCAGCGTCAGGTGGTAGCTGTGACAGGTGATGGGACTAATGATGGACCAGCACTCAAGAAGGCCGATGTTGGCTTTGCCATGGTAATTATCAATGAGGAATTCTTACAGGTAGAATAATGGCAATAATTGGTGATGATGATGATGACGATGATGATGATGAAGATTGAGATGAGGATGATGATGATGATGATGATTTTGTTATTATTAGAATGTATTATTATTATTAACATAATTGTTGTGTCTGTCAGTGCAATTTTTTTCATCATTGCCCCACTGAGTATTACGGAACCAGCACAACTCCCCTCTCTCTGTGCAGGGCATTGCCGGTACAGACGTGGCCAAGGAGGCCTCAGATATTATTCTCACAGACGATAATTTCTCCAGCATTGTGAAGGCAGTGATGTGGGGTAGGAACGTGTACGACAGTATCTCCAAGTTCCTGCAGTTCCAGCTGACAGTCAACGTGGTGGCTGTGATCGTTGCCTTCACCGGCGCGTGCATCACACAGGTGCTCTATGCCGCTCCTCTCAGACACGCTAAGTGGTGCTTAGGCTACTGTAGAAAACTGCCTAAGCTGCTGCTAGTGCTTCAGCTCCTGGGTAACATAGCCTGGAAGTCTGGGTAATGCAGACTGGAGTTTTTTGGAAATGTAGTGTGGAGTTGTGGGTAATGCAATGTGGAGTTCTGGGTGGTGTACTGGCATTCTGGGTAATGCAGTCTGAAATTGTGAGTTATGTAGTATGGGGTCTGGGTGATGCGGCCTGAATGAGAGACAGTTATGACAAGATGGTAGTCTCATTTCTTCCTGGTTAACTAGAGCAATGGATTGTGGGTAGTAAGGAGCACAAACAACAATGCAAGTCAATGGCACACATCACTCTTAAGGGTCCCTTACTGTCAAAATTATCTCTCAGTTTCTCTCAGTTTTCCCACAGGTAAAAAACTCACATCCCAGCTGAATATCTGGATATGTCCATCTTGTGATTGAACCTTGTTAATGACTTGCACATCACTTCCACTGCAGTTTGAGAAATCTGTGCAGAATCCATAATGAGATTTCTGTGTCAGACTCTAAATTGAGTTATTACAGTTTTTCTCAATTGTTTACACGTTTCTTGAAACAATATCACATGTTGTCATAACTTAACAATACAAATACTCAACTAAATCCAGTGCAAAACAGTGGCTTGAAATCTATGTTACCACCTTTCTAAATCAAATATGCACATATCATCATATTCAATTCAATTCAATTCAGTTCATTTTTATTTGTATAGCGCTTTTTACAGCACAAGCTGTCACAAAGCAGCTTTACATTGTTCCCAGGCCTGAGACCCCCTGAGAGCAAGCCTAAGGCAACAGTGGCAAGGAAAAACTCCCTATCAGGAAGAAACCTTGAGCAGAACCCGGCTCAGAGGGGGAGCCCATCTGCTTCTGGCCGGCACTGGGCATATAGAGTTAAAGACAAGTTATACAGTGTACTTTAAGACATTTAAGATTGATAGACAATAGTATTAAGAGCAGAGTGATTATAAGAATGTCTCCTAGGATGTCCGGTTCTTGGAACGCAGTTGGCTTTGATGGGCAGGGCAGCGAGGTAGCAGGACTGGAAAATGGGATGAGACACTTGGGCTACAGCTCGGAGCCCGGAGCAGGGATAGGAAGCAAACAGAAAACAGTGGTTAGTGGATGATAAGAAGGGATGTAGAACAGAGAGGCAGGAGAGGAGGGGCAGAGAAAAAGGTGCCAGTGTGCAACAAGGAAAAACCCTGGCAGGCTAACGTTATGGCAGCATACCTAGGGGACGGGAGGCAAGGGACCGGCATAGTCATGAGGGCGACCCTAAGACAGTCAACACCAGATCACGGCACAGAGTCCATGAAAGCAATAACCACTTAGTCCACCAGAGACTCTGATCCACGCCAGCACCAGGCCATGTCCCTCAGCTGAGGGATTTACTATATAGATATGTTTTGAGCCTAGTCTTAAAGGTGGAGAGAGAGTCTGTTCCCCGAATCTCGGTGGGTAAGCTGTTCCACAGGAGAGGGGCTTGATAGGAAAAGGCTCTACTGCCTATAGTAATTTTGCCCACTCTAGGAATGATGAGAAGCCTGGCATTTTGGGAACGAAGGGCTCTCTGCGGAAGATATGGGTGAAGAAGGTCCTTAAGATAGGGAGGGGCAAGCCCGTTTAAAGCCTTAAATGTGAGTAAGAGTATTTTAAAAACGATCCGGTATTTAATAGGTAGCCAATGGAGAGAAGACAGAACAGGGTAATGTGCTCAAAGTGTTTAGTTTTAGTTAAGATTCGAGCAACTGCATTTTGTACCATCTGAAGGGGTTTTAATGAGACATTTGCACATCCTGACAAGAGGGCATTACAGTAGTCTAATCTGGATGTTACAAAGGCGTGGATTAATTTTTCAGCGTCGTTAATTGATACAATTTTCCTGATTTTGGCTATATTTCTCAAATGGAAGAAGGCAGTCCTAGAGGTGTTAGTTATGTGAGTTTCAAAAGAGAGCTCAGGATCAATAACAACACCAAGGTCTTTGATGGCTGCACTCGGGGCAAGGGAGACACCATCAAGGTCCAGTGTAAAATGAGTGAATTTGCTCCTGATTGAATTTTGGCCTATGACCAATATTTTGGTTTTGTCCGGGTTAAGGAGGAGAAAGTTTCAGGCCATCCAATTCTTTACATCTGTTAGGAGGATACAATGATCGATGGTATCAAAGGCTGCACTTAGGTCTAGTAGCACAAGAAGAGAGATACAGCCATTGTCACAGGAGAGTAGAAGGTCATTGAGCACTTTCAGGAGAGCGGTTTCCGTACTGCGGTGAGGTCTAAACCCGGACTGAAAAACTTCCAAAATGTTGTTAGAGTGTAAAAAGGCTAAGAGTTGCTTTGATACTGCTTTTTTCAGAATTGTTGAGAGGAATGGAAGGTTTGAGATGGGCCTGTAATTTGACAGGTCATTGGGATCAAGATTAGGCTTTTTCAGAATAGGCTTGATAACTGCTACTTTGAAGGGCTGAGGTACGTGTCCAGACATAAGGGAGGCGTTGATAAGATTTAATAGCGGTGTGCCAATTGCAGGCAGTAGCTGTTTTAGGAAACCGGTTGGTATGGGGTCAAGTTGGCTGGTAGAGTTATTAGATGAATTGATAAAAGAAGAAAAGTCGCTAAATTCAATGAGTATAAAAGTCAAAGTGTGAGGCATGCCTAGTAGACATACCTACATAATCTGGGACGGGACTGGCCAGGCAGGAGGCAGAAGTCAATGAGAATTTTTGTATTGCGTCTCTTATCTTTAAGATTTTACTATCAAAGAAGTTCATGAGGTCATTGCTACTATAAATTGCTGGTATGGTAGGGTTAACTGATGCAGGAATCTTGGTTAATCTGGCGATAGTGCTAAACAGGTACCTAGGATTGTCCTTATTTCTTTCAATAAGGGTAGAGAAATATTTAGATCTGGTAGCTGTGAGGGCATGCTTGTAGGTTAGGAGACTTTCCTTCCACGCCAGGAGAAAAGCCTGTAATTTGGTGGAGCGCCATTTTCTTTCAAGTTTTCATGTAGCTTGTTTGAGAGCACGAGTATGGTCATTATACTAAGGTGCTAGCTTCTTGTCTGTGATTTTCTTCCTTTTGAGGGGAGCAACAGCATCCAGAGTTTTACGCAAAGTAGAGTCAATACTGTCCGTAAGTAGGTTAATTTCAGTTGAGCTAGTTTTTAAACATAAACTAGAGGAGATTTCATTGTGCAGGTAGTATGATGTAGGGAGCTCGTCGATAAAGGCATTGGCTGAAAGAGAACAAAATGTGCGCCTAGAAGAAGATCTAGGCTCCGAGTATGTGAAGCACGTTAGTGGTAAATTGAAAGAGATGAGATAGTGGTCGGACAACACAGGAATGTGTGGCATAATTTCTACCTGGTTAATATCTGCTCCATATGTGAGGACCAAATCTAGAGTATGCTTGCGGTAATGTGTGGGTTTATCCACAGCTTGATAGAGTCCAATGGGTTCGATGATGGACAAAAATGCTGTTCTGAACGGGTCATGTTCATTATCCATATGCACATTAGAGTCGCCTACTATCACAGCCTTTTCTGTATTGACAATCAGGTTGGATAAAAAGTTGGCAAATTCCGATAAGAAAACACTGTAAGGGCCAGGTGGCCTGTAAACTATTACAAGGGTAAATAGCTGAAATGCAGTCTTGTCAGGATGTGCAAAGCTGAGTACTAACAGTTCAAACGAATGGAAGTTATAGCCAGGTTTAAAGGTGGCACAGAGTTTGGAGCTGTGTACAGCAGCAACACCGCCACCTCTACCAGTAGGTCGAGGGACCTGGTGATTACAGTAACTGGGAGCAGTTGATTCATTAAGAGCAACAAAGTCATTAGGTTTAAGCCAAGTTTCAGTCAGGCATAAGATATCAAATTGGTGTTCAGTAATCAATTTGTTTATTAATATAGCTTTAGGTTGTAATGATCTGATTAACCCAATCTTAAGGAACATTTGTCTACAGGTACTACTTTCAGGTTTGTCAAACTTAATTTTTATCAAATTATCAGCACAAATGCCCCTACTGGATGTTTTTAAGAAGTTTGGGACCGAGAGTCGTGGAACAGACACTGTCTCTATGGGATTGACTTTAAGTGATGGTTCCAGGGAAAAAGCACATATCTGTGTAGGACAGCCTTGGCCCTGGTAAGTCAAGGTTTAGAGGAATTCAGACTATGATCCATGTTTCTAGAGTTGATAGCTGCACCCTCCCTCGAGGGGTGGATGCCATCTCGTTTTAAAAGACCAGGCCTCCCCCAAAACTTGTGCCAATTATCTATAAAACCCACATTGTTAGAGGGGCACCACTCAGACAACCAACGATTAAGTGACGTTAATCTGCTATAGATCTCGTCACCGCGCCGCATTGGGGATGGGGCCAGAGAAAATTACTGATTCCGACATTTGTTTAGCAATCCTGCACACCGATTTAATAGTTAACTTTGTTACTTCCGATTGTCTCATGCGGACATCGTTAGCGCCGACGTGAATAACAATTTTAGAGTATTTAGCTTTACTTTTACATTTAGCTTTAGCCAGCACTTTCAAATTTCAAATGGCTCCAGGTATGCAATTGACTATGGTCGCTGGTGTCTCTACGTTCATGTTTCTAAGAATAGAATCGCCAATGAACATATGAACAGCACTTACTGTCCACCAATTCCACACTGCTGTGATAAATACAGAACACTACCATCAAGATTTATATGTCTTTGGTCTGATCGAACCTAATTATGGATGATCTTAATACATTCTCACTTGCAGAAATTGGTCTGATCAAACCCAAATACAGTTTTTCTCAATTGTTCAAATATATTGTTTGAAACAATCATGTCGAGTTTGAGAATAGGGGATACAAAAAACAAAATGATGTTGTTGCAAAGGAGCAAATTCATTCATCAAATGTTTTCAAAACTCAACATATTAACAAAATCACATGGTGGTGTCTGAAAATAAAGTACTATTACAAAAACTGTTCACTAAAGACAAGAAGAAAAAGTACATCAGATCATGAGATTAGACCTGCAATCATTCAGTCTTGATACAGAACACGGAAAATAAAATTCACTAAACATATAAGGCTGTCTACAGTGCATAGTTATGTACTATCATTTACATTAAGCCCTAGATTTTCATCCATATCGCACCTATTGTAATATGCTCCCTGGCTGTCTTTGGTGAATGCGAATTTGGCCTGCCTTTGTGGTCATCACATGCAAGGCAGCGTGACCTGAATATTAGGGTTACAGTCATAAACTATCCCATCACCATGCTGAAAAAATTCTTAGCTGTATTGAGGGGTTATAAGTATGGTGGGAGATACGCCATTGATATCCTTGTGTGGGCTGGAAACCACTGCACTGGAGTGGAAGTTCACATTGTCCAATATGACAACAAAGTTGTACATCTGTTGCACTCCCCTACTTCTCCCGGCATCCACTGAACTTCATTTCCCAGATATGAGATCAAAGATTGTTGTGCTTATTTCATCTGCTACATATCTTCTTTGCCTTAGATAGTCTTGGCCAATTGTCCCACCCCTACCCCTACCCCTACCCCTATCCCTACCCTGACCCTAACTCTTACTCCTACCTCTACCTCTACCCCTACACCCCCCTGACCATTACTACTACCCCTTCCCCTACCCCAATCCCTTATGGAATATGGACCTTATAGAAGATGACAGTATTCAGTTCAATTCAATTTTATTTGTATAGCGCTTTTTACAACACAAGTTGTCACAAAGCAGCTTTACATTGTTACCAGGCCTGAGACCCCTTGAGAGAGAGCCTAAGGCAACAGTGGCAAGGAAAAACTAACTAACAGGAAGAAATCTTGAGCAGAACCCAGCTCAAAGGGGAGCCCACCTGCTTCTGGCCAGCCCTGGGCAGATAGAATTATAGAGAATACTAAAGTTGTGTAATATACCCCCCTAGGGGTACTTGGGGGTATTGCAGGGGGTATGTGAGAGAAAGTGGAAACTGACATTTAAGAATAAATCATTAAAATAGGCTATTACACTTTTAGGACTACACACAGATAAATTAAAAATGAATTTCAATGTATTAAATAGAGTTATTACACAGCTTTGTTGAATACTCGATTCTGATTGGTCAGTTACGGCATTCTGTTATTTCTGAATAGCAGACCACTGCTATGAATAACAGACCGTTGCTATGGAAGCAGTTCTGATCATACACTTTGGAGCAGTGTTTCTCAAATAGGGGTACGCGTAGATGTAGCTACAGCAGAACATACTTTCTGTTGCATGGATATGTGCATACATTTTAGATTCTCACAAAATGTGGGAAATTGTATTTTTATCTTTTAACGTGCAATTTCCGGCCTACCGGTGTAGTTAGCTGGCTAAGTAGCCACCGCTGCATTCATGATATGTGACTGGTAATGTTACTTTGTTGCGGTCCAGGATGCTGAGAAGCTTTGCATGGTAACACTAGCTAAAAAACCACGGTCCTTAGATGGTGAAGCTATGAGCCGTGTCATTTTAAATCAAGTGCTTGTGGACAATCCATTTAGCTAGTCTTAGTAGCCAGATAATAAGGAAGCACGGTTCATAAAATGCAAAATGCAAGTGTGTCAACTGCAAAGCCCTGGCAAGAAGGAAACGTAGAGATGAATGAGGACAGAAACGTCAACATCAATATTCCCAAAGAAGTCCCATTCACCTTGTCTCACTTCACCATCAATGGAAATGTTCAGTTTAACGTGAATTATAAAGTTAAGCAGGCTAATCTTAAGAAGTCTACTGAGTTTACGTTGCTATGGATGCAACCGTAGAATCAAACGGACTACTTTTTGTAGCGGAAGCAATAAAATCATTTTTAAATCAATAACATCATTTTTATATCAATATTTTGTGTCAAATTAGTGATTTCTTTAGTAAGTAGCCATAAAATAAGTGGGATAATGTACAGCGAGCCGGTCATTATTGCGAAATAAACCCCGACAGGGTGATGCAGGACCCCGACGCAAGCCGGTAATTATTGACATAAAACTGGACTTGCATAAAGCTACATACTGAAATATTTGTGCTGGGAGTTGTAACAAATAAACCTACTCAGGAGGCATCAAATATAATAACTGTCTTACTGTTATTCTCATTCAGGACTCAAATCGGTGGCTGCTAGACTGCTTCTCCAGCCTCTGGGCTTGGCTACCTACCATTTCATAGTATTTTAAAGCAAAATATTGTAGCCTGGTCAAGGGGTACTTGGTTTAAAAAATCATGAAAAGGGGGTACGTAAGCCAAAAAAGGTTTAGAATCACTGATATAGACAATAGTAATTGCACAACAGAGTAATTATAAAATGTAATTCTGGAATGTCTGGTTCTTGGCACACAGTTGGCTTGATAGGTAGGGCAGCGATGTAGCTGAACAGGAAATAGGGATGTGGCGCTTGAGCTACAGCTCCAGGCAGGAGCCCACAGCAGGAACAGGATATAAAATGACAACAGTGAATAGTGGATGTTAATTGCAGGACTGAAAAACATATAGGCAAGGGGGGAGCAGAGGGGGAAAAGAGATGCCTATGTGTAATAAGGAAAAATCCTGGCAGATAAGCACTATGGCAGCATACCTATGGGAGGAGAGGCAAGGGGCCAGCACAATCATGAGGGCAACTCTAAGGCAGTCAACACCAGACCACAGCTGGATCAGCTGAACACAGAGTCACCAGACCATGATGTAGTGACAGCAATGACCACTTAGTCCACCAGAGGCTCTACGATACATGCTAGGATACTGCTGGGACAGATTGAGCAAATTGCTATTTAAGTTTTCACAAGGGCATATGAAAACTGTCCTTCATTATAGAAGAGGAGCAAAGTGTATGTATTTGTGTGTGATGGTGCACAGTGTGTGTGTGTGTGTGTGTGTGTGTGTGTGTGTGTTGATGATGCGAATTGCGTGTGTTTGTGTAACAGTGCACTCTCTCTCTGTAGGACTCCCCTCTGAAAGCAGTACAGATGCTCTGGGTGAACTTGATTATGGATACCTTTGCCTCTCTGGCCCTGGCCACTGAACCGCCCACCGAAGCCCTGCTGCTGAGGAAGCCCTATGGCCGCAACAAGCCCCTCATCTCCCTCACCATGATGAAGAACATCCTGGGCCACAGCGTCTACCAGCTCGCCATCATCTTTACCCTACTGTTTGTCGGTACAGAGTGGGGATGAAGAGGTGGGGGGTATGTACATGTGTGGGATTAGGACAGACAGTGCACTGACTGTCTGTGGGTGAGGAAGAGACAGAATAAGCAAAAACAGCTTCATGCCCTGAATGTAAAACATTACATTCACAAACAAAACAAAACACTACTCACAAAAAGTTAGGGATATTTGTCTTTCGGGTGAAATTTATGGAAAATGTACAAAGTTCACGCTACAGTGATATTATATCATGAAAGTAGGGCATTTAAGTAGAAGCATGCAATGGTGATTTCCTCATCTCAAACAATTTATTGAAACAAAAGCCCACAACAGTGGTGGGTATACCACAACAAAAAATGTCAATGTCTCAATAACTTGTCATGTGCCCTTGAGCATCAATTACAGCTTGACAACGACGTCTCATGCTGTTCACAAGTCGACTTATTGTCTGCTGAGGCATGGCATCCCACTTTTCTTGAAGGGCGGCCCTCAGGTCATTGAGGTTCTGGGGTACAGAGTTACGAGCCTCTACACGGCAACTCAGCTGATCCCATAGGTTTTCTGTGGGATTCAGGTCTGGAGAAAGTGCAGGCCACTCCATTTGAGGTATCCCAGTCTCCAGCAGCCGTTCCCTAATGATGCGACCTCGATGAGCTGGAGCATTGTCGTCCATGAAGATGAAATTAGGCCTGTGTTGTTCATGCAGGGGCACAATGACTAGATTAATGATGTTATTCAGGTAGTATGGGCTTGTCACTGTACCATTCACAAAGTGTAGGGCAGTTCTGTATTGACTAGACACACCTGCCCACACTGTAACACCACCACCACCAAAGGCTCGTCTGGAGACAACAGTGGCTGATGCATAGCGCTCTCCTTGACGTCTCCAACATCTTTGGCGGCCATCATTTCTGCTCAACGTGAATCGACTTTCATCAGAGAACAGCACTGAGGCCCACTGGTCCCTCGTCCAGCGTAAATGCTCCCTGGCCCATGCAAGACGATGACGCCTGTGCCTGGTGGTGTGGTCAGGTACCCTTGCAGGTCGTCTAGCACGCAGACCACGCTGATGTAAACGGTTTCGAATGGTCTGACGTGACACTTGGGTGCCTCTCACCTCCCTTAAATGTGCCTGGAGTTGAGTGGCATTCATCATCCGGTTCCGCAGGGCACTGTTCACAATGAAGCAGTCATCATTGTGGGACGTGGCCAAAGGACGTCCACTTCTATGCCTTTCTGTGACTCTTCCAGTCTCTCTGTATCTCTGTTGCAACCTGCTGATGACACTCTGTGACACTCTAAGCTTAGTAGCCACTTCCCTCTGAGAACATCCTGTTTGAAGCCTCGCAATGGCGCGGTACTGTTCAATTGTTAGGTGTTGTCTTGGTCTCATGATGTCAAAATGTGAACAGCATGATGTAGAGGACTGTTTAAATACCAATTCTAATTGAACCAGGAAATTTATTGTTCGATTCATGGATCAAACACCTGTTGTGAATTTTGCCGTTCAGCTCCTTGTTAGAGAACAGCAGGTTGTGCAAAAAGTACTGAAACATTGAACAGTTGGACATGTGCATTCAAAAGTTTAGAGAAGGTCAAATTAAGTTCACCTGTAAAGGTTATAGTGCATTTTAGGTTCATCCTGAAATTTCACCCGAAAGCCAAATATCCCTAACTTTTTGTGAGTAGTGTATTTCTTAAGGTCTACCAGCTAGCAAACCATGAATCTTAATCATTTCAGAATTTCTGACAGTATTGAGGCTGTCTATACCCTTAATTAGATGTCTCCTGTTCCCCTCCTTTCCTGTGGCGCCCCAGGAGAGAAGATCTTCAACATCGACAGCGGGCGCAATGCCCCCCTGCATTCTCCACCCTCAGAGCACTACACCATCATCTTCAACACCTTTGTCCTCATGCAGCTCTTCAATGAGATCAATGCCCGCAAGATCCACGGGGAGAGAAATGTCTTCGATGGCATATTTGGCAACCCCATATTCTGCAGTATTGTTGTTGGGACTTTTGGCGTGCAGGTGAGACACGTCAGCAGGACTTTTCATGGTAACATCTCTGCCTCTTTTTATAGACTAGATAGCTGGATTTCACTATTTATGCATACAAATGTTTTGTGTGTGTAGTGTACATATGGTCAAAATGATGAACGTTTTGGAATTCATCAATTTTGACTTACCTTGAGTTTGTTCCTAGGTATGACTAAATTTCACTTTCATGACTCCAGACCACTCTTACCATATATGCAAGCACACAGATTTAAGCAACAAATTTTTTGCCATTCTAATAAAATTGTAGCTGTATCAGATTTATACTTAAAAAAAGTGACCCTTTATTTTTGAAAGACACAAAAACACAATTCAATTTGATATAAACAAAAAACATAGAACTAACTATTGTAATCAGTAAGTAGGCTTATACTGTGATTAATTCACTTCTCAAAGTACAATTGCGACTCTGTCTATACTGTAAGTGACAGAGGTTATTTGCTGATTATTTGGTATTTGGTTCTGTGCCAGGAAGAAAATGTTGAGCTCAGTGCTAACCACAGATCAACAAAGATATAAGATACAAAAGTAAACCTGCACATCATTATTATTTGAGCTTACAAAAATCCCAGCACAAGAAAGAAGGTAAACACAGGTGAAGTACCAAAGTGCAGAGGGTGAAGTGCAAATTAGCAAAAGTTTCGGTCAAGCAACCTTCATCGGTGCCATTTTCTTTTATACAGAAATATGTTTTGAAAACCTGGCTGATGACACTGCTGGTCAACCCGTAGACATCACAGAAGGTTGAATACAACCAAATATGCACACTCAGTTCGTGATGCTAAAGGATGTGCTATCAGTGTGCTAAAGGGCTGGCGGATATGTTTGGACACAGCAGGTGGCACAGTTTTGTACACAGCAGAGAGGGTGTGGAGGGCAGAGAGATGATGTTGGCCTGCTGTGTCCTCCACAATGTGGCCATGAAACATGGTGTTTGTTCACCGGCAGATGAACAGCAACAAGAGGATCATATGTCCGAATTGCAACAGAGAAGAGTGTTAGATTAAGACTATAGAATTGATGGTATGGTATGAATTACATAGAGCTGTGCACCTTATACCTCCGGCCTACATCTGTAAAGACTATTCCAACATGGATAAAAATTTCATTATTAAGCAAGACAGCATAAGGGCAAACTTTTTGATCTAACAATTGATTTGGATAATGGAGATATCTCAGACATACTTATTTCAACCAGTTATTTACGGGTGTTCCAGACACTCCACTGCTCACACTACTGTTTTTTGCATCCACCTCTTCCAGTATTGTTTACATTTCTGAATTAGAGAAAATACACTATATGGACAAAAGTATTTGGATGCCTGACCATTACATTGTAATGACATTGTATTCAAATACATATTATATATTATATAATTATATAATACGTAATATGGAGTTGGTCCCCCTTTTGTAGCTATAACGGCTTCCACTCTTCTTGGAAGGCTTTCCACAAGATTTTGGAGTGCTTCTGTGGGAATTTGTGCCCATTCATTCTGTAGAGCATTTATGAGGTCAGCCACTGATGTTGGATGAGAAGGCCTGGCTCGCAATCTCCGTTCCAGTTCATCCCAAAGGTGCTCGATGGGGATGAGGTCAGGGCTCTGTGTGGGCCAGTCAAGTTCTTCCACACCAAACTCATCAAACCATGTCTTCATAGTCCTTGCATTGTGCATTGGGGCACAGTCATGTTGGAATAGAAAAGGACCTTCCCCAAACTGTTGCCACAAAGTTGGAAGCATAGCATTGTCCAAAATGTCTTGGTATGCTGAAGCATTAAGATTGCCCTTCACTGGAGATAAGGGGCCTAGCCCAAACCCTGGAAAACAGCCCCATACCATTATCCCTCCTCCACCAAACTTCACAGTTGGCACAATGCAGTCAGGCAGGTAATGTTCTCCCGGCATCCGCCAAACCCAGACTCGCCCATCTGACTGCCAAGCAGAGAAGCGTGATTCGTCACTCCACAGAACACGTTTCCACTGCTCCACAGTCCAGTGTCGGTGTGCTTTACACCATTCCATCCAACGCTTGGCATTGGACTTGGTGATGTGAGGCTTGCATGCAGCTGCTCGGCCATGGAAACCCATTCCATGAAGCTCCCACCGCACAGTTTTTGTGCTTACATTAATGCCAGTGGAAGTTCGGAACTCTTCGGCTATGGAATCAGCAGAGCGTTGGCGACTTTTACGCACCATGCGCCTTAGCAGTCGTTGACCCCGCTCTGTGATTTTACATGGTCTTCCGCTTCATGGCTGAGTTTCTGTTGTTCCTAAACGCTTCCACTTTCTAATAATATCACTTAGAGTTGACCGTGGAATATCCAGCAGGGATGAAATTTCACGAACCGTCTTATTGCAAAGGTGGCATCCTATCACAGTACCACACTTGAAGTCACTGAGCTCTTCAGAACAACCCATTTTGTATCACAAATGTTTGCAAATGGAGACTGCATGGCTAAGTGCTTGATTTTATACACCTGTGGCAAACGGGTCTGATTGAAACACCTGAATTCAATAATTAACAGGTGTGGTCAAATAGTGTGTCCAATAATGTCCGTATAGTGTAGCTTCCTGTTTTCCTTTTCTGCAGCATGAGCTAAACCCACAACTCGGAAGTCAGATATGGGATTTTTACGGCCTTTATTTATGCTAATTACAGATAACATGCACGACTGTCTAACTTGAACAGTTTCTACTCGTCATCATACAATCGAGAGTAAGAAGAAAACTGGTGCTTCCACAAATTTCATGAATCCAATGGGATGCACTTTTCCCAAAAGCAAAAAATGATCGTTTCTACAAACATTCTGATGATTGAGGCCCTGTGTGTGTGTGTGTGTGTGTGTGTGTGTGTGTGTGTGTGTGTGTGTGTGTGTGTGTGTGTGTGTATGTGTGTGTGTGTGTGCGTGCATGTGAGTGTGCGCATCTGTACATGTGTGCATATATGTATGGTATAAATACTTTCAAATAGTAGAGAGATGAACCAGGACTGGCATCAGCATATATCATCCACTTCCACCTAATTATGGCCTCCACATCTCATCATTTTGAATAGAGCAGCAGAACACATTGTGAGTGCTATGGACAGTTAATTGTATATCCAATTATTATGTAGTATGCATACAGAAATTTATTTTGAACTTGCCGTTGTTCTTGGCAGAGACCAAACAGATCATGAAGTAAATAGTATTTTCGCTAATTATAGTAGTGGAGTGTAAATGTGCCCTTTGAAAAGTTATTGGGAGGTGATGTAGACAAGGGAGTTTTATCTGTGGGAGTCCATCAAGGGTGACTACGTGGGAGACCATGTCATGAGCATTTTATCATCCCTGTTTTTTTCACCCGTCTGTTATCTAGTCACAACAATCCCCAGCCATACACCTCACCATTGTAAGTGGCCTCTGACTGTTAGTTGGCCACTAGAAAGGCAGATTTCATCTTAGACTATACCTCTTTTCTTTAACTACAGTTCCTGGCATGAATCACCCCTGACAATTCTGCCATGCCCACTGCCCTTTTCTCTGTATACATATGCTCCATTGCTCTGGCGGGGATGGTAATACAGGTTTACTAATCTCGTCTGATTATAACTTCCCTGTACTCTCCCTCTCCCACCTCTTTATCTCCTCTTTTGAGTTTTAGGCTGTTACTGTCACCCACCCATCTACACTGTCCATCCACCAGAGCCTTTGTGGTACTTTCTGGATGAGCTAGTTGTCCTGTTCAGCTCTTGTCCTGACAATTGGACCCATCTTATTATTCTGGAAGACTTCAATATCCAACCTGCGAACTCCCAGACTACTGGCCTCCTCTCCCTGCTCTGGTCATTTGACCTTTACCTTCAGCCGTCACTTGCCACTCACAAAGCAGGAATAAGCTTAAGCTTTCCTCTCAGTCACCTGTCACTGTACCTTTAACAGTCTCTGCCCATCTGCCCTTTATTCTGTGGTTACCTAGGCACTCTGGAAGAACGCAGTGAGCAGAGAGATCAGTAGGGTTGTGACATTTTTCCATTTCCGAGTGCGCCAGACGGTCTTGGACTGGGAGGAGGTGATTGCACAGGTCTGGAGTCATCCAGTAACCCGGGGTCAAACTCAATCACTGAAGGGGCCCATATTAAAAAATCACCACAAATTCATGGGCCAGACATGGTCTATAGTTTTATTTTTTTTTAAATACCATTCTGCTATAACCCAAACTGGCCATTGTTTGATGAAAATATGCCCGTATTTAACAACTCCAACAACAAAATATAGGCAGGCTGGACTTGTAATATTAAAAAAAAACAATTATCACAATGCATACAAATAATTGTACAACCGGTTTGTAGGTCTATTAAATCTACCTATTTGCTTGAGCTAGACACCTGGCATCTTTATTACAACTTCATCAATCTTTGGGGTTAAGGCCTGAGCTGCCGAAACTCTCAGGATGGAGTGAAGGTGTCTGTCAGTGAGACGTGTCCTGTGAGATGTTTTGTTTATTTTCATGACCGAGAACAACTGCTCACACAGGTACATGCTGCCAAACATGCACAGCATATGGGCCACATGTAGGCGAAGCTCTCTGTGAAGGTAGAATTGTGCCTTAAATATGAAGAAGTGCAGAGTATGATTTGCACTTGTGAATGGCAAACTGTAAAAGCGAAACACTAACCGCAATTGTAATTCACAACAAATGCAAAACCGCATTTTGGAGTTTGCCAATGTAACTTCCGATCTGCAAAACTGCAAAAAACAAACTAATAGTAATTTCATACTCACAAAACTGTACCACAGGATTTGCATTTGTAACTTCTGGTCTGAGCGTTCAGGAGCGTAATCTTATCTTGTGATTTTTGGCCACTTTCTTCGCAAGTCTGTGTGCCAAAAATGAAAGAAGTGTGACTGGGACTGGGGTGGGATGAGGAGGGGCGGCCCGCAGGTGTTTAGAGTGTAGCACGTTGCAGTGTATGTTGGGGATTGTAGTGCAGCGTGTTGTGGACGATATAGAAGCAGGCCAGAATTAGTAGAAAATCCAAATCATTGCTCTGGCCAGATCTCATTGGCCTGATTTGTCCCGCGGGCCTTGTCTTTGACATATGTGCAATAACCAAACCAAAATGCTCTCCACCTTTTCTTCCTTATTCTCTCCACCCTCTCCCCCAGCTTCCCCTTGTCTTACAGCTGATGACTTTGTTACTTTGAGGAGGAAGTTGCCACCATCTACAAGTCTTTCAGGCATCCCATGACACACACTGCCACCAGCCCTCTGTTCCTTATCCTGCCCTTTACACACTTATCCACACCCCCACTCACAGACACAGAGACCTCAGAAATCCTGATGTCTCATCACCAAACTACATGTTGCTTGGATCAGCTTCCCTCTCCTTTTCTCCAGAAGATTGCACCTGAAATTCTCCCATTCATTATGCTACTCCCCACCCACTGGTTATGTCTTCAGTCAGGCTTATGTCACACTTCTGTTCAAAATAACAACTTATTCCCTAAATAACCATTGAACATGCTGCCAAATTTCACACTTTCTCACACAGACTGACCTGCATGACCCCAACCAGTTTGGCTTTAAGGCTGGCCAAACTACTTTCTTTTGCAAATGCCCTTCATATTTTAAGGACAGCCTTCCAATCTGCATATATTGGAATAGCACAGTTCATAAATTGTACATATTGGTTTCCATTTACATGTCAATCTAGGCACACATTTGTGATCTCAGCACTATGTTTACTGATGTTTGTTCATGTGTAGTTAGTGGTGTCCTGCCCCCCACTTTGGGGGCACCCTTACCTAGGGCTGGGTGGTATGGCCTAAAACTTATATCACGGTATAATTTGAAGCACGGACGGTAACGGTATATATCACGGTATATTCGTTTTTATTAAAATTTCAATATAAATGCTACTGAAGGGCATGGCAGCTATTACTGTACTCTTAACTGTATTACTAGGACATATTACACATAGTACAGAGGTATTTTAAGAACATTTATTGTGTAAAACTGCAATAATAAATAGAAAGAATACGAAGCCTTTTCTCAAGTAACCTCCATCTCTGAAAAACACTTTTTCACGAAATACAATAAAATCAGATTGACTCAGGGATTAAAGTTCTCCGTTGTTACAATGGATTTCCGTCAGTTGGATTCCAGAGAGGCCATGTATGCGATCAGTGTAGATTCTAAGGGGAAAAAATAGCGAGGGGAGGGGGGTGATACGGGATTTAGGAATCCTGCTAACAGGTGAGAGGTAGCTGATTTGTATAAGCATACGATCTACTTGGATGTTGGTTTTATATATATGTGTAATGTCGTGGAATCTCACCTTCTAGAAAGAAACTTCGGTGATGAAACAGAGTCAGAGTGCAGTGAGACAATTCCGTGTTTATTCCGAAAGCTTTCAGGGGAAAAGTCATCCAACTCACATAGAGAGGTCAGAGCAATTCCCACTTTCTTTAGTGTACATCACAATTTTTTATGCAGTGATAAGGCGTGCAACTCTCAAATAGACACATACATCTCTAGGCAGTATTCAGGCAGAAAAGTTGTAATTGTGTTTTGAAATATTTTGTGGTTAGCAGTTCATTAAAAATGAAAAACTCCCTAAAAAGTACGAGAGTCTTAATGTCCAGTAAGCAATAGAAATAGTTCTATTGATATGAATAAAGTTAATCAAGATTGCAATCAAAGTCAAAGTTTGTGACAAAGAAGGAGCGAGAAGCCATGGTTCAAAAAGGAGCAACCTGCAATCTCACCACTCCAAGGAACGAGAAGAAAGCAATCCTTTTGCAACCACCCACATCTTCTGACCAAGAAAAATCCACAAGGAAAGTTTATTCCAGCAGCTAAGCATCAATTCAATTCAATTCATTTTTATTTGTATAGCGCTTTTTACAACACAAGTTGTCACAAAGCAGCTTTACATTGTTCCCAGGCCTGAGACCCCCTGAGAGCAAGCCTAAGGCAACAGTGGCAAGGAAAAACTCCCTATCAGGAAGAAACCTTGAGCAGAACCCGGCTCAGAGGGGGAGCCCATCTGCTTCTGGCCGGCACTGGGCATATAGAGTTAAAGACAAGTTATACAGTGTACTTTAAGACATTTAAGATTGATAGACAATAGTAATTAAGAGCAGAGTGATTATAAGAATGTCTCCTAGGATGTCCGGTTCTTGGAACGCAGTTGGCTTTGATGGGCAGGGCAGCAAGGTAGCAGGACTGGAAAACGGGATGAGACACTTGGGCTACAGCTCTGGACAGGAGCCCGGAGCAGGGATAGGAAGCAAACAGAAAACAGTGGTTAGTGGATGATAAGAAGGGATGTAGAACAGAGAGGCAGGAGAGGAGGGGCAGAGAAAAAGGTGCCAGTGTGCAACAAGGAAAAACCCTGGAAGGCTAACATTATGGCAGCATACCTAGGGGACGGGAGGCAAGGGACCGGCATAGTCATGAGGGCGACCCTAAGACAGTCAACACCAGATCACGGCACAGAGTCCATGAAAGCAATAACCACTTAGTCCACCAGAGACTCTGATCCACGCCAGCACCAGGCCATGTCCCTCAGCTGAGGGATTTACTATATAGATATGTTTTGAGCCTAGACTTAAAGGTGGAGAGAGAGTCTGTTCCCCGAATCTCGGTAGGTAAGCTGTTCCACAGGAGAGGGGCTTGATAGGAAAAGGCTCTACCCCCTATAGTAGTTTTGCCATCATTTGAATCGTGACAATTGCAATTAGTTGAGCCCAAACGCCATGTTCACCTGCATGCACACACTAATTTCCCCCCATCCCTAGCACTTAGACTGTGAGGACGTCCTATCCCTCTTCATTATACAATATAAACAACTGATAGCACACATAATGCATAGCATAATTCAAGAATAATGGAAAGAGAATAACACATTGTTATTAAAAGAAAATAACATGCAGATAGACTTTTAATGGGTGGCCATTATAGCGAGACATGGGGGTTTTGAAGGGATTTGTCACATTGTTGTATGTAGGCTACATTTTGTGAGGTTAGGCTACTGCTTTGTGTGTGTGAGCGAGAGAGAATGGGTGCGTGTCTGACAGTAGCGCAAACTCAGAGTGTCTGTAGGCTATACAGTTGCCAGGCTCACGGTGTCCTGGACAACAATATTTTAATGCTTCCGAAAAGATTAATCACTGTCAGGTCAGCAAAGATTTGTATATGTTGATAAAGCTTAGTATCATGTCTTTTCGATGAAATTACACCTAGATCTGTGAGGGCTCTACCCGTCAGCGCGGTATAGTCAAAATCCATACCATAGGGCAAATTCATAAAGGTGTACTGTACTGTCCACCCCTACCCGTACCCCAAAATGACCTGTTTTTGAATCCAAACAAAGTTAATCAAATTAACGATTTGTTATCATTGAATTTAGTGCACATACAAATTCGTCTTAGTAATATGTTTTTCCATGAAAGCAGATGGTTTTTTAAAAATGCTGGCCTGTACTCTGAATGAGTTGCTTTCTCGAACCAAATGCAGAGATACCCCTTTCCCAACTCCAAACACTCTGTATGTTGTATCATAGCCAAGCATGGCATGCGCAAACAAGAGGTTGTTGCTAACATCCTCACCCAACACATCTCTTGCATGCCCAATGTTCAAAAACCTGTGATTTGACGAAGACGACTTCTTGGACTCAGACATGAAGTACAGCTCTCCTTGCTGATAGAGAAGAATCAGGAGGTCGGTATCATCTCCAACAAGGACAGTTCTTTGTTTCAATGCTGCTGTCATTGCCGTTTGAAGTATGAGCACATCTGCGTTGCCCTGAGCATTGTGAATGTCCTCGAACCCAGGTCTACGGGGTACCAAACTACAGCTTTAGTCAAAGCTGCAGTTTGGTACCCCATAGACCCGGGTTTGAGGCCGGATGGGGTGACTGCTCTTGCCCTTCGCTACAAGTGGTGTCAGAGTGGGATGGCTGACCGCAAGGCCATCAGAGATGTGCCCAGTGTGTCAGCCGTATGAAGGACCTCCAGGTTAGGTTGACCCCGGTGTG
The DNA here is from genome assembly GCF_013368585.1 of Megalops cyprinoides. Classification (NCBI taxonomy): domain Eukaryota; kingdom Metazoa; phylum Chordata; class Actinopteri; order Elopiformes; family Megalopidae; genus Megalops; species Megalops cyprinoides. The sequence goes on along the minus strand of NC_050588.1, from coordinate 167,265 downwards.
AAGGACCCCAGAGATGGGCGAAGCACTAGTGAGTGGGGCATCCTGGGATAAGAGAAGTACGGTGGGGGAATCCGCAAGGTACGACTTAGTGTGTGAAGCGCATGGGTGCGCTTCCCAAAGGGGAGGGCAGTGTGACAGAGTGCTGTCACTATGGTTGAGTGTGCGCTCTGAGTGCCATACCAACGAGTCAGGCTCTTTGGCGTTGCAGTCAAAGCTGCAGTTTGGTGCCCCGTAGACCTGGGTTCGAGGCTGGGTGGGGTGACTGCCCTCGCCCTTCGCTACACCCTCCCCCAACAGGTTTATGAAACATTGTTTATTGTCATCGTTTGACAGAAATTCCTGCTTTTTCAACCTCAGTGACATGGTTGATGTGAATGAAACCTTCTGGCGAGTCTTTGTACAGTATTTCTTCTTTTATGGGCACCATCCTTTGTAAATAGCTGGCTGCTGTACCCATCAAACACGATAACCACTGATTGCCCATAATGTTCTCGAACGTAACCAATGTAAGTTTCCACTATTGCCCCGTATGTCTTTCCTATCTCCCAGGGTAGTTGGTGGAGGAGGGCCCCTCCATCTAAGATGTACAGGATGTCTCTTTCTGGCACATCATCATGAGGCACAGCGTTCCATATAGCTTTTGCAATTTGGGGTTTGTTCGCTGGGAGAAGCAGGTGAGCAGGTGGATACCTGCAGAGTTCATACTTGAAGGCTTCAACTAACTTATCTGCCTGTGTCCCGGCAATCACTAGTCTCTGAAACAAGAGTTGCGAATCAATATGACTGAAGCTTGTTCTATTTTGGGGGTGATGCATGCAATAATTCCCATGCTGTGGAACGTTCCATAGCCATCAATTGTTCGGATATTATGGTCAGCATTATCTGCAACGTATTGCATGAAGTGCCACAAACCTCACGTTTCTGTGCTACTGCAGCACTTCTTTCATACATCTGTACTTCTGAATATGAACAGCCAAACCCAAGGTGATACAGCCTGTCAACGGTGCAAAGTGGTGATGCATTTGTACATCAACCCCAAGCTGAAGTGGTGGGAGTAGAGCTCTTGGTCTGGTAGCTTGCATCATAGCTTGACCGAGTGAACAAATTTTTAGTTCCTTTTCTTTCCCAACAAATAGTGTGCATAGGAAGAGTTGCAGAGACTGTGGAACATATGGCAGTGTCTTCATCACCAATGACATTTCTAGACTGGTCGGACAGGTACTATTTGCCCGCACAATGGAACTAATGTCAGATTTCAAGAGTTTTGCTGCAGCCATAATGAGCCTCTCCTTGTCATTACATCCCTCTTGGATCCTTCAAAAGGCATGGAGAAGCCGGGCTTCGGAATGTCACCACATTCTGTTTTCCTTTTCCCTCGCTGATCAAAATGTCACTACCAAAGTGACCCTGAAGTTGCTCTTTCATGTGGCGAAAGCTGTATGGCTCCTCATCACCTCCTAGGTAGTCCTTCATCCTGAAGATAAGGTCATTTACTGTCCTCTGCTCCTCATCACTGCGGCGCAGATCGTCTGCCACTTTCAAAAAAGCATCAGCACAAGAAAGGGACTGGGGCCTCCCAGTTTTACAACTTTTTGAGCCATCATTGTCTTCATCTTGAAACCATGTGGGAACTTGTCTTCCAGTTCTGAAGTTGCCGTTGCATGACTTGTGGTATACTGCCTCGGCAGAGTGAAGGTCATTCACATATGCCAGTCTTCCTCTCACTATATCAGACCAATGGTGTTACGTCCTGGGACGTGTCTGCTCCCGCTCTCGCGCTGTTCCGCCCTCCGTTTTCTTTTTTTTTTTTTCTGCAGATAGGCGCCCCGCTGCGATTAGGTGAGGAACGAGCGGGAAGATTTAAAAGGAGGAAACCTCGGGATGGAGAGATGGCTTCCCCTCGGATAGATGATGCGCGTTTGTGTGCGTGCGCTCTGTTTTTGTATATATTTGTAATATAATGTAAATACTTTGTGTTACCGTTTTGTGGTTTAGCCAGCGGGTAGTAGGGGGTGGGTGCCATTTTCTGTTGTTGATTTTTTTTTTCCTTTTCTCCTGTTTTCGGATAGTTAGGGAGTCAGGGAAGAGATTGTATTTTGTTTTCTTATTTTCTGTGGTTAGGTCATTTATTCCCTTTCTCCTCAGCAAGTTGTGTTATGTTTGTTATTTTGGTCTTGCCCACCCCCGAAGTTTTGACTTAATAAAAGAACCCTGGCTTTATTTGCAGTGTCTGTGTTCTGGACTGGAGACAAGAGAGCGGGTGTCCACACGTTTTATTTTATGTTGCACCTCACCCTAGACGGGGTTGTAACAATGGTCTGAACGCTTAGTGCAATATTCAAGTAGTTTTGTCTTTGGTCCTGACAGGAATCAGTTTGAACTCTTTTCTCTTGCCTGCATATCTGTCACGCACCCTACAAAACAAACATTGATCTTTGTTTGAAAATGAGGGTCCAGACGACATCCACTCACAACCAACTACCCCTGCTTCGATCCGTTGCTGCTGTTTCTTGAATTGTTCTATTTCGCATTGGTTGAGGAATTTCCTCCGGCATTCTACATGAACCACTTGGCCTGGGACTACGGTTGTGCCTGCGTTGCATTGTTTGTTGGCTCTGAGAATACCATCACATCCCTTCTGGGTTAACTTGACAGTCGGCGCTTCATCAAATGTTTGGTTCCCACAGAATACACACTCAGCCATCTCCATCTGGAACAAAGGCATTAAACAAGGCACACTTTTATACTTCTGATATGTTTTGTATATTGTAATATTTGTGAATATACTGCTTTAAGTGAATGAACAAATAAGATAATTATAATAAGAGTAAAGATGCTCAAAGTTGCCAATAGAACCAGTCAGCCCACACACACTCCATCTCTCCATGTCAGCCCAACCCTTCGTCTCCCCTGTGCCGTGATCCCCTACATCAGGGGCGAAAATCTGTTATCAACTTTGGAGAGGAAAATTACATGAAGGCAAAGGGCGGGGGTTGTTTACAGTGATATATTGGGGGGAACAAATATTTTTCTCAGTATTGCGGCATCATAGCCGGTTTGTTTTTGTTTTACCAGCCATGTGTTTTTGTTTTCTGTGCTCTCGTTTGCTTGCCCCACCCCTTGTTTTTCTGCCTGTGGCTTGATTGCTCATCTGTTTCACCTGTCCGCTTGTTCACCTGTGTCTCGTTTGCTTGTTAGTTTGTGCATTTATACCCTGTCTGTTTCCTAGCTCATTGCCAGTTCGTCTCAGTTTATCTGTTTCGCAACCAGCATTCCCTCGTCTCATTATTCTGCCTGCCTGCTTGCCTGTCTTTTGATCTTGCCTGTTTCCCGACCATGAGTTTTTGGATCCGATTCTGTACCGTCTGCTGCGCTTTCCTGGTTTTTTGACTATTGCCTGTTTTTGACCCTGTTTTCTGGATTCTTCCTGAGGACTTCAATAAATCGCTTGTGCATCCTCCACCTGTCTGCGCCTGAGTCCCTGCCTGACTCCTGACAATTTTTTCCAGCATCGGGGGGTCGTGTTCCCCCTGTCCCCCGTGGGATTTCCGCCTATGCCCTACATATGTGTCAGACTTATTATGAATAATGACATCACAGATACTACACATATGTCTATAAGGAACAATTTATACCCAGTTTAGATGCGGATACACCCATAGGAGCAGTGTGGCACAAACTGTAAGTAGAAAATTTGGCAAAAAAATTGGATGTTGGGGTAGTAGTTCCCCAAATACAGGTATAAGACATTAGAATAGCCTCTGAAAAAAAGTGTTTTATTGGAAAGATTGACCCCAAAAACCTAGGAAAAGACACCAAATATGTTGGATAGGTGTACATAGACCCTCTGATATTAACACCATTTTACCCAGACCACGTCACTCTAAAACGTCTAAACTTTGCTTCTGACCTTGAAAAAGGCATGTTCCACTAAATCCATGAAGGTATACTTTTAATATATGATGCAGGAGGGTATTAGGACCAATAAAAACTATGAAACATTACTATTGTAATTTCTCCTGGGTTGGGCACTTTTTTGAGTTAGATTGACTGGACTAAAAGGACAATAATGTAACAATAATAATAATGTAATGCAATGTAATGTAATGGGTAGGGGACACCCCCCTCTCTCTCTCTCTTTCACTCTCTCTCTCTCTCCTGCAGATTGTAATTGTGCAGTTTGGAGGGAAACCATTCAGCTGTGCACCTCTGAACGTGGAACAATGGCTGTGGTGCCTCTTCGTGGGAGTGGGAGAGCTGCTGTGGGGACAGGTTAGTGGGAGAGCTACTATGGGGCTGGTTAGTGGGAGTGGGAGAGCTGCTATGGAACAAGATAGTGGGAGAGCTGCTGTGGGGACAGGTTAGCAAATAATAGTTAGTAGTTTGTAGAACTGCCCTCCAAACACACCTTTGCCCTGTGGTCCCCCCAACAGGTGATTGCCACGGTACCCACCAGTCACCTGAAGTGTTTGAAGGAAGCAGGGCACAGTCCTGGAGTGGATGAGATTACAGATGATGAGCTGGCTGAGGATGAGGAGGAGATTGACCATGCAGAGCGTGAGCTGCGGCGCGGTCAGATACTGTGGTGCAGGGGTCTCAACCGTATCCAGACTCAGGTGCAGTTTAATGCAACCCCTTTGCTGCTTAACTGTCACACCTTTCCACCAACCCCCAAAGGTAGCAAGAGAATGATTGCGAGACTTCAGTCCTGTCCTCCTTTGGCTTCCTCCTCCTCTTTCCTATTTGGACTCTCTCTCTCCTTTGGTACAGAACAATTCTCCCTCTGAGAGCCAGAGTATTTCTCCTCTTCTGTCTCACCACTAGTTTCTACCTCTATGTCTCTACTTGAATCATCTCTCTCTTCCTTCTCTCTCCTCCTTATTCTGTAACTTCTCACATGACCAGTGCACATGTCTCCTTATCTTTCTAACAGTGAGACCATGGTCTTGATGCATTAACTAATCAGAAAAGAGACTACAGCTAATATACAAGGTGTAATCTCCCAACCAGATCACAGAAACCAACATGATGAAACTGCAGTCCTGTTTGTTCTGCAATCCTGTTTGGTCTGTAAAACACATTCACATTTGTTCCTTCATATTTAAACCCAAGCCATGGCTGTTCCTTCACATTTAAAGCCCATTTATGGCTGTTCCTCCATATACAATGCCCTAGTCACATCTCTCACTGCAGTTAAAACCTATTTCCATCTGCTCCTTTGTATTTTACCCATTTATTTACATTTGTCCATGTTTAAACCACATTCTTCTCTGTCCGTCCCCTTGAACCTTGTTCACATCTCTTGCTTCATGCTTGAATTGCATTCATGTTAGGGATGCACGATGATATCAGCACGACATCGGTATTGGCCAATAAAAATTTAAGAAGTTAATTATCGGCATCGGCAGATATGAAAATTTCTGCTGATGTGCCTGGCTGATAAGGTGATGCGTTAACTATGCGCACGCAATGACGCTAAATGTTTATTATGAGCACCAGCAACATGTTTCAACATGTCAGCTGTAGGAAAGTATTTTGAAGTATCTGAAACAGATAACAAAATTGCTATTTGTAATGCTTGTAAAGCACCAGTGATGAAGGGTAAAATATATAGCTAAGTGTCTCATTTTGGGAGGATGCTAGCTGTGTGCTGCTAAGCTTTTCTCTGCTTCTGGAGGGGCGTGAGACCATTTTTCAAGGACGCGTCTCCGTAAGGAGAGAATGCGATTTGAAATGAAACAAGACAGCCTGTGATCAACAAGCTCATGCTTTGGACTCGTACGGAGGGGCCTAATGGTTTCAACCGACCCCCTACCTAGGTTTCTCACCCAGGGAGGATACTAGCTGAATGCTGCTAAGCTTCTATTTGCTTCTGGAAGAGTGTGAGACCATTGTTTTAATATCGCAGCTCGGTAAGTAGAGAATGCGATGGGAAATAAAATAAGACAGCCCGCGATCGCCGAGCTCCTGCTTTGGAGGTCCTAATGGTTTCGACTGACCCCTAGCTAGGTTTCTCACCCTGGGAGGATGCTAGCTGTGTGCTGCTAAACTTTTCTCAGCTTCTGGAGGGAGTGTGAGAAAAAAAATAATGCGGCTCAGGAAGCAGAGACGGCAATGGGAAATAAAACGACAACCTGCGATCGCCTAGTTCCTGCTTTAGGACTCGAACAGAGGGCGTAATTTTGTGTTTGTACCTTTACCTGTAACTTTATTGTGTCTCGGCTCCATAAGCCATAAGGAGAGAATGCGATGGGAAATAAGACAGACCATTTGTAAATTACGCGGCATGTGTATATATGTATATATATATATATATATATATATATATATATATATATATATATATATATATATATATCATATACACATACACACACTATATCGGTATCTGCTTCGGCCATCGATGTTTGAAAATATCGGCATATCAAATATCGGCAAAAATCTAATATCGTGCATCCCTAATTCATATGTGTTCCATGATGTGTGTAAACCCTATTCAAATCTGTCCATCCAAGTCAAAACTATTGCTGTGAATCAAATTGCACACTAGCATACTGCATTCTAGTATACCCTGTAGTGCACACCCTCCACTAAATCTTTCAGCATGTATCAATAAATATGTAAGTACATGGTATGCATCAATTATCCCCCCTAGTAAGGCATTTCATGCCTTGACTTGTTATACCAAAGATTATTCAAAGAACTACTTTTTTTTTTTTACTTTTTTCACAATTATGATACTGGTGTAATTGTGAATGATTTGAAACAAGGCTGCATGATACAATGTATAAGGTGACTGCACTGATCCAGGGAACTACAGGTCGGATACAGTTTCACTTGTACCTCATGTAACATTTTAAAATACATCATAAAGAATAGATTAGAATTATTCCTGAAAAAAATCATAAAGACAGTCAACATGGTTTTCACAGATCGTGCTTAACAAACCTCCTGGACATCTTGAAGTAGGAATCAATGGAGCTGTATTAGTTTTAACATAGAATAGAGAGAAACTGGGGGCCAAGCAGTGAAGCTGCATAGGCACCCATTGTGTTTCTACCTTTTCTTATTATTCATCTTTATCTTCTTCTTCTGGCTTGGGTGTCTATGGCAGCCCCTAGAACCATATGGTAAAAAGTTTTGAAATTTGGCACACTGATTGGGGACAGTCTCATGATTCTTTTCATCAAGTTTGATGTCAGCGCCTCGAATGCTCTAGTGCCACCAGCTGGTCAAAGTTGGAGGTATGTTTGCACATGAAACTTTTGAACCGTGTGCCCAATTTTCAAAAATGAGGTACCATTGGATTCCTTGGATCGAATTAAACGCATATTAAACGTCAGTATTGGATTTCTGCCATATTGGATTTATAAAAACGCTTTCACAGGCCAAAATTTTGTCCAATTTTCACCAAATTTGCTACATGTGATCTTCAGACCAAGCCTCAAAAAAGTTATCATATGGATTTTTGATTTTTGAAACCGTTTGTCTGTTACAGCCTATCGAAATTGGCAGAAAAGCCACCAGACAGGAAGTGAGATCATATCTCAGCAACTGTTTGATGTGTTGACACCAAACTTGATACATGGACTCAGGACTACTTCCTGAGATTGTGCAAAATTGTGTTATTTGACCACTGGGGGGCACCACAATAAGTAAAAATGCGTTTTGCCCAATAACTATTGATGTGTTTGCCTTAAAAAAGTAATTCTTGTGTCTGGTGATACCTTGGGAGGTCCCAGGACAGAGACAAAAGCATTCGTCCATTACAGTCAATTAAAAATGGCGGGAAGTGCAAGAACAGGAAGTGAAGTCATAACTCAGCAATGCTTTGATATATCGATACCAAACTTGGTACATGGACTCAGGACCCCATCCTGAGGATGCCCAAAATGTTCTTCAACATTTGACCTCTGGGGGGCAATGCAATAAGCAAAAAATTGTCTCTGCTAATAACTTGATGTATTTCCATGCCAAATATGCATGTGGGTAATAACAACCCGAGGAAGAATTGTTTTATGGCTGGTACAAAACTACAGAATGTGCAGTATGAAGAAGGCTTGGAATAGTTGACAAGTCTATCTGGATCTAGACATTCTGCTAGAGCAGTAAAAGGCAAATACAATGTTAGGATACATACCAAAACATATTGACTACAACCCAAATGAGGTTATATTAAAGTTAAAGTTATTCAATGCCTCTGTCATACCACATTTAGATTACCATGTCCGCTTCTGTGCACCAAACTATGTGAGGGACATAGAAGACCTTGAATAGGTTCAGAGAAGGGCAGCAAGATTTGTTTCAGGTAGCTCAAAACACTTTAATTTATTAGTCTAGAAAGAAGGAAAGTCAGGGGAGATTTCATTGAGGTTTTTAAATGGATAAATAAAGATGGGTACAGAAGCTATTTTAAGATTAGTTCTGTCAACAGAAGAAGAGGGCATAGGTGAAGATTAGTAGAAGGTCAATTTCATACTGATTTCATGAAGTATTTACTAATTATAAATGTATGGAACAGCTTGATAGGATTCATACTGGAAACAGAGACACACAGTGTTGAAGGTCAGACTTGACACAGTCCTAGATACACTCTACACTACAGACTAAATGACAAACCCAGCTGGGCTGAATGACCTGTTATTGTCAATAAACATCTTATTTTATTATATTCCAGTTGTGAACTCACTTCAGAGTCATAATTCTGTGTTAACAAACTTTGACCTTAGCTGTACTAGCTAGGCTTTCTACCTGGCTGTGGTATTTTACTCTCATAATAAATATGAAAAAGTTATGCAAAGTACATCAAATGAACTGTTAGCATAATACCATTGTGACATTACATTACATTACATTATTGGTATTTAGCAGATGCTCTTATCCAGAAAAATTTACATCAGTTACAGTTTTTTACTGTGTTATCCATTTATACAACTGAATATTTACTGAGGCAATTGTGTGTTAAGTATCTTGCCCAAGGGTACAGCAGCAGTGCCCCAGTGTGGAATAGAACCAGCAACCTTTTGGTTATAATTCCTGCTCCTTAACCACTATGCTTAGCTGCTTATATACATCACCATTCAAGGTATGGGGAAAGGTTAGTGGTAATGGGAGAGCTGCTATGGCAGCTGGTTAGTGGGTGTGGGAGAGCTGCTATAGCGACAGGTTAGTGGGAGAGCTGCCTGATAGTGTAGAGCTGATATATCCTTTTATTCTGCAATTGGCCATGGAATCTGGATATTTTCAAGCATTTCTACACTATCCATGCTATCATGTGTGAAAGTACATGACAGGTAGAAGCGTAGTTGCTAAGCATACTGTATAGTATATGGTCTGGGGCAATCAGCCTCATGTCCATTCCACCATTTTTAAACCCTGTTAATGTCTGTTCTTCCATTTTAAACCCTGTTCATGTCTGTTCCTCCATTCTTAAAACCTGCTCTTCTTTGTTCCTCTATTTTTAAACCATGGTTATGTTCCTCCATGTTGAAACATTGTTCATTTTTGTTCCCTTTTGTTTAAACCTATGTTTGCCTATGTTTAAAATTCATGTCTTGTGTCTTCATTGTTCATATCCTCTTTGTCTGTTCCTCCATTTTTAAATCTTATTCATTCACTCCATTCACTCCATTTCTGTGCATGCCATTTCTAGGTTATATTTTCCTTAATTTAATGCACACGTTTTCTTTTTAGGCTGCATTATTTACGTGTGTAAAAAACTACAAAATCACAAACACAGTGTAAAATGTGTGAAGGGTAGGCCTACTATACAAGTATGTTTATTATCATTACAGTTGTCAAATATTGATATCCAAACTACAATGTGTAGACCAGATAAAAACTGTTTATACTGTAGTGTCCCCCATGTTGGACATTAGCCCATTGTGCAAATGTGTAGGGTGTTGTTGGGAGATTCAGCTTCTGTGCTTTATCTAAACAGTTAACCTGTGCTGCTGTGAGGTGTCCTTGGAGTTGGTAAGTCAGCAGGGGCACTAGGGTGGGCTTGCGGGTCAGTTTAAAAGAGCTAAGAAGTGAACTGTTCCCCCATTTGCTGTATTCTCCTTTTTACGGTTAGGTTTCTATGGCTTGGCTTGTGAGCAAACAGTGCATTCTGACAGTATTACAGCCAAACAGTAGCACAGTTGTATGCTCTGTCCTCTAATAAACCAAACAATTCTGTTACATGGAGCAGGGTGAATCCAAGCACAGAGATCACTCAGAGACAAAGGTTGGTTGTAAGAAAACAAAGTTTTCTTTACTGATGGCTCAAGAAGCAAAAAGCAGGCTTAGTACACAAAGCATGGCAACTCAAAACTGAGCAACAAGCAATTGAAAAGGCAGGGTTTAAATAACACACAAAGCATGTAACAAAACTAACTAAACGCAGCAGCCGAAACCCTCACATAATTCATGAACTTTATTTCTTGGCAGTGTATTTATTTAGTTCGTTTTTCTTGTGTTTAGCTGTTAGTGAGCTCGCTACAATACCAGTCATTAACCAAAAGTACATTGCTCGATTGCTCTTGCTCAACTGCTCTAGCTTGGACGAGTTCCTGCTGTGTTTGTGCTGTGTTTGTTGGTGTTGTGTTTGTGGAGTGGTTTCTGTGCTATTACATTCAATTGGATAAAAATAAAAATTGGTGCTATTTACCTAGCTATTACATAAGGTAGGTCTGATCTGCTCTTAAAGTTGAATCTTTTGTTGCCATTAGGGGACAGAGAGGGAATTTTCCACTTTTTTTCCTCCGTCGCAGCTAATTCGGCTCTAGCCGACGAGAGGTTTTTTGTGGTTTTTCGCCCTCTCAGGAGCAAATCTCTAAATAATTAAGCAGCACACTTAAGCTAGCTATTCAGGTAGTTTAGCTAACTAGCCGGTTCACTTTTTTACCTTTTTCTACTATTTTTCAGCGTCAGATTTTAGGATATTCTGATTCTGGTTGTGTTAGCGCGTCTGCGCGTTTGCTGAACTGTAAACATAGTTTTATTGTATTAGGCTAAGTGGCATTTCTTGCGCTTGATTTCTGCCTTCTGACTGTTCTGAGCCACCTCGGTGCTTTTAGCACTTCTTTAGCTGGTAATTCTGTCTCGGCAGTAAATCCTTATTTAGGGAAAGCGTTTACAGTTAGGGGAAAAAATGTGGCCAAAACTGTGCGAGAGTTGCCGGATGATCGGATTTCTGGAGGGAGACCTCCAGAATGAGTTCATCTGCGACCGTTGCCGACTTGTTGAGCACTTGGAGAACAAGATTCTTGATCTTGAGGCCCAACTAGTTGGACTCCACAGTAATCCTGAATTGTTAGAGTTCCAGAAACTGATTAGTACGCCCTATAGAGAGATAGTGTGCTCACCCAAGCCGGGTAGGGGGGAAGATACAGACCAGATAGGGCGAGAGAGCTGGGTTACAGTAGGGCGTAAACGTAGAAAGGGGCACAAAATTCCAAGAGGGGCAGTATCTCCAGAGATTGCGGTGACCAACCGTTTCGCACCACTGCAGGACGAGTTGACCCACAATCCTGAGAGTGGGAGGACTGAAGAGCCCCAGGGCACCCAGGTGGCCTCATCCTCCAAGAAAAGGGGATTCAGTCATTAGAGGGGTAGATAGCATAGTGTGTTCGCGCGACAAGGAGTCTCACATGGTCTGTTGCCTGCCTGGTGCCCAGGTTGGAGACCTCCTGGAGAGCGCGGACAAGCTCCTGGCCAGAGCGGGGGAGGATCCGGTGGTCATGGTCCATGTTGGAACCAATGACATAGGAAAGGGTAGGTTCGGGGTTCTGCAAGAAAAATTTATTGATCTAGCAGGGAAGATTAGGAGCAGAACCTCCACGGTACTCTTCTCTGGAATTCTACCAGTACCACGTGCAAGCAAAGGGAAGCAAGCCTTTATATGGAGGTTTAACACGTGGTTACAAACCTGGTGTAGGAAAGAGGGGTACAGGTTTATGGGGCACTGGGACTCCTTTTGGAACAGGGGTGACCTGTACAAGCGGGACGGGTTGCACCTGAACTGGAGGGGTACAACTGCACTGGGCCAGCGTATGCTTAGGGTAGCAGAGGGTTATTTAAACTAGGGTCTGGGGGGGCAGGGAGTTTATACAGTCAGATGGGTAGGGATAGACAGACTGCCAGAATAGAACACACCATGGCTAAATGTCTTATTAGTAGAGAGGAAACGATGCTTGTAAATCAGTCAGAACAGCACTGTAATAGAGGTGGTTCTGGGCAGTTGGGGGCAGAGGTAGAGGGCAGGAGAGGCACACATGGTACCCTGAAATTTCTCTGTTTAAATGCTAGAAGCATAAAAAATAAAATTCTCAATCTGGAAACCGTTATGAGTAATAGTAACTTTGATGTTGTTGGGATTACAGAGACGTGGCTTGATCCAGGGGATGGGGATGAGTACAACGTAGAGGGATACAAGCTGCTAAGAAAAGACAGAATCAATAGAAGAGGAGGAGGCGTAGCTCTCTATGTAAAGGATAATCTTAATACTCAGGAAATACCAGGAATGGAGCCCCTTGGTGTTAGTGAATATTTATGGATTAAGATATTGGGGGAAAATCAAAAAGGCCTGAATGTTGGAGTATGCTATAGGCCACCAGCCTCAGATAGCAATGTCAGTAGTACTCTCTTTGATAACATTAAACTTGCATGTCAGGAGGGTGAGACAATAGTAATGGGGGACTTCAATTACCCTTCAATTAATTGGGAAGGTGTGTCAGGTCAAGGTAAATGTGAGGAAGAGTTTTTGGATGTTGTAAATGACTGTTTTTTGATACAGTCTGTTACTCAACCCACGAGAGAGAACACAATCCTAGATCTGGTTCTGTGTAATAATCCTGATAGAATCAGCAGTATTGAGGTAGGGGAACCACTCAGTACAAGTGACCATAGTTCAATTACATTTGAAGTTTTTTGGCAAGTTAAGTCTGCATTCTCCAATGCTAGAGTATTCAACTTTAGGAACTTTATTAAGATGCGTGATTATACAAGGAATATAAACTGGGTACCTCCTCTAGGTGGTAAAACTGTCAAAGAAATGTGGTGCATATTTAAAACGATTATTCTGGATGTACAGCGTAAATTCATTCCGCAAGTGAGAAAAGGAAAACTGAAAAAGAAGCATCCACAGTGGATGAATAAGTCACTGCGGAACAGTTTGAAACAAAAAAGGAAATTATTTAGAAAATATAAGTTGGAGAGCTCAGATAGTAATAAGATTGAATACAGTAATATGCAAGCTCAAGTTAAGAAAAAAATAAGGGAAGCCAAAAGGTGTTATGAAAGACAAATTGCACTAGATGCAAAGAGCAACTCTAAACGTTTTTTTCAATATTATGGTCAAAAAAGGGTAGTTAAGGATGAAATAAGAGGTATAAAAAATAAGGATGGGGTTATGGTTTACGATAACAAAGCTATTGCTGATACACTAAACAGTTACTTTGTGGAGAGTTTCACTAGTGAAGTGTTTTTGCATATGCCTTCAGGTGCAGTCAGTTCTCAGAGACTTATAGAGGAAATTGATTTAAATGATGCAGAAGTACTAGATAAACTTCAAAAACTTAAAACAAATAAGGCAGCAGGCCCTGATGGAATATATCCAAGAGTTCTCAGAGGACTAGCAGAGGTGGTTTACAAGCCTCTGACAGTTATTTTTAAGGAATCCCTTAAAACTGGAGAAATACCAGATGACTGGAAACATGGCAGTGTAGTACCTATCTACAAGAAAGGAGACCAGACTGAACCAGGAAATTATAGGCCTGTCACCTTAACTTGTATCGCATGCAAAATACTGGAATCCATCATTAGGGATAATTTGGAATTATTCCTGGAACGAAATGGTGTTCTAAATGATAGCCAACACGGTTTTCGCAGAGGGAGGTCGTGCTTAACAAACCTCCTGGACTTCTTTGAGGAAGCTACAGCATGTCTGGACTCAAACCAGGCTTATGATATTATCTATTTGGACTTTCAAAAGGCATTTGACAAAGTTCCGCACAAGAGACTCATATTGAAAATGACATCTGCGGGAATTACAGGAGCCATCACTGAGTGGGTTCGAAGTTGGCTGTCTAATAGAAAGCAGACTGTAACTGTGGGAGGAATTGTATCGGAGCAGGGTCCTGTACGAAGTGGAGTCCCGCAGGGATCGGTGTTGGGGCCTTTGCTATTTCTTATATACATAAATGATCTTGATGCAGAGGTTAGAAGTAAAATAGTAAAATTTGCAGATGACACAAAACTAGGGGGTCTAGCCAACAGTATAGAATCAACTAAGGTAATACAGGAAACAGCATCCAAAAGTGGGCAGATACCTGGCAGATGACTTTCAATTTAGATAAATGTAAAATCTTGCATGTAGGAAATAAGAACCTTATACAAGACTACTTGATGGGTGGAAAAAAACTAGAATGTGCTCAATTTGAAAAGGACTTGGGAGTAATGGTTGACCCAAGCTTAACAGGATCTAGGCAGTGTGCTGTAGCAGTAAAAAAGGCCAACAGGATGCTGGGATATATAGCCAAAAGTATTGAGTATAAATCTAAAGAGGTTATATTGAAATTATAAAATGCCTTAGTCAGACCGCACCTGGAATACTGTGTGCAGTTCTGGGCACCGCACTATAAAAAAGATACTGAAGCTTTAGAAAAGGTTCAAAGAAGGGCAACTAAATTAGTTCCTGGCATGAAATATAAATGCTATGAGGAAAGACTCAAGTTACTTAACCTATTTAGATTAAGCGAGAGGAGGCTTAGGGGTGATTTAATTGAGGTATTTAAATTTATAAAAGGAATCAATAAGGTTAACTATAATAGATTCTTTAGGGTGAGTTCAGTCTGTAAAACAAGAGGACCTAAATGGAAACTAGTTAAGAGTAAGTTCCGCACTGATATAAGGAAATATTATTTTACACAAAGAGTTATCAATACATGGAATAGGTTGCCAGGTCATGTAGTTGAGGCAGAGACCCTTGCTGTGTTCAAGTCTAGACTTGAACTTGCAGTTTTGGATACTCTTTAATTAAGAAATGGCGAGCTTAGTTGGGCTGAATGGCCTGTTCTCATCATCATATGTTCTTATGTTCTTATGTTCTTATGGATGATTACATTATTTCCTGCAGATTGATTTCTTACCTCTCTGCTGTTTCTCCATTTCAAACAGTGCCTGACATTAATGGAAAGGATCATGATGGGAAAGGGTGCAATTTAAAAATGTGTAGTGTTATTTTTATTTGTATTTACCAATACCGAGAGCATTACAATTTCAATGTGATTTCCAGAAGCTACTGTTTCTACCAAGTCACTGAAAGGTTAACAGTGGAGTGTGTCCAACACGTACCACCAAAAGCACCCTTAGTCTCTGTCTGCAATGGTTCGCAGTGCAATACAGCTTTGTGGAAAAAGGTATTTACCTTTTATAGAAAAAAGAGAACGGCAGCATCAATGAATATTCATCAGCTCATTTGCATATCACTGCTATGATGGCGTCAGGAGATGCAACAAATTAATCAGGTGCATCTCTACCTCGTAAAAGCTCTTTAAATATTTGCAAAAGGAGCTTGTTTTTATAGTACATGTCTTGTGCAATGGTGCATTTGTGCACTTTCAAATCCAATATGGCCGCAGGCCCATGTGTAAAATAAACAGGCCAAAAGGGGCCTAAAGCTGAAATTTTACTGGCTCATTGTGGCACCAACTCCTTCCTTTAAATTTCACAGAATGTAGTAAAAGGATTATACAAGGTTATAAACGTCCTACATACCATACTTACAACATAGGTACTAAATTGTTAAGATGCTCCTGCATGTCATTTGTAATTACCATAAGTAAACACAGGCTCCTTTCTTTGCTGTTCACTGAACAAATACCATATTTCATGGTCATATTGTGGAGGACACAGTAGGCCAATGTCATCTTGCACACCCACTCTGCTGCGTACAAAATCATGCTGCCTACTGTGTCCAAACACATCCATTGGTTTTTTTAGAACATTGACAATAATTAAATAACCATCAATTTGAGAGTGCATGAGGTGAAATACAGAAGGTCTGGTAATTCAATTATCTTCCCTAGCAAGAACAGTTCCCAATCACCCATCACTGTTTTCTTTAGAAGTATCAATTGCTGCAATGGCTAGCTGCGGTTCACAATAAGAAGCGCATTGCAAAAAACATATATACGGTCTATGTATATTGCATGCATAGGCATGCAGATACGGTACAGCTGACAGTACCAAATGCCCGCCCATAATTTTTTGCGTCCTCGAACAGTAGAGATGGTCTTTAGAAATGTAGTTATGTTTTTGGAAATGTAGCCCACTCACTCACTTGCTATTTTTACACAATAGTTTATTAGATAGCTAGTTATTACTTTACTATCTATCTAGCTATGTAATGTTTCTCTGTCATATGTCTACACATTTGACATATTATGCGATATTTACATTTATGTGACCGTGTGGTCTAAAACTTAGTTAGCTAACTTAGCATTAATGGCGCGCACAGGCTACATTGTCAGATACGTTAGCTGATGTACCTTTGCATATCTCATGACATGTTGCTAGCTAGCTAACGTTTTTGCACTTTGTCTTGCGTTACTGCAATGTTTTCAGTGCTATGTCACAGTTCGTTATAGCTAAAAAACTGGCTGCATTTTCTGATGAGTGTCTACACTATCAAAATATACAACCAGTCATTTTATAGTGGTATAATTTTCTTCTAAGGTCATTTTAGACCATTTTGGTCATTTAAGATATTTAAATATGAAAAGTATTATATCATGTTGGTAGCATTTTCTGATAAGATCCATTTGTTGCCTACTATAAATGGCACGCAACCTAGGGTAGGCTACCTGTGGTAGTGTAGTTAGGGTAGTAAAGAAATTGATGGCTGCAGGTACGACATTTCAACAAGGTAGGACAAAACGACAGAACACCCAAAATTATTTATGAAAATCAAATCAAAGTTATGAAATGGTCACCTAGCCTTCTCTTTTTTGGGGAGGGGGAATTTGCAAATAGGCAAATACAGTTACTTTGACAATTTACACAATTTAGTTATCTTACACTGACTTTACTAACGTTTGACTTATCAAAATGTGCTTCCTATTGCTAACGTTACTGTTTCAAAATGTCAAAATCATGTTGCTGCCTTCTGGTAGCATTTCTTGACAAGGTAGCAATAGTTTATATATATATATATATATATGTATATATATAGTTTATAAATCCCTGCGACTGGTAGCAAAACCTGATAAGGACGCAAAAAAAGGCAGAACACCGGTCCATTTCTTTCTCTTGGAGGAGCAGTATAGAAACACTCTCAATTGTGCATCTAGGCTACTGAATAATTTAAAAAATGATAGATTTAAATTTTAAAAACTTTAATTTTTAAAAACTTGTTTAATACATTCAGACAGAAAATCATCTTGCGACCCCTCCCATTTTTTTGGCAACCCACCGAGGGGTCATGCCCCCCAGTTTAAGAACCGCTGATCTATACAAAAGAATACAGGTATTTGCATACCTTAAGTGAGAGGATCTGTGCTCTCTTATGCTGCATTGAGTGAGCTGGTTTAGGGATTAGGACCAAAATCTTACAGGTTTGGTCCTGTGGGAAGGTACAGGGTGTGGCCGTTTTCCTCTTGCAAAACTTACAAAATTCGGTAAATAAGGGATAATTATCATTAGTTCATGGAAACCACACAGGGCACATCTGCGTTTACCAACACTGCCAAATCCTGAATGACACCAGATACCGTTGCTTTGACTCAAATAACTTGTCTTTGTTTTGGACATTCGTAGCTTTCCTTCCATGAGTCCTTCTCTTTCCTCCTACCTCTAGGCCAAATGATTTTTTTAAGAACATTACAATTAGCCACTAATTGTCTAATTATTCACGTGACTGCGCAGTTTGTTTAAATATTACTGATAACTGAGTACCTGATGTGATTTGAACCTGTGATTTGAATCCCCACAGGTGAAGTGGTTGAGAAAAACTGAGGGCCCTATTCTTGAGTTAGAATAACTAACCTTGATATTTTCAATTTCTTCAATTTCTTCTTAGGAAAAGGGATGTGGATTTGCAGAGAGGATGCAATTAATTAGAGAATGTGGTTTAGCAGAGATGGTGTGGTTTAGACATGCAAAACTTTAGAGAAAAACTGAAATAGTGTATTTACCTTCCTATTGGACAGGGTGTCTACAATACACTGTATTGCAAAAATAGGTACAGGCCTTTTAAAAAGTTAAGGATAAATAAAATGTGTTAATGTAAATGTTTTTTTTTATGTTAAAGTTCCCAGCCACGAGGAGCCAATAGATTATACCTCTGAAGATTATACCAATACAGATTATAAATCTAAATATTGCACATTGAAAGAGTATGGCCTGTAACGGAAAAAATAAAAAGTCAGACTGAGGGCGTAATGGTTTCGACCAACCCCTAGCTAACTTTCCCGTCGCGATATTTATTTTGAATGAGCAGGGACACAATAGTGTTACAGAAAACTGTCCAGTATCCTTGTGTAAGTGTGAAAACACAAAAATTACGCCCTCTGTTCGAGTCCCAAAGTAGGAACTAGGCACACAGGATTATAGAACCCTCAAACCCTACAGGAGTTCTACACACTGTACTTCCACAGCACACTCTGCCCCTACAGGATTACAGCACACTCTGCCTCTACAGGATTACAGAACACTCTGCCTCTACAGGATTACAGAACACTTTGCCCCTACAGGATTACAGGACACTCCACCCCTACAGGAATATAAGCACACTATACCCCTACAGTGCACTCCACCATTACCGGATTAAAGCACGCTCTACCCCTACAGCACAGTCTATCCCCAAAGGATTACAACACACTCTACCCCAACATGAATATAGCACACCATACATCTACATACTTTGCATTCACATAGTTAGCTTTTGATTGTCCTTATGCTTTTTAAAAAAACCTTGAAACTAAAGTGATTCACACAATTGCTTATTCATCTGAGAATAAGACTGGTGTTAATGTGTGGTAATGCTGATTGTATATAGGGGACGGCAGTGTAGCATAGTGGTTAAGGAGCAGGACTCGTAACTGAAAGGTTGCTGGTTCGATCCCCGCTGGGACACTGCTGCTGTGCCCTTGGGCAAGGTACTTAACCCACAATTTCCTCAGTAAATATCCAGCTGTATAAATGGATAACATTGTAAAGAACTGTAACCTATGTAAGTCGCTTTGGATAAAAGCGTCTGCTACATGAATAAATGTAAATGTAAATATAGGGATAATGTAATCAGCACTGACTTAAATAGTATATTTGAAACTGAGGGGGCAGTTTCACCCTTGAACTAGGTTCAGGCTAAGGTTGCTGTCGCAGTAGTGTGTCGGTCAGAACACAGGAGTCAGGCTTCTGGTTTATTGAGGGGTTTGCGTGGTGTGGAGGGGGTGTGTATGTGTGGCTTCATAGGCATAGATGCACACAACAACACATCTATTTGTCCCCAAGGGTTTGGTCTCCCCAGTTCTTCACCGCACAGGAATTGGTGCTGCACTGAGGTGGGGGAGGTCACCACTACTTTTCTATCGTCCAAGATCCTTGGCCCTATTGGGGTTCCTATAGGTGGGCAAAGGATACAGACAGGTCAGAGTGCAAATGGTGACCTGGGGGGTGTCCTTGGGGGGTGCACTTGTGCCTCGGGTTACCTGTGGGGGTCCTGCTGATAAGGGGAGCAGCAGGACCAGTTTGAGCAGGTTACAACTGAGTCTTAAACAAAGGGTCTGTGAGAGGTGGGGGTTGTGTGCACAAACAGGGACTAAGGAATGTGTGACTGAGGAATTCTAACTGTCCTGTTTGTGCTGTGGTTAATATGTTATAGGTTACATTGACATTTACATTGACTAAAATGTCTTTGACTGCACAATCGTGCCATGCAGACATTGCAGTGCTGTAATAACCCCCGCCTCCAGTGCATCATGCTGCAATGGCGTTATCCTTGTATGAGCCTGTGTTAGGCATTTTACTGAATCTGCTAACAGTGTTTCAAAAGTACCTCCAATATGTTACGTATGTTACGTACTCACACTAGGCCCAGTTGCCTTGTACCGTGCCCGAGCACAATTGTCCCCCCTCCCCACTCTCCCGCTGGCCTGCACTCACATTCCAGGCCCGAGCACGTCATCACAATGTGAACTTTTTGTGTTGAAGAAAAGCGCTCTTGCACAGCACAATGGAGAGCATGATTGTACTTTGTGGCTTATTTGGAGTCGTGTTGGGCGCGGTGACACACGGCCGTCTCACATGTCTTATAGATTTATCGATTATGCAACGCAGCGATTTTCAGTTAATCATGCTGCACGTATAAGAAGATTTTTATGGAGGCAGGCTGCCATTTCAGTCATTATGCCAGTCATTAAGGGACAGACCAATATTTTGCGTCAGATCACAGTAGCCTAATCACAAGAATTTTAGCTAATGTTAACCAGTTAGGGCTACTACTTGTGTGTGCGCTACTGTCATCATTACAACAACAAACATCTTCTATTACTACTTGGGTAATAAATTTTTCAATTCATTCGAGAATATTTGGGATAATAACGGGTCTGGTTCTTACCTTATTGATAAACGTGAATTGTAGTCGGTGAGTAAAGCTCCAAATTCCTCCCTCAATGTCAGCTGCCTTATATAAAAAAAAAATATACGTGCAACACAATTAACTGAAAATCGCTGCGTTGCATAATTGATGCTAACTGGCTGGGGAGCTAACGTTAGCTACTGTATCTTGCGATAGATTTGACAAACATAGCTAGTTAGCTAACAGGCTACCTATCTGAATGATTGTTGAAGACTAGCTACTTAAACAGGTTGGCTGCTTCATTTGTGATACTTTGACTAAGCCCCTGACAGCAGCAATGCTTACATCGCCACGTAAAGTATGGTTAGTTTTATTTTGCTTGCTAGTAATCAAGCTAATGTGGGATCCACAGAGTTATTTTTAGGTATAGAACTGCTGAACTAACCAATCAAAGATCATTGTGGAGGTAGCCAGCTTGTTAAGGAAGGCAGCTAGCTAATCAAATGATGGTTTAAAGGATTTATTATGACTGGGTGTGTAACTAACAGATATCCAGCTAACTGTTGCTATAATGGATATACACTATATGGACAAAAGTATTTGGATGCCTGACCATTACATTGTAATGACATTATATTCAAATACATTTACTTTAATATGGAGTTGGTCCCCCTTTTGCAGCTGTAACAGCTTCCACTCTTCTCGGAAGGCTTTCCACAAGATTTTGGAGTGCTTCTGTGGGAATTTGTGCCTATTCATTCTGAAGAGCATTTATGAGGTCAGGCACTGATGTTGGACGAGAAGGCCTGGCTCGCAATCTCCGTTCCGGTTCATCCCAAAGGTGCTCAATGGGGTTGAGGTCAGGGCTCTGTGCGGGCCAGTCAAGTTCTTCCACACCGAACTCATCAAACCATGTCTTGCTTGGTTT
Source organism: Megalops cyprinoides (assembly GCF_013368585.1). NCBI lineage: Eukaryota > Metazoa > Chordata > Actinopteri > Elopiformes > Megalopidae > Megalops > Megalops cyprinoides. The sequence goes on along the minus strand of NC_050588.1, from coordinate 145,777 downwards.
GTGCATTGGGGCACAGTCATGTTGGAATAGAAAAGGGCCTTCCCCAAACTGTTGCCACAAAGTTGGAAGCATAGCATTGTCCAAAATGTCTTGGTATGCTGAAGCATTAAGATTGCCCTTCACTGGAGATAAGGGGCCTAGCCCAAACCCTGAAAAACCGGTGTGGCCGAATACTTTTGTCCATATAGTGTATTTGTTAAATGGGAGAGTCGCATCATCAACATCATGTTTGAGTTCTGTGCTTAGGCACGGTTAGCGATCACACTGATGCGTACCGTGCCCGAGTACAACTGAACCGTGCCTGAACCCACCTCTTCAAGCAGGCCTGGGCACAGTTCAGCGTACCGTGCCCAGGCACGGTACGGAGCGATCACACTAGTCAAATGAACTGGACTTTGGGGGTCAAACGTGCTTGGGCATGGTACGGATTGCCTAGTGTGAGTACACCCTTACAGGGGCTTTCCAGCCATTGTCCCAAAGGCAGCTTTTTCAACTGGTTACATTTCCAATGGTGAAATTGTTGGTATGCCTTACTGATCATAAATGTTGAGGATAGTGTTCACAGTGTTGCTTGGAGGGCTTAGCCTGCTGTTCGCAAAGTATGTGTTGAGGTTAGGGTATGTGATGGCTGTTCAGGTCCAGCGTCGGGTGTTTCCCTCAGGTTTAATATGCTGTGAAGGGACTCTCCCATTTCAACTTCAGTCCAAATTCAGAGTGACATGGTTAACATCATTACAGTATTAGCAATGTTTACATTGTTATCGTTTCAGTAATATTAATGAAGGCTCTCCTTTTCAGTTTCAATTTGATCTCCTTTTCGCTTCTCTCCAATGTGCCCCCTCTCCTCTTTCTTGATTGGCTAATTGAAGTGTTGTTGTGATGTCCTCTCTTTCCCACAGATGGAGGTAGTGAGTACCTTCAAGAGAAGTGGTTCGTTTCAGGGTGCAGTGCGGCGGCATTCCTCAGTTTTCAGCCAGATCCATGACGTAACCAATATTTCCACTCCCACTCACGTAATTCTCTCCACTGCCAATGCAGCCGGGGTTCCTGGGAGTGAGTTTTTGCTTTCCTTAAACTGCACGCAGGCCAAGCATACACACCTACATACAATATCGTACTTTACCGGGTCAAGGGTTTCCCCTCAGCCATAATAAGTCTTACTTTGGTTTCCCTTTTTTCCCTCTCCTGTCGCCTCTCTCTGATCAGTGTTGTGAGCATTCCATCTTTTGTGCATCCGCTATGTGGTCATTTTCATTTGTGTCTCACCTCTACCTCCAAGGTTCTTCTTTCCCATTGAATGCCTTTTCCCTGTTCTTTTTCTGTCATATTCAGATAAGCTATAATCTCTCTCTGCACAAGTGGTTCTGTCTGATTGGATGGGGCAATCTTAAATTAAGTGTTAGAATTACAAGTGGGTATATAAGCCATACTAATATTTTCACAAATTGAATTTACTGCTTTCACTGTGGATGGTTTATGGTGTATACTTTTATAGTTTTAAAGATATTTTGAAAAACTTTTGAAACTAAGCTCTCAGTCCATACAACATTTAATGTCTGTTCTTAAATAAACAGTGATAGAATATGGTGGTAATTCTGTTTATTTAGTTTTGTTTATTTATCTGGGAGGAAGAAGCACACTGGTGTTTTGCTGTATGCTTCTGGTCATAAAAAAGATCTTACAGATAAACTTTCCAGCATAAGCTTAATAAAGGTTTTGAAGGTGCTGTTATTTTCTTGCCTTCTCTTCAATTCATTAACACTCCTGAGTTTCTTTGCTTCTTCACCTCAGATGGTCACACTGCAAGTGTTCATGTAAAAAAGTGAAGGAAGCTTGTATTTGTTCCTATGGCTCTTGAGTGTAAAATGATCTTTCCTGCAGATTTCACTTCTTTCCATTCTCTTCCACTCACCCTGTTAGTGTTTCAGCTTGTGTTTCAGATATTGGGGCCTTACACAGAGTTCAGTCTGCATCTCCCTTCACACCACATTTCCACATCCAAGCCACTTCTAAATCACACAATCCCAGCAAAACACAGCATAGTTTCCCCTTATGATTGTTCTGCTGTTTGCCAATTACTACAAATGAAATTCTGCATGGAATAGCCCATTGTAAATGGTGAACAGGTGAGTATTATAAGAGGTGTGTATGTACAACATGTTGTCATTTGATTTGTCTTTCAGCATAAGATCTACTATCATGGCATCATTAAGCAAAGCACAGAATCACTCATGGACATAAATCAGATCAAAGCTTCACCATTTTCACTACTCTGCAAGACTGCTCTGCCGCATGCCAGTGACGTCTCTTAGTGTATATGTGCAGGAGCACACGATCCTACATGTTTTTATTTTCAGGGAGGTGTCACACACACCCTTGTGGTCATTTAGTTCAGTCCCTTGGTAGTGCATAGCTGCCAGTGCCTTGCACCACTTTCCATTTGATCACTCTTCCCAGAATGTGATATGAGAAAAAACCGTGGTTTAACTAATTTTCATAGTAAACACACAAAATGATAATGGTAGATTACACTGTGTTTGTTGCAAGAGATGTATAGTGCCTTAAATGTAATGTTTTTCGGCTTTTGTTTCCTCACATTTTCATTAGTCCAGGTAACATCCCTCCCTACCACATTGGCAGTTCTCTGCAGTGACCTCATTGGCTGGGTGTAGAAATATCACTTCTCAAATGAAAAAGAAATGCAACATCAAGCACCAGTCATGTTCCCTCTGGTCACCAGCATCATAAAAACAATTCTCAGCTATTTTCACTAACTTAAAAAATTTAAATTGAAGCTATGCATTGCTGTCTTCATCTTCTTCTCATTGAAAAGTCAGCAAAGTAAAAAGAAAACAGAAGGTGAAACTTTTTAAAGATTTGGAAAGAATTGAACCCAGTGATCATACCTACTTGATTTGATTCGGTGTGCTGTTTAGTTGGGCTACATACGTGCTGTTTCAGCAGGGCTACATGATGTTACAGTGGGCATGGTAGTAAAACACAGATCCCAGTTTCAGCTTTTCCTGTTTGAACAGCACAAAATAAAAGATAAATTCAGGATGCATCACATATCAATAAAATGTAAAAGGATAATACTTCACTTCATGGATATTCATGCATCATCCTGCACATATCTGTTTAATTATCTTTCCTGTTAATGTAGAATTAATATCTCCTCTTCGTATTTTTCTGCCTGTTGTGGGTTGACCTTTGATTATTTTTCATGCATTCTAATAGATGGCTTGATTGTGCATGCATATTCCATTTGCTTCACTTGCTTTGTGTTTTGCTTGTGCATCCCCTAACTTGCCAACTTTCCTTCCTACTTTTCTTTTGGTCTTTGTTTGCATAGATCTCTCTGCCACATACTTTCCTACCTGTCTGTCAGTGTAGCTTTACCTAAAAATTCAGGATACACACATACAGTGTTTGCTTTGTATTTGCCATTGTGTGCTTCTGTGTTTCTGAATCACCTGCTTTTCTATTTTTGACTGTCCTTAATATTAGTTGTTTTGTCTGTTATGATTGCTTAATTGTGCAATGATAAACTGTGTTCATAAACACGTTTCTTAAAAAATGTTTGTCTTTTTCTTAGACGTTTTATTTTTTTTTTTTTAAAAAAAGCACATTGGATCAGGTCATAAAAGATTGAAAAAGGTTGCTCTTAAAGATCATAAATATCTTTGGTATTCATTAGTATAACCAGAGGAAAGTTTTTATATAATATTTTTTATAAATTATTTATAATATGACTCATTACCACAGTAATGAGCCAGGTAGAGAGCGTCTCTGTTTACTGCAATAATAAGCCAGAGAGGGGAGTCTCTCCAGGCATCACAGTAATGAGCCAAAGAGGGAGTCTCTCCATTCACCACAGTAATAAGTTAGAGAGGGAGCATTTCTCTGTTTGCCACAGTAATGAGCCAGAGGGTCTTCCACCATAGTAATGAGCCACAGTCACTCTGTTCACCACAGTAATGAGCCAACAATGAGCAAATCAACATTTCTTTAGGTAAGAAGGAACATGTCATTTTTCTTTTGGGGTGTAATTTCCCTTTCAAAGAAATCTCAATAATGATGTGTTTTGATAGATTTTTTGATGAATTTCACTGTAAAGAAATTACAGTGACAACAAATAAAAACAAAGAAAGATAGACATAAAGGAAAAGCAAATGTAAATTGTAAAACAGACACACAAAAATACACACACTGGTTAAAATTTCTTTTGTGAAAAGGAATGAAGTGAAAAGTGTTAATGTCTGGTCATGTACACATCTAAAATATGCTTGGTAATTTTGGGGGGCTGTATGCAACACTGGTCATAGAGAACAGTGTCTCTGGGTGTTAGAATCCTATTCACCTTTCCTTTCTTGTGTTTCTCCCTCTCTCCTGTTCATGCTCAGATACGAGTGGTGAAAGCCTTTCGTAGCTCTGTGTATAGTGGCATCGAGACACCCCAATCGAGGAACTCCATACACAGCTTCATGATGCACCCAGAGTTTCTCATAAATGAGTTGATCCACAACATCCCCCTGATCGACGACACGGACATCGACAATGAGTCAGAGTTGTCCAAGCACAACCACCTCCACCCAGCCCTGCGTGCTCCCCCTCCGCCACCTGTCCCACCCCCTCCCCCCCAGTCCCCACACCGCTACCGGCACCCGCCTTTCCCTTACAGGCAGTACAGCCTCCCTGTCACCTCCAACCGCAACAACAACGCAATTGGCAACGGGGTCCCCCTGCTCCAGGCAAACAGCAGCACAGTCCTTGCTCTCTGTGCTCCACTGTACGGTGTGGAGACCTCCTACTAACTGTGTATGGGATTGGGGGGGGCAGTGAGACACAGCAAGGGACAGAAGAAGCCAGCATTGCTAAGAGAAACAGGGGACATAGAACTACTTTAGAAAGCTTCACTTTTGTTCTGCCCAAAAAACCTAACCCTGTTCCCACTGCTGACACCTCCTGAAGGCCTCCAACCCATACCATAGTATAATAAGACTCATTGCCTGCCACCCCAAAATTCTGACCAGCTTCAACAGAGACTTTTATTTTTGCAGTTGTTCAACACAATTTGAAACACTGGGTAGGTCTTGGAGCTATTGAGTATATTTATTGACTGTAAATGGACTGGTATGGACTGGAGTTTACCTTGACTTCCTTCTGTTTGAAAAGAACAACAAACTCATGGGAAGGGCAACTGGGTGAATTCATTCCACTTTTAATTGATGTTATCAGTATTATTACTATTTATTAGCATCATGATCATTGTCCAGATTATTAATCATTGTTACTACTCATCCAGTTACATCTATGACTATATTGCAGTTTGTAATGCTGTATGGATTAGCTTTAATTACCCTAATATTTGTTTATTCTCCCTCAGTCTTTTCTTTCCTTTTCATCATCATATTTGCCTGTGTGTTTATGTATGTGTTTGTTGTCTTGTATGTTCTAAGAACAAAGAGAAAAAAGTGATATCAAACAAGGATACAATCAGTGTAAAAATAACTCCCATAGTAAAAATATTACTTAAGCTTAAAAAATAAATAAATAACACAAAGCTATTATAGGTACAACTTCACCTTCCCATTTTGTGTTTCTCAGGCAGGATTTCAGGTTGTGGTCGGTTCCTCTAATTCACGTTAAATTTATTTTCTGCTTTCATACTGGCTGAGGGCTGAGAGGACTGGCCTAACTGACCTGGTATTTCAGTTGTGGTTCTTTCTAATTTTTGGCCTGGTTACAACAAAAAACAACAACAGAATTCAGGTAATCTCTGAGGCCTGTACAAAGCCAGTGTGCTGGACAGTACAAAAATGCAATATACTACATACAAGATGGAGGGTCCTTGGGAATTTTGATTCCAAATTTCCCATAATTCACCTAACCTTTCATTTTCACTGACTGCTTTCTACACTTTTCTAATTTCCAGCAAACTCTTAAGAAATTAAAAGCATGATTTTTTTTAAACTAGAAATCCTTGAACACAACAGCAACAGAGTTATGTGATACACAGTTCATTATCAGATTTTTTTTTTTTTTTTTTTTGGTATGGCATCAGCAATATTACAATTTGTCTTTCAGGCATTTTGGTTTAGGGTACTATTAATTCAGCACTGCATGAATATCACTGTTCCATGGTATGTAATACTATATTCTATATATAATTTTGTTCTTGATCTTGTTGCTAGATCAGATATATCCTGATCCTCCACTCACATCTTAGTTTTTAGTTTTTATTTTGAAACAAATTCAAATGTAGCTGCAGTTTATCTAAAATACCTCATATCAGTTTCCAAAAGCAAAATGGACTTTCTCTGAAAGTTGGTTCAAGGTGGCTACTTACTTTGAAGTCAGTAATAGTGCTTAATTATTCAAAGGTTTAAGTCTCTTACTTAAGTTTTTAATAAAGATAAATGCATATGTTTGTTACATATTTCTAACTAATGGAAACCTAGACAAAAATATTTAATGTTTTAGAATATGAAAGCCAAACATTGGAGAAAAACTCATAAGAGTCCATGTAAGGAAAGCCATCATTCATTATTCGTTATTTCTATCCTGTGACAATGAAAGTCAAATTTGCACAATGTGAAACATTTATTGTAAAAAAGGAACTGACAGAAGAGCAGTACTGGTACTTGCTGGTAATGCTTTGTGGTTCCACAGATTGTGAAAATATTGTCATGAGAGTATGTGATCATTCTCACAGCTCAGCACACAGCAGCAACTGACCAGAATGTGTTTTTTCTGTCTTACATTTTGCAGATGTCCTGGTGCCACTGTGCAGTGCAAAGAAATGATGGAATTAAAACAGAATATAACATTATTCTGAAAGTACCCTCATATGCAATTTCCTATCTGTGGCACTGTGGGTCAGGACTATTAACCACTATGTTAAATGATTTAATCCATTGCAGTGAAAAATAATATCCTAGTGAATCTGACTGGCATTTATGTAACCATTTCCCCATGTCCTGAGTTTGTAAAACAGGCTTGATATGTGTATCTATGGCTTTCTGAAGTGTATTTCTCTGTACAAAAATGGTATCTGAGATAATGTCTACTATCAAAAAGTTTTCAGACAATGAAAGCAAAGCATGCACATTTGAATATGGTTTTAACAGAATACTACCTTAGTTGATTCCAAGTCTGTGATGTCATGCTACATCATTATATCATTGGTTGGCACACTAAAGCTGTTTGACACTTCTAGTTTCACTAAAAGCTTTTACTCAAACAGCAGAGGAAAAGGAATGCTGCTTTCCTCCTGGAAATGCACATGGCATCATGTAATGCCATAAGTCATTAGCGTCATTCTCATCCTCATCCATTTTGGGAGGTTTTAATTTCACTGTTACAGGGGACACTGAAGTCCATGTAGTTATGTAATCACATTTCTGGCTGTTGGGTATAAATTAAGAATTGCTTTTCTCAGAGACAATGAATTATCTTACTTAGGATACACAGGTCAGAGACAGTCCCAGTAGTAGATTAAGTAAATTGTTCATCGGTCTTTCAGGAAAAAATGCAGTTGACATAAGTCACAAAGTTATCACGAATTATTTCACCACATTTTATGATGTCACTGAGGTGATACACTACCGATGGTCTGTATTCTAACAGGATATTCAGTTCCTTTGTTTTCACTGTACTTTCTTGTGTAGGAGGCTCCTACTTAAAAATACACAGATGAACAATACTACTTGTCCAGGTCCATTGTCTAGCATCTTTTGTTTCATTTTATTGTTCTAAAAATTACCATAGGAAGCTGAACATGCCAAAATGTGAAGATACATAATATATTTAAAATAAAAGTTAACAAAATGATAATATAATTGCAACACTGCTGTATGTTTTGCCAAACATACAGCAGTGTTGCACTATATATATGTATCTTCTGTGTATCTTGCAAAATACATGTGTATCTTCTGTTTACTTTTTAAGTATGTATTTCTGCAGTTTTCTGCTTTTCTGTTGCTCCTCTAGGTATTTTTGTAAAAGGAGATAAAACTAAATTATAAACAAAATTAAGCTGCTTGTAAAAAAAATAAATTAATATTAATAATAAATACATACATTTTGTGATGATGATGATGATGATGATTATTATTATTGTTATTATTATTCATATCATGCAGTCGTCTAACTATATTCTATTCTATAAAACCTGCATTACAATGAAAAAATTGAAAAAAAGAACATCCAATTACTAAATATATCAAGTTTACCTACCTGTTATTAAGAATAAGATGTTCTATTCTGTAGATAAAACAGTATGAGGATCTACAAGAATATATTGGGGAAAATAACTTTATTTATTGTTTGTATAAAAGAGAAGAAATTGTACATTTACATTTACATTTATTCATTTAGCAGACGCTTTTATCCAAAGCGACTTACATAGGTTACAGTTCTTTACAATGTTATCCATTTATACAGCTGGATATTTACTGAGGCAATTGTGGGTTAAGTACCTTGCCCAGGGGTACAGCAGCAGTGTCCCAGCGGGGATCGAACTGGCAACCTACTGCCGCCTACTGCCGCCTATTATTGTATTCTACAATAATAACTTTGACAAGTGATTGTTGTTGTGTGTCATTGTTTAAATACACTTTCAGCACTTTTAGTAAAAAGACAGACTTTTGTGCTTGTTTGCATGTTGCCAGTAAACATGGATTGACAGCATGAGGGGGACTGTCAAATCCATATTGTTATTATAATCCACATAATTAGATATAAATAATATCCACTGAGGATATTGATATTGTATTTTCACCACAGTAGAGCTCCTCAGTGACAGTATAATGGGATATTCTTCTTTCCTGTTGCACTTCAACTGTAACACTTAAGCACAACTGTATTTTATGTATGCCTTCACTGTGATTTGACAGTAACACATGAAAACACCTTTGCTGTGTTTTAGCAATAACACATAAGCATACCTTCACTGTGTTTTAGCAGTAACACATAAGCAAGGCCACACTGTGTTTTAACTGTAACTTATGCATTCCGTCCCTGTGTTTTAACAGTAATGCATAAGTATGCCTGCACTGTGTTTTAGCAGTAACACTTCCGCATTCCTTCACTGTGTTTAACAGTAACACATGAACATGCTTTCACTGTGTTTTAACAGTAATTCATAAGCATGCCAGCGCTTTGTTTTAGCATTAACACTTACACATACCTTCAATGTGTTTTAGCAATAACACATAAGCACACCTGCACTGGTTTAGGCAATAATACATAAGCACACCTTCACTGTGTGTGTGTGTCTGTGTGTGTCTGTGTGTGTTGGAAGGGGGTATGCCTACCTGCAGTGGACTCTTCTGGCTGGCAGCAGGGCTTCCAGGGGAGAGGGGAAGAAGGGGAGATGTACAGTTAATTGGAAATGGGGGATTGTGTGTTGGATGTGTTTAATAAAGATTGCTCTGTATTTTAATCACTGCTTTTGTAGTCTGTTTGGTGGGGCTGGGTGGATTCTTGTAAGGTAATAAGAACTTGATTAAAGGTTGGGAAGATGAGCGGCTCCCTCCCTGTAGCATTGCTATTACAAAAAATGGTGTATTTCAGTTGATGAGGTACTGAAGATTTATGAATAGGCTTCACCAGTGGACCTTTCAAATGTCCACAGCCATTTCTGCTGGTGTCTGACTTGTTTTTGCATGGTTTGAGTTGTTGTTTGCACCTTGCTGGTTCAATCCCCGCTGGGACACTGCTGCTGTACCCTTGGGCAAGGTACTTAACCCAAATGAATAAATGTAAATGTAAATGTTCAGCTGTGGGCTGCCCAACAGTAAAATCAAGGACAACTATACCAATTCATCCAAACAATGCAAAAAAGCGAGGAATAATGGAAATGCTAATGATCTAACCTCTACCACATCCTGGCCCTGCCTCAAACTGCTCTGGTTACTTCTCCAACCCAGGATGCCCCTCTATGGGTAGGCATGATTGAATGGAACCACACTACACATGACTAAATTTCTCTTCCAAACTGCACACGACTAAATCTCCCTCCCACACCGCACACCACTAAATCTCCCTCACAAACTGCACTCCATTAAATCTAATTCCCACTCTGCACACCACTAAATATCCCTCTCAAACTACACACCATTAAATCTCCTTCCCACACTGCACACCATTAAATCTCCTTTCCACACTGCACTCCACTAAATATCCCTCCCACACCATGCACCACTAAATCTCCCTCCCTCACTGGACAACAATTGATATTCCAGATATTCCTCCACAGAGGGAGCCATAGTAGTTTTTAGGGTCCAGTTATGGTTGATCTGGTTTCAGTGTGGTTCATTAGTGTGTGGTGGCTAGTTGGTCTGGTTTGTTTCGTTAGTCTGTGGATAGTGGCTGGTTGATCCTTTCAGCGTGGTTAGTTGGTGCATGGTAGTTTTTACAAGAGAGGAGCTTGCTGATGAACTAAGGTACACCAGGCTGAGATGACATATTGCAGGACTCTCATCAACATTGTCATTTGTCACCCTCACAATCACTGTACCAATGCAGGAATGAGGAGCATGGTGAATACAATGCTTGAATACACTAATATTTGAATACAAATATTTTTCACACTGCAAGTCGTCCAACCCACTATACCCTGGCTAACTTACCCGCTCCAATCCCCAGGGGAAAGAAACCAATTTGCTCCATTGCTGTGGGCTTCTAGGGACTGGCATCGGATGACACAGCAGGGATCAAACCTGGGCCATAGAGCTCAGTTTGCATCAAAACAAGCACCTTAACCACTGAGCTGTTTGGGAACCCCCACTCTTTACTGTTGATCTGTAATGCAGTAATATCTGCAGAGTAGGGGGTAAATGTCTGACACCAAGAAACATTGCCAGAAGAGTGATTTCTGAATCTGATTTCTGAAACATTTGGAGTAGGGGTGCAAAACTGTCAAATTTGTCTGGGTGACTTTCAGCTTCAACTGACTAATTTCTCTTTTACATTCATCTCCATGCAGAAAACTTTCTGCCTCCCCATGCTCCAATTGGTTTAGAGAATTTTGTAATAATGTTTTGTAATAATGCTCTCAAATCTTTGTTCTATTTCCCTGTTCACAGCACAAGTGAAGCTCTGAAGTCAGTCTCTAAGGCAAGGGTGTCAAACATATGGCCTGTGGGCCGGTTCCAGCCTGCCAATGGGGTCCAGTTTACAGGCTGATGTGTGGAAATTGCATTGAAAGGCCCATTAATTCTAATTTTCCAAATAAAATGCATTGTTATTCCTAGTTTGTCCACTAGGACAAATGCTGCCGTAGTGTGAGCAGTAGGTCTATGGTATAGTCACCAGAAGACCCCTTTAAGTTGGCTACACACTACAGCCCTACCAAGCTTCAACCTCACACATGGGTGGCAGTGTAGCGTAGTGGTTAAGGAGCAGAACTCATGAATAAAAGGTTGCTGGTTTGATTCCCTGCTGGGGCACTGCTGTTGTGCCCTTGGGCAAGGTACTTAACCCCCAATTGCCTCAGTAGCAAAATGTCCAGCTGTATAAATGGATGAGATTGAAAATAATGTAAGTTGCTCAGGGGATTTATTATTACAATAATGTAACAAACCTTTCTTTCTTTCTTTTACTATTTTCCACATTTTAGAATAATAGTAAAGACAAAACAAGCTACCTTATTGTTCATGAAATTGCATCGGTGACGAAGCCATAAACCGAGGGTGAATTTGTGAAGATGTGCATGCTGAAGGCAGCAGAATTTGTGTACCCAGACAGGCTTTTGCTAACATTAGCCTGATGAGAAATTTGGTAGCAGAAATTGTTTCAGATCTTGCTGGAGATTTGGACAGCCAACATAAGAACAAAGTCATTGTAGATTTTTTGACTGAAATTGATGAGAATTTTGACCTTACAGAGTTTAGATGCAAAACCCTCTATATCCGTCAGACTTCTTTTCTTTTAAGTGAGCATTTTTTATCAGGCTCCTATGTTCAGGTTCAGGAATTTCATTTTAAAGGTAATGATAAGGTTATTAGTTAGTGAATAAAATGCCTTTTTTTTCAAAAATGTCACTTTAGACAATTCATTGGTTTTTAACAAATTTTGCGTCAAAACCAGCTAAATCCATGTGTGCTTTTTTTACAAAAACCTCCAAATCCACCTCTTTGGGACAAGACATAGTAAACAGTTGCAAAATCACTAAAGATGCAACTAGAAACCCTGAAAAAGATGAAAGCACAATCAATTCAAAATTGAACAGTGGACAAACCTCTTTACGCGGGGGTGGAGTGGAGTGGGGTGGGGTGGGGTGAGGTGGGGTGGTGGGGGGGGCATAACATCCATATGAGACAGAAGAATGGCATCTTGTTTGACTTTATCGTTGGTGTAATACAGCTGTTGTCTGATGTATAGTAAATCGGATTCCCTCAAAGTAACAGCAGCGCACGAAGAACTGTTATGAGTGCAGGTTATACTCATCCATTTCATCGTACTCCATGTTAAAAGTGTTAAAAATCTCAATCTCAATCAAATACAATCTCCACAATAACAACACAAACATCAACAAAAAAGCCGGCTCCTCAGCACGCAACCATGTTGAAACTGCTTGAAATCATATGATTCGATTCGTGCCTTCTGATTGATTCTCGGAAGATAGAGGCTTTTGCTGCCAAAGGGAAGTGGCGTTTAGAGGTTTTTGCCTACAAATCGATATTTCAGACCGGGCAGAGTGTGGTATTTAGCGGGTTTTGAAGCAAAATTATTTGAGTAACGTATACTATGTGTGCAGAGCATTCACTCAACATTGTTATCTCATTTTTGGCGGAGGTGGTGTTTAGTGGCTTTTGCATCTGAACTCTTCAGATGTTGCTCAACTGGCGATATATATACATGGTTCTGATGCTACTTTGTCATCAGCACCAATTCAAACTCCTCAGGGCTAGTCAGACACCACAGCAGCAAATGACATTTTCAGGCCTTATTGGAGTGCTGGACAGACTCAGAGTGGACTGGGCCTGCACCCTCAACCTGCCGACTGATGGCGTAAGTATGAAGTATTGCATAGCAAGTCATTAAGAATGGACCACACCATGGATGTGTGGTCCACATCAAATTTCATTCAAGCCAGAGGGCCACATCGTCATCGATTTGATAGCCTGCTTAGCGGTAAAAACATTACCTATGGCCTACCCTACCTTTGGAAATTTGGAAATTTGACAATTTGACTAAAAATGGAAGACAATGGCTGAGTTACTCAATCCAGAATGGATACAGGACCCTGCCTTATGGTGGATATTATAGAACACTTGAATCATCACAATGATGCAAAGTTGCAACAAAGCTGTCACACAGTGTCAGCATATGTACTTTCCAGTTGAAGTTACCTTTGTGAGAAACACAGCTGAAAAATGGTGACCCTGTTCATTTCCCTCATCTGAGCATCACGTCTGCTACTCAGTGATGTTGACATGATTTGTTACAAAGACAAGATTACAAAACTACTTAATTAACTACTTAACTAATTTCAGGTCTTTAGCTTTAGAGGGATTATACAATTTTGCTCATCATTCACAGTCAAATCTTCTGATGTGCCTGTGGACCTACAGCTGGAGATATTTGAGTGTAGTGTTATTCAAAATTGAGCAAAACACAGCTAGTTGTACAGCTGATTAATGGAATTTAGTGGAAGATGCTAGCTAGCCACTGGTACACACCAGTAGGCCTATACTGGCAGAGCACCTGTATTATAATGTATTACCACCCCACAGGCTTCAGCTGGAAATAATATACCATGAAAATCAAATTGAAATTGAAATGGAACTTTACTGGCATGACAAATAAAACTTAAAAGATAAAAAGATAAAAAAGACATAACAAATATAGAAGTAGCAATTACATTGACAACAATCATATAAAATATTGTGAACTATGGCATCTAATCATGTATACACACCTATCCACATATCCACATATACACAAGGGCGTAACTTTGGGTTGAACATTGGGTTGATGAATATGATTATTTGGCGGGGTTGTATTGCCCCCCCCCCCCCCCCCCCCCCGCCGGTAATTTAGGCCAATGCATATACATACATATACACATACATGCATGCACATGCTTATACATATACATACGCACAAATACACCCACATATACACACTCATAGCCATACTACATATTTGCACACAAAATGTATTTTGTCTCAGAATGTTTTAAATTGCAAAAATTTATACTCGATCCTTCACATAAGGAAAAGCTCTTAATTTGACAGGCAACCTCCTTGCACGTTTTCGCCTTAACGTTATGACGTCATACGCAGTCAGCGCAAACTCAGACATAGAGAGCGTATTCGCTCTAGATAAGGTAAGGTAGGCTAAATTTTCTTGATCCGTTTTTTCCTGAAATGGTTATTATACCTCCTTTTAAATTCCATTTCATTAACGTAAAGTATTTATAATCTGAGGACTTCCCCGGGAATCTACCTAGCAGGCGCATCAGCAAGTAGCTCATATTATCAAGCTCGTTCATATCTTATACTGGTTAAGTAGCGCGCTAGCTCGCTACTTTGCGCCGTCGCAAAAAGGATTTGTAACGATGGAAATCTGAAGTTCACCAGAGAAAGAAAATGTGCATACATTTCTCTTTATCTGAAAAGCACTGTCTGAACAAGATAAATGTTTGTGGCGAGGGATATTAAAGCAGTGTGTCAGGCTGGGTGCCATCATCATCACAGGCCATGCGACTGACATCAAGACAATATTTTGCGTTGCATTTCTTTATGATCATTTGGAAAAACTTAATTTAGGGAGATGGTGCAGGTCAAAAGGTACACATTTATCTTCTTGTGAGTCGCGCTGGATAAGAGCTGATCATGGAGTATTTTCCCAGAAAATCCAGGGCCAAAGGGGGGGGGGGGGGGGGGGGGGGTGGGGGGGGGGGGGGGGGGGGGGCGGACAAGTACATTTCATCAGTTCCAGTCTATGGGTGGTAAAAATGAAACAATTAGTGAAATTGATTAGCTTTTCCTCAGTTTAATTTCATTTATTGAATTCATGTGAAATTATTGGGTTAAGATGGTCATTTACCAGTCCCGTGAAACTGTCTTCTGAAATGGAATAGAATTCTTACTGCAGTTGCATTAATTTGCAAGCCAGGGGTACTTCTCTTTAGTAATTTGCATTGAATAGGTAGTGATAAAAATTCTCCTTACATATGCATGGGTTTTTTAGTTGGCTTCTATTAACATGTTGCAGTTAGCTAGGCTACAAGCTTCAACTTCAAATGCATTTTGACTTTCTGTCTAGGTAATTAGTGTGGTTGCCCGTCGGGCAACCCCTTGCATCATCAGCAATTCCACTGACAGCAGCAATTGGAATTTACGCACGTTGGCAGCAGCAGGTGGCTTGTGTGTGAACTGGCAGTATACTATTCAGTAAGACAAAGCAATGATCGTTATGCCATTATCTGTAAGAAACGTTCAAAACAGTAACCTGGTACAGCATCTGGAGTAAAGGCAATTGTATGAAACATGTTAAATATGCGTATTCTGGCCATGATGAAGGCTAGGCTATTTCTTTCATGGTAGTAGTAGAGCTAACGTTTCACACAACACCACTGATTAAAAAACAGGTTATATAGGAGACGGTATCAATAATAGTAGTCCTATGAAAAATTTCAAAGCCAGATTTGGAAATGAATATAAGTGTATAATGATGTTAGCTTGTAATGGTGTTACTCTTAAGCATTTTTCTTTGGTTTTTTATAGCTAGCTAAGGTTACAAATAACCTTAATTATCATGCTTCACACTGTAGACCTATGTATTTTGATGCTCTAGATAATGTTCTTACGATTTATTACTCATTCAGCAATGCATATTAATATGAATGCCCTACACGAGAGGTTATTTGGTACAATCCAGTTCAGATGGTGTACCTTACAATTAAAACATTAATAAAATTTGTTTCTTGTAAATAGCAACAGGTCTCTTTCTGTGTATGAAATGTTTATATCTGTAATTTTGACAAAACCAAACCCTGCCCCCCCTGGATCTCACTATTTTTCAAACCCTGGTTACAGCCATGGACCAAAGCTAACAGTTCATGCATTTTACTACTTTTCAGCTCACACATGTCATTACCAGGCATATCATGTTCTGTTATAATTTTTGGATCATTTAACCTACACATTCTCTTACAATTTACACATATGCTGAAAACCATGATTGTTTTTCCATTGACATCATTGCCAGATTAGAATTTAATTTGGCACATTAACTCTGCCCACTTTTTCTTGAGAGACAAAATGAGACAAAATATCATTTTTTGAATGCAGTCAAAAAAAGATGTTTCATGTAAAACCATTGTTTGAGTTTGAACCAAACGTTTAGAAGTAGACAAAGAATTATTTATTAATTTCTCTGTCTTTGTGTCAACAGCTCTACCCACTATAAGCAACTATATTCTCTCCTGTCTGTCTGTATATCTGCAGGAGCGGCGGTTTCCACCTAGCTCACTCTAACAACAGTCAGACTTCAGGACTGGCTCAGAAAACTTTTTAAGCCATGCCTCTGCAGGTAAAGGCAGAATCTGTGCTCGACAGCAGAGATTACACACGGGTGGAGGTGGCATCAAGTCTTAACAGAAGTGAAGACATGGAGGAGATGACAAAGAGGAAGACTGGATATGGGATGAGCAGGGAAGAAATAGATGTACTATCCAGTATAAAGGAGGAGGAAGAGGAAGGCACGGAGAGACAGAGTAAGGTGATGAAGAGGGAGGGTGGTGTGAGCGATGAAGAGGACAAGGAACTGTGGAGTGAGAAGGGAAAAGAGAGGGATGAACAGATGGAGAGAGATCATACTGATCACACCACCCAAACTGAAAGAGAGCTGAAGAATGAAGAAAATCAAGATTGCAAGTATTGGGAAGAGAAAGTCCTGCCACCTCAGGTCACTTCCTGTTTGCTCACTGACAGGTCACCTCCTTGTCCTGTGGATATTAACAGGGACCAGGGAGTGAGATATCCATGTAGGCAGGATGAACTCTCACCAATTGTCCAAGAAAGGTCATGGAGGCTGAAAGGACAGGTTGTGACATGTAAGAGGGAGGTGATGAGTTACTTGGACAACCCCCTGACAGATGCATCAGAGAAAGAGTAAGTGAAGGGGATCTGTGGACTGTGTGTTGTTCTTTCTTGTTGCAGTCAGTCGTAACACAAATACCATGCTTTTATTTGCCTTTTTCAGCATCTGTGCTGAGCCCTTCCTGGGATCCTCTGTCATCTCCTCCAGGAAAGGAGACACAGGTGAAGAAATATTTCCTACCGTTTTCCTTTTAGTGTGTTATTGATATAAACATCTAACTAGTGTACATATGAAGAGTTTTGTTCCAAAACTCAATAAAAGCCAGTTTTTCACAAGTGCATTTTTCCATCGGAAATGAATGCTTATTGGAAGCTTTCTATGTGTGTAAAATGTTTCTGTTCTTATTCTTTTAAATGGCATGTTTTAGTTTTGCATTAAAATGCATTTTGCACAAAAAACAGCTATTCGATATGAAAATATGTATATTTTAACCAAAACATGCAGCATTCATTGTTGAGCTGGAATGGAATGCTGGAACTCTGACTCCTATCTTGCAGGACCAAACACTCCTTTCTTACCGCAACAGCATAGCAAACCAGTTTTCTCCTGGCCATAGTTTCCCATGATAAGTATGGGTATCTGAGTTTCCAGATGTTTTCAATGGATTATTTTAAGACAGATGAGTGTCATTTGTTCACTTAACCTGGGGAATTTCTCATGGTGACTTATGTAAACATTGAGGATTTAATGTGGGCTAAGTCAAAGATCCACTTACAGAAGTGTGTCCCCAGTATTTCATTTGCGGACTTTATTTATGTTTCTGAAAGGTTATATATTTTTCGAACATCTGAAATGGCTCATTGATTGATTTTATTTTATTTAACAATATTTATCATATTTCACTGTTGCAAACCTAAAAGTGCTGCTTTTTCTTACAGAGTTATGTGATGTGAGGTGGATATGTAGAATTTTTTTAAAAATATGATGATTTGTATTTGTGAAGTAGAACCATCTTGTGTTATATTTCAAACAAATGCATGTCATTTTACATTACATTAATTTAGCAGATACTATTATCCAGAGCGAAATCCAGTACAAGTGAATAAGTGTGTCCATCCAAGTTATATGAGCAACAGTGCCAGACCTGCGTAACAACACTCCCAGGCCCACAAGTGCATGCACAACACCATTCAGTTAATTTATGCTAGTCTGAAAGTAAAACAATGCAGAAAGTTAGATGTAATGCCAATAAATCACAGCACAAACCTATGCTATAATTTCATCAAAAACAAAAAAGTGTGCCAATCTCTACCATAGGTTGTTTAATTATTTAAAACCAAATTACCAAAATTTGTCAATGGATATATAACATTTTGGGACAAAACTCTTCATATTGTAATTATTTGCAGGATAAAAAAAGATTCTACTCTGCTTTTGTGACACAAAAACAGAAGAATTGAAAAACTGACAATGGTAAATACAAAGTATTGTTTGTGCACTGATGTTCTTCCATGTTAAATGCAACCTTCTGTAACATGGGCCAGGTATAAGGGGGTGAGTGCATGACTCACACTTTAAATACAGTTCTGTGAACATTTAGTAATCACTTTTGACTAGTGAAATTATAGAAGAAGGCCTGCAGAAGAAAATTTGGAGGCAATTAATGAAGGAATATCAATATTGAATTGAGCATGTTTTAGTGCTATATGTTTAGGGCACATACGAATGAAGATACAGCATACTGTGTTTAACTCCATTTGACTTTGGACTTGTTCTTGTTTTCTGTGGGAAATCCTGAGTCTGTGTTCAGAAAACTGTCACACTGGTGAGCTTTCTCATCTATTTGTTTTTTTTTCTCTCATCTTTTTCATCTTAGTTTTCCTGCTGTTGGTTTTTTATATATACACAGATGGGTGACAAATGAAAGAAAAACCCTGAATAAATGAGTGGAGAAACATAACGAATGCAGTTGCTTCCACACAGGTGTACTACATGGTACAATTAAGCAATTAACATCCAGTCGTGCTCTGTGGCGTGTTGAGCAGGCCTACTTGATCTCAATTTGGATCAAGAGGAAAAGATCTAAGTGACTTTGAAAGAGGGTTCATTGTTGGGGCACAGATGCCAGGAGCTTCAGTCACAAAGACTGCTCAACTGGAAAGTGTTTCAATAGGAACAGTAACTAAAGTGACATCTGCATTTAGATCTATGGGAAAGGCATCAGTAAATAGGGTCAGAAATTGTGACTGACAGTGCACATTCGATGACCGTGATGCTCGTGCATTAGTGCGATATGTAAGGAAAAACAGAAGAGCAACTCTTCCTCAGGTGACTGAGAATGTCAATGCAGGATGTGATCAGACTGTGTCAGCAAGAACAGTCTGTTGACAATTACATAGAGACGGATGGGTTGGGTTGCAGTGCATAAACCCCTCATTACAAAAATGAATGCACATTTGAGAGTTCAGTGGTGCATAAACCATAGGCACTGGTTTACAGAGATGTGGAAAAAAGTGATATGGTCAGATGAGTCATCCTTCACCATATTCCCGACAAGTGGGTGAGTGCATGTGTGGCATACACCCAGAGAATGGTACAGGCCTGAATGCTTGACCTTTATGATGAGGGGGTGCGGTGGCTCTGTTATGCTGTGGGGGGCATTTTGCTGGCATGGTTTGGGTCCACTTGTCCCCTTAGAGGGAAGGGTCACTGTAAATCAATACAAAGTTGTTCTGAGTGATCAGCTTTATCCTATGATGAAGCATTTCTATCCTGATGGGAGTGGTCTCTTCCAAGATGACAATGCCCCCATCCATACGGCACGAGGGGTCACTGAATGGCTTGATGAGTATGAAAATGATGTGAATGTGAATGATGCTGTGGCCTTTGCAGTCACCAGATCTCAACCCAGTTGAACACCTATGGGAGATTTTGGACCGACGTGTTAGACAGCACTCTCCACCACCATCATCAAAACACCAAATGAGGGAATATCTTTGTTCCGTATTTTGTTCCAACCCTCCAGTTCCAGATTTGTAGAATCTATGCCAAGGCACGTTGAAGCTGGCGGCTCGTGGTAGTGCCTGTATATACATACAGGGTATATGTATACAGGGTTTTTGCCTGGTAAAATTTATGAAAATAAATTATAAAATTAAAAACTTGTCGGTCAAAATGTCCGGTAATAATGCTCATACAAAACGTAGCTATAACAAAGGCTATTCCTAAACAGGACATTTGTGTTTTGACAGTGAAACATGCTTATTTATGAGTTCAGCGAGCTGTACCCCGACTGGGCTACTCTGACTAAAATTGCCTGTGTTCTGCCCGTGTCTAGCATGCCAACAGAGAGGGGCCTCTCTCTGCAGAATTGAATTAAGACAGCGCTGCAAAGTTGTCTGGAGAAGGAGAGAGTGACGCGGCTCATACACATTGCAGATTGCAAAGACACGTTTGATTTCAAGTCGGCAGCAGAGGACTTTGCCGCAATGAAAAAAAGGAGAAAATAAAATGTTACTTGATAGCATATAGGCTACATTTGATGACATGTAGGCCTAGCCTTTTTTATAGGATACAGATGTTTCATAATAGCTTACATTTTAGTGGCTAATGTTGAGGTTTTGCTCAATCGTTGTTGTTCGTTTTGCTTAATCGTTACTGTTCATTAAATAGTCAAACTGATTTGAGTCATTGTCATTCTTTCATCGACCTAGGTGTACATTATATTTGCGTTTGTAACATTGTGACCAGGGCCGGCGGAAGCGCTGGGCAAACTGGGCAATTGCTCAGGGTGTCAGACCACTAGGGGGCCCACACCATGATGAGCTTTGTAAAAATTACGAGAACGATCACTGAATATTCGATGGCTTGGCGATGAACAGGGAATTTTATGAACATTTTCATACTCTTAGCAGTGGTAACAGTCATCATAATGAGACGTTCAAAGCCTAGTGGTGCTGAATATAGAAGGCGTGCACAGTGAAAAATCTTGGAAAGCTGTCCAAAATTAATAAACTTTTCCCCAAAAGGTTCCGATACTGCTCAAGAAGCTAACCTTAGTCTAGCTAGTTCTAGTGCAGCAGTGTCAGGGCACAGGCAAGGACTCAGGCGCGGACCACGAGAACTCCAGAATCCAGGCGTTTATTAACAAAATCGCAGAACAAGCAGGCAGTCCGAAACAGGCAGGGTCAAAATACCAGGAAGGCAGTCCAAACACAGTCAGGAATCAAAGCCGGGGACAGGCAGGGTCAAACCAGGTAGTCAGGAAGATCAGGTGAACAAGGCAGGACAGCAGGCAGGAGCAAGGTCGAAGAGCAGGCAGGGTCAATTCGGGGAACAGCGATCAGGCAGAAAACACGGCGGGAATGAGACAGGTAAAGGCACACTGCAACAAACTGGCAACAAGACAGAGACAAGCAGGGTAGGTACAGGGCTGTGCTGATGAGGAGATGGGAAGCAGGTGTGTAAGCAGGCAGGAGGGGATGATCGGGTGGGCGGAGACAGGGCGGAGAGTGGGGCAGGGCTAGAACACAAGGAAAACAAAAGCACATGGACAGGGAAAACAAAACACAATAGCTAGGGGGCGGGAGCACTGACACGCAGTGACTAGCCTAGCTTCGGAACATAAAGAGCAGAGGGATGGAAAGACGAAGGCCGACAACGAGGAGGGTATTGATCTGCAACGGGAAATTGGGGACATTGATACAGATGATCTGAGCTTCAAGATAAAAATAGCTGACAAGAGCTATCCCAGCAATGTGTGCGATTCACCCATTGACATGCTTAGGTACATCTACTGGGAAAATGTTTTGGATTTGTACCCAAATCTTAGCGTTGCCCTGCGCTTATTGTTAACTGTGCCGGTAACTGTGGGATCAGGAGAGAGGAGTTTTGCGCGTCTCAAACTTGTAAAGAACCAATGGTGTACTAGCCATCGGGCGTACCGGGACAAATCCTGGTAGGCCGCTGCATCGGTGGGCCAGTGGACAGTCAAAAAATCCATAAAGTTTTTACCAGCCCTCTCTGTGTGCCTATCATCTGATGAAATGGTTCAATTGGCATACATATGTCAACCTATACGGAATATCCGTATAGGATTTTCCCCCATTTAAATTGAACGGATTATAAAAAAAAAGAAACATGGTTCAAAATTTATTGCGTGCTATTCATTTTGAAAACGCATGAACACCCAAACACACACTACGGTAAACAAAGAACAACTGGATGCTTGTTTCCTGAAGTCTTGCACAATAGACCAATACTTCCGTGTCGTCACACAGGGGGCTGGTGGCTTTGGCTGTCGTAGACTTTTCATTTTTCACAACTTTCTCAATGTAATTAAATAACTTTACCATGTTTCTATAATGTTGGTATAATTTTTTTTGCATTGTAGCAGTCACATACTACAAAATATATTCACACCAACATGATCACGAGAGTAACTTTAGAGATTTATTTTAACACAGGTTTTCCCCCATAAATAGCTGATAGCTGATAGCTGACCGAATGCATGTGTCAGCCAGCACTTTAAGAGTCACCGACCGCCTTGGCTAGTTTTGAGGTAAATTAACTTATTGACTGTCTCTAGCCTTAGGTAAAACATAAAACTTCACATTGGGATTTTGTTTCTTATTAATATTACACCTGACAGCACAACTCTTCTCTATTACTATTGCTGGGGATCCATTGATATGTGGCTAAACTGCTACCTAGCTGCTAAAGCTAGTAACATTACTAGCCTACCGTTTCCCCATAGAATCATATGGTTTTCCCTGAATCGGGCACGTTACCTTTACATTTTTTTTAATTGTAGGCACACAGAATCATTACTGTAGACAGATATTATTTAATATACATCTAATCATGTAAAAATTATACAATTAAAGATTACATGATGATAACACAATAAAAGACACTGTCGACAATGTTGTCAATTTTACTGGTTACTGCCTGGTGGCTTTCTGCCTATGAGTACAATCAGGTGCACCTGTGATCTGACTTAACAAATCAAGGACATTCAGCTTCTGCTGCAGTGACTAAAGACTAGAGACTGCAGAGACCCATGATGTGACACCTAGTGTAGTATACAGCTTCAAACAATAGCTGAGTGAAGTCAGTTATATAGTGTTGTAGTGCTACTTATAAGTTTACATGGAAACATTGTTGATTTGTTAATAAAGTGTTAATATCTAATTCATTTTGTTGCAATTTATAAATCCTAAGGATTTTCTATGGATTTTATGGATGTTTCCAGAGGGTGATACAGGTGGGCATCTGAAAGGGTTGACATGTATGAATTGCGAGGACTGAGAAATTAACGTTTATTTCAATAATAAGATACCTTAACTTCATGAATGCTTTCATTGTTAAGGCATGTTGCACAGCAGTTTTCAATGACACACGTTCGTATGTAATCCTTTACTTTGACACTGACAAAGTCACGTCACAATTAGTTCAAACAGAGCTTAGTTGTGTAAGCTTACCAACAATGTGCTCATCTAACCTAAGTAAAATATTGCATTGTCACCTGTTTTTTTTATTAATGCTAAATAAAACAAGACAAGTTTTCAATGTTAGCTGTGTGCCGTTATCAAGGCAAGCAAGCTAGCTAGCGATTACTCCAACAATTTTACACTATGCATATTATACATTAAATTGTTAAGCTACTCCTTTCTCACTCACAATGTATTTAGGGTGGCTCGTGCCTTTTCAAACTCATGTTTTCGTGTAATGTACAGTTTTTGATTTAACAATTACAGTTCTGATGGAACTGAGATGAAATGCCCATAGACTTAACATGGGGGTGCCAAAATATTAGCCACAACAATGCTAAGTGAACATTCTAAAAATAACCGTTCAGAACCTTATTCGGATGAACATTCTTTAAAAAACCGTTAAGAAAGTAATCCAAAGTATTTAGATTACCTTACTTACCTTGAGTAATCTAACAGAATACGTTAGAAATTGCATTTTAGGACAAGTATTCTGTAATCTGTAGTGGAATACATATTAAAAGTAACCCTCCCAACCCTGGATATAAAACTTGCTACGTGACGTATATTCAGAAGAGTGTAATCATTTGTAAAGTCCATGCACGTTAACTAATTAAGAGAACTTGAGAATCGTAGCCAAATATAGTTTTAATTCCTGAGTACCCCACCCCCCAGGCCGTACCAATGGATAAGTCCAGGGCTGTATTTCTTTCCCAATACACCCCTGTAAAGAGCTATCTGTGATCGACAATGTCACAAAATCATTTGAATGGATTGGCCGAAATTTCAACTGAGCACCAAATCTGTCACAAATTGGATTACTCCAAGATAATCGAAGAGTTCGCAGCAGCCAAAGCAAGAAAGGTCCTCTTTTAAATGGTGAGTCAACGGTATTAATTCATTACACCTGTCTGTCAATATGTGATAAACTGGCATTTTTTTCTCTTAGAAATTTGAACATAGGGGGTGGCATATTCCTATTTTGCAGAGAGCACTGGATTGTCTTCCCCTGGCCCTGGTCGTGACATGCAACGTCAGATGCGAGTTCCCTCTCTTTTGTGCATTCAGTGATTCAGCTTGGACACTGTTTATTTAATATATATATTTTACAAGCCTACTGTAACAGCAGGTGACACTGTTGCTGAGCATTTTCTAAATGTGTGCGTGTGTGCATGCTATAAGTTGGATATGAGTGAGTGTGCATATTTCATAGT
Source organism: Megalops cyprinoides (assembly GCF_013368585.1). Lineage (NCBI taxonomy): Eukaryota > Metazoa > Chordata > Actinopteri > Elopiformes > Megalopidae > Megalops > Megalops cyprinoides. The sequence continues at coordinate 121,014 of NC_050588.1, read as the reverse complement.
TTTCAATTTAACACGAAATTAGTTCATGTGTACACTAAATGTTTTGAAAGGGTACATGGAAAATGAAAGCCTAACAGTATAATATAAACAACTTGATATTTCACGTTTAACAGACTTTAACTTTATGATTAGTGCGCTTCAGTTGTGTGCACTTCGTGTGAAACACAAATACCCTACGTAAGCCTTTGTGTGATATAGTACAAAGTGGTCAGAAACTGATTTGATGTGCTGTGCTGTGTTGCAATAGTAGCACGCCACGCAATAGTTGGACTGTGTACTGACGTCAGTTAAAAAATGTTTGCCCCCTCCCAGCGCAAATGTCACACTCTGCCTATGATATATGTATGTAAATATAGAGAGAGAGCGAGAGACACTCACAGGCTGTGCCATCTCAGGACTTTGCCTGTTCACAGTCCCCATTTGTTCATGCAGATGTTAACAGGTACGGATTTCTCCTGTCTTTTCTCTCTGTAGGGGAGACTGGTGAGGTATCATCTCATGTCTTTGCCTGCCCCCAGTGCCCATTCGTTCACACAGAAAAAATGAACCTACACCAGCACATTGAGAAGGTTCACCCAGAGGAGTACAGCAGGATTCTGGGATCTGGAGGAAACAGAGCAGCGGACGCACTGCCTCCCAGCAGCACACATGAGCACTCCACACCCACTAAGACACTCCCCAGCCTGACAGAGTCCCACATAGGTACCCAGTGCTCCCAGTGTGGGAAGTGTTTTAGTCTTCAATCTGAGCTGACTTCACATCTGCAGACTCACACAGTGGACCATACGTATCACTGCTCCCAGTGTGGGAAGAGTTTCAAACGTTTATCACAACTGAAAAGACACAAACGAACTCACATAGGGGAGCGTCCATTCCACTGCTCCCAGTGTGGGAAGAGCTTCAGGTGTGCCTCATTACTCTCAAGACACCAGCGCACTCACACAGGGGAGCGCCCATTCCAGTGCTCACAGTGTGGAAAGAGCTTCAGTCAGTCTAGCACTCTAACACAACACCAGCGAATCCACACAGGAAATCCATTCCACTGCTCTGACTGTGGAAAGAGTTTCAGATCTCCATCAGAACTGAAAATTCACAAGCGAACCCACACTGGAGAGCGCCCATTCCACTGCTCCCAATGTGGAAAGAGTTTCAGATCCGCATCACACCTGACATTACATCAGCGATCTCATACAGAGGAACGTCCGCATGACTGCTCCCAGTGTGGGAAGAGTTTCAGGTCTGTGTCACACCTGACAACACACCAGCGAATTCATACAGGGGAGCGCCCATACCACTGCTCCCAGTGTGGAAAAAATTTCATATCTGCATCACACCTGACGACACACCAGCGAACTCACACAGGGGAGCGGCCATTTCACTGTTCCACATGTGGAAAGAGCTTCAGATCAACATCACACCTGACAACACACAAGCAAACTCACATAGCAGAGTGCCCCCACCAGTGCTCCCAGTGTGGGAAGAGCTTCACACAGTCAAGGACTCTGATGCTACATCAGCGAACTCACACAGGAGAGCGTCCATACCACTGCTCGCAGTGTGAAAAAACATTCATATCAGCATCACAGCTGACAGCACACCAGCGAACCCACACAGGGGAACGCCCATACCACTGCTCCCAGTGTGTGAAGAGTTTCAGATCTGCATCAAACCTGACAGCACACCTGCGAACTCATACAGGAGAGCGCCCATTCCACTGCTCCCAGTGTGGAAAGAGCTTCGCACAGTCGGGTACTCTGACACAACATGAGTTAACTCATGCAAGGAAGCCTCCATTCGTCAGTACCCAGAGTGGGAAGAGTGTCAGTCAGTTCAATCTAATTTAACACAACACCAGCAAACTCAAAAAGGGGAGTTCCCATTCCAATGCTCCCAGAATGGGAGGTTCTTCCTTTCTATGACTTTAAATTTTCCAATGCTGTGAGATTTTCATTGTGAGGATGTTGAAAGTGCACTTTGTTCTTTGATGGGTGTAGATCTGCATTTAAAAATTTGGGGTGGGTTGGACAGTTTCACCAGCCACGGCTGCAAAAAGCCACAATCACGCAAAGCATAACAATTTTCCTGAACGAGCGTTGCTTCCTCGGTCAAGTGAAGTTCACCAGGAGGACAACAACATTGTTCAAATGAAGTAACCTCTCAGATATTAATACTAAGAATGATGGCTTGCTGATATGGTTGGGACATGGCAATAATGAAGGTGCACTTTATTAAAAACAGATTTGTAATATCTATTTGCAGATGTGCCCTGCTGATAAAAAATCATTTACATTGATAGCAAGCTACTTATGTCACTGTCGAATCCCATTATTGTCCAAGATGCTAACACAAAACAAATGTGACTACTGTAGTCTTTTTCAAAATGGCTTGAGATATCCTTGATGCCCTAGCTCCTTCCCACTGATGTTGAATTGCCAGCAGTAGTAGCAAGCTACAGGAGAGAGGCATGAAGAGACCGTTCACAAACACTACAATTGCTGGATTGATAAGCAAGAAAACTGCCCGTTTTGAAGATTTTAAAAGCTTGCCCTCTGCAGTCTGTCTTTCAATTGAATAGTACATTGAAAACAAGATAAGTAAATTTTAACTTAAGCCTTTAACCTAGTATTTGTAGTTTTCTAGTACATGTTGCTTTACAAATGATAAAGCTTTCTTTTTGTCAGTGATGCATTATAGTCTAAGTGTAAGCACGAATTTAGATATTTGTGGTTGTACAAGATAAGTTTAATCAGTTATAGTGATGATCATCTCTGGGCTCTCTAATAATCCCAGATCTGTTCCAGTTCAATAGCAGTTTTCCAAATGGCTAACTCTTTACTTTGCTACAGGGTTGCAAATACAGATGGGCCAATATAGCTTACTGTCTCTATATATCTGTCTCTGCAGCATCTGCATATGTATTTATTTTGCTGTTTGATAAACCAGACATAGGCACTGTTAATACTGGAATGTTACCCCAAATAGACCAAAAAACTTTATTTCAATACAAGGCTGAATGGTGCAACTGTGTGTGAATTATTTGACCCAAACACAGAATGACTGGTGAGGCTGGAATAGTTACCTGCATTTATCAAAGAAAATATGAGTGTCAAAATGCATGTCCTGATTTTAAGAAACTACTGCCCTTACCCCCTTATAATATTTTTGTCAAATACTGCAGTCATTATGCTTGTATAAAGTGTTCTTTTCCAATCCCATCACCCTTGACCTTTGTCCTTTGAACATATTTCATAGTTAGTCATAGTAACATAATACCATTATTGCAATAATTAACATTTATTTTGCATGAGTAGTTGGTCCGTAAAATTACTATTTGAAAGTGGTGTTTTTTATTTGCTTTGACTGTTGTGGGCTCTCACTTCAGCCCCAGCTATGTAATAGAGTCTCTAAATAACTGACCACTTGAAGCACAATGGTAATCATCAGGGTGCAAGAAAGCAAGCACAATTGCCAGATTAGCTAGCTGACTAAATAGCTTACTGAATAACATGCATGCTAGTTGTCATGCTGTTTTTGAGGTAACAGCTCATGTATTGCCATTTGTCTTTCAGAGGACAGAGACATACAACACTTAAAAGTTCATTGGCCTAGGTCTTTCACCTTTTATTTCCTGATAAAGAACAGTGCTGTTTCATATTAATAAGATATTTGAAATTGTAATGGCATGGTAATGCTTTTGCCAGCTGCTTATTGCAGTAATGTTAATGTAACTGTCAATGTGTTATGGGAGAGAACTATTTATGTGTTAACCCATTTTAACCATTAATTTCATAATGTGTAAGATAAATGTTTTCTTGATAAGCAATGTGTAAATGTTATAATTAAATTCTTAAATTGTTAAACAAAGCCAGAGATACACAACCCTCAGCAGTCCATAAACTCAGTCCTTATTTCCAGAGAGCTGTGTAATTACACCTCATCATAAACAACCCATGGCCCAAACACAAGGTAACACAGAGGCTTTTATATACCAGTCACACCTCTGCAGACTGAAAAGGAGTGGGAGGAATATGAATATTGCTGTGTGTATTCAATTAATATATGTATGTATATATGTATATTCTTGAATAATGGTTTTGGTTTCAAGTAAGGACTATCTTGATTTCTGCTTATCTGTGAACTAATATGAGGGATGTGCAGTGTTAGCATGGTAATTGGGTGTGCATCAAGCTGAACTGTTATAAGACTGGTTTTGTCAGTATGCATATCTCTATGTTCAACATATGACATCTCTCAGCATGCAAAATCACTCATAGTCATGTCCGTTATTTCCACATCTCAAATAAAGAATTCTTGTTTATCTAATAAGTGAAGGTATGGTCACACTTAATTTACATTTATGATTTGAAAGTTATAAAGGTTGTAGGATTACCTCAGTTTCACAAATCACTGCACACATTACTGACCAAAATGTAAAAGTATAAAATCACAGGGGTAGGTGAAGGCTTATTCTCATTACCTTTCCCTTCTCCCAGTCTTACAGTCTTACAGTCTAAGTGTTAGGCAACCTGAGGTAAGGCTGCTAACAGTTCTAAAAGTTACCTGTAAATATCTGAAAGTGTTCAGTAACTTAACAGAGGTAGTCCTGGAAGCTCCACACAAGATACAGGACTACTGGACTGGAGGAATTTTGATATTCAAACAGATGACAGACTCAGCTCACCCCTGCAACAAATTTGCTCCCTACAAGATAGCTTATCTGATCTGAGTAGCTACTATTCTCTGAACTATAGGCCTACTGCTTTCACTCCCCTGTTTCACATTATTGGCATGCTATTCACCATGTTGATTTCTTGAGCAGAGGAGAGATACATAAGAAGTGAAAGTTTATTTTGTAATTATGTGTTATGTGTTGCTATATTTGCATTTTTTATGCTTTTTGTGAAATTTGAGCTAGTTACAGTGAAGAGACAGAGAATGTGGCTTGACCCAAAAGGTTAGCTGTTAGAGATCTCGGTGCTGGCATGGGTATAGTCAGTGTGGAATAGGCCTAGTGTTTATTAGTCTAAAAGAAGGAGCCAGACTCATTGTCTTATGTAGAGAAGTGTCATTGTAACACAGGGGTTATTACTATGTGCTTCAGGTACATTGTGATAGTACTTTTCAGCTGTGGTAGCTGAAGAACTGTAAGAATTTGGTAGCTTGAATAATTCAGAGCCTTGTCTGGGTGTTGCTGCAGACAATTTGCTTCTAATCAGGTGTCCCTGGATTTTATCTTAATGTATTTTGTAGGCTGAGATTATTGTGTCGTTGTGAAGTGTAACCAAGGCTGTTACTATTACTGTAACATGGGTTGCTAACATTCGGGCCAGAAATCTGCATTAGGTTTGGCTCTAGAAATGAATTGGTCATGACCACTGGTTGAGCAGAAAAAAACAGTGACAATGTTTATTAAGAGCATTCCACAAAGTTGGGAATCACATGGTTGAATACAATAAAACAAAATAAGTTTCCCCTTAATAGTCAGTCAGTGTATAAACAGTCCAGTCAGTATATAAACTCAGTTCAGTTCAGTTCCTTGGTGCGTCTTTCCAAGCTCAGATCCACATGTATTATTGCTACTATCACTAATATTACTGCTAGTACCACCTGGGTAGTGTATTGGTAATGTTGGAGATCTCATAAATCTTATCTGTATCCAAAGGGAACGCATTCCATTCCACCAGCTGGAGGTAGGCTGACAGGGCACTGGATGTAGTTTCAACATACGCTGGCTTGCCGTCGGATCGATCAAAAGTGGCAGAATATGCATAACAAAAAAAGCAATCGGAGAATCGCTTGAACTTTGTCCAGAAGAAAAATAAATAAATAAATAAATAAAATGTACCAACAAAAAGGCTTCTTGCGATTATCACTCACTAATAACAATAACCAAAATCAACTCTTTAAAATGTAAAGCAGTCGTTTTTGCCGTCTGTAAAACTTTTCCCTTGCAGCAGCTTCTCACAATTTTCACTCTGAAAATGGGAGACTGATCTGATCTAGCTAGCCATGATAGAATGACTCAGCTAAAACTCCAGAGGCAGCACCATCTAGGGGAATGGAGAGTTACGAGACTTTTGGCTCTGTATATTTTAGATGGGTTACAGAAGTTTTGTATTAGGTTTTGTGTAAAATTGTTTTTGATTTTTTCATTAGCTGCAATACAAAATTGGACGTAGATTGTAATTAAGGTCATAATTTATGTCATAATTTAGGTAATCCCTCTGAGAAAGGACTGGAAACAACCCTTTTTCTTAAGAGCTATGAGATTTGCTGGCTTTTTCAAAGTCTTCTGTGTGCAGATTCTATGGAATCTAAATAGCTGTGGTCTTATAGTGCCTTGAATTTTTGTGTAGTATTGTGTCCCTAATGTGTCTATATCCTTAAAGTAATGTTGAATGTCTGTTTTGAATGAATATGTGCCTCTGTATGTGAATATGTGTTTGATAGTGTCTCAAATCTATTTTTGTGCTTTGTGTAATGTATCTTACTCTGATTTTACTCTGGTTGCAGTACAGTGTGTTTGGGTTGTGTGTTTGGGTTGGGGGTATAGGGATGTAATGTTGAGTGTTGCATGCATTTAGTGCTAATTAGTTACAGCTTCCCCCTGTCAGCTGGCTGCTCATCTGCTCATTAATTGGACAGGTCATTTATTAAGTGTGTCAGCATTGAAACGGCAGCCCCATCAAACAAAGACAATGGAGTCTATCTACAGGATTCCACAGACAGGGTCTGAGAACAAAACATTTCTGGTATAATACTGTGATAGGGGTGAAATGCATGAAATCAATCTCCTCCTCACCACCAATGTTTCAGTGCATTTCTAATAACAGTACTGTACAATCTGTTGTGTCTGATGCATTAAACAGAGTAACAGCTGTATCTTAAATCTTGTTTGTTTCTACACTATTGTATACAGTGTGGAGGGAGTTTAGATCAGATTTAACCTACTGCATAACTAGACCAATTAGAAGATCTGTTGACCTCATCCCCATGGTACAGAGACCCTGTTAACCTTGTCTCCCAGGACCAATCTTCAAGTGTCAGTCTTACCATTGCAGATGGCCTCTCAAATTGTCAGTTGGCCACTAGAAAGGCTGATTTCAGCCTTTTCCTCCTTTCTCTAACTACACTTCCTGGCTCTCAGAGAAACATGAATTACCCCTGACAATTCTGCCATGCCCACTGCCCTTTCCTCTGTATACATGCGCTCCTTCCTTCTGGATGGGATGGTAGTACAGGTTTACTAATCTTGTGTGTTGAGTACTTCCCCTTTCCCACCTCTTTATCTCCTCTTTTGAGTTTCATGCTGTCATGCACCCAGCTCTACTGTCTATCATCATCCTCTACTACCCACCAGGGCCTTTGGGGTACTTTCTGGATGAGTTGGATTTTCTGCTCAGTGCCTTCACTGCCAATATGACATTACTCATTTTTATAACTTGAGAACTAGCTCATTTCCTTTACTCCCCCCTTTTCTGAAAAACCCCTGCTACCTGAATTCTCCCTCTCAGTCACCTATCACAGTAACGTAACAGTTTATTCCCAGCTGTCCTTCCTCTGTGGTTACTGCATCACTCCCATGCATAGAATCTTTCTCAAATATGTCACCTGCTTGTGCTGTATCATCTCTCCTGTCCCTCCCACTTATCAGCTGTAGATAATTATTGTCATCTTGTGTCCAATCCAGGGCTGTCTGACACAGATTTTCATAAAATTCAAGAGTCATCCACTAACCCTGAAAACTGTTCTGTGCCTTATCCTCCATACTCTCCCTCCTCCCCCCTTCCCCCTCCTCCCTCTCATCTCACTGCTGATAACTTTGTTTGCATTGCTCTTTAATGGGAGAGTTGCTACCAACCATCTTTCAACCAAACCAAACCAAGCCAACAGCCTGTCAGTCCAGAGCCCTGTGACAATGTGACAGCTACACACTGTCACAACTCTGCAGTTCTCTGTACTTACAGCAGGGTTTCCAGTTTACAGCTGGGGTCCTCCAGTCCACCAGAGTCCCCTGGGTGATTGTAGCTCAGATCCAGCTCTGTCAGGTGTGAGGGGTTTGAACACAGAGCTGAAGCCAGAGAAGCACAACCACTTTCTGTGACTCAATAGTCTGACAGCCTGCAGAGAGGATACCAATGCTCTTCACTCTCCCAGCTCTGGATAAACTGCAAAGATTGGGAAAATCAGCATTGGAGTGTTCATTATCCCAGTCTATGTAGTTTATTAGTGGGTACTCCAGTCCAGCAGAGAGCGCTTTCAGTACTGAATCCTCATTGTCTCTGAGCTCCAGATTTCTCAGGCCTGAGTGAAACTGTGAAACTCATGTACATTATTTTTATACACACATACACATCACACACACGCGCACACACACACACACACACACACACACATATACATATATATCAGGGTTTCTGTTATCTGGTAATTACTGGTTTTTGCCTGATTTTTGCTCATATAAAACGTAGCTATAACGAAGGCTATCCCTAAACAGGACATTTTTCTTTTGACAGCGAAACATGCTTATTTATGAGTTCAGCGAGCTGTACCCTGACTGGGCTACACTGGCTGAAATTGCCTGTGTTCTGCCGTGGGGGCTTCTCTCTGCAGAATCGAATTAAGATGCGGCTTATGCGCATTGCAAGCTGCAAAGACACATTGGACACATTTGATTTCAAGTCAGCAGCAGAGGACTTTACTGCAATGAAAAAAAAGGAGAAAATAAAATGTTACCTGGTAGCCTATAGGCTAAATGTGATACCATGTAGGCCTAGCCTTTTTTTAAGCAGGCTACAGATGTTACAGGTTATAGATGTTTCGTAATAGCCTACATTTTAGCGACTAATGTTGAGGTTTTGCTCAATCGTTACTGTTCATTTTGCTTAATCATTACTGTTCATTAAATAGTCAAACTGATTTGAGGTTGTTGTCATTCTTTCATCAACCTAGGTGTACATTATATCTGCGTTTGTAAGATAAGACTGTTATTGAAACGTGACCAGTAAGTTTCAAATTTGTCTGGTAAAATAAATTCTTTCTGGACACCAGAGCCTGATATATAGTGCAAGTGTTATATGTACATTGTCATATTAATGCTTTCTACCTGTTCTGTAGATAGTGCTAAAGAGTAGAATGCCTGAGGGGAGCTATGGACTTTATTGAACAGGAAATATGCTTCAGAATAAACCTGACCCTCTGAGTCTGAGCCTACATACTAAGTTTAGTGTCTTCCCTCTACATTCTGTACAGTTTGGTAAACAATGTTATACACATCAGAAGCTATTTGTGTCAAGAGTAAGGGAACAAATGTAGGGAATGTTGTGAATTTTAGAGTTGGTTTAGAGGGGTAGAGCAGCGAATCAACACATCTGTGACTTCATGCTGAACTGAATTAAATGATTCAATTCAGTAAAAAGCCTCAAAATGCCCACTAGAAAGGGCTGCACCCATATATGCTCACTAGCATATACAAGGTGTTTGTTTCTGTAGCTATGTGTTAGTAATGGTTTGCTGCTTGTGAACATGTAAAGATCCATCACACTAATTCTTTAGTCATTCCAGTTCAGGATTATGCAGGGAATATAGGTATTGTGGAGAAGTGGAATATGTGAAAATGCTTTGGCATATATCTGTTTGTGCGTGCAAGTGTTAGTAATGGGGAAAACAAACCTTTTTGAAATAATAAACCATTTGACCCAATTGTTTTTAAACAGATTCACTGTGTCAAGCCATTTGAGCCTATGACACCGCTGATATCTAGTGTCATATGGATGTCAGTGCAACTAGCCCTCTCATTCTGAATATGCTGAATGTCTGCAGTTTTGTACCTCCAAAACCTGTGATGTACAGCATGTCTTCACTTTAAATAAATCTCATCTGTACTACTGTAGAGTAGTACACATACTTAAATATATTTGGGCACCTTGCAAAACATTGGTTAATAATTAAGGTACAATGCTGTTATTCTGCACTCATGATCAAGTCAAATTTATCATAGTATGAAGACAAACATAAAAAATTGAAGCTGAGTGAAGCATACAGATTATAATGAGCATAACCTTTTCTAAACTGTCATTGTCATTGTTGATTACTAATAACCAAGTTTTGACAAATTACAATGCGCACAGCTGCTTTATTTATTTATGATTTTACACATGCTGATGAGGTTCATGATGTATGATGATGTATCAAGTATGGTTCTGTACAAGGGGTAGGCCCAAACCCCCAGATGACCTTCTCTTTACTATGATGCAATCCCTGATCACAAAACATAATTTTGTGAACACATCGACTTCTCTCCAGGGCTCAGTGAAACAATGTATTAATGACGCACCATAGGTTTGAGGGTTAATGCCTGTTTTAATACAGATGAATGTGTGGTCCTGCTGGAGTGTCAGTGAAACATCACCTTGGTTAGAAGACAGAGAGTGTAAGTTTAATAAATGTTAACTTTCTGCAACAGCTCTGCCTGGTGTCAATTAAAGACAACATCAATCTGAAAATGTATGCCAGTGCTATAACATAACAATTTGACTTTTGGGGATTTGTTCTAATTAAATAAAGTCAAACCCTTGAAAGAGCACTAGAGAAGCTCGCTGGAGAACACAGCTTAACTGTCTTTTAATGGGCATGGTGACTTAGCCTGTAAATATCAAAGATGTTGATATGAATTGATATGTTGATATTAATTGATATGAATTCATATAAATTCAAGTAGCCTAACTCAAAGTAGAGAATGTGTAAACTACAGATGCTGTATTACACACTGCACACCAGATTAATTTTTTAGTTAAAGGTCAATATCTGTGGACAGAATACTCCACTGTATTTGTGTAATTTTTTATTTTATCGATGTATTGCCCTGTTGTGTAATTAATATTGGTATTTGCTGCTCTTAAGGAAAATAAGCAGTAAATAAGAGCAGTTTTAAACATCTGTTGAATTGTGCATGAGATGAATACATTTAATGAGGACTGAGAGGGATCTATTTAATTTTGTGCTTTTGTGATCTGATGTAAGTTTGCTTTACTCATTATCAGTACCCTCTCTCATTTTTATGGAATGTAAGCCTATATATAAAACAGGCATGTAAGTTATATTTTGAAAGAAATGGAATGTAAATGAATATGTCCTTTTCTTCCATCTATCTATCCATCCTAGATCTATCAGCTGCCTTCAATACTCCTCCTGTCTGAGCTGCTGGTCCTGGGAATCACTGGAACGGCCCTGGAATGGTTCTCCTCCTACCGTAGAAGCCGCTCCTATCAGGTCTCCTGGCAGGGCTCCCCCTCCTCGCCCTGGTTCCTGAAGACAGGTGTTCCACAGGGATCAGTGCTGTGACCACTCCTTCCTTCTTGAGATGGACATCACCCCCAAAGGTATCTCACTAGATGTCACTATATCATGGCCTGGGTACTCTGTGTTCAGCTGATCCGGCTGTGGTCTGGTGTTGACTGCCTTAGGGTCACCCTCATGATTGTGCTGGCCCCTTGCCTCTCGTCCCCTAGGTATGCTGCCATAGTCCTTATCTGCCGGGACTTTTCCCCATTACGCACATGCATCCCTCTTCCCCCCTCTGTTCCCCCCTTTGCCTTTATGCCTTTTGTTTCCATTCCCACACGTAACATCCACTAATCACTGTTCTCTGTTTGTTTCCTAGCTCTGCTCTGGGCTCCTGCCCGGAGCTGTAGCTCAAGCATCACACCCCGACTTCCAGTCCTGCTACCTCACTACCCCACCCGTCAAGCCAACTGCGCGCTAAGAACCAAACAGTCTTGCTACCTCACTGCCCTGCCCATCAAGCCAACTGCGTGCCAAGGACCGGACATTATAGGATAGATTTCATAATTACTATGTTGTTAATTACCGCTGTCTATCTAAACCAAATGTCATAAAGTACATTGTACAACTTTAAGACTCTCTCTAATTCTATCTGCCCAGTGCTGGCCAGAAGCAGATGGGCTCCCCCTCTGAGCTTGGTTCTGCTCAAGGTTCCTTCCTGTTAATTGGGGAGTTTTTCCTTGCCACCGTTGCCTTAGGCTTGCTCTCAGGGGGTCTCAGGCCTGGGATCAATGTAAAGCTGCTTTGTGACAACTTGTGTTGTAAAAAGCGCTATACAAATAAAATTGAATTGAAAATTGAATTGATATCTTGGGCTGGATGAACAAACAACAGCTCAAGCTGAACATTGACAAGACTGAGATAGTCTATGTCCCAGCATACATGACCCCTCCAAGGAACCTCTCACTTTGCATTGACAAAGCAAAGGTAATGGCAACCACAGCTGTGGGATAGGGATAACTTTGGACAGCAATCTATCCTTCAAAAAGCATATTGCAGCCACAACCAGGATCTGCAGAGTCCTGTTATTCACCATCAGAAAGATCAGACCTTACCGCTCCAAATACACAGCCCAAGTGGTGATCCAGACTCTCATCCTGTCACATCTGGGCTACTGCAACTCACTACTTGCTGGCCTCTTGGTGTATGTCATCTGACTGCTCCAGCTTATCCAGAACGCAGCAGCCCAATTGATGTTCAACCTCCCAAAGCAGGCCCATGTGACACCTCTCCTAGAGTCCCTCCACTGGCTACCGGTTGCAATGAGGATCAAGTTCAAGACCTTGCTAATAATCTTTAAGGGACTGTGACAGAGAAAGAATCCTCCGCACAAACATGCGCATCCGTCTCGCTATGAGGAAGTGGGGGGAGTGCGGCAATAGATTTATTTGCGCAGTTGTAAAATAATACACAGACTCAGTTTTAAATTGCATCTGTTTATTTCTTTGTTGCAAATCATCCTTGCTAGCTGTGTTGTGTTCAGTCCTGTAAAAGGAAAGAAGACATTGTTACAACAATGTATAGCATTGTTTGGTTGTTTGTTGTTGTTCAGGGTTTTTAAAACTATAACGTAGCGCATACGAAAACAAGCAATCGTGTTCGCTAATATAACAGCCAAGTAATTATGGGGTTTAAACTTTAAGGCAAATGTGTTAATTGTTATTACAAGTTTAAACGACTCCCCTGTGGGTTAAAGCTGCTGCCGAGACAATCAGGCAAAAAAGGAGTGTGTACCAGAGGTGGGAAAACCCCAGCTTCAGAATCTAAAAGTCCTGCCACGTAATTGTTCTACCCATGCACTACACCAGCTGAATTTAATTAGCACAATTCTTCAGCCAGGTAGAGTAGCTAATCAGTGAAATCACCTTGTTTAGTGAATGGCTAGAACAAATACATGGTAGGACTTTTACTTTCTGAAGCCAGGGTTTTCCACCTCTGGTGCGTACCCTAGTCATGGGAGTTATATAGGATTATGGGTAGTGTAGTTTCCATCTGTTGAAACGCGGGAGGGGGAGTTTGTGCTGCCAATGTCAATTTTATCCCGCATTATGTTTATTTTGAAGAAAACATGTGGGGTTGTCAATGAAATGTGTACATTTCATTAGAAGATGAACTACTGTCATAATTTTCTGCTATATTTTCGTAATTGATTTGAATATTTTCACAAAGGTCAATGAGTTAGTCCAGGCTGGGGTTAACGCCATTTAAGTGCCCCAGTTCCTTAATTTGGGGAGGCTGTAGAAGAGTGTTGATTCTGTAAGCCAGTGTGAGAAGGAGACACTTGGGGAACAACTGCCCTGTGTTGGTTATTCATTATTGTAAATAGTTATTTCTTTGTTTTGTTTGTAATTGTTGTATAGCACTATGAAACGTCTTGTCTTCGTAGTTATAGCCTACTGCTAGCCAGCTTTCCTCAGAAGTGAAGTTGATGTTCAGCCTGTCTTGTTCAGTTCTCTAAATAACATGGGCTACCAGTGGTATTTAGCCACAGGTTTTCTTGTGTTTATGCCAGTCAGTCACTAACTTATGTTATTGATGTGATGTTATAGACAATCAACCAGTTTATCAACCAACATTAATTTGTCCCATATGGTTAACATTACCATTTAACTGTAGCTTCCTAGTTCTCCTGATAAGAATACCAAGATACCCTTCCTAAACACACTCACACACATAGTTATTAAATTGATCTATTCAAGCAAATCAACAGTTTCTGCCTTTTGTACATATATGACTTCCCCCGTTGCATACCCCTCAACAAATGGGTAGTTCCGCCCCTGCCGTAGTGCCTATGTTGCCATAGACTATGAGGACACTTTAGATTATGATGAGATGAAAGCCGCAATCTTGTCAAGATATGAGATCAATGCAGAGACATATCAGCTACAGTTCAGGTCCACAGACATCTTGCCAGGAAAGACACCAAAAGAGGTATATGTGAAACTGAAGCTGCAGCGAGAGAAGTGGATCCAGTCGGAGAAGCATTCCAAAGAGGAAATTTGGGAGCTCATTCTGGAACAGTACCTTCAGTTGCTGAACCCAGAGCTACAAGTTTGGATCCGCCAGAACAACCCAAAGAGTGCCCTGGAGGCAGCACACCTGGCTGAGGCTTTCGTGGCTGCAAGACGAGGTCCCAGGAGCTACCACTTCGCCTGGAAGAGCACCAGGGGCAGTAAGCCTGTTGGGGAAAGGGGGGAGTGGTCTAAGCCTGTTAGTGCTAACCCTAGAGAGTTCACACACTCAACTAGACCTAAGCCCAAGCCTGTTATATGTCATAATTGTGGTCAGGAGGACATGAAGTACAGTTGCCGGAAACCCAAACCTGCTAATATTTGCTATGTTCCCAGGTCTGAATTATTAGAGGGGGAGGGCAGTAGTGCAGAACAGTTGGTCCCTGTTGTGCTTAATGGTCAGTGCTTAGAGGTACTAGTTGACACAGGAAGCTCTCAAACCCTTGTCACACAGGACAAAGTTCCACAGGACTGGTGGAATCTAAGCTCTAACATCAGCATACATTGTGTCCATGGCAATGAAAAGGTAGATGAAAATCTGCTACGGCAGATGTTTATGTTGTGGTGCAAGAGCAGTCGTACTATTAAGGGTAGGTGTCATCAAGGATCTGCCTTATTCTGTTGTTTTGGGTCAGGATGTATCCATTTTGTCAGATCTGATGTGCACAGTGAGGCCTAGTGAGGTAGCTGTAAGCAATCTGGCAATCACTAGATCCAGAGTAAAGAGCAGTGGCCCAGAGCCTAATCCTTTTGAAGAGTTGCCATTCGATCAGTCTCCATCTCCACCCAAGACTAGGAGGGAGAAAAGGCAGGAAAAGCCCAGAGGCACTGTTAGGCAGAGGAGTGAGGGAGACCTACCAGAGCCACCCTTACCTGTAGATGTTGCCCCAGTGAACATTGCAGAGCTGCAGAGGGAGGATGTGACATTGACACCCTTGTTCAAAGATATTTCAGAGTCAGCCAATGATGTCCTCAAGGAAGAGAGTTATGTGCTTAAGGGGGAGGTACTTTACCACAGACGGGGGAGACAGAGTGGCTAGTACTAGCTAAGTCTCTGAGGCATACAGTACTGGAGTTAGGCCTAGGCCACGCAATTCCTTGGGTGGGACATTTAGCAGTGCAGAAAACCTATGCGTGCATTGCTGCTAGATTTTATTGACCTAATATGTACACTGATGTCACTGAGTACTGTAAGACATGGCCTGAGTGTCAGTTAACATCAGACAAATGCCCTTCTCCTGCCCAGTTGCAATCCTTGCCCCGGATAGAATCCCTTTTTGAAAGGATAGCAATGGACATTGTGGGTCCTTTAGAGAGGAGCCAGACAGGCAATAAATGGTAAATGGACTGCATTTATATAGTGCTTTTCTAGTCATTTGAGTACTCAAAGCACTTTACAGTTATATGCCTCACATCTACAAGGTACAAGGTACAAGGTACCAACTGGCCACTGGGGGCAGTTTGGGGTTCAGTGTTTTGCTCAAGGACACTTTTACATTCTACCAGGAAAAGCCAGATTCAAACCAGGAACCTTCCAATCCCCAGTCAACTGCTCTACCTCCTGAGCCACTGTCGCTCAAACGCATCATTCTAACACTGATACAATTGTTCTCCTGGGTAGGCATACCAAAGGAGATTTTAACAGATCAGGGCACCAACTTCCTATCCAACCACCTCAGACAGGTCTATCAGCTCCTAGGTATTAAGGCTATTAAGACCACTCCTTACCACCCTCAAACTGACGGGCTTGTCGAACACTTTAACTGCACCCTCAAGTCCATGCTGCGGAAGTTTGTCAACGAGATGGGGACTGATTGGGACGTTTGGCTGCCATACCTTCTCTTTGCTTACCGAGAAGTGCCACAGGCTTTGAGTTAGGGGGACCCCTGGATGTTCTGAAAGAGAACTGAGAGGGAGGAAAAACAAAGAGCCAGAGTGGTGGCGTACATCCTACAGATGCAAGAGAGACTGGAAAAGATGACAGCCCTGGCACGAAGCATGAAGGAGGCCAAGGAGAAGCAGAAAGCCTGGTACGACAAGAAGACAAGAGTACCTTCTCTCCAGGTCAAGATGTTCTGCTTCTGCTCCCTAGCAGTGAGAATAAGCTGCTAGCCAAGTGGTAAGGCCCATACAAAGTTGTGCTGGAAATGGGGCCTGTGACTTATAAGATTGCCACACCAGACTGCCAAAACACTTTCTTTTGTCAACTTACTAAGGAAATGGAGGTCTCGACCTGAATCAGTGAGTCAGCAGTTGTTCGTACACGCTGTTGAGGAAGAGGAGGAGACACCAGAACAGTACTTCTCAACTGACAGCAGAGCACTCAGTTGATCTCACTCACTTGTTAACTCACCAACAACAGATGAGGGCAAAACTAAGGGCAGATGTTATTCAAGATAGACCTGGTCGCACCCATTTGGGCCAGCACAAGATCCAGCTCAAAGGAGACACAGAGGTAAAACTGGTACCGGATCCCAGAGAGGCTGCTGCCAGACCTGAAGGAGGAGGTGAACCTGATGCTGGAGTTGGGGGGCACTGAGTTGTCTTCCAGTGAGTGGTGCAGTTCGGTGGTGTTGGTGCCGAAGAAGGATGGGAGCACCTGCTTCTGCATTGACTTCTGCCACATCAATGCCATCTCAAGGTTTGACCCATACCCAATGCCACGCATTGGTGAACTAATTCAAAGACTGGGAAAAGACAGATACATCAGTGCCCTTGATTTGAGAAAGGGATACTGGCAAGTTCCGTTGGCACCAGGGTCCAAAGAGTACACTGCCTTTCGTACTCCATTTCGGCTGTTCCAGTTCACGGTGATGCTGTTCAGGTTGCATGGAGCACCAGCAACGTTCCAGCAGCTCATGGATTAAGTTCTGCAGGGGAAAGAGGAATTCGCTGCTGCATACTTAGATGACATTGTCATTTATAGCAAGTCATGGGAAGAACATCTTTCCCATGTGCAGCAGGTGCCGACCAAGCTCCAGGAGGCTGGCTTGACAGTCAACCCCCAGAAATGTAACCTGGCCTGCACAGAGACTGAGTACTTGGGCTTTGTGCTGGGTAATGGACAGATCTGTCCGCAGATGGGGAAGGTTGAGGCAATCCTTGCCTGTCCGACAACAGCAACAAAGAGGCAGGTGAAGTCCTTCTTTGGCCTTGTGGGCTGGTATCAGAGGTTCATTCCGAACTTCTCTGACTGTGCAGCTCCACTGACAGAGCTGACCAAGAAGGCTGGGGGCAATAAGTGGAAATGGACTCGTGACTGTAGCCGTTTTCACGTATGAACTCCGGACAATTGTCCAGAGAATCAGGTCCCGACATTGTCCAGAGTTGCCCTTTCACACATGTAGCACACAACAGGAGATTGTCTGTGTCAAACACATTCTCACCTACTGGAAATAATCCGGTTTGGTTTAGGCGAGGGGGGGCGCCTGGGTAGAGTGTGCAGGAGACAGGACATGACGCAAAAAGTACACTGCAGAAATCACAGTGGCTGTATTTGAAACTGCCTACTGCATATTGTTTACTGCATACTACACAAGTATATACTGTATACTGCATGCTATTTTTCAGTGTAGTACCCAGTATGCGACCATTAATGATTACATTTGTAGTATGTTACATTGTTGCGTGAAATCATTGCGAGTTTAGAAACTCGATTTAGATTTCCTCATGGTATTTTCCATTTAGACGTCACTTGCATTCTCATGAGTGAAAAGTATTGATGAGTTCACGGAAAGTATTCTAGAGTTGAAGTATTTTCTGGTTTTTTCTTTTCAGTGTCTTACCTTTCAGTGGAACGGGCACATAATGTGGCACGGAGGAGGAGAAGGCGAACATAGTTATTGTACTTTTGGGTAGCCTATAAAAATATCACACATAGCCATATAAATGGTGCTACCGGTACACATAATTTATTATTAATTATTAAGGGTGCAGCGGATCACAAAGAGAGATCACAAAAATCGCTCCCTATTCACTATATAGTGCATTTATATACATTAAAAATACTTTTAAAAATACTTATACTTTAAAAAGTAACAGCGGCAGTAAAACTGTATTTCACACTATTATGGTTAAACTTTGCAATTAACTATACATTTATTATCACAGGAAGGTGAGTTTTTGTTGTTCGCTATGTCATGTTAGGTCACCAGTTCACCTATCTCACTATACCTTTCACTATTAGCTACAGCTACAGCTATGAATATCTCAAACATGGAGGCCTGCCTAACAGATGTAAAGAATTGGATGGCCCAAAATTTTCTCCTCCTTAACTCAGACAAAACCGAAATATTCAGCCAAAATTCAATCAGTAGCAAATTCACTCACTTTACACTGGACCTTGATGGTGTCTCCCTCTCCTCGAGTGCAGCTATCAAAGACCTTGGTGTCGTTATTGATCCTGAGCTCTCTTTTGAAACTCACATAACTAACACCTCTAGGACAGCCTTCTTCCATTTGAGAAATATAGCCAAAATCAGGAAAATTGTATCAATTGACGACGCTGAAAAATTAATCCACGCCTTTGTAACATCCAGATTAGACTACTGTAATGCCCTCTTGTCAGGATGTGCAAATGTCTCACTAAAACCCCTTCAGCTGGTACAAAATGCAGTTACTTGAATCTTAACTAGAACTAAACGTTTTGAGCACATTACCCCAATTCTAGCTTCTCTCCATTGGTTACCCATTAAATACTGGATCGATTTTAAAATACTCTTACATTTAAGGCTTTAAGGATTAAGGCTTAAGGACTTTCTTCATCCATACCTTCCACAAAGAGCCCTTGGTTCCCAAAATGCCGGGCTTCTCATCATTCCAAGAGTGGGCAAAACTACATAGGTGATACAGCCTTTTCCTATTGAGCCCCTCTCCTGTGGAACAGCTTACCTACCGAGGCTCGGGGAGCAGACTCTCTCTCCACCTTTAAGTCTAGGCTAAAAACATATCTATACAGTAAATCCTTTAGCTGAGGGACATGGCCTGGTGCTGGTGTGGATCATAGTGTCTCTGGTGGTCTAAGTGGTCATTACTGTCATGAACTGGTGTTGACTGTCTTGGACTGCATTTATATAGCGCTTTTCTACTCATTTGAGTACTCAAAGCACTTTACAGTTATATGCCTCACATCTACCTACCAGTGGCAGAGGCTGCTATACAGGCTTACCAACTGGCCACTGGGAGCTGTTGGGGGTTCAGTGTCTTGCTCAAGGACACTTCGACACTCTGCCAGGATGAGCCAGATTCAAACCAGGGACCTTCCAATCCCCAGTTGACTGCTCTACCTCCTGAGCCACTGTCGCCCCCGGGTCTTAGGGTCGCCCTCATGACTATGCCGGTTCCTTGCCTCCTGTCCCCTAGTTATGCTGCTGTGGCAAGTGGTTGTATTGTAGGGCACTAACCCGTGTAAAGGATCCGACTACACCACCCTGGGAATTTCACCCAAGGAAATATTTACCTAAAATCAGTGACATTAACCCAAAAGGCACTCAGGTTCGTATACTAATGAGTGGGAGACGTGGTTCCATCCATTAATGATCTTTTATTAACAATAGCCAAAAAAAAATAAACAATAATAAAAAAAGGGGCCTTCAGTTACACAATCCACACATAGATCACAGAGGGACAGGGATAATACTGAGAGCCGAGGCTTACCGGTGGAGAGGCAGGCTAGCTAGGGGAAGGGAGGTATCCCAAGGAAGAGCCACCCCAAATCACACGTGCCCACACATCCACACACAATGGTGAAAGGTCAAACCAACGATGTACAAGTGAAGACGGCACACAGGAAAGGGGGATACCACCACCAGAAGAAACCAGCCCGCCTCCCACTTTAGGTTCTCAGCTTCTGCAAGACAGGGCAAGAATACATACAATTAGTGGGGCAACACACCTAAACAGATAAACTAAACGTAACAACCAGAGCACCTTAACTGCAGTTGACCAAATGCTGAAACAATAAACACTGGTTATCAGCAGCTATAGAAAAGGCCTCCTGCCAGTGGTGCAACACAAAATAAAAAAGAAAACCAAATAGGCTGGCGTAGACCAAGGGCTGAAACAATGACACTGGCTATCAGCAGCTGTAGTAAAATGGCCTCCTGCCAGAGATGAAATCAAATACAAAAAAAGAAGATAACAAAAAAACAAAGGCAACACAACTCAGAATAATATCACTTGCATGAGATGGTCGAACAAGCAATTTACAAATTAGGAGATAATTAAAAGGAATAAACCCCACTCGCAATGCACCTTCACATGCATGCAACTACAACAGACTCACAGGGGTAGCGAGCAACTAACACCACGAAGGGGAGACGATTTTAAACGAACAGTCTGAGACACAAGCAGCTAAAAGCGAAGCCAGCTATAGTGGAAGCTGTAGGCAAAGCAGCAGCGTTCTTGCAGCAGGAGCCACAGTAGCACTCGTAGTTCCCCATTCGAGTTACTAGACACCAACCCCGGCCTACGGTCCCTGAAAAACATGATGAAAACGTCAGGTTTAAAAACAAGGATGATAACAAAGATTAAAACTAGCGCCATAATATGCTACATACCAATCAGGCGGCGTCAACTTGCTCAGGGAAGGGGAGAGCCTATTGCGCTACTAACCGCGGTTACCTATAACAAAACACTTGGTTTACTACATGCAACATAAGAGAACATCGCAAGGGGAATAGGTGCACATACCAGCAATGATCTGTAAGAAGGTAGCTTCCAGAGGAGAAGATCCACCATAAAAGGATCTGTGAAATCATAAGTAGCCAATATAACAAGAGTAAAGGATAAACAAAGGAAGCAGAGAAATGCAGATAAAACTCCAATACCTTTGACCAAGGCGGAAATCAGGTAAACAGGAAACGGGGCGTGCACTTGACATCAAACGTGAACTTAGACAAGTTACCTTTCCTTATATAGAGTACCCACGTATAATGATTGGCTGGTAATTGCGGAGTGGTTAAGAAAGCAGAGCAGTGCACCTAAATAGACCAAACAGGAATACAACACATCCATCCTGCTACACTGCCATAATGTTAGTCAGCTGGGGCTTTTTCCTTGTTGTACACTGGCACCTTTTTTCCCTGCCCTTCCTCTCCTCCCTCTCTGCTGTACATTCATGTCATTCTTACCATCCACTAATTGTTCTCTGTTTGTTTCCTGTCCCTGCTCCGGGCTCCTGCCTGGAGCTGTAGTCCAAGCATCACACCCCGATCTCCAGTCCTGCTACTTCGCTGCCCTGCTGATCAAGCCAACTGCGTGCCAAGAACCGTACATTCTCTAGGATACATTTTATAATTACTCTGTTTACTACTGTCTATCAAAACTCAAATGTCTTAGAATTACACAGAATACTTAAAATTGTACAATGTACTTTATCTGCCCAGTGCCGGCCAGAAGCAGATGGGCTCCCCCTCTGAGCCGGGTTCTGCTCAAGGTTTCCTCCTGTAAATCAGGGAGTTTATTCGAAGGTAGCCATTGTAGACCGGAAGTAACTTTACCCCTTGTTGCTTTCCAATATGGCGACATGAAAAGGGCCTCTTGGCGCGCGCAGGGCGCGCTCGGCCAAAATGGTCTGGTGCTGTGGTAAGGTTCTATTAAGGACATACAGCAGTCGTGGCTAGTCTGAGTGATGAAATTAATATGGCAAGAGGACACCCTAAGCAACCAGAGAAAAATAGTTTTGTGGATGCAAAGATGAGGTATCTTAACAGGTCGCATGATTTGTACCTCTTGCAAGAGGTCCATGCATTTAATGGGCGTCTTCTGAGGTGATGGGTACAGATGGTAAGCAACGCCAAACAGGGTAGCCAACTTTCATGTTGCATGCAAATGCACACGCATTCATATTACAGAGCCTGCGGTTAAAAAGTTCATTTCAATTGGTCAAATTTGATAAATAGCGAGTTGTGCATGTTTTAAACTAATTAATCTGCCATTTTAAATGACTAATTACTATCATGTCTAGAGAATGAGACAGAAGCAAAATGCATGTGTCTCACGCCAGAAGCATGAGAGTTGGCAAAGTCATATTATAATATCGTTGGTTCATTGTGGGGTTCCCAGTTAAGTCTAGCGCTAGCTAAGTTTTTTTTCCACCTTAGGTCCTGTTGCACCCAAAGTCGCTGTGGGAAGTCAAGATCTGTCAGAAGTGGATCAGTCTTTTTCAACTCTAGGAGACCGCTCCGAAGTCATCTGGAATTCATCTATTGGTTGGTGTTTCATTTCTGTAAATTATTAATGATTAATGATAGGCTACACTATGAGTGATGATTTATTTAATCTTTGACGAAACAGACTCGTAATTTTGAAATTGCTCCTCCCCCGCCAAAATAAAAAAAAAAAAATGGTTTAGTCCATTTAGATGGTTTAATGCTACGGGCATCTGCAGCACGTTCTGAAAACAGTCAACAGTAAGGAACGTTATTTGCCTGATTCAATGAAAGCCATCACCTAGTAGCAGTGGCGTAGGCAGAAAACCATTTACGGGTGGGCCTAAATAAAAATGAGTGGGCCAGATTTTAAAAGGCTTGAAGGGGCTAATTCGGTTCTGTGCAGTGTGCATGTACACAGTCCATTCCTCTCCCCCTCACGCAGCACAATTTGGTTATTGACAGAAAGGCAGAAGGCATAAAGAGACAGAAGGAGAGGAAAAATAGAGAGATTCATAATTTGATCCATTAAAACGAAATCGGAGATGTGCTTGTACACTCATTATTGTTCCCCAGACATTATTAATAATGGGTGTATGCCTATATAGACAATAATCAAATGCTAAACCACTGCTTTGTTCCTATATCACAGTGATCTACACAATCAGTAGCCTACTGCAAATGACCACATTCCATTGTATGGCAAGAGTAATAAACATAGCTAGTCTAACAAATCCAATGATGGATAACAATCATAATGCATAGACACCAAACCAGCCACAAATTTTAGCCTAGCTAAAATTGAACAGTTGCCTAATCAGCATAACCAACACTGCAGGTGTCAGAGCTCGACTCTCTCAATGTACTGGACAAATAGTACTGCAAAACAGAGGCTGCAATCATAGCATACCATGGCAAGAATGAAAAAAGTAAACATTTTATGTAGTTGATTATTCGGGCTTAGCCTACCTTTGATGGCTTGTGAGTGGGGCGGGTAAGAATTTGGCCAACACAACACGTCTGGCCTTGGAGTTGAACTGGCTGATAATTTCATCATACTACGAACCATCCACTAGTTACCATTCAAAAAACAAGAGACCTAGCTAGCTAAGTTGTTTAGACAAGCTGTCATTGTTGAGGATCTGTGTTTTCATTCAATTTGTTGTAGAGAAAAGTCTTTCAACACTTTAGGACATTGTAGGGAGAGTTATGATAGCCCTTAACAGACATTTATGTTGGAAAATATCTAAAGGGAAAGTATTTTGATTACTGAGGGGTAGCTCCTGTGTTCAGCATCCATTTTTGGTCTTATCTTTTGAATGAAAATGGTGAATGAATTGAAATTCCATACAGCTCGCAAGAGGCTCTCATCAGTTCTTTAAGGCCTAAGTGTCGGATCTGAGCAAAAAGGACGCCAAGCTTGCATGATTCCATTGGTCCTCTTGAAAGCTGCAGTTTAACTCGGCTATAGTGCAGTGACGAACTGAACTCTCAGTGAACTCAGAGAGAGAGAGAGAGAGAGAGAGAACCAAGTTCAGGAAGGCAGTTCATGACACAATTCTTTTTCCAAAAAAAGGTGAGTTTACCAGGCAATATCAGTTAGGCATCATACAGCCTAGACTGGCTAGTAGCTAATTTGGGTAGCATTATCATTATTATAGCTCTATTGTAAGATGCTATACAAAACATTTGGCTGCACTCGACTGTTTTATAAAAGATAGCTACTTCGCTAGATAGTTAGCTGTTACAGTCAAGTGGCATGCATTTGATCAGCCATTCTGTGTTATTGTAGCTAGCTACTCTTTTTTGCTGTGATGATAGGTATGAAGATAAATGCACAATTAAATGTTTTATTAAGCTGGAATCTTTTTGCCACATGCTGTCAGTCAGACACAGATACAGAAGAGACTACTGAGGGTTAAAAAGAAGAGATAGTGTACAACAGTGACAGCATGAAAGGATGATGTCCCCAGTATCACGTTTTCATGAAGTGAAGTAGCTCTCAATATATATTTATATATACTTTAAATAATTAAATTTCACTGTTTGCACACCACACTGCATGTTACTTTTCACTGTCCCTAACTACACCTTTGTTTGGGTGTGACATAAGCATTGTTGATGTGTTGACCAAAATAAAAGGTGACAACGCACTCAGTATGGCGTATTACCTAACAGCAATTTTTAAGTCTCTCATAATTGGTTTCCTTAAACTTTCAAAATGAATGGAAGTCATTGGCTTCCACAGTAGCAGAAAAAACAGGCTAGAACTTAAAAATGTAACCTGTAACCTATACACAAACTCAACAATTGTTAAAGACAACAAACTGAAAATCTGGGGAAAACAGCTTCTGTTTCCACATTTTGTTTTGAATGTAACCAAGATAAACTGTGTCACTCTAAGGTTTTCTCAAGGATCGAGGCTGAGGCAGAGTGATACAATGGAGGACGGCATTGCATGCAGCAGTCGCACTTTAAGCAAGATGGCCTCCACTTTGAGAAAGGTGCTGGACCAATGAGATTTAAAACTTTAATACCGTGCACTGTCTGTCCATTTAACAGAGTTTCAAAGTCATTTTCAACAAATGGATACTACTTGAGTAATATGTTTACTTTATACAAGTTTCCACTTGTTTACTACCCAGAGGTCTACACTGTTTCTTAATTTGGGACAGGGCAACATGAGGATCGGTGGGCGCCATTGCTTTGTGATGTTAGACGAAAGCATACTCTCCCACAGGAGGAAAGTAAGTGTTGTGTGCTAGTTAATTCTTTTGTAAATTTTTCATTTGGTTTTACAATATAACAGAGTACAGTTTGGACCTGCCTGGCGCTGTACAAAAAAGTGGGTTTTGGGCTTACTTGAAGTGGGGCAAAGGTAAAATGGACTAAATGGACTGCATTTATATAGCATTTTTCTATTCATTTGAGTACTCAACTTGCTTTACAGTTATATGCCTCACATCTACCTACCAGTGGCAGAGGCTGCCATACAGAGTACCAACTGGCCACTGGGAGCAGTTGGGGGTTCAGTGTCTTGCTCAAGGACACTTTGACACTACCAGGATAAGCCAGATTCAAACCAGGGACCTTCTAATCCCCAGTCAACTGCTCTACCTCCTGAGCCACTGTCGCTCAAACACATCACTCTAACACTGATACAATTGTTCTCCTGGGTAGGCAAACATAGTGGCTCATACCGAGCCATAAACAATCCGAGCCAATCGGCATGGTGCTTCAGGAGCATGGAAGGGATGGGTGTAATTTGACTGGCTGTTGAGCTCAAATATCAAAAACCTTTCACGAAACCGAAACACGGACTGCATTTTTTAACATCGCTTACAAATCTATAGTCATAGTAAAACCTATAGAAGAGTTCAGTTATGTACTTCCTAAAAGCAGTGGACTGTTCTAAAACACACATCGCGTCCATGTGCTTCCACCTCTTTTTCTGCTTTCCCCCTGCCTGACCAGTTCTTACGTCACCCTCCTCTCTCTTCTTCCACATGTAGGTGTCCCTCAGATTCTTCCACAGTTTTCTGAGCTCCTCAACTACAACATACACACAGGGTTGCCAGTCGTTTACTTTTTTAAGATTGAAGCACTTTTCAAGGATTTTCAAGGAATACAGATAAATGGTAGGCAGTCACTTTAGTGCTCTATACACTACCCACCCACAACAGAGAAATCAGCAGGACTGAACAAACAGTGTAGCTAGCTTGCTGAGACCAGCTAGCAAGGTTCACCACATCACAAAGTAGGCTACGGACCATGGACTGTACACCCATTGCCAAGCTCCTCTCCTATTTTTTTCCAGACGTTATCTTTAAATTCGTTATCTTTATAATTTTTGTTTCCTTTGTCAAACAGTGCTGTGTTTTGAGACACAAAATGAATAAGAGACTCCACCATGTCTGGCAGTGTGACGTTTCCACAGCCTACGCCCTGATTGGTTGAATGCGTTCCTTTCGCGGATGAAATGTTTGAAAAATCAAGCCTGTTGCGAAAAAACTAAGTGTTGCTTTTTTGCACATGAACATTTGTCTTTGATTTGAAAGTGTTCATTTACAGGGTAGACGTTAAAAAAAAATACAATTTTACAACCAATATGAGTCTCTCGTGCCGAACTTTGTCAAATGCCTTTTGAAAGTCCAAATAGATAATATCATAAGCTTGGTTTGAGTCCAGACATGCTGTAGCTTCCTTAAAGAAGTCCAGGAGGTTTGTTAAGCACGACCTCCCTCTGCGAAAACCATGTTGGCTATCATTTAGAACACCATTTCGTTCCAGGAATAATTCCAAATTATCCCTAATGATGGATTCCAGTATTTTGCATGCGATACAAGTTAAGCTGACAGGCCTATAATTTCCTGGTTCAGTCCAGTCTCCTTTCTTGTAGATAGGTACTACACTGCCATGTTTCCAGTCATCTGGTATTTCTCCAGTTTTAAGGGATTGCTTAAAAATAACTGTCAGAGGCTTGTAAACCACCTCTGCTAGTTCTCTGAGAACTCTTGGATATATTCCATCAGGGCCTGCTGCCTTATTTGTTTTAAGTTTTTGAAGTTTATCTAGTACTTCTGCATCATTTAAATCAATTTCCTCTATAAGTCTCTGAGAACTGACTGCACCTGAAGGCATATGCAAAAACACTTCACTAGTGAAACTCTCCACAAAGTAACTGTTTAGTGTATCAGCAATAGCTTTGTTATCGTAAACCATAACCCCATCCTTATTTTTTATACCTCTTATTTCATCCTTAACTACCCTTTTTTGACCATAATATTGAAAAAAACGTTTAGAGTTGCTCTTTGCATCTAGTGCAATTTGTCTTTCATAACATCTTTTGGCTTCCCTTATTTTTTTCTTAACTTGAGCTCGCATATTACTGTATTCAATCTTATTACTATCTGAGCTCTCCAACTTGTATTTTCTAAATAATTTCCTTTTTTGTTTCAAACTGTTCCGTAGCGACTTATTCATCCACTGTGGATGATTCTTTTTCAGCTTTCCTTTTCTCACTTGCGGAATGAATTTACGCTGTACATCCAGAATAATCATTTTAAATATGCACCACATTTCTTTGACAGTTTTACCACCTAGAAGAGGTACCCAGTTTATATTCCTTGTATAATCACGCATCCTAATAAAGTCAGCTTGCCTAAAGTTGAATACTCTAGCATTGGAGAATGTAGACTTAACTTGCCAAAAACTTCAAATGTAATTGAACTATGGTCACTTGTACCGAGTGGTTCCCCTACCTCAATACTGCCGATTCTGTCAGGATTATTACACAGAACCAGATCTAGGATTGTGTTCTCTCTCGTGGGTTGAGTAACAGACTGTATCAAAAAACAGTCATTTACAACATCCAAAAACTCTTCCTCACATTTAACTTGACCTGACACAGCTTCTCAATTAATTGAAGGGTAATTGAAGTCCCCCATTACTTTTGTCTCACCCTCCTGACATGCTAGTTTAATGTTATCAAAGAGCATACAACTGACATTGCTGTCTGAGGCTGGTGGCCTATAGCATACTCCAACATTCAGGCCTTTTTCATTTTCCCCCAATATCTTAATCCATATGTCTTCACTAACACCAAGGGGCTCCATTCCTGGTATTTCCTGAGTATTAAGATTATCCTTTACATAGAGAGCTATGCCTCCTCCTCTTCTATTGATTCTATCTTTTCTTAGCAGCTTGTATCCCTCTACGTTGTACTCATCCCCATCCCCTGCACCAAGCCATGTCTCTGTAATCCCAACAACATCAAAGTTACTATTACTCATAACGGTTTCCAGATCAAGAATTTTATTTTTTATGCTTCTAGCATTTAAACAGAGGAATTTCAGGGTACCACGTGTGCCTCTCCTGCCCTCCACCCCCGCCCTCAACTGCCCAGAACCACCACTATTACAGTGCTGCTCTGACTGATTTACAAGCATCGTTTCCTCTCTACTAATAAGATATTTAGCCATGGTGTGTTCTATTCTGGCAGTCTATCTGTCCCTACCCATCTCACTTTATAACCTCCCTGCCCCCCAGACCCTAGTTTAAATAACCCTCTGCTACCCTAAGCATACGCTGGCCCAGTGCAGCTCTACCCCTCCGGTTCAGGTGCAACCCGTCCCGCTTGTACAGGTCACCCCTGTTCCAAAAGGAGTCCCAGTGCCCCATAAACCTGTACCCCTCTTTCCTACACCAGGTTTGTAGCCACGTGTTAAACCTCCATATAAAGGCTTGCTTCCCTTTGCTTGCACGTGGTACTGGTAGAATTCCAGAGAAGACTACCGTGGAGGTTCTGCTCCTAATCTTCCCCGCTAGCTCAATAAATTTTTCTTGCAGAACCCCGAACCTACCCTTTCCTATGTCATTGGCTCCAACATGGACCATGACCACTGGATCCTCCCCCGCTCTGGCCAGGAGCTTGTCCGCGCTCTCCAGGAGGTCTCCAACCTGGGCACCAGGCAGGCAACAGACCATGCGAGACTCCTTGTCACGCGAACACACTATGCTATCTACCCCTCTAATGACTGAATCCCCCACTATCACCAACTCCCTTTTCTTGGAGGATGAGGCCACCTGGGTGCCCTGGGGCTCTTCAGTCCTCCCACTCTCAGGATCGTGGGTCAACTCGTCCTGCAGTGGCGTGAAACGGTTGGTCACCGCGATCTCTGGAGATCCTGCCCCTCTTGGAATTTTGTGCCCCTTTCTACGTTTACGCCCTACTGTAACCCAGCTCTCTCGCCCTATCTGGTCTGTATCTTCCCCCCTACCCGGCTTGGGTGAGCACACTATCTCTCTATAGGGCGTACTAATCAGTTTCTGGAACTCTAACAATTCAGGATTACTGTGGAGTCCAGCTAGTTGGGCCTCGAGATCAAGAATCTTGTTCTCCAAGTGCTCAACAAGTCGGCAATGGTCGCAGATGAACTCATTCACTCACTCAGGTCTCCCTCCAGAAATCCGATCATCCGGCAACTCTCGCACAGTTTTGGCCACATTTTTTCCCCTAACTGAAAACGCTTTCCCTAAATAAGGATTTACTGCCGAGACAGAATTACCAGCTAAAAAAGTGCTAAAAGCACCGAGGTGGCTCAGAACAGTCAAACCAGACAACAACCAAACCAGAATCAGAATATCCTAAAATCTGACGCTGAAAAATAGTAGAAAAAGGTAAAAAGCGAACCGGCTAGCTAGCTAAACTACCCGGACAGCTAGCTAAAGTGTGCTGCTTAATTATTTAGAGATTTGCTCCTGAGAGGGCGAAAAACCACAAAAAATCTCTCGTCGGCTAGAGCCGAATTAGCTGCGATGGAAGAAAAAAAGTGGAAAATTCCTCTCTGTCCCCTAATGGCAACAAAAGATTCAACTTTAAGAGCAGATCAGACCTACCTTATGTTATAGCGAGGTAAATAGCACCAATTTTTATTTTTATCCAATTGAATGTAATAGCACAGAAACCACTCCACAAACACAACACCAACAAACACAGCACAACCACAGCAGGAACTCGTCCAAGCTAGAGCAATCGAGCAAGAGCAGAGCAATCCAGCAAGAGCAGAGCTGAGTGAGGATGATCGAAGATGCCATGGTCTGTTTCAACTTTTTCTTTTCCAATCTTCGAGGACAGTGTTATGACGGTGCCACCAACATGGCTGGTAGCATTAATGGTGTTCAAGCCCAGATGTTGGTTGAGCAGCCAAAAGCACTTTTTGTTCATTGTACAGCTCATTCGTTAAATCTCGCATTACAGCAGGCAGTCGGGGCAGTGACTCTCGCCAGAGACTCAATAGAGTACTCTAAAGACATAATTTCCTTCATCACAGTTTCTGCCAAATGGGAAAGTGCTTTTCAACAAGTTCAGTTAGATATTGGATTTGAAGAGGATGGGAACATTGTAAAGACTCATAAATTGAAAAAACCTTGCCCAACACAGGGGGCTGTGTGGGTGAAATCTGTGAATGCTTTGCTTCAGCACTATGTGCCTCTGAAGAATGCTATGGCAGCTGCCGAGTTTGGTCCAGCCGGGCAGAAGACGCAGCGGCGAGTGCTTCGCAGTTGAACTGGCTGAACAGTATTTATACAGATTGGAGAACAGATAGTTGGAGAGATAGCAGTGCACAGGAGTTTTAGAAAGAGTGGTTTGAGAGAGGGAAGAAAGTAATGTGGAGTAAAGAAAAATATGGAGATCTGGAGATCGGTGCGCAAAAGAATGAAATAAAACGGTGAGGACCGGCCAGTCTGCAATAGACCGTCGGACTGGCTCCACCGTCCTACCCAAAACAACCAAAACAAAACTAGAAAATAAACTCGACAAAAAAATGCTCCACCGTCTCACGAACTTTATACCTAAAGCTGCTTTTAAACATGAAGTGAGACAACAACTAAATTCGCACAATATAGTACGCTGGTACTCACTCAAATTCCCCGACTGTGCTTGCCGCCATAGACGTTTAAATTACCCGAGGTGCACAAGTTTGTGCACCCGTGACCCTGACGTCATGTGACCCCTAACCCCTACTTCCGTGCCCCCTTTTCCTGACGTCATGTGGCATACCCGTAACACAGCAATTGCTTCAGAGGACAGGAGTGAGTGTGGCACCAAGGCCAGTGGATTTTTTGAAGTTATGTCGAATTTTCAGTTTTTGTTTGGTCTTACTGTGGAAAAATTGTGTTGCATTATGCAGCAAGCAGATGTACATCAGCTACTGATGCAAAGAAAGCTGCATCAAGAAAGAAAATGATTTTGGGTGCCTCAATGTCAGATGCTGAATTTTCTTCTTTTTGGTAAAGCTGCCTTGACAGATCAGAGGAGTAGCCCACCTAATGTCCCAAGACATGTTTCCAAAAGGAAAGACTCTAGGCTTGGTACAGCTCACTCTTTTAGCATAAGGAGTATTACAGGACAAGTTACTTTGAAATTCTTGATCTCCTTGTGAGTAACATTGAGAGCGTTTCAGTCAGAAGACTTTTGACATTTGTGACACAGTAGAATGCCTCATTTTATCTGCTGTAAGTGGAAGTGGCTTGAATGTACAACATTTGGAATTTGTCAATGGTCACTTCGGAGATGATTTGGACTCCGGTTGTCTTAAGAGCCAGCTTATGGTCCTTCCTGAATTGATGGCTGGGAAACTTGCAAGCTCAGTGAGGGATGTAATCAGAGAGCTGAAAGGTCTTGGTCTGGCAGGGAGATTGTACAGTTGTATGTAATAGAGGCCTACGCATGTATAACTGTATCCATCTAACTGTAAATAACTTTGTAAAGAACTTGTCAAGAATGTACATGTATATTTGTGAATTTCAACATTGTTATTAATAAATACATTTGAACATAAATGGAGTTTGCATGTGTTCAGACTTGACTCAGCTGTGTAGCTGTCAGCTGCTGCTGAGACTTCATTCATGGTGTAAACAGTATGGTGAATACAGGTAAAGTGGGACTACTGGTAAAGTGGGACACTTAAATTGTATCATCTTTATGTGTATATACTTCCACTACTAAAAATCAACTCTTAGTTTATTATAAGTTTCCGCAGCTCTGACATTTAAGCCATTTGGATCATGATTTAAAATGATGCAAAATGTAAATGATACCTGTATTCAACCTATTTAGATATTACAATCGTGATAATTGTCTTAATGGGGGTTCATGCTTCTTGACCACCTTATAGGGTTTTGGGTTCACCAACCATAGGAAAAAATATCTGTGGGAAACTGTTATATTGCAGTGATATGATCAATAATTACATTGTTAAAATATTTCACATTTAAACATACAATAACCACACGGTACAAAAATAGGTAGCTTTATGAGTCCTTTATCTAATGCATACACCATATTGTGCTTGGTGAGAAAGTTTGGCAATACTACTTTTACACTGGTGATGGCACCTATGGGCTCTTGTACATGTCTATTGAAACGAGCACGTTCAAAAATTATGTTACATTTGCTGACACAATAATTCTGAAAAGCTACTGACAGTGCATCATATGATTTCTTCTGGTCCTCAGTTAATGGTAAGACATTTAAAATTTCTTCAGCTTTGTCCCCCATTGTATACATAAATGCATTTACTTGGTACTCTTGTGTTTGTTTCTCTAGGCCAGAAGCGTTCAAAACGTCTCATCCACTTTGGCCACTCGCCAGGTTTGCTAAAATCAAATTTGCTTGGTGGTGTCAGCTGTGGTAATTGTGGTGGCTGCATTGCCAGTACCGCTGCTTGCGGACGCGCATCCATTTTGTTTGTGGAGTGGTTTCTGTGCTTTTACATTCAATCGGATAAAAATAAAAATTGGTGCTATTTACCTAGCTATTACATAAGGTAGGTCTGATCTGCTCTTAAAGTTGAATCTTTTGTTGCCATTAGGGGACAGAGAGGGAATTTTCCACTTTTTTTCCTCCGTCGCAGCTAATTCGGCTCTAGCCGACGAGAGGTTTTTTTGTGGTTTTTCACCCTCTCAGGAGCAAATCTCTAAATAATTAAGCAGCACACTTTAGCTAGCTATTCGGGTAGTTTAGCTAACTAGCCGGTTCACTTTTTTACCTTTTTCTACTATTTTCCAGCGTCAGATTTTAGAATATTCTGATTCTGGTTGTGTTAGCGCGTCTGCGCGTTTGCTGAACTGTAAACGTAATTTTATTGTATTAGGCTAAGTGGCATTTCTTGCGCCTTCTGACTGTTCTGAGCCACCTTGGTGCTTTTAGCACTTTTTTAGCTGGTAATTCTGACTCGGCAGTAAATCCTTATTTAGGGAAAGCATTTACAGTTAGGGGAAAAAATGTGGCCAAAACTGTGCGAGAGTTGCCGGATGATCGGATTTCTGGAGGGAGACCTCCAGAATGAGTTCATCTGCGACCGTTGCCGACTTGTTGAGCACTTGGAGAACAAGATTCTTGATCTCGAGGCCCAACTAGCTGGACTCCACAGTAATCCTGAATTGTTAGAGTTCCAGAAACTGATTAGTACGCCCTATAGAGAGATAGTGTGCTCACCCAAGCCGGGTAGGGGGGAAGATACAGACCAGATAGGGCGAGAGAGCTGGGTTACAGTAGAAAGGGGCACAAAATTCCAAGAGGGGCAGTATCTCCAGAGATTGCGGTGACCAACCGTTTCGCGCCACTGCAGGACGAGTTGACCCACGATCCTGAGAGTGGGAGGACTGAAGAGCCCCAGGGCACCCAGGTGGCCTCATCCTCCAAGAAAAGGGAGTTGGTGATAGTGGGGGATTCAGTCATTAGAGGGGTAGATAGCATAGTGTGTTCGCGCGACAAGGAGTCTCACATGGTCTGTTGCCTGCCTGGTGCCCAGGTCGGAGACCTCCTGGAGAGCGCGGACAAGCTCCTGGCCAGAGCAGGGGAGGATCCGGTGGTCATGGTCCATGTTGGAACCAATGACATAGGAAAGGGTAGGTTCGGGGTTCTGCAAGAAAAATTTATTGAGCTAGCGGGGAGGATTAGGAGCAGAACCTCCACGGTAGTCTTCTCTGGAATTCTACCAGTACCACGTGCAAGCAAAGGGAAGCAAGCCTTTATATGGAGGTTTAACACATGGTTACAAACCTGGTGTAGGAAAGAGGGGTACAGGTTTATGGGGCACTGGGACTCCTTTTGGAACAGGGGTGACCTGTACAAGCGGGACGGGTTGCACCTGAACCGGAGGGGTACAGCTGCACTGGGCCAGCGTATGCTTAGGGTAGCAGAGGATTATTTAAACTAGGGTTTGGGGGGGCAGGGAGTTTATACAGTCAGATGGGTAGGGATAGACAGACTGCCGGAATAGAACACACCATGGCTAAATATCTTATTAGTAGAGAGGAAACGATGCTTGTAAATCAGTCAGAACAGCACTGTAATAGAGGTGGTTCTGGGCAGTTGGGGGCGGGGGTAGAGGGCAGGAGAGGCACACATGGTACCCTGAAATTTCTCTGTTTAAATGCTAGAAGCATAAAAAATAAAATTCTCGATCTGGAAACCGTTATGAGTAATAGTAACTTTGATGTTGTTGGGATTACAGAGACGTGGCTTGGTCCAGGGGATGGGGATGAGTACAACGTAGAGGGATACAAGCTACTAAGAAAAGATAGAATCAATAGAAGAGGAGGAGGTGTAGCTCTCTATGTAAAGGATAATCTTAATACTCAGGAAATACCAGGAATGGAGTCCCTTGGTGTTAGTGAAGACTTATGGATTAAGATATTGGGGGAAAATCAAAAAGGCCTGAATGTTGGAGTATGCTAATAGGCCACCAGCCTCAGATAGCAATGTCAGTAGTACTCTCTTTGATAACATTAAACTTGCATGTCAGGAGGGTGAGACAAAAGTAATGGGGGACTTCAATTACCCTTCAATTAATTGGGAAGCTGTGTCAGGTCAAGGTAAATGTGAGGAAGAGTTTTTGGATGTTGTAAATGACTGTTTTTTGATACAGTCTGTTACTCAACCCACAAGAGAGAACACAATCCTAGATCTGGTTCTGTGTAATAATCCTGATAGAATCGGCAGTATTGAGGTAGGGGAACCACTCAGTACAAGTGACCATAGTTCAATTACATTTGAAGTTTTTTGGCAAGTCAAGTCTGCATTCTCCAATGCTAGAGTATTCAACTTTAGGCAAGCTGACTTTATTAAGATGCGTGATTATACAAGGAATATAAACTGGGTACCTCTTCTAGGTGGTAAAACTGTCAAAGAAATGTGGTGCATATTTAAAACGATTATTCTGGATGTACAGCGTAAATTCATTCCGCAAGTGAGAAAAGGAAAGCTGAAAAAGAATCATCCACAGTGGATGAATAAGTCACTGCGGAACAGTTTAACACAAAAAAGGAAATTATTTAGAAAATATAAGTTGGAGAGCTCAGATAGAAATAAGATTGAATACAGTAATATGCGAGCTCAAGTTAAGAAAAAAATAAGGGAAGCCAAAAGATGTTATGAAAGACAAATTGCACTAGATGCAAAGAGCAACTCTAAACGTTTTTTTCAATATTATGGTCAAAAAAGGATAGTTAAGGATGAAATAAGAGGTATAAAAAATAAGGATGGGGTTATGGTTTACGATAACAAAGCTATTGCTGATACACTAAACAGTTACTTTGTGGAGAGTTTCACTAGTGAAGTGTTTTTGCATATGCCTTCAGGTGCAGTCAGTTCTCAGAGACTTATAGAGGAAATTGATTTAAATGATGCAGAAGTACTAGATAAACTTCAAAAACTTAAAACAAATAAGGCAGCAGGCCCTGATGGAATATATCCAAGAGTTCTCAGAGAACTAGCAGAGGTGGTTTACAAGCCTCTGACAGTTATTTTTAAGCAATCCCTTAAAACTGGAGAAATACCAGATGACTGGAAACATGGCAGTGTAGTACCTATCTACAAGAAAGGAGACCGGACTGAACCAGGAAATTATAGGCCTGTCAGCTTAACTTGTATCGCATGCAAAATACTGGAATCCATCATTAGGGATAATTTGCAATTATCCCTGGAACGAAATGGTGTTCTAAATGATAGCCAACACGGTTTTCGCAGAGGGAGGTCATGCTTAACAAACCTCCTGGACTTCTTTGAGGAAGCTACAGCATGTCTGGACTCAAACCAGGCTTATGATATTGTCTATTTGGACTTTCAAAAGGCATTTGACAAAGTTCCGCACGAGAGACTCATATTGAAAATGACATCTGCGGGAATTACAGGAGCCATCACCGAGTGGGTTCGAAGTTGGCTGTCTAATAGAAAGCAGACTGTAACTGTGGGAGGAATTGTATCGGAGCAGGGTCCTGTACGAAGTGGAGTCCCGCAGGGATCGGTGTTGGGGCCTTTGCTATTTCTTATATACATAAATGATCTTGATGCAGAGGTTAGAAGTAAAATAGTAAAATTTGCAGATGACACAAAACTAGGGGGTCTAGCCAACAGTATAGAATCAACTAAGGTAATACAGGAAACAGCATCCAAAAGTGGGCAGATACCTGGCAGATGACTTTCAATTTAGATAAATGTAAAATCTTGCATGTAGGAAATAAGAACCTTATACAAGACTACTTGATGGGTGGAAAAAAACTAGAATGTGCTCAATTTGAAAAGGACTTGGGAGTAATGGTTGACCCAAGCTTAACAGGATCTAGGCAGTGTGCTGTAGCAGTAAAAAAGGCCAACAGGATGCTGGGATATATAGCCAAAAGTATTGAGTATAAATCTAAAGAGGTTATATTGAAATTATACAATGCCTTAGTCAGACCGCACCTGGAATACTGTGTGCAGTTCTGGGCACCGCACTATAAAAAAGATACTGAAGCTTTAGAAAACCTTAACCTATTTAGACTAAGCGAGAGGAGGCTTAGGGGTGATTTAATTGAGGTATTTAAATTTATAAAAGGAATCAATAAGGTTAACTATAATAGATTCTTTAGGGTGAGTTCAGTCTGTAAAACAAGAGGACATAAATGGAAACTAGTTAAGAGTAAGTTCCGCACTGATGTAAGGAAATATTATTTTACACAAAGAGTTATCAATACATGGAATAGGTTGCCAGGTCATGTAGTTGAGGCAGAGACCTTTGCTGTGTTCAAGTCTAGACTTGATGCAGTTTTGGATACTCTTTAATTAAGAAATGGCGAGCTTAGTTGGGCCGAATGGCCTGTTCTCGTCATCATATGTTCTTATGTTCTTATGTTCTAAAAACCACCCACTCATATAATTAAGCCCTTACATGACATAACCTAATGAGCCTAAAAGCATGTCCTAAGTAGTTAGCTATGCAATGAGTTTCAGTTTCAGCTGCTCACCTCACAATTATGTGACAGCATTACTGTAAGTGCTGTTGCATAAATGCTCTATATTCATGATGCATAATTGATAATTGAATCATAATTGATTCCATAATTTCATGCAGTAAATATATAATTAATTGCATAGTTAAAATTTAAATCTGATGTGATTTGATGTACAGTACATTTCATTTGTTACAGTTAAAATACAATAAGGCACGAAATAACGCATCTCGCAAGAATGCGCTGCTACATTCAGCAGAACTGTCATGGCGGTGCCCATGAACCACACATGAGCGGCGCACAAATACACAGTTTGTACAATAAAATTTTACATACATCTGGTGTTCTTGACTACTTCCTTTTATTTATTTAGATACATTTATTTATTTACAAACAAAGTATGTAAAAAAACAAAGTCAGATTTTAACAACAACAACAACTGTGTGCAGGTGTACTATTTATACAAAAACCAGAGACAAGTAAGATGAGCAGCATCAAGATTGGGAGTGGGTGGAACAGTTTGAGCCACATGTCTTCTTGGGCAGGTGCATGCTGTAGCCCCACGCAACTTAGATGGAACCAGACAATTGTACAGTTTTGATTGTCGCAGGCGACCATGTTGTCCTTGCTTTCTGGTCCACGACAAAGGCACCACAACTTTTTGGCTGTTTTCCCCTTCTTGCACTTCTCTGGTACTGTGTTAGAGGTTTGGTATGTTTTTCTCTGATTTCCTCCAGGAACAGCAATCTTCTGAAGTGGCTCCTTTTCTGCACCCTGAGTGAAGTAACAGCTAACAAGTTCTGGGACACACATGTGACGGGTGGCATCTTGCATTGTGTTTAATTTGATGTTACATGGGTCAGCGAGTGAGCAAGTTTCAAACCGAGGTTCTTACTGCTCGCTGCCAACCCCTTACAGCCAGCGTCATTGCCAGTTGAGCTAAAGGCAAATTGCCTTTAGCCTGTCGGCAACAACGCTACTTAACCAGGTCTCGGGGAGTGACGTAGCCGCTGCAACCACTCGGCTACCTGCTATCCGTTACCTAAGGCTTTACGCAGGACTCGCACAAGCTAATCACTTCAGCCCTGCTACACTCACCCCCTTTGACCTCCTCTGACTCCTCGGCGACCACTGGCGGCCAAGCTGTGCTTTAGCCAGTGATCCGGGTCACGGCACCAATGTAACGGGTGGTATCTTGCTGCGTTGTGTATTAGCCTAGATGTTACGTGGATCGGCGAGCGAGCGGGTTTCAAACTGAGGTTCTTACTGCTCCTGCCAACCCCTTACAGCCAGCGTCGTTGCCAGTTGAACTAAAGGCAAACTGCCCTTAACAACACTACTTAACCAGGTCTCGGGGAGTGACGTAGCCGCTGCAACCACTCGGCTACCTGCTACCCGCTACCTAAGGCTTTACGCAGGACTCACACGAGCTAATCACTTCAGCCCTGCTACACACACATACTCAAAAATTTGCTGTGCCTTTTTCAAGAGAGCACTCTAGAGCTGTGGGTCTGGCGCAACATGCACCACAGCACAGTCTTTCAAAGTCCACAAAACAAAATCGCAGTACTCTGCATCTGCCATAAAAATCTGTGTCTGGACTTGTTTATTGTATGGATGATCCTTCTTTAGTTGCAGCTCTCCATCCACTACTTCCAAACAGAAGTCTCTGTCACAGCTGTTGCATGCCTCCTCGACAGTAGTGTCACGATACTTGTATGGGCATTTTATGTCAACGCAGCTTCTTCCACAGCAGGTGCACTGCACTATCCCGTCTGGCGATGCCCCAACCTCACTCACCTGACACTGTGTGATGAAGCCACACTGTGTCATCTCAAAATCACAGTGATGTTTTTCAGTCTCCAGTCTGTATTGTGTTCTTGCATTCTCCTCATTTTGTCTTCCCCATGCAGTAGCAGTACAGCTGTTTGTTGCACAGCTGTTGGGATAGCAAACTGCTTTGACTGTAGACTGTGCAGGCTTGTCCAAGTTAGACACATAGACTGAATGCAATGCTCAGGCGTTGGGAGTGCAAGACCTGCAGACAGACAGAGAACAACAATTTACAACAGTGTTAAATCCTTTGCTAAATTTTGCTTCATAAATAAGGTATCAGGTTTACTTTAGGACTATGTCAGGTGTTGTTTCGTTGGTTTTTTAAAAAGGAATATCAAACACCATTATGACTTTGTCATAATAATGTAGTATTCATGACTGTTTTATGTTCATGTTAGAAATTATTACAAAACATAAACAAACCATAATTACCGTGTCAAGGCTGATAACAATGAGTAGCCTACAAGTTCACTTGTTTACAGTCAACTTACCTTTGCTGTGACGACTGTGTTTGTGCAGTTCTCCGGTCGAAATGAAAACAGATCCTGCACCCAGCCATTGAAGAAATGTCCATGAGCTTCGAGAGATTTATAATTCCGAAACTCCTTAAATGTATATGCACTTATGCCATAAACAAGATAGTTTGTTATGTCCAGGTACGAAGTTGGTGGAAGCAGTGCTGGGTCGGCTCTCCAGCTGCTTGCTGTTAGCTCGTATGGATCTACGTTGTTAATGGTGGACAATTTGGCCAAATAGCGGTCTCTGGCAACTTTGTTGAGTTTGTCTCTGTAACGTATCCGCTCGTTTTTCTTCGAAGTATCCATATTGACGAAGCATAATGTAACAACGTAAAGAAACTATACCTATGCTCTCTCGTTTGTTTAATTCGGCTATCCCCTAAAACTGGCACTGGGGGGGCGTATCAGTGACGTGACTGTCCGAGACCGATTGTTACAGCTAACTTGTGAGCGGATGTCTTTCAGGAGGCTCTGCTATGTTGCATTCAAAGTCAAAGACTTTCGAAAGACTCTCAAGGAAACTAAACTGTAGAGACCAGAGAACAGTCCCATTCACAAACTTTCAAAGTACACTTATTAATTTCAGCACTAATGCAAAAGCCACTAATACATAAATAATACACAGAATGTGAAACCCATACTGAGATTTACAGTAATGAATGCATATCAATTATTCTCTTCACAAACCAATGAATTCAATGTTTGATTTCCATAAAATAGTAAGCTATTGTGATAGAATGACCAGCCGATAAAATGAGTACAGAGATTGCTAAGAAGGCCTCCTCAAATATAAAATGAGTACCGAGATATTTTATATCATTTTACACACACACACACACACACACACACACACACACACACACACACACACACACACACACACATATATATATATATATATATATATATATATATATATATATATATATATATATATATATATAAAACATTATATAAAATATCTCGGTACTCATTTTAATGTATGTATGAATGTATGATTCAATGAAGACACAAACGGTATTAGGGATATCCCTAATACCGGTTGTATCTTTATTAGATCATACATTTTGTCTATTTGAACACAGCTTGATTTGGGGAGGCGACTACACTGCAAAAACAAGAGGTCCCACCGAGATTTGAACTCGGATCGCTGGATTCAAAGTCCAGAGTGCTAACCATTACACCATGGGACCTAGTTGGCTACCATCAGCTGAAATACTCATATTAACCATCACTACATGCTTCACTACGCAATATTATATGTTTGAGCTTCGTTTGCCACACACATTTAAAGGCACATAAACGACACGAACTCTCAAAGGCATCTCGCAAACCTAATCAATGCAATAAGCGACTTTACTCGTAGTTGGTGAAAGCAGAGCAAAAACAGATACCTAGCAAACGTTAGCCTACTATACAAACCGATTACAGTTCGGCAGTCGAGGTAATTTAGTGAATAAATGTTTCCCGCTGTGGTTGAGCACATGTTAACGACTGAACACTGTGAATTTAGCTACCTAAAGCTGCGAGCGAGGGTAAATGACATTGTGCTGCACTAACGCAGCAAACGTTTGCTAACGCTTTATACTGATGTCCTTTACTTAGTGTTTAGATAGTCACGTCCGGGATTCTGCAGAGAGGACGAATTCAAATATTTAAAGACACAGCTACCTGCACTCTCGCGGAGCAACTGCTCAACCACCACCGTGGTGGTTGTTGAGCCTTGGATAATTATCATGTTTTGGGCTGTTGTATGTTATTAATAGGCGTGCATTTTTTTCAAACATCACTTATTTGCAGCTGATTTCTGGCATTGTGCACTTCATATGAATTCATTTTAATCTTATCGAAAAATGGTTTTAAGCAAAACAAATTACACCCTCTTTGGTTTTAGCGAAATAATTTAATGTGAAGAGCATGAGACACAATTCAGTGAAACGGAATGACTGTGGATGGGGAATCTTATTTAAACCGGTACGCTTGTTTATCATGTAAACTGGGTGCAGGACTGTTGTTAGTTTAAATTCCCTTTTCAGATTAAATTGTCTGCAGAACATCAGTCACCACTGCTGCTGACAGGCTAAAGTATTCGCTCCCGGATCCACGCCATAGACAGTGCCTTAAAAAAAGTATTCAACCACCAGTACTGTTTTCACATGTTAGCGTCTCCAAATTTAAAATCTATTAAGATTTTTTTTCCAGCTGATCTACACAGTAGGCTATTGTACATCAAGACAAATCAAAATAAACTTCCAAAACCTTTCAAACATTAAAATAATAATAATTATTATAAGCCTAACCTTACTCAGGTGCAATATATTGTCTTATAAACTCATCCAATGTTCTCCATCTGTGTTAGGAAATTAGTGGATCACCTGTTTTGAATTACTTAATGAGCATAAATACCTTCCCTCTGTATAAGGTCAAACAGTATGGCTGGATTTTCCATTGAATAAACCAAAATGAAGAGAGAAGAGCATACAAAACAAGTGAGGAATATAATTGAGGAGTAGCACAAATCTGGGGAAGGATACAAGAACATTTCAAAGGAACTGACCATACCTCATAGCTCAGTGCAGTCCATCATACAGAAATGGAAGAAATATTGTCCAGTCAATCTAACTCAAAAAAGGGTAAAATGGTATTAATATTAGAGGGTCTATGTACACCTATTGAACATATTTGGTGTCTTTTCCTATGTTTTTGGGGGTCAATCTTTCCAATAAAACACTTTTTCAGAGGATATTCTAATGTCTTATACCTGTATTTGGGGTACTACTACCCCAACATCCAATTTTGCCAAATTTTCCACTTACAGTTTGTGCCACACTGCTCCTATGGGTGTATCCGCATCTAAACTGGGTATAAATTGTTCCTTATAGACATATGTGTAGTATCGATGATGTCATCATTCGTCATATGTTTGACACATACTGTATGTAAGCCATAGGCAGAAATCCCAGCGGGGACAGGGGGAACACGACCCCCGATAATTTCAATATAACCTCTTTAGATTTATAGCCAAAAGTATTGAGTATAAATCTAAAGAGGTTATATTGAAATTAAACAATGCTTTAGTCAGACCGCACCTGGAATACCGTGTGCAGTTCTGGGCACCGCACTATCAAAAAGATACCGAAGCTCTAGAAAAAGTTCAAAGAAGGGCAACTAAATTAGTTCCTGGCATGAAATATAAAAGCTATGAGGAAAGACTCAAGTTACTTAACCTATTTAGACTAAGCGAGAGGAGGCTTAGGGGTGATTTAATTGAGGTATTTAAATTTATAAAAGGAATCAATAAGGTTAACTATAATAGATTCTTTAGGGTGAGTTCAGTCTGTAAAACAAGAGGACATAAATGGAAACTTGTTAAGAGTAAGTTCCGCACTGATATAAGGAAATATTATTTTACACAAAGAGTTATCAATACATGGAATAGGTTGCCAGGTCATGTAGTTGAGGCAGAGACCCTTGCTGTGTTCAAGTCTAGACTTGATGCAGTTTTGGATACTCTTTAATTAAGAAATGGCGAGCTTAGTTGGGCCGAATGGCCTGTTCTCATCATCATATGTTCTTATGTTCTTATCACCAGTCTTCATTTTCACTGCACTGAATTACAGGTCACTCTTTATGTTAGCTAGTGGCTAGCTGACGTTTGCTAGCCACAGTAACATCAACCAGCTGTTTGAATTCGAGTCAATGAGAGATGCTGGCAATACAATGTAGTGTTTCTTAGCTGGTAGGGTGACAAAGTGTATGTTAGCAGAGTTACAGCACTACTTTTGGTGTCCTCCTCAGGAATTGCTCTTGAGAAAATGTTATGAAATTGTCCCCTCCAAAGCTGATATCAGATTTTCGCCCCTGATGTAGGGGATCACGGCAAAGGGGAGACAAAGAGTTGGGTTGATGTGAAGATACAGAGTGTGTATGGGCTGACTGGTTCTATTGGCAACTTTGAGCATCTTTACTCTTATTATCATTATCTTATTTGTTCATTCACTTAAAGCAATATATTCACAAATATTACAATATACAAAATATATCAGAAGTATAAAAGTGTGCCTTGTTTAATGCCTTTGTTCCAGATGGAGATGGCTGAGTGTGTATTCTGTGGGAACCAAACATCTGATGAAGCACTGAATGTCAAGTCAACCCAGAAGGGATGTGATGGTATTCTCAGAGCCAACGAACATTGCAACGCAGGCATAACCGTAATCCCAGGCCAAGTGGTTCATGTAGAATGCCGGAGGAAATTCATCAATCCATGCAAAATAGAACAATTCAAGAAACAGCAGCAATGTATCGAAGAAGGGGTAGTTGGCTGAAAGTGGATGTCGCCTGGCCCCTCATTTTCATACAAAGATCACTGTTTGTTTTGTGGGGTGCATGACAGATATGCAGGCAAGTGAAAAGAGTTCAAACTGATTCCTGTCAGGACCAAAGACTTCCAGACAAAACTACTTGAATGTTGCACTAAGCATTCAGACTATTGGTCTGATATAGTGAGAGGAAGACTGGCATATGTGAATGACCTTCACTCTGCCGACGCAGTATACCACAAGTTATGCAACGGCAACTTCAGAACTGGAAGACAAGTTCCCACATGGTTTCAAGATGAAGACAGTGATGGCTCAAAAAGGTGTAAAACTGGGAGGGCCCAGTCCCTTTCTTGTTCTGATGCTTTTTTGAAAGTGGCAGATGATCTGCGCCACAGTGATGAGGAGCAGCCGACAGTAAATGACTTTATCTTCAGGATGAAGGACTACCTAGGAGGTGATGAGGAGCCATACAGCTTTCGCCACATGAAAGAGCAACTTCAGGGTCTGACATTACTGACATTATCTGACATTAGTTCTGTTGTGCGGGCAAATAGTACCTGTCCGACCAGTCTAGAAATGTCATCGGTGATGAAGACACTGCTATATGTTCCACAGTCTCTGCAACTCTTCCTACACACACTGTTTGTTGGGAAAGAAAAGGAACTAAAAGTTTGTTCACCCGGTGACAGAATATACGTTCAAGAGGAAAGCACACGCAATCACCATGGACTCCAAATCCACAGTCAAACTGAACAATGAAGAAGTTGTCCATATTGATCTGTAGCTCTTGTTTCAGAGACTAGTCATTGCTGGGACATAGGCAGGTAAGTTAGCTGAAGCCTTCAAGTATGAACTCTGCCAGTATCCACCTGCTTCTCCCAGTG
The DNA here is from genome assembly GCF_013368585.1 of Megalops cyprinoides. Taxonomy (NCBI): domain Eukaryota; kingdom Metazoa; phylum Chordata; class Actinopteri; order Elopiformes; family Megalopidae; genus Megalops; species Megalops cyprinoides. Next base: position 76,175 of record NC_050588.1, on the reverse strand, counting down.
AACAAACCCCAAATTGCAAAAGCTATATGGAACGCTGTGCCTCATGATGATGTGCCAGAAAAAGACATTCTGTACATCTTAGATGAAGGGGCCCTCCTCCATCAACTACCCTGGGAGATAGGAAAGACATACGGGGCAATAGTGGAAACTTATATTGGTTACGTTCGAAAACATTATGGGCAATCAGTGGTGATCGTGTTTGATGGGTACAGCAGCCAGCTATCTACGAAGGATGGTGCTCATAAAAGGAGAAATACAAAGACTGGCCGGAATCGCATCAACCATGTCACTGACGTTGAAAAAGCGGGAATTTCTGTCAAACGATGACAACAAACAATGTTTCATAAACCTGTTGGGGGGGGCGTAGTGAAGGGTGAGGGCAGAGCGCATACTCATCCATAGTGACAGCACTCTGTCACACTGCCGTCCCCTTTGGGAAGCGCGCCCATGCCCTTCACGCACAATGGCGTACCTCGCGCATTCCCCCACTGTACTTCTCCCATCCCAGGGTGCCCCACTCACTAGTGCTTCACCCATCTCTGGGGTCCCTCACACTGGGGTCAACCTAACCTGGGGGTCCTTCATACGGCTCACACACTGGCCACGCCTCCGATGGCCTCGCGGAAAGCCATTCCACTTCTGACACCACTTGTAGCAAAGGGCGAGGGCAGTCACCCCACCCGGCCTCAAACCCGGGTCTATGGGGTACCAAACTGCAGCTTTGACCAAAGCTGTAGTTTGGTATCCAGTAGGCCTGGGTTCGAGGCCGGGTGGGGTGACTGCTCTCGCTCTTCGCTACAGAGGGACTAAAACTTGCAGGGTTGGATGTTCACAATGCTCAGGGCAACGCAGATGTGCTCATACTTCAAACGGCAGCAACAGCAGCTTTGAAACAAAGAACTGTCCTTGTTGGAGATGACACTGACCTCCTGATACTTCTGTTACACCTCTATCAGCAAGGAGAGCTGTACTTCATGTCTGAGTCCAAGAAGTCCTCTTCGTCAAATCACAGTTTTTGGGCATTGGGCATGCAAGAGATGTGTTGGGTGAGGATGTTAGCAACAACATCTTGTTTGCACATGCCATGCTTGGCTGTGATACAACATCCAGAGTATTTGGAGTTGGGAAAGGGGTATCTCTGTGTCTAGTTCGAGAAAGCGACTCATTCAGAGTACAGGCCAGCATTTTTCAAAAACCAAGCCACCATCTGCCACCAAGGATGAAATTGCTGCTGCAGTGGAAAGGGCAATGATACTAATCTACAAAGGCGGAGAAACCAATTCTCTCAATGACCTCAGGCTGAAACGTTTCTATGCTAAGGTGACTAGGAAACGGCTATCCACCCTCGCAACTTGCCACCAACATCTTCGTCTGCCATGTTTCACAGCTTCAGAGTATACCATCAGGTTCAGGAATGGATGGGAAACTCGTGACCACCGGAGGAATGGGGCTGGAGGATCCAAGACTCATGCCTCATTCCCATCCATTCTGACCAGGACCCTGCTCCTCAGTCCTTGTTGGAGCTTGTGTGCTGCAAATGACGTCGTCAAGGACTTGATTGCTCCTTAGCCTGTTCAGAGTGCAGAGGTGTGGGCGCGAATATGTCAGTACAATATTTGGATGAGGACATGGAGTGAAGATTACATGTAGGCCTACAGTCAAGGCGTGTTTCAAGCTTGGTCTCATTTAAGGTTTCAATCTGTGTGTTGATATGCATCATGGTTTTCATGGAAAATCATATTACTAAGACAAATTTGTATGTGCAGAAAATTCAATGATAACAAATGGTTTATAACCTAATTTGATTGACTTTGTTTGCATTAAAAAAAAAGTCATTTTGGGGTAAGGATACCCCCAAAGTGCACATATACATTCAGAATAGGTCCTATCTGATGGGTGTATGTGAAAGAACACTGTAGAAAACCAATGTATTGACATAAATTATATGAAGATAGCATGTTCAGAAGCAGAGATACGCACTTCTTTGTATGACACTGTGACATGAAGGCCCCAAATTTCGACCCCTGAATTTACCTTGACCCACTAAGTATATAATGGTATACTTTTAATGTTATTTGGATGTCCCTAGGGATCACATAAAACCTTGAACGATTACTATTGCAATTTTTCCTGGGTCAAACCACAGATTGACTGCACTAACATGGAACTACAGCCACACTGCCTAGGGCAGGCTGGCCACCTAAACTTGATCACTGAACAAGAATGACACTTGTCAGACAGGCAGAAGTCAGTGGCTGCAACTGAAAATGTTAACCCATGGACATCAGTCTCCAAGCTAATGCACAAAAGGGGCCTTTATGGAAGAGTGGCAAGGAATAAGCCCTTGCTGGGAAAAAAAGCACATGCTTGCTTGTAAAGACTTTGCAAAATGTCATTTGGAAGATGCTACAAAGATATGATAGAAGGTCTTGTAGTCCGATGAGACTAAAGTGGAACTTTTTGGCTCAAACACTAAGTGGTATGTGTGCTGTAAAGCTAACACTGCACATCAGTCAGGAATCGCCACCCCACAGTGAAATATGCTGGTGGTAGCATCATGTTATGGGTGCTTGGTGCTTTTCAGCAGCAGGGACTGGCAATCTGGTCAAGATTGATTGGAAGATGAGTGCTGCACAATACATGGAGATTCTAGATGGAAACCTATCCCCCTCTGCCATAATATGTGGAAAGACCTCAAAATTGCTGTCCACTGCCACTCTCCCAACTAACCTGGTACAGCTTGAGCAATTTTGCAAGGAAGAATGGGCTCCATCACATTGTACAAAATTAATGGATACTTTTCCAAAAAGCTGTAATAGCAGTGAAAGGTGGTTCAACCAAGTACTAAAGAAGGGGGATGAATACTTATTAATTGTTGACATTTCAGTTCTTGATTTTTTTTCTTTAATGGTTTATAATTTTTTTTTTTGGGCTGGACTGTTGCAGAATTTAGTGATTCACAAATAAAAGAAATCTCAGTCTAATTAGTCAAAATATCAGGTTGTGGAAATCATTTGAGGGGGAAAAAAAGGGTTGGGGGCTGAATACATTTTCAAGGCACTCTGTATGTATGTGTAATTTATATATGTAAATCAACTAATACAGCTACTGAAAGACAAGTTGCACTGCTTAGTCTGAAAGATTTATCATGACAAGTTAATCTGACAGCCGACTGATAACTTTTTTTAATAATTGTTTTCATGGAATTTGCCCTTTTCTGTTATGCAGCTTTGTATACGACGCAGCTAAGTTAATGCTTTAAACAGTAGCTATACCCAGAGAGATGACCATGGGGTGATGGCACACAGTGACAGCATATTGATACTGACATGCAGAGATGACATTGGTGTAACATTCATGACAAGGAGTCAGTGTGATCTTAATGATATATAGCACACATGGTGTCAGCTCATTCACAGTAAAGGATCTGATCCAGACTCTCCTCTCTGGGTCAGATCCTTCACTGTTTTTGTGCTCTTGACACAAACACAGAAAGTCTGTTGTGATTTGGCTATGATTAGCTACTATGAAACACTCTCAGGCCTGAGAATTAAAACAAATCAGTCAAATCAAAGTCAAATGCTACTGCTGCTCAGCATGGGAGTGGGTCTGTACAATGGGAGTGGGTATAAACACTGGGCAGTGGGTTCATACACTGGGGTGCAGGTTTATGCATTGGAGAGGGTCTGTATACTGTGGAGTGGATCCTTAGACCTGGCAGTGGGTTTTGGAGTGGATTTTAATGATGAACGTATCCAGCATTCTGATATTGTGATAAACTTTTTCATGATGTACCACCTCATCTGATACAGTTGTTTTTATTTTGCATGCTATATGGCATTTTGTGGTTTAAGTGTTTTTCTTGAGTCCCAGTCAATACCTTGGGAACGCCACATAGGGGACAAATTATATAGATATATAATTTTTTATTTCAGTATGAAGGTCATATATCTCATATGCTTTATTTGAGAGAACTCTAAGAAAGGAGTAGAGAGAAGACAGAGGAACATTAGTGCAGGAGAACAGCCGATGACCCCTTAGGTCTGCGGGTGATGTGAGATTTTCACCAGCTGTACTCCAACCCCTCAGTTCTGCCAGTGGTGTTGAGCAGACATCACTTCATCTTTAATTTTTTTTAATGTATTGAGGAATAATAAAATAAATTCAAGGTATTTTTCTAATTACAGAAGAAAGTGCATCTCTGCTTCTACCTCACCTGTCTCACAATGACCACATAGCCTTTCTCTTTGGCTGTGCTGTGGTCACCAAGCTGTATGTGGTCAGGATTTGTCTCTAGTTGTATCTTTGATGGTGAAGAGATACTCTGCCAATGTGTAATGTTGTCTATGGGTTCAATAGCAGTTAAGTTAGCATTGTAACATTGTCTTAGTTTTCCAAACAGAGGTTTCTGATTGCTTTCATAATTTGATTTGATCCTGATTTTAGAAGCAGATCTGGTCTGAGCAGGCATCACTAGGTTAATGCAATCTAAAATTAGTTGACTGAGAGGATTCCTTCCAGGCTTCCGCTCATGGGCTTGGAAGGGCTTTTAAACTGTTGCTTCAAGCCGCTTGTCTTGGGGACTTGATCTTTGTTGCATCCTGACCAAGACATTTGTTTTACATTTGTTTTGTGAAACTGAAAGCATTGAGTGTCTTGTTATCTCTTTAACACCCCAAACACTCCTGAGCAAATCCTGAGCACACCGTTTTCACACATAATGCGCATTACTGGAGAGAATTCTCTCATTGATGAAGAGGGGCCTAATGGGCACAAGCACATTGGCGTAATTAGCAGAAGTGGCATGGTGAACGGGGGATGTTGGACAGCATAGCATGTTCATATGGGATTTCCTAATAAACTGTAGGTGAACCACATGCTGATCTCCTGGCACTGTAACACGGGGTTTTGACAAAAAGTTCTTTATATGGAGAGACAGATAGTGTATTGTCCCTAACTATATACAGCAAATATAAGGTGATTTATTTTTCTCTTCTTTTTTGCATGAAACATTACTACTGTTAGCCTGACGGTCCACACTGCCAGAGAAGCTGGAGTTTCTGGAGTGTTTGCATGTCTTTCAGAAATAGCCTCTTACATATTACTACAATTTTCTGCTATTAATATCAATGTAAAGCTGAACTGAAACACAGCACACCAATCCCAGGACCAAGGCTGAGACAAACTGATTTAGATTAAGATTTAGATTATGACAGTTTCTGAACTCATTTTTAGGTACCCTGGGAGGTGCAAAGGACTGACTTGCAGTGTGATGTTTCATTCTGTTTGGCTACATTAGCCTGTCTGTGGTTGGTATCTTTATGTGCAATTTGAGGGGGGTAATGTATTGGGATGATGTTCCCTAATGTGCATCATCATCTCATTTCTGTGCTACGAGTTCATCACTGATTACATGCTGTTTGCTCTATACAAACAGACATATTTGTGAGGAGTGTTTTGTTGTAATTGTACTTGCTGACCGCAAACATCCCACAGGCCAACATTTTTACAACACTGTGGGTAAGCTGTGTGCTGTTTACCCGGGACTGGTTCACAGAGCCACACAAAATAAAATCTTTCACATAAAATCAGTCTTTATATTCTACAAGCTTTGCTAAGGATGAGCATTGAACATATTTGTATTTCATGTGTAAGTGGCTACCCCTGACCATGTCCTCAAGCCAGACTCACACTATTTAACATATAATTAACATCAGATGGTTGTGTATTGTTTACTGTATATTGTTATATACCTATTGTCAGGTATTCTTAGCCTTTATGGTCACAATTTGTTCTCTAATTCTCAGTGCAGATCCAAACACACCACACAATCCATTTACCCCCAGTAAGTAACAAACAAGCATGCAAGAAATCTCAGGTGATTATAAGGGGAAAATTGCATAAAGTACTCTGCAAATCAGATGGCAAGTTGTAGCTAATGTAGCAGAGCTGAAGTGATTAGATCGTGTGAGTCCTGAGCCTTAGGTAGCGGGTAGCAGGTAGCTGAGCGGGTTCAGCGGCTACGTCACTCCCCAAGACCTGGTTAAGTAGCGTTGTTGCCGACAGGCTAAAGGCAATTTGCCTTTAGCTCAACTGGCAACGACGCTGGCTGTAAGGGGTTGGCAGCGAGCAGTAAGAACCTCGGTGAAACTGAGGGGGCAGTTTCACCCGTACTAGGTTCAGGCTACTTTGCTATCACAGTGGGGTGTCGGTCAGGACACAGGAGTCAGGTTCCGGGTTCAGGTGTTTATTGGGGATTTTGAACGGATGGATGCGAGGGTTTGTGGTGCATGTGTGTGTGGTTCCCTGCAAGGAGTAAGCAGGGAGAATGATCAGTATTGTTGGGTCCATTAAATGTAAAAATATACATACAGGCATTGAGGCATACAGACTTAAACTGCAGGAATGGCTATGAAAACATGTATACATTAAGGACACACTATCTTAATTAACATGCACACCCCTCCCTCTCTACAGGCAATTATATTACAACCAGTTGAAGTTAGGCATACTACTTACTTTGGCACAGACGCACACAACAACAGCACAATGTTTGGTCCCCAAAGGCTTGGTCTCCCCAGTTCTTCACCTCCCAGATATTGTTGTGGTACTGAGGTGGGGGAGGTCACTACCACCTTTATCTTGTCCCGTATCCCCGGCCCTATTGAGGCCCTGATTGGTGGCCAAAGGATACGGGCAGGTCCGAGGGCAAATGGTGACCTGGGGGCCGTCCTTGGGGGTGTGTCTGTGCCTCAAGTTCCCTGTGGGGGTCTTGCTGATAAGGGGAGCAGCAGGACCGGTTTGGCCAGGTTTCAACTGAGTCGTAAACAAGTGCCTGTGAGAGGTGGGGGTGGTGCGCAAACAAAGACAACGACAAAGACAGAAACATACACATGTGGCCCTTTTCTACAACCGCCCCCAAATTTCTTGTGGAAATTTGCTCATTACAAAGGGCCACATCATACACGTTAAGGGCGTCCGGTTGTGTTGTTAGGTCTGGCAGGGATCACAACCAGTCGGGCACTGGGCGGGTGTAGGTCTGGTCCTCGACCTGTACCTTTGCAGTCCGAACCTATCCGTCTCTGCCAGCTCCACCGGCGACAACACGGCCTCTCAAACGGTGGAGGGTAGGCCATGTTGGTGGAGTTGGAGGTTTGCAGGCGAGCAGGGGGGAGGTCCGTCTCCTTCGGGACCGCAGGCTTAGTTCGCCGTCGCTTCCATTTCACGCTGCTCTGTTGGTGCCGTCGACTGGACCCCCTTCCTCGCAGAGTCCAGGACTTACGTACCGAGCTGGGGCCACCCGAACTGGGCGACAGGGTTGTCAGGTGGCTGCTGAAGGGCACTGGCTTGCCTGCTTCCAAACCAGTGGGCTCTTCCGGAAAGCTGCCTCGTTGAGCTCTCTTGAGGGGCTGGGCCTCTGCCTTTGGGTGCTTGGTGGCTGAGGGCTCACTGGCCTGATTAGCCGCCCCGTAAAGGGATGGTGCACTCCCTTCCGGTAGCTCTTGGGAGCCACTGACTGAGCTGCCTTCTAGGAGGGAGGGGCTTGTGTTCTCTGCCACTAGCCCACAGAAGCTGGGTTCCTGCCGCTTTGCAGCATCCTCCATTTCTGCTCCACTTGGTCTCGCGGGTCCCTTATTTGCTCCTTGGTGGGGGAACGCAGCATGCTGGCCCCGTTGGCTGGGTTCAGCCAACCCCAACCGGGGCTTGCTGCGGGTGGTGTCCTCTCTGGGTTTGCTGACTGAGGTCAGCAGACATTTGGGGGGAGAGGTGCGGCGCTGAAGGCGCTGTGCCGGCCCTTGGAGTGTCCAGCCCAACCGGGTCTTGATTGCTGCTGGGCCCCCTGCTGGGCCGCTCGACGGGGGTGATCAGGTGGGTGTAATCCGCCCCGATCAGCAGGAGTGGGCGCACCTGGTTGAGAGACTGCAGCGGGAGGCCTCTGAGGTGTGCATACCTCTTCTGCAGCTTTGCCACTGGATAGGTATGCTCTGACAAGGCCAGGTGGTCAGCGGTGAATGCATTCCGTATCCAGTAGGTCCTCTTTGGTCCGGACGCAGGGGAGATCTGGAATGACACGGCCGCCCCGTGGAGGATATTGACCTCATGCCGAATGGTGCGGAGAGCCAGATCTTCAGCTTTGCCTTGCAGGTGGAGCTGTTTGGCTGCGGCTGGGAGGAGGATTGTCCGCTCAGAACCATCGTCCAGTACCGCGTAGGTCTCTGTGGACCAGCCCTTGTGATGCAGGGAGACTGGGATGACTTTGAGCATCACAGGGCTGTGGCCACTCGGCCGGTCCAGGTACAGAGTCTGGACAGCTGGGCGTGTCCTCTCCCCGTACCTCTCATTCACTTCATGCAGTACCTGCAGGTGCTTGCCGTTGCAGGTACTGCAGGGCCGCTTCAGGGTGCACTGCGCAGCCTGATGAGCGCGAGCACACCGCCAGCACCTCTGGTTCTCTTTGATCCAGGCCACCTTCTCGTCCCTGGAGAACCGCTGGAAGGCGGTGCACTGGCTGAGGTAGTGCCCGGCGTTGTCGCAGTACGGGCAGTATGCGTCTTTCCTCCCCCTGAGGTTCCCAGCAGGTGGCGCTGCTGGGGATGACTTTGGGGCTGCGGTGCTGGTGGCCTGGTTGGCTCCGTGTAGGATGTTGGCCCTCCGCCTGGTGGGCTCTGGTGCAGGCCGCTGCTCCTTCTGTCCAGCTGGGGGGCGCTCTCTCCTTGGCTGGCAGCGGGCCTCTAGCTGGAGCCAGGTTGCAAAGTCCAGCAGGGTGTACATCATGGACTCGGGCCTGAGTCGGCTGATGTACCTTTTGAACCTGCTGAACTGCTCAGAGGGGAGCTTCTCCAGGAGGCGCTCCACGTGCGAGCCGCAGGCTAGCTCAGCTTGGCCCTGCCCCCCCATAGTCTGAAGGAGTCCCACCAGGGCGTGGATGCGGAGGGCGAAGTCGTCGAAGGCCTGCCCATCCCCTGGCCGGATTGGAGGTAAGGCCATGATAGCCTTAATCTCCCGGGATGCCAGCTGGCGTGGTTGCCCATATCGGTCATCCAGCGCCTTCACTGCTCTCGTGAAGGGGTCTGGGGCCTTGGAGAATGCGAGTGCCAGCCTCGGGGCCCGGTCGACCTTCAGGTGGTCCAGGAGGATGTGGTACTTGTACTGCTCGGTCTCTTCTGGATCGAGCAGGTTGTCAAGGGCCATCCGGAGCATGGTGTACTCGGTCTCATCCTCCTTGGTCAGGTCCGGGAAGGTCGGACCTTCCACCCTCCTGTAGGACCGTCTACGCACAGCAGGGGGCGCTGTTCCTGCTGTTTGTGGTGGAGACGTTGTCACTGCTCCAGGGTGCTGCGTTGGCCAGTGGCAGGGCAGGGTGGCAACCGGTTGTGGGTAGGGCGTCAGGTATGAGGGCACGCCCATTACTGGTCCCTGCGGCAGATACTGAGTGGGCTGCAGGAGGACTGGGTTCTGGTCTGCCGTTACAGCCTGCATGGCCGGGGGAAAACTCGGCTGAGGCTGAGACAGGCTGCAGGGCAGCTGAGGGAGCTGGCCCTGTGGGTGCTCCCCCTGGTGGGTTGGGTGCACCTGCAGTGGCAGCAGGGGATGCTGCTGTGGAGGGGCTGGTTGCCGTGGCAACACTTGGCTGGGCGTGGCACTGTCTGTCAGGGTGCCCTCCTGCCCCGGTGGCAGGTGGTACAGGGCACTGGAGATGGACGCTGAGGAGCGGCTGACTGGTGGCGGCATCGGGGGCGATGGTGGCAGCTGCATCCGATGGAGGTGATCTGTCAGCTCCTGGACAAGGGCGGGGTGTGTTCCTGGCTGCACAGGCTGGGTGCGAGCCGTCTGGGGTGATGGCTGCCTTGAGCTCCGGCGTGAGGACCTGGCGCTGAAGGGAGTGGAGGTGGCAGAGCGCTGCAGCATGCGCTCCATGAGCTCGCTCTGTCGCCTCACTGTGTCCCCCACGAGCTCACTCTGCTGCCTCATGGTGTCCAGGAGCTGTTGCACCACTTTATCACGACTCTGTGGGGTCGTGGACGATGGGCTCTGCTGGACTGGGGAACTCCTCTCTGGCGTCCTGAGGGGGGTCATCTCGGCCTGTCCCTCCTGCTCACTGGCGTGGACGTCCGCAGGTCTGTGGGTGCTCTTCCCCACATACTGGACCTCGTAGCTCTCGTGGTGGACCGGGCGACGGGTCTCACGGCGAGAGCGGCTTGCGGATGGAGGAGCTGAACCCGGTGTGCCTGACATTTCCACTGCAACAGCACTGATCCGGCTCGAAGGACCACTGAAACTGAGGGGGCAGTTTCACCCGTACTAGGTTCAGGCTACTTTGCTATCACAGTGGGGTGTCGGTCAGGACACAGGAGTCAGGTTCCGGGTTCAGGTGTTTATTGGGGATTTTGAACGGATGGATGCGAGGGTTTGTGGTGCATGTGTGTGTGGTTCCCTGCAAGGAGTAAGCAAGGAGAATGATCAGTATTGTTGGGTCCATTAAATGTAAAAATATACATACAGGCATTGAGGCATACAGACTTAAACTGCAGGAATGGCTATGAAAACATGTATACATTAAGGACACACTATCTTAATTAACATGCACACCCCTCCCTCTCTACAGGCAATTATATTACAACCAGTTGAAGTTAGGCATACTACTTACTTTGGCACAGACGCACACAACAACAGCACAATGTTTGGTCCCCAAAGGCTTGGTCTCCCCAGTTCTTCACCCCCCAGATATTGTTGTGGTACTGAGGTGGGGGAGGTCACTACCACCTTTATCTTGTCCCGTATCCCCGGCCCTATTGAGGCCCTGATTGGTGGCCAAAGGATACGGGCAGGTCCGAGGGCAAATGGTGACCTGGGGGCCGTCCTTGGGGGTGTGTCTGTGCCTCAAGTTCCCTGTGGGGGTCCTGCTGATAAGGGGAGCAGCAGGACCGGTTTGGCCAGGTTTCAACTGAGTCGTAAACAAGTGCCTGTGAGAGGTGGGGGTGGTGCGCAAACAAAGACAACGACAAAGACAGAGACAGAAACACATGTGGCCCTGTTCTACACTCGGTTTGAAACTTGCTCACTCGCTGACCCATGTAACATCAAATTAAACACAATGCAAGATGCCACCCGTCACATGTGTGTCCCAGAACTTGTTAGCTGTTACTTCACTCAGGGTGCAGAAAAGGAGCCACTTCAGAAGATTGCTGTTCCTGGAGGAAATCAGAGAAAAACATACCAAACCTCTAACACAGTACCAGAGAAGTGCAAGAAGGGGAAAACAGCCAAAAAGTTGTGGTGCCTTTGTCGTGGACCAGAAAGCAAGGACAACATGGTCGCCTGCGACAATCAAAACTGTACAATTGTCTGGTTCCATCTAAGTTGCGTGGGGCTACAGCATGCACCTGCCCAAGAAGACATGTGGCTCAAACTGTTCCACCCACTCCCAATCTTGATGCTGCTCATCTTACTTGTCTCTGGTTTTTGTATAAATAGTACACCTGCACACAGTTGTTGTTGTTAAAATCTGACTTTGTTTTTTTACATACTTTGTTTGTAAATAAATAAATGTATCTAAATAAATAAAAGGAAGTAGTCAAGAACACCAGATGTATGTAAAATTTTATTGTACAAACTGTGTATTTGTGCGCCGCTCATGTGTGGTTCATGGGCACCGCCATGACAGTTCTGCTGAATGTAGCAGCGCATTCTAACGGCAGGCTAACGGCAATTGGCCTTTAGTTCAACTGGCAACGACGCTGGCTGTAAGGGTTTAGTAGCGAGCAATGAGAACCTCAGTTCGAAACTTGCTCGCTCGTCGACCCACGTAACATCGAATTAAACACAACGCAGTAAGATACCACCCGTTACACCAACGATCCTTTACATGACAGCACGTATGTAAAATCATGTATCAAACGTTTTACAAAAGTAAACGAAACAATTACATTTACAGGAGTGCACAACAATGAACAACATAGTTCTCACAGGGACATCATACAATATGATTGAATTTCAAACGAAATTAGCCAGGTTCCTGTCTACCGAACAGAATGTCAGCTGGGTATCCCCATGTGTTTTGCACCGTTTGAACACTTTTCCCACATTTTTGCTACCAAAACGGAACACAACGTTGTCTCTTTAAACTTCACTGGGGTACAGTTGTTTACCTCTGACGTCATGACACACCCCTGGTTTTTGAGAGCGTTGACTTGCCCTGTATTAATTTCTCAGCATTCGATTCGACCATGAAAAGAGCGGCTCTGTGTCCAATTAAAATTGACCATGGTCGCCCAGTGTGCTGCCGATTGGTTTGTGGGGCGTGGCTAAAATAGAAATGGCAATCTGGAGCTTCGGGGCGGGACAAAGCTGAAGAGCTGTCCACCTATGAAGGGCTGGTGAAAGAAATTGCTTTCCGTCTGGATCAGCGTGGGTTTTAAGTTTAGTTCTTTGATTTAGGGTGTGTGTCTTGTGTTGCCAGTTTCTACTTTAACCATGATAGGACGTCATTTATATTGAGTTGTATCTGCTTCCAAAGAAGAGTGCAAAAATCAAAAACTGTGCCGTCTCGAGAGTTGGTCACGAGTAGTTTTATGATATAAGTAAGATATCATCTTGTTATCCTTGTTTTTGCTTTGATGTGCTGTAGCCAGCTAGCAAAACACCACAGCTAACTTACTTGTAATGGAAGCATACAGAGCTGCATTTAGACTGGTAGGTGTGTGGGATAGGATAGGTTAGCACATAGTGAACAAATCCAACAGCTACCATGCAAGCTGTCTAGCTCCAACTTAAACATATGTATATAAACTAGCAAACTTGGCCTCAAACAGTTGTCTTTTATTGATACATCACCTAGGGTCGCAGTTAACTAGGCAGTGAAATTAGCTAGTTTGTATATTAATTTAGTTTGGCAGGTCGATCGCTATCATAGGGAGCTTCAGTTTTGCTCAAAGATCACAAATCTCAACGAGGGAAAAAACTATGCTATGTTAGCTACTTAGTTAGCTAGCTTTTTTCAGACAAGAAGTCAAAGCAACTATCCAACCGGGAGAGGCAAGTCGACTTGGCGGCAATTTCACTTCTCATTCAAGAACAAGGTCATGACAAAATCGCAGGTAAGCGATTTGTGTTTGAATCATGTCACTAGAGACTTGGCTATACGTCAGTTGTAAAAGGGATGTCATAATGTTGTGACAGATCGCTTGCTAACGGTAACTTAGCAAGGTGCATAGCAGCATTGCATAGCAAGCGCTGTTATCCGGGCGTGACACGCTATTTAGCCATCTGGCTGGTTTACCGATACAACTGGATTAGTTAAACCTAGATGAATTAGCATGTAGCAGCAGCGCACCATACAGCTGCGCTTCTAGGACAGTGAAGTTGGTCTTAGGGGTGACATTTTTCTTAGTTACTATGCCAGGCGACTAGTTGAAGGATCCCATTCTCCACAGATAAACCAAACAGTATATCTAGCAAGTGTTCAACGGTTTCAGGAAGTAGTCCGCTTTCTAACTAGCCGTCTGTATGTTACTTTCTGATATGCTTCAGAAAGCCGTGGTGATTACTGTGTGTGTCGCATATGGTTAGCTAGGGAGTTTTAGTTTCAGTGTATTATGCGGCTGCCACGGTGACATTGTGATTGTTACTGTAACGTTCGTTTTTGTTGTAAATCCCACAACCACCACTACTACTAGTAGTATAACTAATAATTCTAATTGTAAAATACCATACATTGTCAGATAGAATGCGGTGCGATTTTTTGTGTATACTCACGGAGCACGGACCCCCATCTTAATTGGTTGCATTTGGCGAACCTCTGAAGATTACACGCAAAATGCACAGAAATGTTCTCGGCATGCAACATAGCATTCATTTTGATCTGTCCAGAAGGGCTTTTCAGCGGACATGCATGCTGTCCATAACCAGCTCTGAAGTGGCATGTGACACGCAATCTTAAGCTCCGGAATGGAGCACTGTAGAGAGGCCATATAGAGACCAAATGGTATGACCGAGGTGGAAACTCCAAGGAACAGTTACAGGTGAACTGCGGTTACATATCATGGCCAAAACCGAGGGAAACGAATCTGCGTAGTCACAGAGACACTACCACAACATCCCCACGAAAGCTGGCAGTGCTGAGTAATAAAACCGTTATCAATGACTGTATATCATCTCTTGTGTTTTGTTCTATACGAATGAAAAGACAGCCAAGACAGCTTAGTCGTTAACTTAGGAAAACAAAACTAGCCCTGACAACAATGAAACGTTTTACTCCTTAGTAAATTAAAGAATACATTAAAACAGATTAACCTGTTCAAGTAAAATAATACATACATCTTTATCTAATATAATATAATATAATAATAAAGTAAATGTATAGTGCTCCAAAAATCTACTATCACAAATATTGGTTTGTGCTACTAGGGGATGGAGAAACAAAACAGAAAATAAAAACACATAAGAGTATGTAATATGCCATTTAAATAATCTGTGAAATCAAATAATTTATAAAATCAATGTTTATTTCATTGTGGCCTGACTTTTTTAGTAAGGCCAAGTAACCTAACTCTTTAATAGTTATTACAGAAAAGGGAGAAATGTATCATAGTTAACATTCAACAGTGAGTGTGAGATTATATTAATGTTGAACTGGTTCATTGAATCCTTTTGGTTTTAGAGAGTCTAATTTGTGTATTCAGAATAACTGATGCTTTAAGACATGTTTATTGATTTCACTATTGAATGCTTCTTTTGAAATGATTGATGTCGTCATATTTCAGTGTGCTGACATAGTTATGATGTTATAATTAATGACAAATACAGCTTATCAGTATCTCGCTGGAGGCCTGAATGTCCTAAAAGCAAGACTGTAAAACACGTATGTTTCATTACTGGCAGAACACATGAAGTCAAAGAAGAAGAATCAGAAGATCAGTCCATTGATCATTAGCCCTCCTGTTGCTCTGTCTCCTCTGGTTTTCCATTCATAGAATGGATTCTGAAGCCATTACCCTTCAGTTGGCCTTTTTATTTAGAAGCGACCTCGTCCCAGCCTAAAAATGTGTGCTAATCAGCTGCTGTCTCTCCCATTCATTAACCCATATTACCTTACAGGCAGTCACTCTAAGGCACTCCTTTAGCCTTGGAGAGGATGTTTCCCTGCTCGTTTTGGATGGCCTGTTGTGTGATTGCAACTGCGGTGCAATCATCATTTGTGAATGTGTGTATGAAATGGTAAAACTGTGCATGCTGCTGAGGAGGTGCTGGTCAATGTGAAGACAATTGCAGGCTTAGATGTTCCTGTCTTTCTTGGTTTGTTTAAGCTGATATGCTCAAGATTCATACAGACTGTACTGTATACTATTGAGTTTTTGTCTCTGTCTCTGCCACAATAGGAGGTAACACAAATGTCATTTTAAAAATAATTAAAATAAAAAAGGAATATGTTTTTAAATGCATCAGCAGTACTGGTTGTGGCTGTCCAAGCTATGACAAAGTAAGGGGTGTTAGCTGCTGACGTCTTGTTGCTAAATTGGGCTTGTTGTGTAGTTCCTTGTCACTTCCATTTCCATCTCAATTTCCTTTGTTATTCAGAGCAGCTGACTAATCAAGGGTACAAAAATCACTCATAATGAATTCACAGTGACAGCAGCACATACAGAACACCACAGACCATACCTGGACATGTGTCACTCCATCATACAGTTCTGTGATAGTAATTTTCGATGAGTGTGATAATGCATACACCCCCCCCCCCTCCCAGCAGTGCTAAGAAAGGGAAGATTTAATAAACAAATCAGATGCACATAAAACTTTTCACTCAAAGCTAGCTTGGGCTCTATGGAGGACAAAAATGATATAGGCATAAGTAAATAAATAAATACATAAATAAATGAAAAATAAATATATTTTGGGAATGAAAAAGGCTACTTCTGTATTTTTACATGTATTTATTTATTTATGCATCTCTACATTTATTTATTCATTACTGTATTTCTACATTTATTCATTTATGCATTTCTACATTTATTTATTGATTTATTTCTGTATTTCTACATTTATTCATGCATTTCTACATTTATTTATTTATTTATTTACATTTCTACATTTATTAGGGGCCAAGCACCGAAGGACTATTATACTTTCTCCTCTGGGAGTCTATGGCAGCCCATAGAACCCCTTGGTAGATTTTTATGAAATTTGGCACATTGATAGAGGACAGTCCAAAGTATCCAGGCCTCAAATTTGGGGTCAATCCATCCATCTCTGTAGCGCAACCAACAGGCCAAACTTCAAGGTACAGTTTTGCTTATAACTTTTGAACCGTTTGTCCTAGAGTTGTGATCTTTTTCCCCTGAATCCTTGGGTCATGATTCGTTAATGTCCGCCATATTGGATTTTCCACCATTTTGAATTTTTTGAAAAACCTACTTTTGTGAACTAGTCCTAGGCCGTTGATCCTATCACAACCAAATTTGGTACGTATCATCTACAGGTGGGTGTGACCAAAAATTATTCAAAGAATTTTGCTACGGCAAATGATGTGGCCGCCGTCGTCCGATGAATTTCCATGCCGAAGACACCAAAACAGGAAGTGAGCCATATGTCAGCAATGCTTGGCTGCAGTCATGCCAAACTTGGTGCACTTTGTTGGTATTAGCAACACTGGGTACGCACCAAGTTTCATGACATTTGGCTGCTTGGGGGCGCTATACCATTAAAAATCATTAAAATACCCATTACTCTGGCAGAAAAGCAGACATCTCAACTAAATTTCTTGTGCTTCATCAAAGTTAAGGATCCTATCTGGGAACTTATGAAACCTCCAGCCATCAGCCATTTTGTGTTTCATCCATCTTTGATTTTGTCAAAAACACATTTAACCGCCTCTTCCTCGAGTTATGACACAATGAGGTTTTGTGTATTACCTCTTTGGACCATTGTCTTTAACAGTTGTTAAATGATAGTTGCCAGGTTGAACAATGTGGCCGCAGTTGTACCTGTACCCACAAATTCGCCCGTGAAGTCGCCATAAAGGAAGAGTGGCCATATCTCTGCAATGCTTTTGTTCATTGGCATAAAAATCAATACACATGCTTACAATTAGGCCTGGGTGCCACACAGTAAGTTTAGTGAAATTTGGCCACTTTGGGGTGCTATACTGAAAAACAGGTTTAAACACCTATGTGTCCATGTACTTAGTTTTTAATGACATTTTGTTCTAATGGACATCACAAGACACAGACCACACAAAGAAAAGCAGATACTGCGACCAGTTTTTTGTAGGTTATTACATCATTACATTTCAATTGAATACATTCAATTGAATTGAATTGAATATCAGGTCCTAACTGGAAAATGAACACATAGTTCAGTGTCCAAATGGCATGGCTGCTAAGATACAATCAGTTTGTAGCATTTAAAATAGGCACATCTCCTGCACCTTTTGACCTATTGCCACAACTAATACACTAAATAGTGTTGAAGAAACACTTGGACTTTCCATATTGGCCTGAATGTTAGACAGCGTTTTTTTCTACTTCAGAAATTACATCTGAAAAGTGGGGTTGTCTTACATGGGAGGACTAGAGTTTTAATGTCATTATACATTAAGAACAGCAAATGTTGCCATTTATCTGAGATTGTTGAGTGGTATTAGAAATCCCAGTAGACTAGTTTATTTTTATTTTTATTTAAATGTGGTAATTTCATCTAACAGATGTAGAAAATCAGACTACCTTGTTTTATTCAGTGTATATTATTAAATTGATTTCAGACTGAGATTTCCTTTATTGTCATTTTATCACGCACTTGCGTACAATCAAGAATGAAATGCGGTTTCTCCTATATCAACAGTGTATATAAATTACAAAGAAAAAACAACATATATCCATAAACAATACACTCAGTTTTGTAAATATTTGGAGGGGAATAGCAGCATGACTCTATGGCGGCATGTCTTTCTGGTATAGTTGGAGGGGAATAGCAGAATGTACTGTCAATAAATGATCTTTTTTGTCTGTACAAAAAGTGCCAAGTGCAGCATGAAATGGATTGCACTAGTGCAGAATAGTGTCTGTCTGGTCCTATGGGGGGATTAATGGTTCAGTGTGGGGGGGGGGGGGGGGGGTGTTCCTGACTGGCGGTATCAAATGAAATGATTTCTTTAAATAAATAAGTTTTGATCTTCAAAAAGTCTTTTGCCCAAAAAGGCGTTAAAAATTAGGGGTCCTTTTCTAATCAGGGACATTTTATTATATTCAGCTAATATGGTATGTTCTCTGCCATTCTTCCCATGATTTTGGATTTTTTCAAATACCCAAAAATTGCACTCCTCCAACAGCGTTGGCACTTCTCATTGCAATGTGCCAAGAAGGCACACTGCATTTTATGGCACGGCAATGTTTAAGCTTGACATATATGTAGTGGGGGGCAGTGCGGTGGTGCATATGGGTAGCAGTACTGCCTAACATTATGGAGGTTTCAAGTTCGGGGTGCATCTGCATTCAGTTAGTACCTTGTCCCTGTGTTCATGTGGCTTTCCTCTGGGTATTCTGGTTTTTCTACCACAGTCCAAACACATTCAGGTAATGTCAATTGGGCATGCTATATTGCACACAGGTGTGAGTGTAAGAGTGGGTGTCAATGTGTCTGTTCAGCCTGTGATGGATTGGTGTCTTGGTCAGGTGTTGTTCTCATTAGTTGTCTACCTGGTGGCCCCGAGGTGCTTGGCCCCTTCATTGCTGCTTGCAGCTATATTTTAGTTCTGTATTTATACATTTCCACATTTATTTATTTCTGTGTCCGTATGTTAATTGAGTGGGTGGTCCTATACCTCAGTCTAAAGCCGGATTGGTTATAGCGGTCCAATTGGATCTACTGCTACTGCCTTGACTTGACTGGGGTTATGCACGTGACATCACAGTACGTGGAGTCACTGCGGCTTCCACCCACTGAGTGGCAGAAAGACAGAAAGACTTGTGGATGCTGCGTTATCCTCACACCACCCTAGAATGAATCAGTGCTCCACTTGGGCCACCCCAGTCAAAAAAGTCTAGAATCGCCACTGTAGACAGTGAAAATGATCTGTTGATAGTTTTATTGACATCATACCAGCAACATTACACCTTTAGTTTCAATGTCTATATCTGTAGAATATGTCACAGACATGAAAAAATATTTTTTTAAACTCTCAAATTCTGTCTAAATATAAATGAAATTTATAATGAAATTAAATCAAACATTCTGTTATTGATGGCCATTATTAATGGCAAACTCAATGTAGAAAGATAGGGCTGGCAGTAGCAGTGCCGCAGCAGCAACATTGGCGGTGTGGACAATCACACGCACATGAGCCGCAGCAGTTCAGCGATGTAGCCATTACGCACACGCGACGCATCTGGTGTGGCCCCGGCCTTAGTGAAACGGCTTAACATGGCTTAATGTTACAAAACGGCGATCAATGATCACCAAATATCTCTCGAACATCTCTTGTCATAGGCTTTTTCCACCTGTCAAAAAAATCTAAACCGAAATCCTATGAGTATGGAGGTTATCTTACATTAGGCGTTTTCATCTCCATTGACGCCCATTATAAGAAAAAGGCTTAACATGGCTTAATGTTCCAAAATAGCGTCCGGGGATCACCAGATTTGTCTGACATCTTACATGTCATAAACACCATCTCCTATCAAAAAAGCGAAATTAAGCTATGAAGCATTTCCTTATAATGGGCATCAATGGAGAGTTTTGCGTTTTATACAAAAATGAATAAATGTAGAAATACAGAAATAAATAAATGTAGAAATGCATAAATAAATAAATGTAAAAATACAGAAATAGCCTTTTTCTTTCCCAAAATGTGTTTATTTATTTATTTCTACATTTTTTATTTATTTATGCTTATGTCATTTTTTGTCCTCCATAGCGCCCAAGCTAGCTTTGATTGAAAAGTTTTATGTGCATCTGATTTGTTTATTAAATCTTCCCTTTCTTCCGGCTTTAGACTGAGGTATAGGACCACCCACTCAATTAACATACGGACACAGAAATACAGAAATAAATAAATGTGGAAATGTAGAAATAAATAAATAAATAAATGTAGACATACAGAAATAAATAAATAAATGTAGAAATGCATTAAATGAATAAATGTAGAAATATAGAAATAAATACATAAATGTAGAGCTGCATAAATAAATAAACATAGAAATACAGAAATAAATAAATGTAGACATGCATAAATAAATGTAAAAATACAGAAATAGCCTTTTTCATTCCCAAAATGTATTTATTTTTCATTTATTTATGTATTTATTTATTTATGCATTTCTACATTTATTTCTTTATTTATGCTCATATCATTTTTTGTCCTCCATAGGGCTCAGCCTACGCTTCAAGCAAACATCTTGCCGATTGAGCCACTTGGGAGCCTTGACTTCATTTTTAGTGGGATTCAGCATCTCGGACAAGTGGCAGTACCTCCCTGCAGCTCACTGGTATCTGCACTATTTCTGTGGTCTGCCCTTTCTTTCTCCTTTGGGATTGTACCGGGCAGGTAGATAGGATGGCAAGTGAACTTGTATCTTAGCAATAGGGTCACACGGGCCAGGGAAGGCCAGGTCCATCGCTTTGTTTGGGAACAACCTGACTGAAGGCTTGTGCACTTCAGCTGCTGTTTGCAGGTTGGATATTTTATGACTCATGTTTAATATGTGAAATTAGTAATGATAGGTAAAATCATTGCTTACTGTTTTTGTGTTTAGTGTTTGTGAAATATAGCAAATCACTTTGTTTCAATTAAACTGAGCAAAATGCATGTTTATTGCCTGAATGAATTTTTAGATTTAAGTTAGATTTACATTTGTCATCTTTGAGGAGAAGGAATGGGGAAGTTCTGAGGACAGATGGACAGTCATCTTATTTGCCAGTTTCAGTAAATTTTCTCAGGCTCATTTTTTAGATATTAGTCACAATATGAACTTAATCATGTTATTATTTCTTTAAACTCAAATTTCACCACCAGCTAGTCCTGCTGTTTTTAATGTACAGAGAGCCTAAAGTTTACACAGTGATTGTACTCTAGAAGGTTTGGTTGCTCTTCAGGTTTTTTGATGTTGTGTACTCATTTACTTACTTTACATTTACTTACTTACTTACAAAATATTTTTTGAAATCCATGTAATGAAGCAAAACTATTTCTTTTCAACCAGAATACAGTATGTGTATGTCACATAAGCTAGCAATTGACAAATGGTACATTTAAATGTAATACATTTGAAATATTTGTTCATCTGGAAAGAATAGCTGTGAGAAGAGCAGGATCTGAGGGCGGCTTGTTTCTGGACAGGGCTCATCTGTACTACTGCTATGCTAGGCTGCTGACAAAAATTGTTCATGTTCACATGTGCTAGTTTTTGCGAAGCCTGGTAGTGCTAGATGCCTATCACTGTGCTTCAGATTAGCCGGAGTTGTACTATTATTTTGCTTCAAATAACATTCTATGAATTACTCCCTCATCATACCTCAGAACTGGTTTACAGCTACTGCAAGCTACCTAACATTCACTAACTTGCTCCCTCATCATACCTCAGCTCTAGCTTATGGCTGCTGCAAGGTACCTAACATTCGATAACTTACTCCCTTACCATACCTCATGGCTCATGCCTGCTGCAAGCTAGCTCGTATCTGATACTTATTACCTCATTATACCATAGCTCTGTCTTATGGTTATTGCAAGCTAGATAGTTAAATTGTTTATATAATGTAACTTGTCAGATGTTGTTTACTGGATTGACAGGTCTTCAGTTATTGAAGTATCTGCTGGGCGTGGCTTTGTATTAGCTGTAGCTCTGCCCATTTACTGGTTCTTGCAGAAATGACCCAGGTTAGAGTTACCTGATCCACCTGTTCAGTTTTTCGCTCATCACACTCAGTCATTCATCAAAGTGCTCTGTTGTGTACATCATTCAAAGTGGCATATACAGTCGATATAAAAAGTCTACACACCCTTATGAAGTTGCAGGTTTTTGAAATGTAAAGACAGAAATAGCAACAATGTAAATTTCAGACTTTCCATCTGTAATGTGATCTTCGAACAAACAAAAATCCAGAGAAAAAACAAATAGTTAATTATTAGGAACATTTTAAATAAAAAAAACCTACAACACCCTGATTGCATAAGTCTGCACACCTTTTCATAATTGGGGCTCTAGCTGTGTTCAAAGTTAACTAATCACATTCAAAATCATGCCTGTAGGTAAATAGCATACATCTGTTATCAATGAAAGTGATTCTGATTAAACCCAGATTAAAGTCAGCTGTTGCTATAGGATTTGCTTGAATGTTTGGGGTTGCATCCTACTGGGAGAGCCATGGTCCACAAAGAGTTGCCGAAGAAACTGCAAGAGCTAATTGTTGAAAAGTACAAATCAGGAGAGGGATATAAAAGAATAAGGTACTGGATGTACTATAGAGCACTGTCAAAATCATAATCAATAAGTGGAGAAAATGTGGCACCACAGAGACATTGCAAAAATCAGGATGACCCTCCAAAGTTGATGAGAGAACAAGGAGAAAACTTATCAGGGAGGCTACCAAGAGGCCAACAGCAACACTAAAGGAGCTACAGGAATTTCTGGCAGGTACCGGTCACTCCTTGCATGTGACCACCATCTCTCGTATTCTGCACATGTCTGGGCTATCGGGTAGGGTGGCAAGATGGAAGCCCTTTCTTACAAAAAGGAACATCCAAGCCTCTCTAAATTTTGCCAAAAGATTCATTCAGTCACCCCAAACCATGTGGGAAAATGTGCTATGGTCTGACAAGAAAAAGGTTGAACTTTTCAGCCTAAATTGTAAAAGATATGTTTGGCGCAAAGCTAGTGAAGCTCATCATCCAAGGAACACCATACCGACTTTGAAGCATTTTGGTGCATCATTCTTTGGGGCTGCTTTCCTTCAGCTGGGTCAAGGACTCTTGTTAAGATAGATGTGATAATGAATAGGTGAAGGGTGGATATGCACATGTGTGTATGTGATTGTGTGTGCGCACATGTGCTTGCAGGGGCTCTGTGGAGAGGCCCACTTCCAGGGGCTGGAGAGCTCTGGTCATGATGAGAGAGACCTTTGTGGGAGTGTTGTGATTGGTTGGAAGATGCGGGGGCCCTCCAGCGTACTCCTCCTGTTTGTGTTGCTTACATGGTAAAGGGAGTGGAGACTGGAGTGGCAGTAGGAAGAGCATCTCATTCTGCTCCCTCTGCTCCTGTGTGCTATCAGTCTTCAGCTATATCTCCCTCGCTCCCTCCATCCACAGCATTCAATTTGCTCTTTGTTCTCTTTGAGCCAGGGTAGTTTGGGATTCCGAGTCAAACACAGTGCTGTACTATGCATGGGGAGGTCAGCCCAGGACAAGCTTGAAGCAGATTTGTTTTATGTCTGTGCTTGTAGTGCCTTTGCCAAAGGTATGCAGTGAAAGCCAGCGTCTGCAGTTTCCACTCTTTTCCCTGGAAATGTGGGCGGTAGGGGGGGTGTGAGCATGATGTAATGTGTGAGATGGAGGTTACGGGAAAGTAAAATCTTTCTGCTCCCTTCCTGCCTTCTGCTGGTTTTATTGGTCCAGATGTGGTTCCATAGTTCATGCTTGTATGAACACAGTTTGAAATTCCTTCCTGACATTCCTGAAAGGTGAAACCACTTCTGCTGGCCTGTGTGTAGTTAAACTAATGGTGACCCCTGTTGAGATCATTTCAGCGTCGTCCTCTACCATCTCTCTTGATGGCCCCCTCCCTGCACTGTTCGCATAGTTTGCCTTTTCCCCCTGGACTTCTGCAAACCAGGGCTGGCCGGCTGGTCCATACCTCTTCCTCTCTCCTTTCATCCGCTGCAGTGAAGACTGGGAATGCACACAGCCTGACAAAGCCACTGTTAGCCATTGACCAGCCACCTGTAAAGCTAAGCACTGGGAGGCAATCAACAGCTTTCTGATCTTTGATATGGTGATTTTATTCAGGTCAGATGTCCTTTGCACTGCAGTTATTTAAACAAAGAAGGTCTATATATTTTCACTACTTATTGTTTTGATTCGAAAACTGTTTTTTTATTTAACCATTTGTGAACTTTATGGAGTCCCTTAAAACTGGTAGATGTCTGCCTTTTATGACACATCCACTTGTGGGAAAGGAGAGTGGTCTGTGGTCGACTCAAACTCCATGTTGAGTAGATTAATGAAATGCGCCAATAGTCACCTTTGATAACATCACATTACAGCCATATGTGACCACACGCATGATTTAGGGGCACATTCGCAAAATTGCCATTTTTGTTTTATCACAAGATAATAAAGTACAGATTCAGAGCTACAAAATGAAGCATCACTTGCCAAGATTGACTAAATATTTTGGCCGTAATGCTCAATAGAACATCATGACTTTGCAAACCACACTTCTGAGAAATCAGCCCTTTTCTCTTCTGCTGTCATTCTCACCTACCCAGCTGTGACAGACAAGCTATCCCAGTATGCAATTGACTATGAAAGGCTGGAGGACTAATCGCTGCTGATGGTTGGAAAATCCTTGCCATTGTTCATTGTGGGTGTTCATTTGCATTTGAATAGTTGGAGGACTACCTGGGAGGACTACATGGAGTTTAGCAATTGTTTCAGCCACAGTGTTTCTCTAGGCACATGAAAGAAGAGCTATGATACTCTGAATTTGTGAATAAGAAACTTATTGAAATGCTAAAACAATTTCACAACATACATGGCATAAAATACAAAGTACAGTACATCCAGAAACACTAAAGTACAGATTTATATTCGCAATGCTGTTTTTGCTTTGCCTGGTGATGGTTGTGGTGGAGGACATGTTGTATCCTTGGCTGAGTCATCACAGAAGTCTATGATCTTCTCAAACAGGTACCTCTGTCTGGCAGTACCTAGTCCAGGTGTTGGTTATACAGGTAGTCCTTCCCTTGGAGGAAAGAAATGGGTATTACGGAGCAGCTGGAATCTAATCTCCTCACCTCTAAAATACTCCTTGGTCACAACCACACCTGAGTGTTCTGCATCAAAGCTGTGAGAGGAGAATAAGTAAAATGTTAATACCAAGAAGGTGATCAGAATTACAACAAAACAACAGGAAATAATGGGAAAGCGGTAGCACACTGGCAAAACATACCTGAAGTGCTGGTACTTCTTGATGTGTGGCAGTGGTCTGAAATAATGGTGTCAGATGCTCCTGCCACTTGTAACTCGGAACAAGCACTGTTCCATCCTCCTTCCCAACCAGCTGAGGGATGTTTACTCCAGAGATTGTGCTGTTCTTCACAACCTCTGCAATATCCGCCAGTGTGCTCACACGGGTCTTCCTGAAGCGCTGCTTTATGAGTCCAAAACACCAGTCACAACTGAACTTTGTATGTCCGACTGTTAGAAAATGAAGGTCCAAATTGCGATGGAGTTTGTGCAGTGTGCGCCAAGCACAGTACAGATCACTTTCAGTTTCAAAAAGAAGGGGGATGATAGATAAGCACTTTGGGAATTTGAATCCACCACTATCTCATTTTTCAAGAAAAATGGTTTTTTGACAGTTTTTGTGGTCTCCTGTAAAGTTGACGCGGCCGCGATGTGGAGGGTTTACTTGCGTCGGGTCACATATATCCAGCTTATCTTTCCCCCTAAAATTGGCTTCTTTTAGGGATGACAGGAAGCGATTTGGAACATGCACAGCATTTTTTAATTGCTGTTGGTAATGGCTCTGGGTCATTCAGACAGAGATTTTCATGTTTCTGCCCTCTGTTGGTGTGAATGAATGACAGTTGCAGCTACCATTGGCTGTCATAGACACATTGCCTGAAATGCATGGTAAATACAACAGTTTTCTAAATCGCTGAATGGCATTAAAATTATAACAGAGGTTCCTGTGTAGGTATAAGTACAGGTTCAGTTTTGTTCAGTTTAGGTCTAAGTACAGATGCAGTGCAATTCAGTTTAGGTCTAAGTGAAGACTTAGTGAAGAGTAGGTCTAAGTACATGTTCAATTTAGTTCAGTTTAGGTCTAACCGCAGGATCAGTTTAGGTCTAAGTATAGGTTCATCTTAGTTGAAGTAAGCTCTGCATACAGGTTCAGTTTAGGTCTAAGTGCAGATTCAGTTTTTGGAAGTTTATTGAGGGTGCTGATTAGGTGCACATTAATACTGATCAGTAGACCATTCATAATTTTTTTTTTTTAGTTTTTTGAATGGTGAATATAATGATACGTGGATGCATCGTGCAGTCTAGTCTTCAGATGATTTGTATGTAAGTGTTTTTGCCCAGGGGTCATTCCAGTTGCACTCTGGATGGGCTTCTAGATAATAAGATGTGGCAAAAGGGAAAAGATTAGCACTACAAAATGGATGTGTTTTCTAAGTTAAATGTATATGTATAGAGAGGTAGAAATTCATAGATTACTGCATTTGTTTTGTTTCAGTCAAAAATGAGCTCTTAAATTCTCACAAATTATGCAGCTATTTTGGTCACTAAGTTCAAGGACTGTAATCCTGCTAAAGGAAAATCTTCCCCAATAAAGAAATCTTTTGCATGCTGTTTTATCTATTAGTTGACATTCCCAAAGTGCGTTCAGTTTAATGTGCTATCAGACGCAGCTCCTCCTAGTGGCAGACAGTATTTTCAAGCTCAGACTCAAAGCCAAAAGTTCAGTCAAGAAGCTGAGCAGGTTGAAATCATATACATAGGGGTGTAACGAATAATGGACGTAGTCGACTAAAATCGATGACCAAATTAGTTGCCAACGAATTCAATTGTCGATTAGTTGGTAACGTCATTGCGTGTGTTTTTCGTGCTGACTTGGAATGCTCAGACATGTAGCCTAAGCTACGTTGCTTTACTGGAGTGAACAATAGAGATAGCAACAGCGTGACAGGGTTTCCGCTAGGATTTTTTTCATGCTGGTCCAGTGTCTGGAAAGAATTTATTTTACCAGACAAATTTGATACTTACTGGTTACGTTTCAATAACAGTCTATGTTACAAACACAAATATAATGTACACCTAGGATGACAAAAGAATGACAATGACCTCTAATCAGTTTGACTATTTAATGAACAGTAATGATTGAGCAAAACCTCGACATTAGCTGCTAAAATGTGGGCTACGTTTTGTATGAGCATTATTACCAAACATTTTGACCGGCAAGTTTTTAATTTATCGGTTTTTTATAAATTTTACCAGGCAAAAACTGGTAATTACCGGGTAACGGAAACCCTGCTTCACGACCAAAGACCTCAAAAGTGTGGCAGCATTACACTCTTAACTCTGCCAAGAAGGTTGTGAACTGCAACATTTGCAAACCTGACCTTGCCTGGCATGGGAGCACATCAGTTATGCTCGAGCATCTGAAGAGGTGGCACGTTGGCTGTCTGGATGATGAAGACCCATCTCGTTAAGTTAGTTATCTAGCTATCATAGCTAATGTTGCGAAAATGCGAAAATATTTCTACAACTCGTGTCTATGCGTGTGTGCCCAATGTGGGTTGCATTCAAATTAATTTGAATGAGTTATGGGTTTGTTGGATCTCGTAATGCTACCATGGATGGCTTTCTTCAAAGGAAGAAGACTTGTACTCCCCAGCAAACTACCCTTACCCTTACTCCTAGTAACCATTCATAAAAAGATATATTTTTGCATGAAGTTCTCATCTTTAATGTCTTTATTGTTAGTTAGCATTAGGGTTTGGTATCTACCGGACTGAATCGCAAAACACAGATTTTGATCCCTCATTTCGGTGCCACTAACCCTTTCACACTTACGGTCACACCAGTGTCATTTGCCCTTTAGCGCGTATGCTAACACTGGTGCGATTACAACCCGAGATTCGAAAAAATTCTAGCTAATTTTAGCTTTGAGGAAACAGCAGTTTAACATTAAAAGATACAGCAAATGCAGCAGTGAAAACTATGAGAAGCTTAATAACGCTAATGAAAACATAACTAACCATAAAACGTAACCGTATAGCGATCCCAGGCATGTGGCGTTAGGTTTCTTCCAGTATTTTTCCCCTTTAGTCATATCTGATGCGGGAGTACACCTCCAGTTTTCCGAGGCCATGTGAAATGCTTCTGAGGGGCAAAAACGCCACTCGTATCTATGTTGATATCACAGCAACAGCACTATGCTGCTTCCATGTGGTAGATAGAAACACATGGCTACAAAGATGAAGAGTGAAATCATATGCTATGTGTTTTCAAAGCTAATAGGTAAGTTATATAAAATATAGATACAAGTGATGTTAGCAATATAAAAAAGCCATTCTTTAATGTCGTCGACCTTCATTTTGTGCTTTTTTTAAGTATTGGTTCAGACACCGTTTAGGCACCGGCACTTAAATAAAAGTAAAAGTATCGCTTTAGCACCAGTATTGTAAAAAACCCAAACGATACCCAACCATAGTTAGCATATACCTAAAACAACCTCAAGCTAAATTTGAAAGCCGTTAGATAAATAAGAGCCATTGAGTAATTGTGCGATTCATTATCTGAATAGTCGATTATTCGACTATCAAGATAGTCGTTAGTTGCAGCCCTACATGCACTGTATGAACAGCTAATGTTTGAGCATTGTTGGAAGAGTTCTCTGGGATACAGAATGGCCCTGGTAGGCTTCATTATAAAGCAGGGAGTTGCACAGCACAGAAGCTGTTTGTGCGTCTTTGTAGCAGCTGTGGTTCCTCATGATGGTTGAATGTGTTCAGTCCAGTAATTTGCCATCAGACGACTCCCCATGTGGCAGACAGCATTTTCAGGTTCACCCTCAAAGCCAAAGGTTCCACAATGAACAGCCATTCAGCTGACAATCCTGCAATATTAATCAGGACTTTTGTGAGATGTGCTTGTGCATGACATTTTGCATAACATCAGGGCTATCAGTCAGTCTCATGACTCAGATACGCAGGGTCCTGGCATCTCCACTGATAGATTACAGATTCCTAATATTGTGTGTGTTGGGATGCCAGCGGTTGGTGTAATAAAAGCATCAGAGGGACGAGGAAGTTCCAAACCAAGTGGTTTATTTACAGGTGCCCCAATTACTAATGTGAGATATTTACAGTGCAACATCTACATGAACTAACAAACAACAAAAACTTGGCAAAGCAAAAACAAGAAAAGAAAGAAAAAAGTTACACTAGAATTTACTTGTGCTAGTAGGCTATGCCACAACTGGGCCCTATAGCACACCCCAGGAGAGTTAGCGTACTCTCCCAGTGCTTCACTTTCTGGAAAAAGACACCCGAGGGTGCTCTATCCAGGCCTTATAAACCTGAAGACTGAACACTCAGACACATACTTTGCATTCCATGATTTACCATTTCCTGTTACTTCACAAAAAGAAAGACACCTGCTAATTGAGAGTAACATTATTTCCCAGCATACAGAAAGGGGTACTGTAATACACTTAAAACAACCATAGAAGCCGTATATTCACATATATTCCCCCCGCTGTTTACTGTTTGGTTCCCCCCGTGCAAAACTAAATGAAATGCTTTTGCTGTGGGTGTACAAAATCTGACTCTGCTGTTTGCATAATGCATGGGGAGATATTGAGCCACTTCTAGTTACCATAAAATTTCTTTTACTGGCCTGGGTATATTTGCCCATATGTCCTTGTGCCTGCCTGCAACTGGCTGTTATTGGAAGCATGCTTTCTGATCAGCCTCTGAGTGTGTCCTGTGTCCTGACTCTTTGTGGCTATCAAAGATCAAAGTAGGGCAGGCGTCTCCAACACGTCGCTCCCAAGCTACCGGTAGTTCGCTGCCTGTTTTTGAGTAGCTCACCAAAAGGTTCAAAGATTATGTACAAAAAAATCCGACAACAGATAAATGCACCCTGGAAACCTCTTCCCATTTCAATCCAATCAAATACACAGATGTCCCATCCCTTCCAACACAAAATGATATCAGCTGCCAATCAAATAAGTTAGGCTACTGTCAAGTTTGCCAACACGTCGTCACGTCAGTTACCCTGTAGGCTAGTAGCTACTGAGCTAAAGCAAGGAGTTCGGTGGTGTTAGCAAGCCAGTTTAGCTTAAAAAATTGCCAGATTTATGATGAACAAAGAAAGTGGCCAGGCCAAAAACATGCTATTTCCATGAGGAATGGGAACACAAGTTTTTTTTTTCCACAAAGTGTGTGTGCCTCATCTGCGGTACCAGTGTTTCAGTCAGTAAAAGATGCAACGTTCAGCGCCACTTCAGGGACATTCTAAAGCTCTTAACGTGAAACGGCTTAACTTGACTTAATGTTCCAAAACAGCGATCAATGATCAACAAATTTCTCTCAGACATGTCTTGTCATAACCACTTTCACCTGTCAAAAAATCAAAACCAAACTCCTATGAGTATGGACATTATCGTACATTAAGCGTTTTCCTCTCCATTGATGCCCATTATAAGGAAACGGCTTAACGTCCAATGATCACCATATTTGTCTGACATCTCGTGTCATAAACACATAGTAATGTTTTCTATGACTTTGATGTGAATTTAAGATGCTTTGATATATTATGTGAGTGTGACAGAGTGCAGTCACTACAGTTGAGTATGTGCTCTGACTGCCACACCAATGAGCCTGGTTCTTTGGCGTCGCAGTCAAGGCTGCAGTTTGGTAGCTCGCTACCTGCTCGCTGCTCGCTACTTGCTCGTCACCTGTTTCCTGCTTCGCACTACCTGAATGCCTGACGTCGATCGGCTAGGACCCAGCCAGGACTCAAACCCGGAGTATTTGCGGATTCCAACATCTTCACACGTAAGTAGCCAGCTAAATTATCTACGATGGCTTCTCGCAGCTCCGTTTCTCCTATTCTTAGTTCTCCTCCCTCTCGCTGACTCTTCTGCTCAGTGTACAGCATGTTTAATTACTCTTTCTCCGCCAGTACTGCTAACTTTATTTGTGATAAATGCAAGCTGAACACTAGGTTGACAGAGAAAGTAGCAGAGCTAGAACCACACATCTGCACCTTATACGAGATTAAAGCTAGTGAAAGGTTTATTGAATCCTTCTCGGTACCGGATGCGTCAGTTAGCCGTTCCCTTAGCCCAATCCCAGCAGAGCCTTCACAGCAAGGCGAGTGGGTTACGGTTTGGGAAAATAAGATGCAAGTGTAAGCCCCCGGTGCACCACCAACCCTCGGTTCACATTTCAAACAGGTTCTCCCCCCTCAGTAACACACCTGCTAAGAAGCCTCTTAAAAGAGCCCTGATTATTGGTGATTCCATTCTTAGAAACGTGAAAGCAGAGACGGCAACGACCATAGTCAGTTGCATCCCTGGAGCCAGAGCAACCGACATAGAAGCCAATTTGAAAGTGCTGGCTAAAGCTAAAAGTAAATACTCTAAAATTGTTATTCACGTCGGCACTAACGATGTCTGCTTGAGACAATCGGAAATAACAAAGCTAACTATTAAATCGGTGTGCAGGATTGCAAAAAAATGTTGGATTCAGTCATTTTCTCTGGCCCCATCCCCATGCGTCGTGGTGACAAGATCTATAGCAGATTAACGTCACTTAATCGTTGGTTGTCTGAGTGGTGCCCCTCTAACAATGTGGGCTTTATAGATAATTGGCACAAGTTTTGGGGGAGGCCTGGAGGGAGGGTGCAGCAATCATCTCTAGAAACCTGGATCATAATCTGAACTCCTCTAAACCTTGACTGATCAGGGCCAAGGCCAGGCAGCAGACTTTCTGTCCTACACAGATGTCTGCTTTTTCCCTTGAACCACCACTTAAACTCAATCCCATAGAGACAGTGTCTGCTCCCCAACTCCCGGTCTCAAACTTCTTAAAAACATCTAGTAAAAGCATTTGTGCTGATAATTTGATAAAAATTAAACTTGACAAACCTGAAAGTAGTACTTGTAGACTTGTCCTTAAGATTGAGTTAATAAATATTAGATTGTTACAACCTAAAGCTACGTTAATAAGCGAATTGATTACTGATCACCAATTTGATATCTTATGCCTGACTGAAACGTGGCTTAAACCTGATAACTTTATCGCGCTTAACGAATCAACTCCTCCCAACTCGACCTACTGGCACAAGTTGTCACACAGCAGCTTTACATTGTTACCAGGCCTGAAACGTCACGTCATGTCAGCACCAGGCAATGTCCCTCAGCTAAAGGATTTAATGTATATATATGTTTTTAGCCTAAACTTAAAGGTGGAGAGAGGTCTGCTCCCCGAACCTCGGTAGGTAAGCTGTACCACAGGAGAGGGGCTCGATAGGAAAAGGCTCTATCGCCTATAGTAGTTTTGCCCACTCTTGGAATGATGAGAAGCCCAGCATTTTGGGAACCAAGGGCTCTTTGTGGAAGATATGGATGAAGAAGGTCCGTAGGATAGGGAGGGGCAAGCCCATTTAAAGCCTTACATGTGAGTAAGAGTATTTTAGTTCTAGTTAAGATTCTGTCTGCGAGTAGATTTATTTCAGTTAAGATAGGGTTTGAACATAGACTAGAGGAGATTTCATTGTGTAGGCTGTATGATCTAGGGAGCTCATCGATAAAGGCTTTAG
This sequence comes from Megalops cyprinoides, assembly GCF_013368585.1. Classification (NCBI taxonomy): domain Eukaryota; kingdom Metazoa; phylum Chordata; class Actinopteri; order Elopiformes; family Megalopidae; genus Megalops; species Megalops cyprinoides. The sequence goes on along the minus strand of NC_050588.1, from coordinate 43,627 downwards.
CTGTAAAAGAAGAAAACGTGCACCTAGAAGAAGATTTGGGCTCTGAGTATGTGAAGCACGTTAGCGGTAAATTGAAAGAGATGAGATAGTGGTCTGATAACACGGGATTGTGTTGCAGAATTTCTACCTGGTTAATATCAGCTCCATATGTGAGGACCAGATCTAGAGTATGGTTATAGTAATGTGTGGGTTTATTCACAGCTTGCTAGAGTCCAATAGGTTCAATGATAGACAAAAATGCTGTTCTGAACAGGTCATCTTCATTATCCATATGCAAATTAAAGTCGCCTACTATCACAGCCTTTTCTGTATTGACAAGCAGGTTGGATAAAAAGTTGGCAAATTCCGATAAGAAGACACTATAAGGGCCCGGTGGCCTGTAAGCTATTACAAGGGTAAATAGCTGAAATGCAGTCTTGTCAGGATGTGCAGAGCTAAGTACTAACAGTTCAAACGAATGAAAGTTATAGCCAGGTTTAAGTGGTGCGGAGTTACAAGACCTGTTTGTCGTTCGGCGTCGTTCTCAATGTTCACATTCGGGCCTGACGCTGGAAATTTGTCAGCTACGACAAAATTGTGTCAAAATCGGGTTGAATTTGTGTAGTCTGAACCCGGTATTAAATGCTTGAAGAAGAATAATGCAGGAGCTGCTGCCCATGCCTGTCTATATATCTGTAGGGCAGAAGTTTGGTACTGTTGCTTTTTTTCTTTTTGAGGTCATTTGTTTGTTCTGAAAGGAAGTAGAACTGATGCATTTAGAAGAATATGGCATGTTCTGTCATGTCTCGTGTTCATCACCCCCCAGTGCAGAGCAGTTACATAACATTACATGCATTTAGCAGATGCTCTTATCCAGATAAAGCGTCGCAATAGAACATAAGGGTATCCATTCAATTTAAACAAGCAACCAGATGCCAGATGAGACTTACACTCACTGGTCTGGGAGTGTTGTGAGCATAACACTATTCAAGCCGTACCACAAGTTAACTTGTGCACTCTAACAAAAACCAAGTATACAATGATACAATAGGTCTTAGAACACAAATTCATAATACATCATAATACTTGTGACGGAGTGCCGTCACTACGGTTGAGTATGTGCTCTGACTGCCATACCAACGAGCCTGGCTCTTTGGTGTTGCGGACAAAGTCGCATGTTTGGTACCCCGTAGACCCGGGTTCAAGGCTGGGCGGGGCGACTGCTCTCGCCCTTCGCTACAAATGGTATCAGAAGTGGGATGGCTGGCTGCGAGGCCATCGGAAGCGTGCCTGGTGTGTGAGCCGTATGAGGGACCCTCAGGTTAGGTTGACCCCGGTGTGAAGGACCCCAGAGATGGGTGAAGCATGGTGTGAGGGACCCCAGAGATGGGTGAAGCACTGGTGAGTGGGGCACCCTGGGATGGCTGGGCGGGGCGACTGCTCTCGCCCTTCGCTACAATACTACACAGTAAATTAACATTAAATGCAAGAAGTGGCAGGTATTAGGGGGTTGGGTATAGTAGGGGAACCAAGATGCAGTCTGAAGAGGTGGGTCTTCAGTCTGCGTCGGAAGATGATTCGGAATGATTCTGCTGTCCTGACCCCCATGGGGAATTCATTCCACCACTGAGGGACCAGTACAGATAGTTGCTCTGTGGATGCAGAGCGCAGTGATCTTGAGGGAACATAGGGTTTGAAGAGAGGCTGTAGGTATGAGAGGGCAGTCCCATTCACTGTCCTGTATGTGGGGCTGTGCGATATAACCGTTGCGTTATATTGCACAGCTATTTTTAGCGCAATAACAGCTATCCCTGGTATGTGGCGTTAGGTTTCTACCTGTATTTTTTTCCCTTTAGTCATACCTGATGTGGGAGCACACCTCCAAAGTTCAGTGAAATGCTTCCGGGGCAGAAAAATATCACATGTATCTATATGTTGGTTAACTTACTTATTAGCTTTGAAAAACACACAGCATATGTTTTCACTCTTTATCTTTGTAGCCATGTGTTTCTATCTACCACATGGAAGCAGCATAGTGCTGTTGCCATGATATCAACATTGAATAGATACGAGTGGCGTTTTTTTTCCCCCAGAAGCATTTCACATGGCCTCGGAAAACTGGAGGTGTGCGCCTGCATCAGGTATGATTAAAGGGAAAACAATAGGGGAATAAACCTAACACCACATGCCGGGGATAGCTGTAATTTGCAGGCCTCCCAGGCTGCACTATTCAGCTGCTGCAGCTCAACAACATCAAATCAACAACCTTCCAAAGTTCTCCCATGTCACCCCTTTACTGAGATCCCTCCGCTGGCTCCTGGTCGCAGCCAGGATCCGCTTCAAACCCTTGACCCTCACCGTTTCTGGCATTCTCCTTGAAATTGAATGCTGAGTGGTGTTCAAACCTGGGAATTGAGTTTTTGGGCTCTGACAGTGTTGCAAATGGTGTTTCTGGCAGTCTACTGGAAAGTGAATGCTGAGTGGTGTTCAAACATGGGAATGGCGTTTTTTGGGCTCTGAGAGTCTCCAAATAGAGTTTCTGGCATTCTCCTTGAAAGTGAATGCTGAGTGGTGTTCAAACCTGGGAATCGCGTTTTTGGGCTCTGAGAGTGTCCAAATAGGGTAGGATGAGGTCCTGGAGGTAGGTCGGGGCAGTCTTTTTTGCAGCAGAAAAGGTGAGAGTCAAGGTTTTGAAGCGGATCCTGGCTACGACCGGGAGCCAGCGGAGGGATCTCTGTAAGGGGGTGACGCGGGAGAACTTTGGGAGATTGTAGATCAGCCTAGAAGCTGCGTTTTGGATGAGCTGCAGCGGCTGAATGGTGCAGGCTGTAAGGACTGCAAGGAGGGCGTTGCAGTAGTCCATGCGGGAGAGTACGGTGGCCTGGACAAGCAGCTGGGTGGAGTAGGTGGTCAAGAATGGGCGAATCCTCCTGATGTTGAAGAGGAGGAATCGACAGGAGCGTGTTGTCTGCGAGATGTAGTCTCCAGTCTGTTGTTGAGGGTGACACCCAGGCTCTTCACAGATGTGGAGGAAGTTACTGTGAGGCCATCGACAGTAACTGGGAGCAGATAGATAGTGACTAGATAGTTGCAACTGACATTAACCTGCTAGCTAGATAATACTGCTACCTATCTAGCTATCACTAGCTAACTTAATGAAAGAACTAGCATCCAGGTTCATCTGTTCAAATTAACTGAAACTAAAGCCCCTTTCACACATGCATGATTAATAACGTTGGTTAGTAGTTGTTATAATATGTAATGTTGTTATAAGAAATGTATAATTAATAATAGATTATGTGTACCGGTAGCACCATTTGGATGTCTAACACCTCCATAAAGCCAGGACAGCAGGACTGGTGTGGCAAGTTTAAAAATGGGTCAGTTTTGCTTGGTGATCTTAACAGCGAGTTTAAACCAGGGGCAGTTTAGCCTGGTGTGAATTAGCAGTGAGTTACTGCTGTTTTACCATTGGCTGAGACTGCTCTGCAATGATCTGAATGTGTACCACCGTGGACAATGTGGTGACATCTACAGATTTTCACTTATTGAAAAGTGAGTCAGGCATTCAGTTAAGTAGAGTGATCAGAACAATGGCAGGAGTACAGGGCAAAGGTCAAACAGCTGATGCGTCTCTATCCCGCTTCACAGGAACATTGGTGTAGCTTTGCTCTGCTGTGGTGGTGAACACCGTGGCCACCGGTAGCTCTCGAATGAAATCTTTCCCAGAGATGTGGTGAGTTCTGTTAAGGGAATATATTTGCTTTGCTCCATTTTGTGCCCCCATGCCAGCAGCTGAATTGAACTGCTTTGCTCACCTCACCTGTCTGGCAGTGCTGAACTGATGAGTGAATGTATGATGATGGTTTGCTATAGATTTTTTCTTCTGTGGCAGAGCTGCAGTAGATTGCTTGGCTCCAGGATGCTCTCCTGCTCCTGGAGAGCCATGGTTCTGCCTTCAGCCTGGCAGCTTATTGCAGGCGGATCCATCCCATTTGAGCAGAGAGGATTTCTCCACTGACAGTTTCCATAGCTTTAACATGCACAAGGTCTGTAATGTAGAACAAAGAACAATAAAATCGACCAGCAAGGACAAACGAATACATAAGGACCACCACACGCATGAGGTCCATCGCCACTCAGGTCTCCCTCAGCTATTAAGCTGCTAGATGCCTTCCGCCACGATGTAACTCAACATATTATTACACTGTCCACCCACTAGAAATTTCCCGCACCCCACCGATCCTCAACATATTCCTGGTGGAGTTCTTTGTTCTGTTCACATGTCTTCTCCAGCGGTTTTCTACTTGTGTAGCCTTTCACACTGAATATAGCTGCCATCCATTTCATTAGTCCTGTTTTTGGTGTCTACCATTCCTGTGGGGAGGTCAGTAATGGCTTCAGCCTTTGGGGAGAGTGGCCAGGTTGATCATAATTGGGCCTATTTTATTTGTTTTCACATTTGACTGCAGTAGAGGAGAGCCCTCAGTGCTGGATGGGTAGAGGGAGTGGGCCACCAAGTCTTTATAGTCTTTTCTATATTTGGCCTCTAGAGCTTTTTTTTTTGGCTCATCTGTTTCTACCCAGTAGTAATCGTAATTTCGTAAATGCGGTGTTAGTTTTGGTGATTTGGTTGGGGGGAAAAAACTGGATTTTTTGCAGAAATGGGTGGACTCCCACTCATCAAGAATGTGGTGATATACAGGGAATGTTTTTGCTATTGTTTCTCAAGTTACACCACTCTTTGTCTTGCTCCACTGGCTCCTTCTAGCTGCACGCATCAGGTACAAGAGGTACGAGGTGCTTGCATTCAGAACAACCAACGAAGCTGCACCTACCTACCTGAACGCTCTACTACAAGCATATGTTCCCTCCCAACCACTACTCTCTGCTACTGAATGGTGTGTGGTGGTCCCATCACATCGCAGCACAAAATCACCATCAGCACTTTCTCTGCTGTTGTCCCCTGATGGTGGAATGCCCTTCCACACTTCATTCTGCCAGATCCCTCATTGTTTTTAAGAAACATCTGAAGACAGCTATTCCGCCCTTACCTGATCCCCTGAATTGCTACCACCTAAAGCGATTTCTTATGTCCTAAACTCTCCATAAAAATTAATGGTTTAATGCACTTGTGTCTCTACCAGCTAGCTTGTATCTTGTCTAGCCAACTGTTGAAACTTGGTTATGCAGCACTTCTAATATTGTGACTCCATGTATGGCTTTCGCTTGTGTTGGGCTCTGCCTCACTTTTAAGTCGCTTTGGATAAAAGCATTTGCCAAATGAATAAATGTAAATATAAAATAAATGTTTCTGGATGCGAGATTTGAATGACGGTAAAAAAATTCCAAAAAACAGTCAGATAGCCTCATCTGGTGGAGAGGTGTAAAATATCACTCTTTTGTGTTGTCCTCAGTTGGTACACACATTCTCAACAACAGCACGATCAAGCAGGCGGTGAATGATTCTTCACCAAATTCACTATAAAGCAGTGATCATGGAACTGAACTGTCGGGATCAAGAGACTGCATGAGAGCGGCCCATCTCCCAGCCGCTCTGCCCGTCACTCTGGCCGTCTCCCAGCCACTCTGCCCGTAATTCTGCCCGTAACTGCCTGTCACTCTGCCTGTCTCCCAGCCACTCTCCGAGCCACTCTGCCTGTCACTCTGTCCATCTTTCCCAAGTGAACTGAGAGAGCATTAAGTGCCAGAAGTGTACATTTTTATACATCACCAAGATGTAGTGGGCATGGAATGTAATGCTACGAAATGTAGTGTGGGCATAATGTAGTGTAAGCGCGCTCTCTCTGCAGTGATGGAAGCCACAGCAGTGAGCACGTCTGCTCCGGGGCCAGAGGAATTTGACCGCAATGTCCCACGCATCTGCAGCGTCTGCGGGGACAAGGCTACAGGTTTTCACTTCAACGCCATGACCTGCGAGGGCTGCAAGGGTTTCTTCAGGTGCGCACACAGGGACAGGCCGCCGGGTGCGGGGCAGAGCTGGGTAGAGCTGGCCATGAGTGACAGGGTGGAGCCTGTTGTGCAACACTATGTTGGGCTGTCCAGGGAGTGCTATGAAACATGAACTGAAGCCCTCTCCTTTTCATGGGACAGGTGACATGTGGATTGAGAGGGCATGCAAGGTGTGCCTGTCAGTGTGAGAGTGCATGTGTGTGTGTGCCTGTGTGTGTTGTGCGTGTATGTGTATTTATGTGTGTCTATACACTCTTTGTCTGTCGAGCTGCTGGCTTCTTGTAAAAATGTGCTCACTCTGCTGGTGTGCAGCCCACTGTGAGCTTTGGAGCTATAACGCCATGCCAAGTTCACAGTCCGGTATGTGCCTCAGATTTTAGGTCATGGTTCAGGACGTACCTTGGCACACCAATTATTTGAAAAAGAAGGGAAAAGGACACAAGAATGGAATTTCTTTAGTCTGAAGACCATTTAAAGCAAAAGTCATAGCTTTCCTGGCTCCAAGTGTCAGTGCTCCGCCTCCTTAGCTGTTGTGTTTTTGTTTTCCTTGCCCATGTGCTTTTGTTTTCCCTTGTATCTTAGTCCTGCCCTGCTCCCCGCCCGGTCTCCGCCCGCCTGATTGCCTGCACACCCTGCTTCCCATCCCCTCGTCAGCCCTGCCCTATATCTTCCCTGCTTTTCCCTGTCCTGTTGCTAGTTCGTCGCAGTGTGTTTCTCCTGTTTCGTCCCCGCAGTTTGCTTTTTGCTTCTGTCTGTGTGTTCTTTGTTTTTTGACCCTGCTCGTACCCTGACCTCGTTTTTGCCTGCCGCCTTGTCACGTTCGCCTGATTGCCTGCCTGTCCGGTTCCCGACCCTGCCTGCTCCGGTTTCCGATCCTCGTTCTGCCCACGGACTGCCTTCCGGTTTTCGACCCTGCCCGTGTCTGTTTAGCGATCTGCCTGACGATTTCATTTAAGACGCTTGGAACCCGAAACTCCCGTGGTCCGCGCCTGAGTCCTTGCCTGAGCCTTGACACCAAGATGTAGCTGTTAATCTTCTTGAAAAAAACTAAACTTCTAAACTTACCTAAAATGAAAGAAACTAAAGCAAACTTGAGCAATGCGTTCAGGCATAACAGTGACATGGTACGCTATAGCCTTTCACTGCCATCTACAGGTCTGTGTTGAAATAAAACAAAACAGCACAAAGGTGTCAAATCAAAAGGAATACACAGTTGCAAAAAGGCCTTGTGCAGGAGACAGAAGTACTGTAGGGCAGTGTTTCTCAATCCTACTCCTGGAGCCCCCTTGTCCTGCATATCTTCTATCTATCCTTGCTCCACACCTGAGTGAAATTAGTGGTCTTGCTCTTGATTAAATCAAGTGTGCTCAGCTAATCAAAAGTGCCACTGATGAGTTCAGTCAGGTAAGAAGAGCAGGGAAAGATGGAAAACATGCGGAGCAGGGGGCCCTCAGGAGCAGGACTGAGAATCAGTGCTGTACGGTATCTAGTTAACTAGTTAAATTAACATAACACTCTTAGCAACTTTTAAATGATGCCTGTTTCTCTCTGTCTCTCACTTTGTGCTCTCTTGGTCTGTCTGTCTGTCTGCCCCCCCCCCACACACACACACTGTGTGCTCTCTCTGTCTGTCTCCTAGGCGCAGTATGAAGCGCAAGGCTAGCTTCACCTGCCCGTTCAGCAGTAGCTGCACCATTACCAAGGACAACCGGCGGCACTGCCAGGCCTGTCGGCTGAAGCGCTGTTTGGACATTGGCATGATGAAAGAGTGTAAGTCCTCTGAGCCTACTGCTCATCCAGGATCACCTCATACATCTCTACTCCTGACGCTGACTGTTACACATAAGCAGTCAGATTTAAGCTGCTGCACACAGAAACTCCAGCCCTGTGCCAGCCTCGCTGGGGGAAATCTGCTCGAACTTCGTGGTCCACTGAGGACCTCCAGACACTGCCAGCCACTGGTCAAGTGTTACTGTTTATAATGGCAAGCAAATATTTAGCAGCCTGTAAACTTGCAATTCAGACTTCTGCTTTTAGAAGCTAAACGTTTATTATGATATCAATGTATTTAGCACATAAATACAATAAATAACAATACACATAAATACAATATTAATTGCTAATTCAGTTGAGGCTATTGAAGAACTTATTTACTTGCTGTGTTGTACTTGGAAAAGAAATTGAATTTAGTTGCGGTAGGCCTTACATGATACTGGCCCTCTTCCCCTCAGTCATGCTGATGAGGTTGAGAGAGGTAGGAATTGGTTGGAGCTGAGTTAAGGTGGTAGGAGCTCGAGCTGAGGGAGGTATGAGCCGAGTTGAGGAAGGTAGGAGCCAAGCTGGGGAGGTAGAAGCTGAGTTGAATGGGTTGGAGCTGAAGTAAGGAGGTAGGAGCCGAGCTGAGGGAGGAATGAGCCGAGTTCAGGAGGCAGGAGCTGAGTCATGATAAGCATTATATGTGAGAGGACCTGCTCCTCACAGTCATCCTGACAGATGAGGAGGTGCAGCGGAAGAAGGACCTGATCCAGAAGCGCAAAGAGGAGGAGGCGGCACGGGAGGCACTTAGGCCGCATCTGAGCGAGGAGCAGAGCCATGTCATTGCCATATTGGTGGAGGCGCACCACAAGACCTACGACGAGTCCTACTCCGACTTCACTCGCTTTCGGGTCAGCGACTCTCAACACATTCCTCAGTCGCTGTACATAAAGATGACAGCAGCACTACGCCTCTGCCAGTCATACACAAGAACATAGGCAGTATGTTGACAAGAACATACATCCATGTATTGATCTCATTTTTTTCATTGATGATGATCACTATTTTCAACATTACATTGTTAATGATGATGATCAAGTCTGCTCACACATTGTAACTGAGTGGAGAACCTCAAATTGCTTTGCGTTTATTCATGTCAATACCAATACCCGCACATTGGTATTCTCTCAGATGTAAGGTATATTCTCTCACATAGGCAGGTCAACAGTGTGAATACACCTTTACAATATGTTTACACTTATATAAAACTACATACAGTATTATAGTCATGGTTTTACTTTGACAAAACGTGCTGGAGCACACATCACACTTTAGTTTGGTTTAAGCATCGAGATTTGGTTTGGTTTAAGATGGTGACTATGTGGGAGTGCAGATGCGCTTAACCACCGGTGTGTTTTCCCTTTCCTCTGACTACTCACAGTTACTGTGTTTTAGCACATCTTCGGATTATGTTTGGTTCAGGCATTCCTACAGAAATGACTTCTCAAAACTGCCAACGTTTATTCCCATTCAGCACATTCTGGGACCTCCAGAGATGCCTTCAGTCCCCAGCATAAACTGTTATTAATGAGCGTTTTACAGACCATGTGCTCTCCCAGTGTAAACCTCCTGGCTTCAAGTAATGACAAGACGTTGATTTGGTACAGTGTTTCTGCAGCCCATTGTAGTAGAGCTCAGTCATGCCGGTGTTGTGTGCACTGCTGGCACTGAGTGTTTCTGCTCTTGTGTGATTTGTGTGTGCACGCTACAGCCACCAGTGCGTGAGGGTCCTGTCACGCGCAGCGCGAGTCGGGCTGCGTCCCTGCACTCGCTCTCTGATGCCTCCTCCAGCTCCCTCGGACACTCCCCCGGTAAGAACACAGCCCCAGTTAATGGCATCACCATGAGCGCTTAGCTCTTTCTTTGATTACATTATTATTGCATTACATTATTGGCATTTAGCAAGACACTCTCATCCAGAGCAACTTACATCAATTACAGGTTTTTACATTGCTATCTATTTATACAGCTGGATATTTACGGAGGCAATTATGGGTTAAGTACCTTGCCCAAGGGTACAGCAGCACTGGCCCCATGGGGAATCGAACCGGCAACGTTTTGGTTACAAGTCCTGCTCCTTAACCACTAGGCTACACTGCTGCCCCGTGTGTGAAAAGAATTCCTGCCGCAGCGAGTCAAAATGCTTTGAAGAGAGGATTCTTGTGTAATTTTTTTTCTTTCAGTAAATGTGATGATAAAAAAGCACCATTTTAGAATTACTCACACACAGACGCACACTTCTTTGAAGTGTGCCCTGATTGGATCGTCTTCCTGCAGAGTCTACAGACATGAAGGTGATGAACTTCAACAACCTGCTGATGATGTACCAGGATGACAGTGGCAGCCCTGAGGCCAGCGAGGAGGAGAGCCCTCACCTGTCCATGCTACCACACCTGGCCGACCTGGTCAGCTACAGCATCCAGAAGGTCATCGGCTTTGCTAAGATGATCCCAGGGTTCAGGTGTGTGTGTGGTGTGTGTTTGTGTGTACACGGGTGCATTTAACTGTCAGAATGCTGGCTTCCTACACTGTACTCACAGGGAGGTCAGAGAGTTGACGTGTTGAATGCGTGTGCGTTTGTGTGCTGTTATGTTCAGTCTACATAGGTCATTGGTAAGTGTCCAGGTGAAGACTGGTTCTTCTGTATATGATGCTAAAAAGTTTAATTTCAGAATGAAACCTGGGGGCTGTTTTTGCAAACATTGACAGAGCTGTGATATCAAACCAGATGGATATTATCTAGGCTAATTTTGATGTCATAGTCATCTGGGTACAAGCCAATTACAAGCCATTTTGGAAAAAAAATGAATAAAGCTTTTAGTATGATAGAAGGTGGAACTTCTAGTTTCCAGGTAGAGGAAGAATGCCCTCAACATTCTGTGCATAGTGTTCCTTCCCTGTACCTCCCTTGGCTAAACAGGAAAAGAAACCCCTGCTGTGACAAACAGCCTGACCATCATTACCAGTTCACCAGCCAGTCGAGAGTTTTCGTGCCCGTCCTGGGCTGGATATCTGAATGCAAGAAGGATTATGTGTGCTTCAGCTGAACACTGTCAGAGGAGCTGTGTGAGATACTTCATATTCTCTGTGCTGGCTCACATGCTAAAGCCACACCTCAACCTTTGACCTTTGAGACTGTGGCCCTGCCTTGTGTAGAGAACTGACGGCCGAGGACCAAATTGCCCTGCTCAAGTCCAGCGCCATTGAGGTCATCATGCTGCGCTCAAACCAGTCTTTCAACTTGGAGGACATGTCCTGGAGCTGTGGCGGGCCTGACTTCAAGTACTGCATCAACGATGTCACTAAAGGTGAGAATGTCTTTAGCACGGCATCAACACATCATGAAAGTGGACATGAAACAGCTTAATTTTGATGAGTTTTGTACAGAATTAAGTGTGTGGGAATTTATTTTGAGAAAATTTTAGATATAAAACAATTACACTTTAAATTATAATAGATTTATGTTTGGTACTAACTCATGCTTTTGCTCTGGCTCGCCACCATATTACCGTTGCATCACTGACTGTCAATGTCATGAGGTTGGTTATTTGGAAAGTCGACCAAGGAAGACAGCAGTTGCAGCGGTGGTACATAGAATTTCAAGAGAAACTTGCTTGTTGTTCGAGAGAAAAGTAATAAAAAGAATCAATAAAATCATTTTAAATCAATATTTTGTGTCAAATTATTGATTTCTTTAGTAAGTAGCCGTGTAATAAGCGGATAATGTACAGCTTCGCGTCGAGGTCTTGCATCACCCCGTCAGGGTTTATTTCGCAATAATGACCGGCTCGCTGTATATTATCCCTTACATATTATCTACATTATCCGTTACATATTATCTAATCATTATCTTGTAAACTAGATGGCTCTGCTTTGATGAGAAAAGACGTAACATAACCCTGGTTGTACCTTTCTCTGCTCTGCCAGATGGTCATGCCGTTGGGCCCTTTCCTTATGGCGCCCAGCTACTTCTTTGCTATTAGACTGGGTCGGATGGTCTGTACACCCAATCTTATAAAAGGAAAAGTCAAACACAGAGGGAGTGGCCTCGGACTTCAGCTTGTTGGTCTGGCGAACCACCAGTACGTCTGACTCTCATCCAGATCATCCTTGTTCACAAAGTGCTCGCCACAAACCCTAGCATCACGGCTAACAGGGGGATTCTTTCATCTCAGTGCAGCTAGCCAACGATAAAGAACCACTTGCCGCTTAAGAGGCAAAGTATGAAAATGGACAATCTTTCTTTGGTTTTTGACTCTATAAAATTCATTGCTGCATCCAGGAGCAATACAAAAGGGACCCCCCTTGCATCGCGTTTTAGTTTGGCTTTTCTTATTTTCCATTGAGTCAGTGATTGTCAGTGCTGTCACTAGTTAGCTAATGTAAACTAATGTAGAATGTCCAAGACAACCAACCTCATGACGTCGCATTCTACGCTAAAACAAGATGGTGGTACACTTGTTTCAAAAATGTAACTTAGATTACTTATTATTTTAAATCCAGTTTCACTGACAGTGTTAAACCTAGAAGGATTTTTAGAGTGGGAATCCATCTTGTAAATTATGCTAACTACATCTAGTGTTTCATGTCCACTTTAAAGGTGAGTGTGTTTTTACTCCTGCATCAACGACATCACTAAAGGTGAGTTTGTTGTTAGCACTGCATTAACGATGTCAGTTAAAGTCAGAGCATGTTTGGTGCTGTATCAATGATGTTACTAAAGGTGAGCTTGTGCTTAGTACTGTATCAGTGACATCACTAAAGGTGAGTGTGTGTAGTACTGCATCAATGACATCACTAAAGGTGTGTTTTATACTGCATCAATAACGTCAGTTAAGGTGAGAACGTGTTTGGTACTGTATCAATGACATCACTAAAGGTGACCATATGCTTATGTAACGGGTGGTCTCTTGCGTTGTGTTTTTAATGTGATGTTACGTGGGTCGGCGAGCGAGCGAGTTTCGAACCGAGGTTCTTACTGCTCGCTGCCAACCCCTTAAAGCCAGCGTCGTTGCCAGTTGAGCTAAAGGCAAATTGCCGTTAGCCTGTCGGCGACAACGCTACTTAACCAGGTCTCAGGGGGAGTGACGTAGCCGCTGCAACCACTCGGCTACCTGCTACCCGCTACCTAAGGCTTTACGCAGGACTCACACGAGCTAATCACTTCAGCTCCGCTACACTCACCCCCCTTTGACCTCCTCTGACTCCTCAGCGACCACTGGCGGCCAAGCTGTGCTTTAGCCAGTGATCCGGGTCACGGCACCAATGTAACGGGTGGTCTCTTGCGTTGTGTTTTAATATGATGTTACGTGGGTCGGCGAGCGAGTTTCGAACCGAGGTTGTTACTGCTCGCTGCCAACCCCTTACAGCCAGCGTCGTTGCCAGTTGAGCTAAAGGCAAATTGCCGTTAGCCTGTCGGCGACAACGCTACTTAACCAGGTCTCAGGGGGAGTGACGTAGCCGCTGCAACCACTCGGCTACCTGCTACCCGCTACCTAAGGCTTTACGCAGGACTCACACGAGCTAATCACTTCAGCTCCGCTACACTTAGTACTGCATCAATGACAACACTTAAGGTGAGTGTGAGTGTAGTACTGCATCATTGTCACTAAAGCTGAGTGTGTATGTTCCGTACCGCATCAGTGATGTCGCTAAAGGTGAAAGTATGCTTAGTATTGCGTCAGTGTTGTTGACGGTGAGTGCACACTAGAGGTGCGAATCTTTACTGGTCTCACGATTCGATTCGATTACGATTCAAAGGGTAGCGATTTGATTACAAAAAGATTCTCGATGCATCACGATGCATCCTGTCCTTCATCTTTTTGTTTAACAGCTGTTTTCAAAAACAGCGGTTGTAAATTAGTGATTATGGTTATTTGTTTTTCAGTTGAATTATATTTAAAGTTCAAGAAAATCTACTAAAAGACAAGTTTTCACACCGGTGTGGTTTGCCGTTTAACGCGTATGCTAAAACCGGTGAAATTAGAACACTAGATTGGAAAAATTCTAGCTAATTTTAGCTTTGAGGAAACAGGGATTTAACATTAAAAAATATAGCAAATGCTAACTGAAAACTATGAGACGCTTAATAATGCTAAAAATCAGCAAGAGTTTCCTCTCGTCATTACAATATTAATAATTCATTGATTATATTTTTCCTAAACATGAAATATAGTTAAATGTGCAGGGCGAGACATGGTGAAAAAGGTTTATAAAAATATAACGATTAGGAATTATTAGTTTAAGACAGATATAGTAGAGAACGGGAGAGTTCGCTCTGTAGGTAAGTTTTGATCCTCGGTTTTGCGATAGAAAAAAAGACTTGCCCCCTGATTTACTGAGGTATTTGCAAACCAGGTAGATTTAAAAATATTTTTTATGTGTGCGCCTAAATTAAAACATGCTTTCACTGGGCGGTATAGTGTGTTTAAATAAGCTGTTTTTCCTTTAAATCAGGCGCAAAGAGCTAATATAATAATTAGAATAAACCCATCCTTCATTTTTGCGCTCTCTGGCTGACACTCCTTGAAATAGGTCTACACATTCATCAGTTCTACGGCTCAAATTGATCCCCGGGGAGGTAATAAATATATATTTTTTACGTTATAGTAGAGACACTGGAATTATAGTGTGTGTGTGGCAGGATGCGCCCAGCTGTCTGTGTCGGGGGGCGGTTGGCGGTTTAAATCACGATGCCGGCTCAACACCGTGATGTCTGTCAGCCATCGTCCAACCCTAGTTCGGTTTTTAGCATACGTGCAAAACGGCTAATCACACCGGTGTGACTGTACGCGCGAAAGGGTTAATTACAGTTTTTAAGAATCAATTATTTTCTGTTTCTGCACGGATGCAGAATCTTTCACTTTTGCATCGCGATGCATCGTAAAAACAATTATTTTTCCCAGCTCTAGTGCACACTTAGTGCCACTTAAATGTCATTGCTGGAGGTGAATGCTATCTCTCTGCCCAGCGGGACACACCTTGGACCTGCTAGAGCCTCTGGTGAAGTTCCAGGTGGGGTTGAAGAAGCTCAATCTCCATGAAGAGGAGCATGTGCTACTCATGGCCATCTGCCTGCTGTCTCCAGGTATGTCCCTGTGTGGATCAGAGCTCCAGGTATGTACCTATGTGGAATTAGAGCTCTGGGCCTCCAGGTACGTACCTGTGTGGAATCGGAGCTCCAGGGCCCCATTTTCTCTCACTGACCTCTGTGAACTAATATGATAGATAGGGTTCCCATGGCTTGAGGAAATCCTTGAAAATATTTTTCATCATGGAAAAGTCCTGGAAAGTGTTAAATATGTCACTGTAATGAAAAGTCATGAAAAATTACCCAGACCAAAAATTTAAAGTTCATTGAAATTGAATTGAATTTTCTGCTTCTATAGCAAGCTCAAAAAAAGCTCAGACTTTCTTGCTACCACTCTGGCTTGATACTATTTTCTATAAGGTTCAGTTTCAATATCACATCGATCACTGTCTAGCTTGTTGGCAACCTAACATTATTAGCAAGGGCCAATAGTATCTGTTACCGTGTGTCTATGCAGACAAAATATTTCAGAGATGAAATCCTTCCTTTAGAGCAGCCCAGTTTCACAGGAATTTGGCATTGCAGCAGTAAGAATGTTCCCTGGATACATGAAGTAGAAAGGTATCGAAAGTGAGTTGGACCCTGGGTGCAAAAGAGTGCTCAGTGTGTGTGTGTGAAGCTTGTGTCTGTACCCCTGTCTACCAATGCTACCAATACCAATACACTACCAATGCCTGTGTGATCCCCCAGACCGACCCGGGGTACAGGACCACACCCGCATTGAGCTGCTGCAGGACCGGCTGTCGGAGGCGCTGCAGGCTTACATCCGTGTGCACCACCCAGGCGGCCGCCTCCTCTACGCCAAGATGATTCAGAAGCTGGCAGACCTGCGGAGCCTGAATGAGGAGCACTCCAAGCAGTACCGCTCGCTGTCCTTTCAACCTGAGCACAGCATGCAGCTCACGCCGCTTGTCCTCGAGGTCTTCGGCAGCCAGGTGTCCTAGTGCCCTGGGGCTGTGAGTGAGTGGGGGGACAGAGTGGTATAATCCCAACCCCTAGTGAGTGGGTGTGCGGACAGAGTGGTATAATTTCAGCCCTGAGTGATTGAGTGAGTGTGGGGAGAGAGTGGTATAATCCCAGCCTTGAGTGAGTGAGTGAGTGAGTGAGGGAGGGGACAGAGTGGTATCATCTGAGCCTTGAGTGAGTATGGGGAAAGAGTGTTATAATCCCAGCCTTGAGTGAGTGAGTGAGTGTGGGGACAGAGTGGTATCATCTCAGCCCTGAGTGAGTGAGTGTTGGGGTGGAGTGGTATCATCTGAGCCCTGAGTGAGTGGGTGTGGGGACAGAGTGGCATCATCTGAGCCCTGAGTGAGTGGGTGTGGGGACAGAGTGGCATCATCTGAGCCCTGAGTGAGTGGGTGTGGGGACAGAGTGGTTTGATCTCAGCCCTGAGTGAGTGTGGGGGCAGATTGGTATCATCTTAGCCCTGAATGTGTGAGTGTGTAGTCAGAATGGTATAATACCAGCCCTGAGTGAGTGAGTGTGGGGACAGGATTTTATCTATTCCCTTCCACAATATGTACTCTTCTGTGTTTGGCATAAAGATTTGAAAGACATGGCACAGGCTCATTCTGCTCCAGGAGAACGGCACCATGATAGGCGGCAGTGTAGCATAGTGGTTAAGGAGCAGGACTCGTAACCGAAAGGTTGCCGGTTCGATCCCCGCTGGGACACTGCTGCTGTACCCTTGGGCAAGGTACTTAACCCACAGTTGCCTCAGTAAATAATATCCAGCTGTATAAATGGATAACATTGTAAAGAACTGTAACCTATGTAAGTCGCTTTGGATAAAAGCGTCTGCCAAATGAATAAATGTAAATGTAAAATGTAAATGATGATGGACCTTTGGGGGAGTAGTTTTCATCTGCAGGTCAGAGGTTGTGGTAACGTGGAAAAAGGTTGTGGTAACGTGGAAAAAAGAAGGAATTGATTTGAGGTAATTTATATAAATATACTGAATTTTAATACAAATATATATATATGTCTGTATTTAAGATGAATTGATCCTATTGAAACAAAGGACATAGTCTTGTATATTACAGCATACTGTGTGTTGTATGTATGCCTGCCACTAAGGGGTGTGAGTGTAGCATGCGTGTGTGACATACACACACATACAGTGAGAGCGCCTTCTTTCTCTGTGTGTTTGTATAGCAGGGCATTATATTACCATGCAACAGCTAGTGCTTCAGAGTCTGATCTACGGTTGGGTTGTGGATCTTATGGCTGTGTGTCTTTGTGCCCATCAGTCTCTTCTCCACTGCTTCTTAATGCTAATCTGTTCACACTGTTGTGTTTGACCCAGTTTTAAATTCTCTTAACAGTTAACCAGTCAGCCAAGCCCTGCTATGGTTTGATGGGAAGTCCTCGGCAGACATTGTGTGTTAATTCACAGCAAGCCCTCCGTTGGTGCCTTTGATACAGCGTGTATGATAGGCATAATGAGTTTACCATCCAGAGACATGAGGCACATTTCGGTTTCACTAGTACTTCAGCCACAGAGCTACAGCCATTCCTAGTGCAGTGTGGAGTTCCCACTCATGTGGTCCTCGGCGACTCAGTTGAGCTGAGCTGCTCGATGTTGGCTTACCGTCCACTGTGAGCAAACAAATGGTTGTAGGCTAACATGCCTCCTGGGCCCCAAGATAGCGGGGTTGTTTTTATACTGCAATAAAGTGGTGTCATAACAAAATGAGTGCATTTCAGAGTACACATGCCTGATATAGGAAGAGCACTGCTCTCTTTCGGTAAATGGCTGAATTATTTTCAGTACAGCAGGAGGCTGAAGGTCTGATACTCTTTCACAACTTCACTCTCCCAAGACTCTGAAGTGGAGCTGTATGAAGGCTAAGGGATATGATGAATCCTATGTGTTGGCATAAGCTTTGCTACCCTGTACTGGTTACACTGTGTAAATATTACCCGACACATACTTTGCTGTACATATTGGTGCTCAATAGGGAATGCTCAGATAAAGGACATTGTCACATTTATGCAGGTATTTTACTGATCTTATTTTGTTTTCCTCTTATAAAAACTACTTTGACATAATAAATCCTGTGTTCTATGGTGGGAATGAATTATTTCAAATGATTTGCTCTGAGTTCAGACTCTGCCATTGACATGAGAATTGGGTGTGGGGAAAAAACTCTTTGTTAGTTTAAAAGGTGAAATATGTTGCCGCTGCATGAAGTGTCTGTCATGCCATGAATCTGTGATGGATGGAATGCTGCGCTCTAAGGGTGAAATCCCAAAGGACTGTCTAGGCTGTCTAGTCTAGGACCGAGGCTACTGGGGTAATGTGCTCAAAGTTCTTTGTTTTAGTTAGAATACGAGCAGCTGCATTTTGATCCAACTGAAGGGGCTTTAGGGAGGTATATGCACATCCTGACAACAGGGCATTACAGTAGTCCAATCTGGATGTAACAAAAGCGTGGATTAGCTTTTCAGTGTCATGTATTGATAGAAATTTCCTGATTTTCGCAATATTCCTCAAATGAAAGAAAGCAGTCCTAGAGGTGTTTTTTATGTGTTTCAAAAGAGAGCTCAGGATCAATTGTGACACTAAGGTCTTTGATGGTTGCATTTGAGGCCAGTGAGACACCATCAAGATTTAATGTAATATTGGTGAGTTTGCTCCTGATAGACTTTGGGCCAATAATCCAATATTTCTGTTTTGTCCGAATTTAGAAGGAGGAAATTATGTGCCATCCATGACTTTATATCTTTGAGACAGGCTTCAATGTTTGATATTTCCAAGGAGAGATCAGGCTTGGCCTATATGTATACCTGGGTATCATCTTCATAACAGTGGAAATTAATGCCATGTTTACGAATGATATTTCCAAGAGGCACCATGTATAAAGAAAAGAGCAAAGGTCCAAGCACGGATCCTTGTGGTATTCCATGTCTTACTCTGGAGCGTTTGGAAGACTTATTGTTAATGAAGAAAGTGATGTCGCTCTGACAGATAAGACCTGAACCAGGATAGAGACTTTCCGCTTATGCCACTACAGCAGAAGACCCCTCCAGGTACCACTCCTCTCAGCTAAGGACAGGAAACTGAGGCTACAGTGGGCACAGGCTCACCAAAACTGGACGGTAGATGATTGGAAAAACATCGCCTGGTCTGACGAATCTCGATTTCTGCTGCGACATGCAGATGGTAGGTTCAGAATTTGGCATAAACAACATGAATCCATGGATCCATCCTGCCTGTGTCAACGGTTCAGGCTGGAAGTGGTGGTGTAGTGACGTGGGGAACATTTTCTTGACACACATTAGGCACCTTAATACCAATTGAGCATTGTTTAACTGCCACAGCCTACCTGCGGACCATGTGCATCCCCTTATGACCATGGTCTACCCATCTTCTAATGGCTACTTCCAGCAGGATAACGTGCCATGCCACAAAGCACATGTCATCTCAAACTGGTTCTAGGAAAATTACAATGAGTTCAGTGTACTCCAATGGCCTCCACAGTCACCAGATCTTCATCCAATAGAGCACCTTTGGGATTGCCCTGACCTCCAAATTCTCCAGATCTCAATCCGATTGAGCGTCTGTGGGATGTGCTGGACTGACAAGTCCAATCCATGGCGGCTCCACCTCACAATTTACAGGACTTGAAGGATCTGCTGCTAATGTTTTGGTGCCAGATACCACAGGACACCTTCAGGGGTCTTGTAGAGTGCATGCCTCGGCGGTCAGTGCTGTTTTGGCAGCACACATAGGACCAACAGCATATTAGGCAGGTGGTCATAACGTTTTGGCTCATCAGTGTGTATATGTAAAATTGTGTGTGTGTGTGTTTGTGTGTGTGTGCTCTACCTGTGCTGTACACTATCTAATCATTATAAGACCATACAATTTTACCTTGTATTTTGTATTGTATTGTATTAGGTAATCCGTGGTGAAGGGGGGGAATGAAAGGAAGGGAGGTCAGCAGAGCGTGAGCTGTCCCTGCATGAATTGCTCATATTTAATAAAGTCATTGTACCTGTACTTCTGCGTCCTGGTCATCTGTGGCGGGCGGATCTATTGGGGGGAACCTGTGCTGGGTAATGGGGGCCAACGTTGGCGTTCGTGGCTCCTGACAAGTTCACAGCATATCATGTAAGCATGACAAAGCACCTGCTCCCTGATCACTCCACTTTGATGTTGGATATGGTACCGTTATCTTAGCATGCTTTTGCATCAGCCAGCAAAGCCTTTTTTGGCGCACCTTCTCTGCACTGCCGGCCGCGGGTTTTCTTTCTATCCATGTTTCGGCAACGAGGACTAGATACTTTCAGTTGTGATGGCAACTGCTACCTGCTATTACGGATTGCACCATCCGCGTCGCTGCTGCTAAACTGACCTATTGAATATCTGTATATAAGCTATAATGACGGTGTCACATACAATTCTGGGAAGAATTGTACGTGACACCGGCCCTCAAAAAACCAGCCCACCAGGAAATTCTTGATGACCAGTCTGCCCCAGGCAGGTATTCAAGAGGTCATCTTAGCTGCAGCGACGCGGATGGTGCAATCCGTAATAGCAGGTAGCAGTTGCCATCACAACTGAAACTAGGCCTATCTAGCACTTGTTGCCTAAACGAGGATAGTAGGGATGTGCATCTCCATCACTGAAGCCGACGCGATACACATCGATGCATTGCCAACGATCCGATACATTAGAGAAGCAAGCTACATATGAAGCAACTACTAATGCAATAAGATATGATTCACCCCTATTGCGATGCAGTGCGATTCGACACGATTTGATTCAACGCAATACGATGCGATGCAAAAGAATATGTTATGCAATTCAATATGGTACAGACAGTTTGATTTTCTTTGGTTCTTATGCAGACAGCAAAAAAATTAACTGAAAAAGTGCCATTTAATTGAGCTAGTTGTGCTGCCTGTGTACTTTATAGTGGCACGGCATGTTTTGCAAATTGCATGAGTCTTATCAGATTGTCTGTCTCTCTTGGAAAAATCCTCAAGAAGAATGCCAGAAACTCTATTTGGAGACTCTCAGAGCACAAAAATGCAGTTCCCAGGTTTGAACACCACTCAGCATTCATTTTCCAGTAGACTGCCAGAAACACTATTTACAACATGGTCAGAGCCCAAAACGCGATTCCCAGGTTTGAACACGACTCAGCATTCAGTTTTAAGGAGAATGCCAGAAATGCTATTTGGACCACTCTCAGAGCCCAAAAATGTGATTCCCAGCTTTAAACACCACTCAGCATTCAATTTCAAAGAGATAGCCAGAAACGCCATTGGGAGACTCTCAGAGCCCAAGAACGCGGTTCCCAGGTTTGAAAACCACTCAGCAATGACTGTCCAGTAGACTGCCAGAAATGCTATTTGGAACACTCAGAGCCCAAAAACGTGATTCCCAGCTTTAAACACCACTCAGCATTCAATTTCAAGGAGAATGCCAGAAATTCTATTTGGAGACTCCTAGAGCCCAAAAACGCAATTCCCAGGTTTTCCACACCACTCAGCATTCAATTTCAAAGAGATAGCCAGAAACGCTATTGGGAGACTCTCAGAGCCCAAGAACGCGGTTCCCAGGTTTGAAAACCACTCAGCAATGACTGTCCAGTAGACTGCCAGAAATTCTATTTGGAACACTCTCAGAGCCCAAAAACGCGGTTCCCAGGTTTGAACACCACTCAGCATTTAATTGCAAGGAGAAGGCCAGAAACTGTATCTGGAGACTCTCAGAGCCCAAAAACGTGGTTCCCAGCTTTGAACACCACTCAGCATTCATTTTCCAGTAGACTGCCAGAAACATTACTTGCAACACTGTCACTGACCAAAAACGTGATTGCCAGGTTTGAACACTAATCAGCATTCAGTTTCCAGTAGACTGCCAGAAACACCATTTGCAACACTCTCAGTGCCAAAAAAGGTAATTCCCAGGTTTTCCACACCACTCAGCATTCACTTTCAAGGAAAATGCCAGAAACGCTGTTTGGAGACTCTCAGAGCCCAAAAACGCTGTCCCCAGGTATGAAAACCACTCAACATTCGCTGTCCAGTAGTCTGCCAGAAACACTGTTTGCAACACTTTCAGGGCCCAAAAACGCGATTCCCAGGTTTGAACACCACTCAGCATTCACTTTCAAGTAGAATGCCAGAAACGTTGTTTGCAACACTCTCAGTGCCCAAAAACGCAATTCCTAGGTTTGAACACCACTCAGCATTCAGTTTCAAGGAGAATGCCAAAAATGTATCTGGAGACTCCCAGAGCCCAACAACGCGATTCCCAGCTTTGAACACCACTCAGCATTCATTTTCCAGTAGACTCACTGAAAAAAATGTTTTGTTGAATGTACTTACTTTTATTTAGGTAGGTGGTTGCACGAAATGAATTTATCTAAATCTAGATATAATTATTAAGTTGACTGTACTTATTATTTTTCAGTAAATTCAAATAATATTATATTTGTAATTTTAGCTCATCTACTTTGAGTAAATTTTAGTCTAATTTCCTTAGTAATTCCAACTAAACTCATGTTAAATGTTACATTGTTTGCTATTGCTTGATTTAACCATTTTTTATTGTAAATTGAATTGTGAAAATTCAGATCAATTCAAATCAATTAAATAGTTTAATTACTACATATTAAAATTAAGTTGATTCTAATTAAACATTTTTAGTTATCATTAGTAGTTTAACTTTCAATAAATTCAATATTCAGAAAAACACAAAATGTATTTAAACTCTGACTTTAATGTCACGTTTAACAATGTCAGAGTACAGTCTCATGAATCACAAACCAACATTTATACAGCCACTTCTATAAGACAAGTATCTGTAAAATACAATTTGCATCTGTAATTCCCATTACATTAACTTTAGGCCTTAGCTGTTAAAAGCCTCTATAATCAGATAAAACATGAATAAGCTTTTAAATGGAAAAAAAAACAAACCTGTTGCTCAGAATCTGTTAACACAGCCATTAACATAAACACAATAAAATATACAATAAAAAATACTGACACATTTATAACTGCAGTCTCCTGATTAGAGACTAGACAGAACACAATTTTTTGTTCTGCCACACAAGTCCCTGAAGCTGCATTTGACATCACATTAAATGCCCCCCATCAACAGAAACAACAATGCAGCTTATCTGTGTTTACAAGTGTGGCTGAAGAATTCCTACAGTCCAATCCTGATTTTGTTCTGTAGCCCAAGGACTTTGGGGGAAAGCCTTTCCCCATCCATTCGCATGAGCACTTTTTGAATGAATTCATAATAGTGTCTCAGCTCCTTGGGATAGGCCAGGTTCAGTGCGTAGATTACTCCAAACATCACCGCACAAGCTCGGGCTGCAGATCCAATGTTGTCCAGGATGATCACTGCTTCAACAAAAATTCCAATGTCCTCATAATGTCCATTTTCTCCACCCTCCTTGTTGATGACATAAATGCCCATGGTGGTCTTCTGCATGTCATCTCCTTCGATGTCCTGTGTATATATAAAGAAAATAAGAGAAAAAGGAAAACATTTGAATGCCATAATTTTACTTGATGATAAATAATCATCTTGGTCACATACCCAACAATCTCTAAAGCTAATTCTGGTGATATTCTGTATTTCTTTTCTTGATAAAATGTATACATGAAGGATTAATAAAATCTTTGTTGACAGTATTTGCTTTGCCATAATCACCTAGCTCACACCAGATACATGTCAGCCTAACATCTGCCATCTGCCTAACACAACAGAACTCCTTAGATTTTAGTCCACACCAGCTACATAATAGTTGTGTAAGTGTTTTATGGCCATTGTGTGACCCAAGGTGTGTTTTAGAGCTTCAACTCTATGCTGGCGAGGCATCCATCATATAAGTGGCAGTAACAAAACTGGATGCCATATGTGTCATATGTCTGGTGACATGAAGCTTTGGGACTGAATGTGGTAAAATAGATTGTCTGGAGTGTTGACCTTTACTGACACTCCAAAGAAGCAGTAATTTTACCATATTTACTTCATGGATTAGCACAATCTATCTACTAGCCGTTGACTTACACTGTACTTTGAATACAGAAAATTAACCCCCAGCTCTGTAAAGTCATGAAAAATAAGTACATCCCATGGAAACTGTTGGGCTTTTTCCACATATTTGGACAATCAAACATTTGATCCTCTTTGAAACAGTTCCTACAGATGAAGGTGGCATACTTGAAGACCACCACAAGGAAAATAAATTGCCTTGCCAGATCCACAGGCATCCATAACTGATGGCTGAACAGGAAGAGAGCTCTTTAGATCCTGGCATGATGATACCACACATTCAAATAGTAAAGAGAACACCAGACCCTAGATGTCAGAGGTTTAAATACGACAGATTCCACCTGCACTCCCTAAGGAGGTTCTAATCATGGGCACCTGATCTGGAACCTCTGATTCTAATTTTATGGATCTGAGGGTGTGTTAAATTTAGGGGTGTACTTATTTTTTTGTGAGTAATCTGGTGTTTTATTTATTTAAATTATGAAAATGACTACACAATGTCAAATGTGTCATTTATTTGGAGTATATCACCTTTATTAATAGGCACTGGTTCAAAGAGGATCAAGTGTTTGCTTGTTCAAATAGGTTGAAAAAGCCAACAATTTTTGTACCTATTCTTTCACATGACTGGATATTAAAAACTAAGTAGTCCTGTTTCACTTGCACAGGTAGAGCAGCATTAGAAACATTAGAACTTGTTAAATGTTTTATTATATTGTGCAGTCACAGCACAGTGTATTAAGTATGTTTTACACATATAATTTTACCCACGATATACACCTATGTCAGACAAAGAAGAGACCCAATGGTTTTTGATAACTAAGGGGCAAGTGACTTTTGAATCTTACTGTAAACATTATCTGTAATATAAGTTACAGTACATCTGACTGAAAAAAGTAATTACACTGACTTACCACATACTCCCGAATTAGATGTCCATCATCCTCACCAAGGTAGAGGCAAAGTGCCTTGAGGACTGCTGCCCTTTTGAGATGAAAATCACTTGTAGCCTGTCTAAAGGGATTCCACTGATTAAAACATTCTTAAACACATACAGTGCTTGTAAAAGTTTTTGCCCCCTTACTGATTTTTTTACCTTTTTGCACCTTTGTCCCACTTAACCTTCTCAGATCAAACAAATTCAAACATTACACAAAGATAACCCAAGTATTAAAAAGATGCAGTTGTCCTGTTGTGATTTTATTTGTTAAGTGAAAAATCCTATCCAAACCTACATGATCCTCTGTGAAAAAGTAATTGCCCCCTTGTTAAAAGGTGAGGTAATTGTGATAAATCCTATTATTGGGGAGTGCTGAGTTCAATTTCATGGCCACACCCAGGCCTGATTGCTGCCAGACATTTCCAATCAGGAGACCACTAACATAAAACCTGTCTGACAAGGTGAGGTAGGCCATACTGAACACACATCATCATGCCGCGTTCCAGTGAGCTTCAAGAGCAAACAAGAAAGAAGATTAGAGATGTCTCGGTCTGGGAAAGGATACAAAGCCATTGGTAAATGTTTGGGACTCCAGCGGAGCACTGTCAGAGCCATTATCCATAAATGGAGAAGGCATGGCACAGTGGTGACCCTTCCCAGGAGTGGCCGACCTAGCAAAATTACTCCAGCACGGCGCAGACTAGCTGCAGAAGTCCAAAAGGATCCAAGAACCACGTCTAAACAACTGCAAGACTCACTTGCCACAGTTAATGTCAGTGTTCATGACTCCACCATCAGAAAGACACTAGGCAAAAATGGCATCCATGGAAGAGTTCCGAGGCGAAAAGAATTCTTGACCAAAAAGAATATCAAGGCCCGACTCACTTTTGCCAAGAAGCATCTTGATCATCTTGATCAGCGATGTGAAAGACTCATCACCTCTTATCGCAAACGCTTGACTGCAGTTATTGCTGCAAAAGGCGGTTCAACCAGCTATTAGGTTTAGGGGGGCAATTACTTATTCACATGGGCCTATGTAGGTTCAGATTTTTTTTTTCCCTTAATAAATGACATTGGCACTGAAAACTGCATTTTGTGTTTACTTGTGTTTTATCTTTGTATAATATTCAGGTTTGCTTGATCTGAAATGGATGAGCGTGACAAACGTGCAAGAAATGTCAGAAATTGGTCAGGGGGCAAATACTTTTGCACAGCACTGTAAATAACTACAAAAAATATTTTAAATGTTTGAAACCTGTGGTAACCTAAAAACTTGCAATCAATTTTGTCAAGTAAAATTTTATTGATATAGCTCAATATCAACTCAAAAATGCTGTAAATGGCCTTCCTTCTCTAGCCCATGTGCCAGTATTGCCATTATATTTCCTTCGAAATGTTTCTTGCACCTTGCAGATAATGCAGGATGTTACTGAGGCAAAATGGGGCTTCATATGGTACTAGACAGGTACAGTTAGGCAGTGTATATGAAAGTGTGTGAAAAATTTATACAACATTGTATACAGATTTACCTCTTGTAAGACCTGCAGATGTTTGGCTAGTTTCTGGCCAGAAACACCTCCCTTCTTCTGGAAAACGGAGGTCAGCTGGGGTAAAAGATTGTCCAACTGGGCCATGAAGGTTGTCTCAAGTGGAAGTGTTGTAATACGCTGGAATTCCGCATTAATCTGTTATACAGAGAAGACAAAGAGCACTTGTTCAGTTATTGGTGTATGGATATTTTGTAGCTATTGTATCCCATTAAAAGGATATATTCTAATTTCAGGGTTCCCACCCATTTTCACTGACAAGATTTCAAAACTTTTCCATGACTTTTCAATAACCTTTAATGAAATTTCCATGACCTTTCACTACCTACAAGTACACAAGATTGCGTACTTTACTCCAAGGTTGGGCCAAATTATTAAATGACAATTAAACAACCTTTTCCATTCACATAATGTCTGTAAGGGCTCAGGCAGGGACTCAGTCGCAGACCAAGAGAGCTTCAGGTTGCAGGTGGGATTATAAATGACGGCAGGAAAGTTGCAAAACAAAAGCAGGCAGGGTCGAAAAACCAGAAGGCAGTCCGTGGACAAAAACAGGGTCGAATAACAGAAGCAGGCAGGATCAGGAACCAGGCAGGCAAACGATCAGGCAAAGGGACAAAACGGCAGGCAGAAAACGAAGACGAAGGGCAGGCAGAGTCAGGCACGGAGAATACGGAAATCCAAAAAATTGCGGGAACGAAACAGGTACGAAAACGCTGAGACGAACTGGCAAACAAGACAGGAACAAGCAGGGTAGAAATAGGGCTGGGCTGATGAAGAGATGAGATGCAGGTGGGCAGGTAGGCAGGTGAAGGTAATGGGGCAATCAGGTGGGCGGGGACCAGGCGGGGAGCGGGGCAGGGCTGGAACACAAGGAAAAACAAAAAGCACATGGACAGGGAAAAACAAAAACACCACAGCTAGGGGGGCGGAGCCCTGACAATGTCAGCTATTTTCATAATCACTCATATTGCTAACATCAAAGCTCTTCTGATAAAGCTTGCATCTCGTACGTGAAACAACTTTTTCAGCTTCGAGCCAAAGTCTACACCACTCTGAGCCATAAAATATTAAAGGAACACTTGCCCGGCATTTCTCAAAAGGAGCGCAGAAGGCAAGCACACTTTGCAAAAGCAAGCATGTCTTTACCTCATCAATATGGAAAAGTGCAGGCCACCTGGCTTTAAACTCTCCGGCAGCTAGATTTCCCTACACCACTTCTCTTCTTCGGTATGAGAATGTTTTGGACATCTCTCTTACATTTGATGCACTGTTTCTTTGTCTGACATCATTCAAAAGTTCGACTCTCACATTTTCCAGACTTTCATCTGTTTCACCAACACGGTGTGAAGGACAATAGTTGACCTCAGCCTTTTTAGGTTTCTTTACATTTTTGGCTGGGAGGCATTCATCACTGGATTCGTTTTTCAAAGCATTTACAGTCACTTCAGGACAGCCAATGTTTCGCATCATGTTTCGTTACACTAGCTTGATTGTACTTCTGTCTTTAATGTCTTGTACCAATGTAATGTTCATGAACTCATTATTGAAGTCAGGATCCATGAACTGAATACGAAAGTCTCTTTCAATTCCAAATGCTTGGCAAACTGTATTGTGTAAGTCTGTCAATTTTTTTGGCATTCCTGAATGAAGATCAAGTCTTCTAAAGTCATCGTCTTCCGCAATGACTCTCAGCTTCAGATGCTCTGCCATTCTTCACTCTAATTGTTAAGAGAAAAAATAAAAATGTTGTCAAATTGATACTTGGTACTGCTGTCACTGAAGAATAACTTTTTATTAGGGAGTGAGGTAGAGTAGGGACATACTGCAACACAGCTTTATTGTGTAGTTAAACCACAATGTATTTTACCATTACTTTCTTTGTGTATTTCAACCAAACACCCTGAAATTGTGTTTTGTTTATTTTTTTGTGCTTTGTGTTGAAGTTCATCCTTTTATTACAATATATTTTAACTGACAGATTTAAATGTTAGTTTGCATTATGTTAGTCACAAATGTAATCCTTAACACGAACATTTCTGGGATAAATGACAACAAGAGGGGTAATTTAGGAGAAATATGTCAGAGAACTCGATACGTTCCATCAGAAAATTCTCACAAGGATTATTTTTTTCTATCTTTACTAAAAACAAAATTAGTCCTCATGTATAAAATTTTAGGTAGCCCTCTTGTTACCATGTGTATTAGTGTATGAACTCATGCAACACATGAACACAACATGAATTACCATGATCTAACCTTGTATATTTATGAATCTTTTATGTGTCACCATTCACCGGATTCCAATCCTGGAATCTGCCAAGGGGTATTGGTCTACCAAGGCAACAAGTTAAATGAGGAAGACTTGTAATGTAGGACATAACTCAAATGCCCTAAAATCGTTAATAAAAATCTGCTGCAAAACCTTTAATACTGGAACAAATTGCAGCGTTATTTTACCTTTTTCATCCAATATATATTCTATGGGCTCCACAACTTTAAAGTTGTCTTTGTAGTATTTCTTGTGCTTAAAGGATGTTGCCAGGATTAGATGTACACAGAGCAGATGCAAGCTCTTTAATGACTGACTAGTCAACTTGCAGGCTATAACTATTCAGTGTGTCTTGTATCACATTTGTAGTGCTACACAAAGACGCTGTGCTCAACAAATACTGAAGTTCTTCCAGCAATTCATCAATTGCAACACTTGACACATGAAAAATATTTTCTAATTTTAATAACACTGCTGCGAGTTTTTGTTCTATTAAATCTGGCTGATCCTTTGATGCATCTAAATCAACAACATCAGACTGACTTTCATCACAGAATTCCTCACTGTTTGAAACACCACACTCTGCAGTTTCAGTTACAACAGTTCCTCAGACTACATCATCCTTAAAATCTACCAATGAATGTAAGCCGTGCTTCCGAGTTTTGTGTGATTTGAAGGTGCTGTATACATTGGATTTGTATTCACAGGCTTTAAACATACAAGTAACTGTCTCATTGTTTTTCAGATGATGGCTTATGTGCACAAAATAATCATGCTCGGTTCCAAGTTCACTACAATCACATAAATGACAGGAAAATGAAGTAAATGTGTCAGAGTGCTTTAAGGTATTGCTATGATTCCTTGACAAGTGTGTCAAAAATGGATTCCAAGTCTTAAAAATGCATGGACAATCAGGATATATGCACTTAATATGATGGCCATACCCCAAATGACTATGTTTTAGTCTGTAATGTTTAAGAAGTTCTGATCGTCTAGACACTTCAGCACCACAGTCTTTACACTGCCACATAAACTAGACAAACAACAGAGAGAGAAAAGTGAAGAAAAAAAAATCAAACATTACTGATGGTGTTCTACAGTCACCTCAGGGGCATCAGCTTTGATGTAAAAGCCATCCACTGTAATGCAAAGAAAAAATACCTATGTGTTTAATATAACTTATACTTTGGGCCAGGGAATCTCGTACTAAAATCCCAATAGTTTGCTCAAAGGATGAAGAGTAAGGCTGTCAACACATGCCAATTTAATTCTTGCCATTAGCCATTGCCGTTCTATAGAGAAAGCAAAGACACAGAATCACACCTAGCAAAAAGCCAAAATATTAAGAAGGTGTCTATGCATGCTGGCTTTTTTGGCACCAATATAACAGCTATTCTCTATGAATTATATAACAACATAATGGTGCTAAGCTAAGTTATTGGTACTATTGTGTCCTATCAAGCAAAGCAATCAAATGCAGCTCAGACCACTCATCGTGTGCAGGCATCCTTATTCTAATTAATACCCGAATGTAAACCTTCCTATGGCTACTGATGATGATGATGATGATGATATATTGTATATTTTTATAAGCACACCATGAAAGCTTAGCTTTTTTGGTCTCATCATTTGTTAATAACCGTGGGAAGCCCTCAATTAAGAAAAATAAAAATAATATCACACAATTACAGAATATTTATCCTTGGCAGATTTATGAAGCTATCTTTTTAAAGTTTTAGTATAGCTATGAGGAATATGTTTGTTAAATGCACTTACCCAAACAATATAAGGTCCCCAAGCAGTTCAAGATCAGATATGAGAAAACCCTGCCAAGTAAGAACACAAATGCAAATAAATAAAAATGAGCAGGGATTTAGAAAGACAATTGTCCAATAATTACTAATTTTATGTCTGCACAGAAAATGTTAAGCCAAGTTAGTGACAAAGTTCACATCTTAACTGTGTCTCAATATTACTACTGAAAAATATGCAATAAACAACAGATTAAAGAGAGGAACAGGAATAGCTATTTTATTTATTAATATTTATTTATTCACTGCTAGTATGTTTTCTAGATACTATTCTATTTTACTGATGAATGATTTTATCTCACTTTACAGCATTCAGAAATTACCTGAAAATAAATGCTTTCAAGGTTTTACTAAATGCTACAAGCAGATAAACACAAAACGTTCAGTTTTACATTATTAACATTTTTCATAATAATAAATGTAAGAGAAATATATTGATAGTAATAATCATATTTTCATTTAATTGTCATGTATATACAGTCTATGCCATGAACCAGAAGGCCCCCTTAACTTTTTCCAATGGAGTTTCACATATTTAGTTTTGTGCTAAATTCACAATATTAGAAATGAATCCTTACAGCCAGTCAAGAATGGCCAGTGTGCAAGTCGAGACAGCAGGAAATGTGAAGCTACGAGGCATTAAATATTGAATTAAAACTGGTATACCTTTGTCTGGTGTACACAAACTAAGCAATTAAAGTCTAACAAGACAAACTGAAATGCTTCTAACGCTAGCAACATAAAGTTATTTCGCTTGTAATGTTAACGGAGCTATAGCTAACGTTACATCTACACTTGGCTAACTAAAATTAAACTGTCAGAATACACAGCGCATAGCTGTAACTACTCCTTTCTCTATTAAAACATGTTTTGAAGCGTAAACAGACCCCAGTTAAGGTAAAAATACAACACATCCATGATTTTGAACCGTTTACTTACCGAAATCAGACAGCCTTGGTACAGCATTTAAGATGCACATAGCAAGTTCCAGACTGGAAAAAAAAATCTGCGCCTCTAGAACATAAAATGGCGCCAAGTGTATGAACATGCGCAAATAATGCAAAAGGGACAGTACGTGCACATTTAGATGCACATATGTTTTTCGAGCTACACTTACCTGAGTAAAATTTATTTGTTTTAAACTCGGGTACATTTCGGAATTAATTAAATCATATAAGTTGAATTAAATACCACGTCAAAATCAATGAAATAAGCTTTATTAAAATATGTAACATTTAAAAGGGATCGGAATCAGTTTTTTCAGTGTACCAAAAACGCTGTTTTAAACACTGTCAGAGCTCAAAAACGCAATTCCCAGGTTTTAACATCATTCACTATAGGCAGTTTCAACGATATTGCCAGGAACGCTTATTTGAAACACTCTCAGAGCCCAGAAACGCGATTCCCACGTTTTCAACATCACTCAGCATTCAGTTTAAAGGAGAATGCCTGAAAAGGTTTTTGGAGTCACTCAGAGCCCAAAAACTCTGTTCCCAGCTTTGAACAACACTCAGCATTCAGTTTTCAGTTGACTGCCAGAAACACAATTTTCAACACTCTCAGAACCCAAAAACTCTGTTCCCAGCTTTGAACAACACTCAGCATTCACATTCCAGAAGCATACCTGAAACGCTGTTTTCAACACGTTCAGACTGCAAAAATGCGATTCCCAGGTTTTAACATCATTCAGCATGCAGTTTCAACGATATTGCCAGGAACGCTATTTAAAACAATCTCAGAGCGCAAAAACGCGATTCCTGGGTTTTAACATCATTCAACGCGCAGTTTCAACTACATTGCCAGAAACACGGTTTTCAACACTTTCAGACCCCAAAAACACGATTCCCACGTTTTCAACATCGCTCAGCATTCAATTTAAAGGAGAATGCCTGGAAAGGTTTTTGGAGTCACCCAGAGCCCAAAAACTCTGTTCTCAGCTTTGAACAATACTCAGCATTCAGATTTCAGTAGACTATCAGAAACACAATTTTCACACTCTCCAAGCCCAAAAACTCTGTTCCCAGCTTTGAACAACACACAGCATTCATTTTCCCAGAAGTGCATCAGAAATGCTGTTTTCAACACTTTCACAACGCAAAAACGCGATTCCCAGGTTTTAACATCATTCAGCGTGCAGTTTCAACGATATTGCCAGAAACGCTGTTTTCGACACTTTCAGAGCGCAAAAACGCGATTCCCGGGTTTTAACATCATTCAACGTGCAGTTTCAACTATATTGCCAGAAACACGGTTTTCAACACTTTCAGAGCGCAAAAACACGATTCCCACGTTTTCAACATCGCTCAGCATTCAATTTAAAAGAGAATGCCTGAAAAGGTTTTTGGAGTCACTCAGAGCCCAAAAACTCTGTTCCTAGCTTTGAACAACACACAGCATTCATTTTCCAGAAGTGCATCAGAAACGCTGTTTTTGACACTTTCACAACGCAAAAACGCGATTCCCGGGATTTAACATCATTCAGCGTGCCGTTTCAACGATATTGCCAGAAACGCTGTTTTCGACACTTTCAGAGCGCAAAAACGCGATTCCTGGGTTTTAACATCATTCAACGTGCAGTTTCAACTATATTGCCAGAAACATGGTTTTCAACACTTTCAGAGCGCAAAAACACGATTCCCACATTTTCAACATCGCTCAGCATTCAATTTAAAGGAGAATGCCTGGAATGGTTTTTGGAGTCACTCAGAGCCCAAAAACTCTGTTCTCAGCTTTGATCAATACTCAACATTCAGATTTCAGTAGACTATCAGAAACACAATTTTCACACTCTCCAAGCCCAAAAACTCTGTTCCCAGCTTTGAACAACACACAGCACTCATTTTCCAGAAGTGCATCAGAAAAGCTGTTTTCAACACTTTCTCAATGCAAAAACGCGATTCCCGGGTTTTAACATCATTCAGCGTGTAGTTTCAACGATATTGCCAGAAACGCTGTTTTCGACACTTTCAGAGCGCAAAAACGCTATTCCTGGGTTTTAACATCATTCAACGTGCAGTTTCAACTATATTGCCAGAAACACGGTTTTCAACACTTTCAGAGCGCAAAAACACGATTCCCACGTTTTCAACATCGCTCAGCATTCAATTTAAAGGAGAATGCCTGGAAAGGTTTTTGGAGTCACTCAGAGCCCAAAAACTCTGTTCTCAGCTTTGAACAACACTCAGCATTCAGATTTCAGCAGACTATCAGAAACACAATTTTCACACTCTCCAAGCCCAAAAACTCTGTTCCCAGCTTTGAACAACACACAGCATTCATTTTCCAGAAGTGCATCAGAAAAGCTGTTTTCAACACTTTCTCAATGCAAAAACGCGATTCCCGGGTTTTAACATCATTCAGCGTGTAGTTTCAACGATATTGCCAGAAACGCTGTTTTCGACACTTTCAGAGCGCAAAAACGCTATTCCTGGGTTTTAACATCATTCAACGTGCAGTTTCAACTATATTGCCAGAAACACGGTTTTCAACACTTTCAGAGCGCAAAAACACGATTCCCACGTTTTCAACATCGCTCAGCATTCAATTTAAAGGAGAATGCCTGGAAAGGTTTTTGGAGTCACTCAGAGCCCAAAAACTCTGTTCTCAGCTTTGAACAACACTCAGCATTCAGATTTCAGCAGACTATCAGAAACACAATTTTCACCCTCTCCAAGCCCAAAAACTCTGTTCCCAGCTTTGAACAACATACAGCACTCATTTTCCAGAAGTGCATCAGAAAAGCTGTTTTCGACACTTTCAGAGCGCAAAAACGCGATTCCCAGGTTTTAACATCATTCAGCGTGCAGTTTCAACGATATTGCCAGAAACGCTGTTTTCGACACTTTCAGAGCGCAAAAACGCGATTCCCGGGTTTTAACATCATTCAACGTGCAGTTTCAACTATATTGCCAGAAACACGGTTTTCAACACTTTCAGAGCGCAAAAACACGATTCCCACGTTTTCAACATCGCTCAGCATTCAATTTAAAGGAGAATGCCTGAAAAGGTTTTTGGAGTCACTCAGAGCCCAAAAACTCTGTTCCTAGCTTTGAACAACACACAGCATTCATTTTCCAGAAGTGCATCAGAAACGCTGTTTTTGACACTTTCACAACGCAAAAACGCGATTCCCGGGATTTAACATCATTCAGCGTGCCGTTTCAACGATATTGCCAGAAACGCTGTTTTCGACACTTTCAGAGCGCAAAAACGCGATTCCTGGGTTTTAACATCATTCAACGTGCAGTTTCAACTATATTGCCAGAAACATGGTTTTCAACACTTTCAGAGCGCAAAAACACGATTCCCACATTTTCAACATCGCTCAGCATTCAATTTAAAGGAGAATGCCTGGAATGGTTTTTGGAGTCACTCAGAGCCCAAAAACTCTGTTCTCAGCTTTGATCAATACTCAACATTCAGATTTCAGTAGACTATCAGAAACACAATTTTCACACTCTCCAAGCCCAAAAACTCTGTTCCCAGCTTTGAACAACACACAGCACTCATTTTCCAGAAGTGCATCAGAAAAGCTGTTTTCAACACTTTCTCAATGCAAAAACGCGATTCCCGGGTTTTAACATCATTCAGCGTGTAGTTTCAACGATATTGCCAGAAACGCTGTTTTCGACACTTTCAGAGCGCAAAAACGCTATTCCTGGGTTTTAACATCATTCAACGTGCAGTTTCAACTATATTGCCAGAAACACGGTTTTCAACACTTTCAGAGCGCAAAAACACGATTCCCACGTTTTCAACATCGCTCAGCATTCAATTTAAAGGAGAATGCCTGGAAAGGTTTTTGGAGTCACTCAGAGCCCAAAAACTCTGTTCTCAGCTTTGAACAACACTCAGCATTCAGATTTCAGCAGACTATCAGAAACACAATTTTCACACTCTCCAAGCCCAAAAACTCTGTTCCCAGCTTTGAACAACACACAGCATTCATTTTCCAGAAGTGCATCAGAAAAGCTGTTTTCGACACTTTCAGAGCGCAAAAACGCGATTCCCGGGTTTTAACATCAGTCAGCGTGCAGTTTCAATGATATTGCAAGAAACCCTGTTTTCGACACTTTCAGAGCGCAAAAACGCGATTCCTGGGTTTTAACATCATTCAACGTGCAGTTTCAACTATATTGCCAGAAACACGGTTTTCAACACTTTCAGAGCGCAAAAACACGATTCCCACGTTTTCAACATCGCTCAGCATTCAATTTAAAGGAGAATGCCTGGAAAGGTTTATGGAGTCACTCAGAGCCCAAAAACTCTGTTCCCAGCTTTGAACAATACTCAGCATTCAGATTTCAGTAGACTGTCAGAAACACAATTTTCACCCTCTCCAAGCCCAAAAACTCTGTTCCCAGCTTTGAACAACACACAGCACTCATTTTCCAGAAGTGCATCAGAAACGCTGTTTTCGACACTTTCAGAGCGCAAAAACGCGATTCCTGGGTTTTAACATCATTCAACGTGCAGTTTCAACTATATTGCCAGAAACACGGTTTTCAACACTTTCAGAGCGCAAAAACACGATTCCCACGTTTTCAACATCGCTCAGCATTCAATTTAAAGGAGAATGCCTGGAAAGGTTTTTGGAGTCACTCAGAGCCCAAAAACTCTGTTCTCAGCTTTGAACGATACTCATCATTCAGATTTCAGTAGACTGTCAGAAACACAATTTTCACCCTCTCCAAGCCCAAAAACTCTGTTCCCAGCTTTGAACAACATACAGCACTCATTTTCCAGAAGTGCATCAGAAAAGCTGTTTTCGACACTTTCAGACCGCAAAAACGCGATTCCCAGGTTTTAACATCATTCAGCGTGCAGTTTCAACGATATTGCCAGAAACGCTGTTTTCGACACTTTCAGAGCGCAAAAACGCGATTCCCGGGTTTTAACATCATTCAACGTGCAGTTTCAACTATATTGCCAGAAACACGGTTGTCAACACTTTCAGAGCGCAAAAACACGATTCCCACGTTTTCAACATCGCTCAGCATTCAATTTAAAGGAGAATGCCTGGAAAGGTTTTTGGAGTCACTCAGAGCCCAAAAACTCTGTTCTCAGCTTTGAACAATACTCAGCATTCAGATTTCAGTAGACTATCAGAAACACAATTTTCACACTCTCCAAGCCCAAAATCTCTGTTCCCAGCTTTGAACAACACACAGCACTCATTTTCCAGAAGTGCATCAGAAAAGCTGTTTTCAACACTTTCTCAATGCAAAAATGCGATTCCCGGGTTTTAACATCATTCAGCGTGTAGTTTCAACGATATTGCCAGAAACGCTGTTTTCGACACTTTCAGAGCGCAAAAACGCTATTCCTGGGTTTTAACATCATTCAACGTGCAGTTTCAACTATATTGCCAGAAACACGGTTTTCAACACTTTCAGAGCGCAGAAACACGATTCCCACGTTTTCAACATCGCTCAGTATTCAATTTAAAGGAGAATGCCTGGAAAGGTTTTTGGAGTCACTCAGAGCCCAAAAACTCTGTTCTCAGCTTTGAACAACACTCAGCATTCAGATTTCAGTAGACTGTCAGAAACACAATTTTCACACTCTCCAAGCCCAAAAACTCTGTTCCCAGCTTTGAACAACACACAGCATTCATTTTCCAGAAGTGCATCAGAAACGCCGTTTTCTACACTTTCACAACGCAAAAACGCGATTCCCGGGTTTTAACATCATTCAGCGTGCAGTTTCAATGATATTGCGAGAAACCCTGTTTTCGACACTTTCAGAGCGCAAAAACGCGAGTCCTGGGTTTTAACATCATTCAACGTGCAGTTTCATCTATATTGCCAGAAACACGGTTTTCAACACTTTCAGAGCGCACAAACACGATTCCCACGTTTTCAACATCGCTCAGCATTCAATTTAAAGGAGAATGCCTGGAAAGGTTTTTGGAGTCACTCAGAGCCCAAAAACTCTGTTCTCAGCTTTGAACAATACTCAGCATTCAGATTTCAGTAGACTGTCAGAAACACAATTTTCACCCTCTCCAAGCCCAAAAACTCTGTTCCCAGCTTTGAACAACACACAGCACTCATTTTCCAGAAGTACATCAGAAAAGCTGTTTTCGACTCTTTCAGAGCGCAAAAACGCGATTCCTGGGTTTTAACATCATTCAACGTGCAGTTTCATCTATATTGCCAGAAACACGGTTTTCAACACTTTCTGAGCGCACAAACACGATTCCCACGTTTTCAACATCGCTCAGCATTCAATTTAAAGGAGAATG
Source organism: Megalops cyprinoides (assembly GCF_013368585.1). NCBI lineage: Eukaryota > Metazoa > Chordata > Actinopteri > Elopiformes > Megalopidae > Megalops > Megalops cyprinoides. The sequence goes on along the minus strand of NC_050588.1, from coordinate 5,926 downwards.
CCTGGAAAGGTTTTTGGAGTCACTCAGAGCCCAAAAACTCTGTTCTCAGCTTTGAACAATACTCAGCATTCAGATTTCAGTAGACTGTCAGAAACACAATTTTCACCCTCTCCAAGCCCAAAAACTCTGTTCCCAGCTGTGAACAACACACAGCACTCATTTTCCAGAACTGCATCAGAAAAACTGTTTTCGACACTTTCAGAGCGCAAAAACGCGATTCCTGGGTTTTAACATCATTCAACGTGCAGTTTCAACTATATTGCCAGAAACACGGTTTTCAACACTTTCAGAGCGCAGAAACACGATTCCCACGTTTTCAACATCTCTCAGCATTCAATTTAAAGGAGAATGCCTGGAAAGGTTTTTGGAGTCACTCAGAGCCCAAAAACTCTGTTCTCAGCTTTGAACAATACTCAGCATTCAGATTTCAGTAGACTGTCAGAAACACAGTTTTCACCCTCTCCAAGCCCAAAAACTCTGTTCCCAGCGTTGAACAACACACAGCACTCATTTTCCAGAAGTGCATCAGAAAAGCTGTTTTCGACACTTTCAGAGTGCAAAAACGCGATTCCTGGGTTTTAACATCATTCAACGTGCAGTTTCAACTATATTGCCAGAAACACGGTTTTCAACACTTTCAGAGCGCAAAAACACGATTCCCACGTTTTCAACATCGCTCAGTATTCAATTTAAAGGAGAATGCCTGGAAAGGTTTTTGGAGTCACTCAGAGCCCAAAAACTCTGTTCTCAGCTTTGAACAACACTCAGCATTCAGATTTCAGTAGACTGTCACAAACACAATTTTCACACTCTCCAAGCCCAAAAACTCTGTTCCCAGCTTTGAACAACACACAGCACTCATTTTCCAGAAGTGCATCAGAAAAGCTGTTTTCGACACTTTCAGAGCGCAAAAACGCGATTCCTGGGTTTTAACATCATTCAACGTGCAGTTTCATCTATATTGCCAGAAACACGGTTTTCAACACTTTCAGAGCGCACAAACACGATTCCCACGTTTTCAACATCGCTCAGTATTCAATTTAAAGGAGAATGCCTGGAAAGGTTTTTGGAGTCACTCAGAGCCCAAAAACTCTGTTCTCAGCTTTGAACAATACTCAGCATTCAGATTTCAGTAGACTGTCAGAAACACAATTTTCACCCTCTCCAAGCCCAAAAACTCTGTTCCCAGCTTTGAACAACACACAGCACTCATTTTCCAGAAGTGCATCAGAAAAGCTGTTTTCGACACTTTCAGAGCGCAAAAACGCGATTCCTGGGTTTTAACATCATTCAACGTGCAGTTTCAACTATATTGCCAGAAACACGGTTTTCAACACTTTCAGAGCGCAGAAACACGATTCCCACGTTTTCAACATCGCTCAGTATTCAATTTAAAGGAGAATGCCTGGAAAGGTTTTTGGAGTCACTCAGAGCCCAAAAACTCTGTTCTCAGCTTTGAACAACACTCAGCATTCAGATTTCAGTAGACTGTCAGAAACACAATTTTCACACTCTCCAAGCCCAAAAACTCTGTTCCCAGCTTTGAACAACACACAGCATTCATTTTTCAGAAGTGCATCAGAAACGCCGTTTTCTACACTTTCACAACGCAAAAACGCGATTCCCGGGTTTTAACATCATTCAGCGTGCAGTTTCAATGATATTGCGAGAAACCCTGTTTTCGACACTTTCAGAGCGCCAAAACGCGATTCCTGGGTTTTAACATCATTCAACGTGCAGTTTCAACTATATTGCCAGAAACACAGTTTTCAACACTTTCAGAGCGCAAAAACACGATTCCCACGTTTTCAACATCGCTCAGCATTCAATTTAAAGGAGAATGCCTGGAAAGGTTTTTGGAGTCACTCAGAGCCCAAAAACTCTGTTCTCAGCTTTGAACAATACTCAGCATTCAGATTTCAGTAAACTGTCAGAAACACAATTTTCACCCTCTCCAAGCCCAAAAACTCTGTTCCCAGATTTGAACAACACACTGCACTCATTTTCCAGAAGTGCATCAGAAAAGCTGTTTTCGGCACTTTCAGAGCGCAAAAACGAGATTCCTGGGTTTTAACATCATTCAACGTGCAGTTTCAACTATATTGCCAGAAACACGGTTTTCAACACTTTCAGAGCGCAAAAACACGATTCCCACGTTTTCAACATCGCTCAGCATTCAATTTAAAGGAGAATGTCTGAAAAGGTTTTTGGAGTCACTCAGAGCCCAAAAACTCTGTTCTCAGCTTTGAACAACACTCAGCATTCAGATTTCAGGAGACTGTCAGAAACACAATTTTCACACTCTCCACGCCCAAAAACTCTGTTCCCAGCTTTGAACAACACAAAGCATTCATTTTCCAGAAGTGCATCAGAAACGCCGTTTTCTACACTTTCACAACGCAAAAACGCGATTCCCGGGTTTTAACATCATTCAGCGTGCAGTTTCAATGACATTGCGAGAAACCCTGTTTTCGACACTTTCAGAGCGCAAAAACGCGATTCCTGGGTTTTAACATCATTCAATGTGCAGTTTCAACTATATTGCCAGAAACACGGTTTTCAACACTTTCAGAGCGCAAAAACACGATTCCCACGTTTTCAACATCGCTCAGCATTCAATTTAAAGGAGAATGCCTGGAAAGGTTTTTGGAGTCACTCAGAGCCCAAAAACTCTGTTCTCAGCTTTGAACAACACTCAGCATTCAGATTTCAGTAGACTGCCAGAAACACAATTTTCACACTCTCCAAGCCCAAAAACTCTGTTCCCAGCTTTGAACAACACACAGCATTCATTTTAAAGAAGTGCATCAGAAACGCCGTTTTCGACACTTTCACAACGCAAAAAAGCGATTCCCGGGTTTTAACATCATTCAACGTGCAGTTTCAATGATATTGCGAGAAACCCTGTTTTCGACACTTTCAGAGCGCAAAAACGCGATTCCTGGGTTTTAACATCATTCAACGTGCAGTTTCAACTATATTGCCAGAAACACGGTTTTCAACACTTTCAGAGCGCAAAAACACGATTCCCACGTTTTCAACATCGCTCAGCATTCAATTTAAAGGAGAATGCCTGAAAAGGTTTTTGGAGTCACTCAGAGCCCAAAAACTCTGTTCTCAGCTTTGAACAACACTCAGCATTCAGATTTCAGTAGACTGCCAGAAACACAATTTTCACACTCTCCAAGCCCAAAAACTCTGTTCCCAGCTTTGAACAACACACAGCATTCATTTTCCAGAAGTGCATCAGAAACGCCGTTTTCTACACTTTCACAACGCAAAAACGCGATTCCCGGGTTTTAACATCATTCAGCGTGCAGTTTCAATGATATTGCGAGAAACCCTGTTTTCGACACTTTCAGAGCGCAAAAACGCGATTCCTGGGTTTTAACATCATTCAACGTGCAGTTTCATCTATATTGTCAGAAACACGGTTTTCAACACTTTCAGAGCGCACAAACACGATTCCCACGTTTTCAACATCGCTCAGTATTCAATTTAAAGGAGAATGCCTGGAAAGGTTTTTGGAGTCACTCAGAGCCCAAAAACTCTGTTCTCAGCTTTGAACAATACTCAGCATTCAGATTTCAGTAGACTGTCAGAAACACAATTTTCACCCTCTCCAAGCCCAAAAACTCTGTTCCCAGCTTTGAACAACACACAGCACTCATTTTCCAGAAGTGCATCAGAAAAGCTGTTTTCGACACTTTCAGAGCGCAAAAACGCGATTCCTGGGTTTTAACATCATTCAACGTGCAGTTTCAACTATATTGCCAGAAACACGGTTTTCAACACTTTCAGAGCGCAGAAACACGATTCCCACGTTTTCAACATCGCTCAGTATTCAATTTAAAGGAGAATGCCTGGAAAGGTTTTTGGAGTCACTCAGAGCCCAAAAACTCTGTTCTCAGCTTTGAACAACACTCAGCATTCAGATTTCAGTAGACTGTCAGAAACACAATTTTCACACTCTCCAAGCCCAAAAACTCTGTTCCCAGCTTTGAACAACACACAGCATTCATTTTTCAGAAGTGCATCAGAAACGCCGTTTTCTACACTTTCACAACGCAAAAACGCGATTCCCGGGTTTTAACATCATTCAGCGTGCAGTTTCAATGATATTGCGAGAAACCCTGTTTTCGACACTTTCAGAGCGCCAAAACGCGATTCCTGGGTTTTAACATCATTCAACGTGCAGTTTCAACTATATTGCCAGAAACACAGTTTTCAACACTTTCAGAGCGCAAAAACACGATTCCCACGTTTTCAACATCGCTCAGCATTCAATTAAAGGAGAATGCCTGGAAAGGTTTTTGGAGTCACTCAGAGCCCAAAAACTCTGTTCTCAGCTTTGAACAATACTCAGCATTCAGATTTCAGTAAACTGTCAGAAACACAATTTTCACCCTCTCCAAGCCCAAAAACTCTGTTCCCAGCTTTGAACAACACACTGCACTCATTTTCCAGAAGTGCATCAGAAAAGCTGTTTTCGGCACTTTCAGAGCGCAAAAAACGAGATTCCTGGGTTTTAACATCATTCAACGTGCAGTTTCAACTATATTGCCAGAAACACGGTTTTCAACACTTTCAGAGCGCAAAAACACGATTCCCACGTTTTCAACATCGCTCAGCATTCAATTTAAAGGAGAATGTCTGAAAAGGTTTTTGGAGTCACTCAGAGCCCAAAAACTCTGTTCTCAGCTTTGAACAACACTCAGCATTCAGATTTCAGGAGACTGTCAGAAACACAATTTTCACACTCTCCACGCCCAAAAACTCTGTTCCCAGCTTTGAACAACACAAAGCATTCATTTTCCAGAAGTGCATCAGAAACGCCGTTTTCTACACTTTCACAACGCAAAAACGCGATTCCCGGGTTTTAACATCATTCAGCGTGCAGTTTCAATGATATTGCGAGAAACCCTGTTTTCGACACTTTCAGAGCGCAAAAACGCGATTCCTGGGTTTTAACATCATTCAACGTGCAGTTTCAACTATATTGCCAGAAACACGGTTTTCAACACTTTCAGAGCGCAAAAACACGATTCCCACGTTTTCAACATCGCTCAGCATTCAATTTAAAGGAGAATGCCTGGAAAGGTTTTTGGAGTCACTCAGAGCCCAAAAACTCTGTTCTCAGCTTTGAACAACACTCAGCATTCAGATTTCAGTAGACTGCCAGAAACACAATTTTCACACTCTCCAAGCCCAAAAACTCTGTTCCCAGCTTTGAACAACACACAGCATTCATTTTAAAGAAGTGCATCAGAAACGCCGTTTTCGACACTTTCACAACGCAAAAAACGCGATTCCCGGGTTTTAACATCATTCAACGTGCAGTTTCAATGATATTGCGAGAAACCCTGTTTTCGACACTTTCAGAGCGCAAAAACGCGATTCCTGGGTTTTAACATCATTCAACGTGCAGTTTCAACTATATTGCCAGAAACACGGTTTTCAACACTTTCAGAGCGCAAAAACACGATTCCCACGTTTTCAACATCGCTCAGCATTCAATTTAAAGGAGAATGCCTGAAAAGGTTTTTGGAGTCACTCAGAGCCCAAAAACTCTGTTCTCAGCTTTGAACAACACTCAGCATTCAGATTTCAGTAGACTGCCAGAAACACAATTTTCACACTCTCCAAGCCCAAAAACTCTGTTCCCAGCTTTGAACAACACACAGCATTCATTTTCCAGAAGTGCATCAGAAACGCCGTTTTCTACACTTTCACAACGCAAAAACGCGATTCCCGGGTTTTAACATCATTCAGCGTGCAGTTTCAATGATATTGCGAGAAACCCTGTTTTCGACACTTTCAGAGCGCAAAAACGCGATTCCTGGGTTTTAACATCATTCAACGTGCAGTTTCATCTATATTGCCAGAAACACGGTTTTCAACACTTTCAGAGCGCACAAACACGATT